>NC_089505.1:195766863-196373227 GCF_036850995.1 Saccopteryx leptura
GAAGAGCAGTAGAAAGATTTTTTTTTTCCAGAGACAGAGAGAGAGTCAGAGAGAGGGACAGACAGGGATAGACAGGAATGGAGAGATGAGAAGCATCAATCATTAGTTTTTCGTTGTGCGTTGCAACACCTTAGTTGTTCATTGATTGCTTTCTCATATATATGTGCCTTGACCACAGGCCTTCAGCAGACCGAGTAACCCCTTGCTCGAGCCAGCGACCTTGGGCTCAAGCTGGTGAACTTTTGCTCAAACCAGATGAGCCTGCGCTCAAGCTGGCAACCTCGGGGTCTTGAACCTGGGTCTTCCGCACCCCAGTCCGACACTCTATCCACTGTGCCACCATCTGGTCAGGCTAGAAAGATTTTGAGTAGAGGAATGACATGATCAGGACAGCATTTTGGAAATATCCCTTGGTGCTGGGGCATCATTAGCCTAAGAAGGGGTTTCTCAAAATGTATTTTTTAACTAAGTCAAATTGAAGTTTTCCCCCACTCATTTTTTCTAGCAGGTAGCATTTTCCCCCTTGTTTAGCCTGAACTTCCACTGAACTCTGGTTTCCTGCTATTTCTCAGGAGCTCCTACAGAGTGCTAAGAGAAGGAAACAAGAAGGGGGTCTTTTGGAAGGGAAAGGTCAGGGACAGGCCCACAGTCTGTCACCTAGTGTGGCACCATTGAGGTCTCCCTTTAAGAGAACATGTGGGGAGTATGAGTGGCTGACAGCCCTAGCTGCTGCATACTGCCCTGAGCTGCTTCAGCCAATGACCGAGCACGGTGGGGTGCTAGAATCAAAGGACACAAGACCTCACTGACTGGCAGTGTTTGCTCAGGGGACTCCCCACACACTGCTGCAGTCTGAGGCTCTTCCTACCCAATTCTCCATCCTTTACCGTCTTATCCACAGGTGTCTTACTCCACAATCAGCATGGTAGTCCAAGGCTGTTGACCTGCTTCTCTTTCCTCTCCCCTTTTTCCTTGCCACACACTTCCTTCAATAAATCTCTTGCTCATTGTTGGAGGCTGTCACAACAATTACCACAGACGGAGGGGCTTGAACAACATAAATGTATTTCCTCAAAAGTTCTGGAGGCTGGGAACCCAAGATCAAAGTGCTGGCAGGGTTGGTTTCTCCTAAAGCCTCTCTCTTTGGCTTGTGGATGTCCGCCCTATCCCTGGGTCCTCACATGCTCCTCCCTCTGTACCTGCTGTGTTCTAATCTCCTCTTCTTGTAGAGCAGTGGTTCTCAACCTTTCTAATGCCGTGACCCCGCAATACGGTTCCTCATGTTGCGGTGACCCCAAACCAAAAAATAATTTTGGTGGCTACTTCATAACTGTAATTTTGCTACAGTTATGATTCGGAATGTAAATACCTGATATGCATTATGTATTCTCATTGCCTCTCCGCCTCCTAGGCTTCTGTCCTCTGGCGCTTGCTGCTCCTGCCCACTGATGATGTCAGCAAGCGCCAGACACACGTAATGCGCTCCTATGGACTGTGGAGCATCCTCCCCCCCCCCCCCCCCCCCGCTTCCCCCACCCCTTAGGCCCCGGAGGGATGATGCAATCACATCTGCACATGACCGCAGGCATTTAGTTTGGAACACACGTCCATCACGGCCTGCGTTCAAGCTGAATAGCGCTGCTGCAGATGGTAGCGCAGCTTCTCAGCGGCTAAAGCCATCGGGAAATATGTATTTTCCCGATGGCTTTAGGCGACCCCTGTGTTTTGGTCGTTCGACCCCCGCCGGGGTCGCGACCCACAGGTTGAGAACCGCTGTTGTAGAGGCACCAGTGATATTGGATTAGGTTCACCTAAAAACCCTATTTTAACTTAATTATGTCTTCAAAGGCCCTACCCCAAATATAGTCACATTCTGGGGTACTAGGTATTAGGATTTCTACATGTGAATTTAGGGGGTGGGGTGGATGACATAATTTGGCTCATAACAATCATTCAGTTCTCTTAGCATCTTGCTGCTGCTGCTTCTTCTTATTCATCTTCTTCCTCTCCTCCATTTTTTTTTTTTTTTTACATTTATTTGTTGACTTTAGTGTGAGAAGAAGTGAGGGAAACAGACAGAAACATCAATCTGCTCCTGTATGTGCCCTGACTAGGGATTGAACTGGCAAACTCTGCTTCAGGATAATGCTCTAACCAACCAAGTTATCTAGCCCAGGTATACCTTGCTTCTTGAATGCCAGGTTAAACTAATAGAAAATGTAACAACCATGTAAGGTAGTCAAAATGACCAACAAATCTCTAGCTCCAGCCTGACTCCTAAAGAATAATATACAAAAACATGGGAAAATATTTTGCAAATATAAAATAAATCTCCAATTTCTTGGATAACCCCTAATCCCTCAGAAACCTATAAAAAAGGTATTGTAACATGGAAAGCAATAGTGGCAAGAAACAAATAAGGCTATTCCTATCAGTGGCCTCTGTAAGTAGAGCACACATGGTCCTCAGATCACGGGTACTTTCTGTGTGGCTGACATGGGGAAAGCCACAGACCTATCCCTTTGAGTGGCACACCACATTCCATCACCAGCATGAGGACAGTCTTCTCTAGCCAAAATGGCAGATGCAAAGTTTAAAAGCTTGAGTTGGCAAGAATGTGAATAAAAAAAAAACTCTAGCTGAGATTCGGTGATGATATCATTTGTTGGCTGACATCTGAAGATTATTAACAGAGTTTTAGGGCATATTTTGCTTTAACGAATAGGGAAGGTGCCCTTAACTTACAATTGGTGCCCTTAACTTACAATTTTCAGCTTTCATGTCCATGGAAAATGCCAACATCTTCTATATTCATAATTTCTAGGGGTTTGGCAGCATACCAGATCAGCAACTGCGTCAAAAGACAGAAATCTCTTCTCTCACTCAGCAAACATGTTTTATTACTTAGAATATTGCTCTCCATTGACACTCCCTGGTGAATCTGAGTATAATCCTTATAGTTTAAGATACCACCCTTGTAATTGTTTTTTATATCACACCACTTTTTTAGTGGTTAGTCAATGTTTAATGAGTGCTCATGTATGTCAAATTCCACATGAGAAAGGACAGAGTTTGTTCAAGGGTGACAAAAAAAACAGATACAGTCTTTGTACACAGTATGTTATTACTATTAATTTTTAAACCAGAAGTTCTTATGTGCACCTGATGGACCTGGTTATTTTTACTTTATATTTTGTTGTGGTAAATATGTACAACCTAAAAATTTCCATTTTAAACATTTTTAAGTGTACATTCACAATGTTATGCAGCCATCACCCCCATCTATTCCAAAACTTTCTTTTATTGCCCCACTAGAAATTTTGTAACCATTAAACTCCCCGTTCTCCCCCCTCCAGTCTCTAGCAACCACAACTCTGCATTCTGCCTCTATGAATTTGCCTAGATAGTTCATATAAGTGGAATCATGAGATAATCTTCTGTGTCTGACTTATTTCAGTTGGCATAATCTTTTCAAGGTTCACCCATGTTCTATCATGTATCAGAATTTCATTAGTTTATGGATGAATAATATCTCATTGTGTGTATAGACCACATTTTGTTTATCCATTCTCTGTTGATGGCAGTTTGGGTTGTTTATATCTTTTGGCTATTGTGAGTCATGCTGTAATGAACATTGGTATATAAGTGTCTGAGTCTGCTTTTACTTCCTTTGGGTATATATCTAGGAGTGAGATAGCTGAGCCTATGGTTATTCTGTGTTTAGCTTTTTGAAAAACCGCCAAAATGTTTTCCACAGAGGCTGCACCGTGTCTCCTTTTCATCAACAATGTATGATATCTCAGTTCCTTTCATTTTTTTAAAGCAATGTTTTGTAGTTTTCAGAGCACAAGTCTTATACCTTCTTGGTTTATTTTATTCCTAATCATTTTATTATTTATGATGCTATTGTAAATGGAATTCTTTAATTTTATCCTTTTTGAGTGTACAAGTTGATGAATTTAAGTAAATGTATGCTATTATGCAACCCTCATTACAATCCAGTTTTAGAATCTTTGCATCTCCTCAGAAGTTGTCCCCCCACCCTCACTCTGTGTCTGTTTGCATCCAACCTGCTCTTACCTCCCTGTTTCAGGCAACCCCTGATCTGTTCTTTGTCCCTATAGGCTTTCCTTTTCTAGACTTGTCATATAAGTGGGTGCTTACATTTATATAATATGCATTTATAAATAACACATCATATGCTCTTTTTTCCTTTCTCCCATGCAGGATATAAAAACATACATCTTAATTTACCTGAATCCTGGCAGCCAATGACCTTACCTCTTATAACATCCATGACTTACCAGCTGAGTAAGTATCTTGGCTCATCTCATGTCCGAGAAAGATGTTGAGAGCCAGGCTAATCGGAGCAGTCCCTGGGTGGGCTAGTCCTTGCAAAAACACCAGCATATAAGTCCAGTCCTCCAGGTAGCTGAGGCTTATAAATATGTGCAAGTTTTGTTGGAGAAATCTGTTGCATAGAGAAACTCAGTAACTGTTACAGGTTCTTTTACATTATTGAAAACCTAAAATTAAAGACATTGTTCAGCCACAGTTTAGAAAGCATTAGAAACTGCTGGATGTGGTTAGCTCATTAGTTTAAAGGTATGCTGTGAGTGACGTTCCAAAACTTCAACTCTGTGGAATGTGAAGCTGCATTATTACAGGATGAATGAAATGAAAGTAGGGACTGGTGGAGTATGACAGCCAATCACCAATTGCCAGTACTGGATCCAAATACACTTCCACGGTCCGCACCTCAACCCTCTGGAAGGTGGCCCAGATGCCATAGTAACTGCATAGCTTCCTGCACTCCACTTTCCCTGGCAGCCTTTGTTGACCTTCCCTATGAATTCCCAAGACACCCTATTTGTGTTTTTGCTCAAGTCTCCTAAGAAGGGTCAATCCATGGTTAACAATGACTCAAAGGCTTTCATTAGCTCAGATAAAAGGCTCAGTTACTTTAACCTACTTCTCCGTTCAACTACAAAGGCAATGCAAGGCTCAGATGTTCCTAGGAGTTGCTGAGCACTTTGCTCTTCAAAAAAATAGAAAAGCAGGTTTCTTAGAGCACACAAAGCCTGAGGGTTACAAACTGTTCAAAGGGTGGGAGATGGCTTAGTAATTTTAGTCGGGGTGGGGGGCAGAGTGCAAAGAAATTTGATTTGTTTGAAATTAGTGGGGAAAATATTGAATCAGAGTTCATTTGAGCTATTGCTGTATCCTGTCAGCTCTCAAAGATACAACAAATGTCTGTCAAGGACCTACTATGTGCCAGGTACTGTTCCAGGTGCTGGGAATACAGTGGCAAACAAAAACAGACAAATATCTCTGCTTTTCTTTCAATTCTAGGGGGAGAAGACCCACAATAAACAAAATAAGTAAATGAGACCTAAGTGGTATAGGGACTAAGTGCTCTAGGGAAAAGTGAAATGGGTAGGGCACAGGGAGCTCTAGGTGAGGACGGATGGTCAACTGCTGTGGTTTTGACATAGAGTGGTCACGGGGGCTTCACTGACAGGTTGGAGAGTGAGTAAGGACTGAGAGAGGCCAGCATCAGGGGAAGGAGCAGGCCAGGCAGAAGGAACAGCAAGGGCAAAGGCCCTGACCTGGGACTGAGCCTGGTATGAGAACCTAGAAGAGCCAGGGAGGAAGAGCAGGTGGTGAGGTGGAGGGCGTGGGAGGGCGCAGCTCAGTGGGGCCTTGTAGCCACCGCAATAACTTTCGCTTTTTCCCAGAGTGAGATGGAAGCCACTAGAGACTTTTGAGCACAGAAGGGAAAAGATTGATTTAAGTGTTGCCTTTTTCCCACCTGGTTACTCTGTTGATTGTACAGGATAAAATAACACCCTGCTGGGCACATAATATCCGTTTCACAAATATTTATGTTTTGGGGTATTCCAAACACATGCATGTTATCTCTGAATTGAAACCTGGGGCTCTGGAGGGTTAGCTCAGTTGGTTAAGAGCATCCTCCCAAAATGACAAGGTTGTGGGTTCAATCCTCAGTCAGGGCACACATGGGAAGCAACCAATGAATGCATGACTGAGTGGGACAACAAATTATTGTCTCCCTTTACCCCTCCCTCTCTCTCCCTTCCTCTCTCAAAAAAAAATCAATAAATAAAAACATTACACCCTGGCTGGATAGCTCCATTGGGTCCCAGAGAGCAGAGGTTGCCGGTCCGATTCCCTGGTGAGGGCACAGACAGGAGCAGCTTGATGTTCCTGTCTCTCTCTCTCTGCCTCTCAGAAAAAAATGGAACATATTCCCACATAACTCTATGGTTCTGAAAGGCATCTTTTTAAATGTCTGGACAGATTGAGACCATTCATTTACCAAACTTTTATTAAGGTGTGTCTACAATATGCCAGGCGCTATTTTTAAGCACTGGGGACACAATGGTGAGTGAATAAGCTAGAAAATGTCCATGCCTCGATGGGGATTTCATTTGAGTGATGGGAAGGCAGAAAAGAAACAAATAATGTATAAATAAATACATACGTATATCATGTCAGGTGGTGACAAGTACTAAGAAGATAAAGTAGGCAGGAGGGGCAGTAAGTGGCAGAGTGAGGGGCTATTTTCAGTGGAAGGGTCAGTGATGTTCTTCTTTAGCTCAACAATATTTGAGTTCTCACTGTGGCAAGGCAGGGTGCTAGGTTCTGAAGCATTTCCTATACAATCTCTGCCCTCAAGGGGTTTTGAGTCTGTAGTAGGTAGAATTCTGTGGTGGCCCTTAAAATTCCTGCCCCTTGGTGTACACACCTGTGTAATCCCTAAGATTTGTGAATATGGTATGATAATTACTTCTGTGATTAGCTTATGTTATATGGTTTAAGAAAGGGAGATTGTCTGGGTGAGCACAACTGAGTCATGTGAACCCTTAAAAGGGACTAAGGCTCATCCTGAAAAGAGTCAAAGCACAAGACGAATGTGAAGCCAGGAGGGCTTTGTGCTGTGGGTTTTGAACATGGGAGGCCATGGGGAAAGGAACCAACAATGAGTTATAAAAACTGAGAGTGACCTGAGGTCAAGAGCCACCAAGAAGACAGACCTCACTCCTACAATGACATAAGACTGAATTCTGACAAAGAATTCAAAGCAGATTCTTTTTTTTTTTTTTTTTTTTTTTTTTTTGGTCAAAGCAGATTCTTCCTTGGTTAAGTCTCCATATGAGAATTCAGCCCAACTGACTCCTTAATTTCAGGCCTTGTGAGAACCTGAGCAGAGAACTCGGCCATGTTGTGCTTGGACTTCAGACTTACAGAGCTGTGATATGATAAATGGGTGTTATAATGATGGTAATCTGTTACACCACAATGGAAACCTAATATAGAATCTAATAAGACTCCTGAGTTCCAGTCTGGCATATAGGAAGCTTCAAAGTCACCACGCTATTCTAACAAGTATGTAAAAAGCTGAACCAACAGGACAATCAACTCTTTTTAAATACGTACTAGAGTGAGGTCACAGGGCAAACCCATGGCCCTCTCCAGAATTGGAGAGATCACCAGGCAGAGAGAAAAAATCACAACTTGGTGGAGCGAAACCTCCATGGGAACCAGTGCTGGCATCGGGAACCTAAACTACAATGACAAGTGGCTGGAAGCTTCACACGGACAAGGCTGAGAGAGAAAAACTCTAGAGGGATCTACTATTGTGAGTTTTGCATCCAGGAATTCTACCAGGTCCTCAGAGAGTATCAGAGAAAAATCCCCTTCTGTTTCCAGCAGGGGGAGGGAAAATGGCACCATTTAGAAATGCACCAAAGCACTCTATTCTTAACAAGATCTGTCCTCAGGAGAAACTGTTTAACCAGAGCTAATGTGCTGAAGGTTTACCAAAGACTAACTGATATGAAGGCAGAAAAACACCCAACTCCAGCTAGTTCTAGCATTCTGCATGGGAGAATGAAAATACCCAACACCAGCCCTCTCTAGTCATGCTGCCCCACCTCAAAAGGGAGAGATGAGAATTCTGCATCAACTCAGAGTTGCTTCACTTTAGTTGTTCATTGATTGCTTCTCATGTGTGCCTTGAGGGATGGGGGAGGATGGGGGAGGCTCAAGCCAAACCAGTGACTCCTTGCTCAAGCCAGTGACCTTGGGCTTCAAGCCAATGACCTTTGGGCTCAAGCCAGTGACCTTGAATCATGTCAATGATCTCACAGTCAAACCAGTGACCCTGTGCTCAAGCTGGCAAGCCTGTGCTCACAGCCTGGGACCTTGGAGTTTCCAATGGGGGATCTCAGTATCCCTGTCGATGCTCTATATACTGTGCCACCACCAGTTGGGCTTTAATGGCTCATTTCTAAAGAATAGATTACAGCAGAAATGGTGGGATGTCATTGCTGAGATTAGGTTACAAAAAGACTCTGCTTTGCATTTGGACCATTCTCTCTCTCTTTCTCTCTCTCTCTCTCTCTCTCTCTCTCTCTGACTGTTCACCTTGAGGGAAGCCAGTTGTCCTGTTATGAAGCAGCTCTACCGAAAGACCCATCTGGTGAGGGATTGAAGTTGGCCAATAAACACATGAGTGAGCCTGGAGGAAGCTGTTCTCACCTCCCACTTTCAGATGAGACCATGTGGCCAGCTGACAACTTGAGTAATCTCATGAGTGTCCTCATGTCAGCACCACCCGGCTAAGAAGCTCCTGAATTTCTCACTCACAGAAACTGAGTGGTAATAAATACTTGTTCTATTAAACCACTAAGTTTTGGGATAACATGTTATACAGCAATAGAAAACAAATACAGAAAAGCCTTATTTATGTTCCATTCATCAAAATTAAAAGACATATATTTCAAAGTAAGTTATATCATTTTTAATAGCAACAAATGTTTATTAATATTGAGTAATGCAGGACAATCATATGGAACGGGGGAGAAATAGGACACTTTAAATTATGAAATATGAAATCTCTAGAGGTTATAAACTTCAGTGTCCATCAAAGTTAGGGCTGCTGTTATCGATACAGCATCTGGCATATTATCAATGCATTGTGCTTATATTAAGCTACAATAATATTGCAAACTTTCAAACTTTAGACTTAAACATTCAGAGGAAGAAAATGGTAAATAATAGGATGTTAAAATGAGACTCCCTGGCTTGGTTTCAGATGAGCTCCCCAAAGCTGAGAGCCATCAAAAGTGCCAAGTGTTACCCAGATGATTGAAGAAGGGCTCTGGTCCTCTCGCACGGATATGCTAAAAGAATCAGAAACCAGGTTGCCAGCATTAGCTGATCACTTACACATTTACTGTTTCAAGACTGAATTTAAGCCCTTCAGGCGTCCCCAAACTACGGCCCGCCTGCTGGCCGCATGTGGCCCCCTGAGGCCATTTATCCTGCCCCCCGCCGCACTCCCGGAAGGGGCACCTCTTTCATTGGTGGTCAGTGAGAGGAGCACTGTATGTGGCGGCCCTCCAACGGTCTGAGGGACAGTGAACTGGCCCCCTGTGTAAAAAGTTTGGGGACCTCTGCGAGATGGTTAGCTTAGTCCAGTGGTTCTCAAACTTTATGAAGTCGGGGCACATTTAAAATCCTACAAATAATTGAAGGTGCACTATATACAAATTTCTGAGAAATATGTTATAATAATTAAGTCAAATATTAAAAATATATATATAAAGTCCACGCGTGTTTTTATGAAATGAAATGAATACCACAAAATTAAATTTATTCTGACATTAAAAAACATTTCTACATTACATTTTTTGAGTTATGCTTTTTCCTTTTTTTTTAATTTTTTTTATTTTTCTGAAGCTGGAAACAGGGAGAGACAGTCAGACAGACTCCCGCATGCGCCCGACCGGGATCCACCCGGCATGCCCACCAGGGGCGACGCTCTGCCCACCAGGGGGCGATGCTCTGCCCATCCTGGGCGTCGCCATGTTGCAACCAGAGCCACTCTAGCGCCTGAGGCAGAGGCCACAGAGCCATCCCCAGCGCCCGGGCCATCTTTGCTCGAATGGAGCCTTGGCTGCGGGAGGGGAAGAGAGAGACAGAGAGGAAAGCGCGGCGGAGGGGTGGAGAAGCAAATGGGCGCTTCTCCTGTGTGCCCTGGCCGGGAATCGAACCCGGGTCCTCCGCACGCTAGGCCGACGCTCTACCGCTGAGCCAACCAGCTAGGGCTAGTTATGCTTTTTAAAATTCATAAAAAAGAAGGCTTAAAAAATTAAAAAACAGCTTGACCAGGCAGTGGCACAGTGGATAGAGTGTCAGACTGGGATGCCGAGGACCCAGGTTCGAGAGCCCGAGGTCGCCAGCTTGAGTGCAGGCTCATCTGGTTTGAGCAAAAGCTCACCAGCTTGGACCCAAGGTCGCTGGCTCGAGCAAGGGGTTGCTCAGTCTGCTGAAGGCCCATGGTCAAGGCACATATGAGAAAGCAATCAATGAACAACTAAGGTGTTGCAACGCACAACAAAAAACTAATGATTGATGCTTCTCATCTGTCTGTTCCTGTCTATCTCTCTCTCTCTGTCTCTGTAAAAAAATTTTTTTAAAAAAATTAAAAAACAATAAAAAGTTATCTTTTTATATATATAGATACATTCTTAGTAAGATTTAGTAAATTTGGCAGGTACCTGCGTGAATGTGTTAAGTTTTTTTATTCTTGTGTTTATGAGAAACATAAATAATATAATGATGTGTTAATAATAAATATAATAATGATGTGTTAACAAAAAGAGTGGTATTTTCATAAGGAAATGGTATAATAGAGTAACTATATTTGTTTTCATATCTGGGCACATGTCGCGAACCAGTGCAGCTAGTAATTTCAGGTCCGAAGTAGGAACAGTGCGGAATTAAGAAAATATGGAGTCAGGAGGGCCCTGTAATTGCTGCTGGCAAGAACAAAGAGCACCAAACACGGCATCTTGCTTTATTTATAGGGTAGAGTGAGGCCATTAGCAAATCTTAACTTTACACCAAACAAAGGATAGAAGAAACTTGCCTCCAGTCTTTCCTGGGAACATGGGGGTAGTGTAAACAATCCAGCACCACAGCTTAACAGCCTTTTGCAACCTAATCAGGCAAGTGAGGTGGGGGGTTGGGCAGACTGTTAGCTTACAGCCAATTCCCCACACTTCTGTTCCCCAAAAATCTAAACTCCAAAAACCCTGTTGGTTTTTTGGTCCCCAACAGGCACATATTTCTCTGGAGCACCATAGGGCACACCTGGAAATCTTCTAGGGTGCACCAGAGTGCCATGGCGCATACTTTGAGAACCACTGGCTTAGTCAGTTAAGAGCATCATCCTGAATGGACAAGGTTGCCTGATTGATCTTCGATCAGAGCTCACATGGGAAGCAACCAGTGAGTGTACAACTGAGTGGAACAACAAATGAGTACTTCCCTCCCCATTCCCCTCTCTTTCTTCCTCTCTCTGTCTCTCTAAAAATCAATCAATAAAACAAAAGGACTGAATTTGAGTAATTTATACTAGAAGAAGGATTTTTTTGTGTGTGAGAATTTTCAATGTGCTGCGTACTCTGACCACACAAGCAGGAGAAGAATGGGCTTCAAGTCAAAGAAAGGAAATTGAAGAGAACCAGTTGCAGAGACCATGGTTTGAGGTCTCAGAGACTAGTGTCTGACTCTTGCCAAGGGACATGTAGAGGTGAGAGAACATGGCTGGACCTGCTCCTGTCTTGTAGTGGAGTGAAGATAGGGTGCCCTAAGAGGCAGCTGCATTTCCACTGCTTTATTCTAGGCCACTGCATTTGAAGGCCACTGGTCTGGAATTTGTGGTAAAAATAACTCTTCCCAGGAGTCCTGCCTAGAGGAGCAATGTGACCCAGGCTGAGGGTGTAGGCACCAGAGGCCCAAGGGTCATGAGCAACCAGGGGAGGCACATTACCTATATCAAGGAGTGGGTGGGGAGATCTCTGAAGAGTGTGCAAAGCTCACCATGAGACAAATCACCTGCCACCCAGAGGGACCAGCAGCAGGGTAACAGCAGTCCAATGGAGTGAGGCTATGTCCTTGTCCTTAACCCTTCTCCCCAACACCCCACATTAAGGAGGTTATGAACAGCAGGACATAAGTGGGGAAGCAGAGGGACTGGGGAAAGAGATAAGAAAGAAAGTCTACCCTAAATCCTGTCTCCTGACTGGCCACGCCCAAACTAGAGAAGGAAAGAAGTCTTTGTTGAATAAAATCTAAAGTTCTGATTTTTATACTGAACTAGATGAGAATTAGAAAGTTATTAAACTGACTTTTTAAATTTTATTGATTGATTTTAGAGTGAGAAGAGAGAGAGAGAGAAACATGGATCTTTTGTTGCATTTATTTATATATTCATTGGTTGCTTCTTTTATGTGCTCTGGCTGGGGCTTGAACCCACAACCTTGGTGTATTGGGACTATGCTCTAATCCAGTGGTAGTCAACCTGGTCCCTACCACCCACTAGTGGGCATTCCAGCTTTCATGATGGGTGGTAGCGGAGCAATCAAAGTATAAATAAAAAGATAGATTTAACTATAGTAAGTTGTTTTATAAAGATTTATTCTGCCAAACTTAGCGAAAATCCAACATAAAGTACTTGGTAAGTAATTATTATTATATGCTTTAACTTGCTGTAACTCTGCTTTATAAATTTTATAAAGTTACTTTCCTACTTTATAAATCACCATTACTGTGGAACTGGTGGGCAGTTAGAAAATTTTACTACTAACAGAGATACAAAAGTGGGCGGTAGGTATAAAAAGGTTGACTACCACTGCTCTAACCAATTGAGCTACATGGCCAGGGCCTAAATTGATTTAATTTTTTAAAATATGAAAACAGGGGCTTTTCATTTATTTTCTAAGAATGACTGGGAAAGCCATGGACCATGCCCATGATCCCTTCCTCAGGCAGGGAAAAATTAGACCATGGAGTGATTTGAGCGGACAGTGGAAGAAAAAATAAAGCTATTTTATGCTTATACTCCACCAAGTTCAACTCATTCAACAAAATGACTGCAAGTGTTTCTGGAAAAAGGAAGGGAGTGTCCTGTTGCCAGGAACCTGCCTCTAGCTACGAAGGATATATGGATCACTAAAGATAAGAGTTACCTAGTGAAGCCTTAGATATCTTCCCTTTGATGAGAAATGATGCCTTCCCCAAAGTTCAGGTTCAACAAAGGACCTTGGGAACATCAATACCTGGACCCATCCAATAGCTGCTAAGGGAATTTATCTCAAGTAAGGAGAAGGATTTTGGTTCCAGGATAGCCAGGTGTCTTCCACCTAGTCTACAACCTTATTGATTTAAAGCCAACATCAGTGTTTTCAACTGTGCTTTTACAAAGCATGACATCCACAGGATATAAATAGTTATTATGAAGGAAAAGAGGTAAAAAAGTTCGATATGTGCTAAGCCAAACAAAGCTAAACAGCTGTCTTTCCTGCAGGACTTCTCAGAGCCTTTAATAAGCTGTAAAGCATGCTGGTCATGTTTTTCGAAGATGAGATTACATTGTACAGTATTTCTTGCAGCTTCAGTCACTGTGGAACACTTTTCTTAATTCCCAGGAATACACTTTAGGAGACATTGTGTAGAAGGAGGGGCAGAATAGAAAAGAATACAAGGAAAGGAGCCAGCTGGGGTAACCGAGTCAGCCAGTGATAAATGATCTGTATCCCATAGTTACAATACAAAACAAGAACAGCAATATCTGTATGTAACTATGACCAGTGATCTGGAAACTCATTCCCCCTTGTTTATCCAACCAAAACTTTCCCTCCCCTCTCCCTGAGTCCTGGGAAACCTTAAACAAAGACATCACATGCACATTGCTTAGATACTGTAAAGGTATATATATACCTGTGAGAAATCAACTTTGAGGAGCCCGTGTTTTGGAACTACAAGTCCCATATGCTCCGCCGGCTTAATAAATTCTTCTTCCTTTAATAATTGAGTTACCTGAGTGTCTATCCTCCGATGGGTCGCTTCCTGCAACAACTGATTTAGAGAATTGTACCCAGGAATGGTACTAACCAGATAAACTACAGCTGCTTGAGAGTAGATTACAGTCTTGAGGTAAAAGGGCAACAGTTTTTTTGGCATCCTCCTTGGTGCTTGGAGCAGCCCCTTGAGGCATCTGCTCTTCCCATCCAGGCCCTGATGTTGTCCTGCCATCCTCCCTCTGGTTCCATGACTTACCTCTGATTTGGTCCCTTTCTGCATACCTACCTACCCAAGATCAAAGGCTTGTTCTCTAATCCAAGTATTGTGCCATTGTGTCCTGAATGTGCTCTCCAGCCTGCTAGGGGTTGAAAAGCTTTGAATTAAGAAATTTTATCTCCTCAAATGTCATGTTTATGCAACATGTATTGCTAGAAATTTAAGCTTTAGGTGATAATCTAAGATTTTATGTTAAATCTCTGGTTAAATAGTTCCATGCCCCCAACCTTGTTCTTACTCCAGACTTCAGCCAGTGTGGTCTGGCTCCGATTACCTCCTAATTCTCACTTTTGTCCTCTTCAACCGTGTTCCCTAAGCTTCAGCAGCACCAGTTTGTCCCAACTCTTTGGAAGCACATCTTCTTCATTTTTCTTGTCCTCCTTTTTTCTCACTCAGTCTCACCACACTCCTTAAGGCATTGGTACATTTTTCTGTTTTGGATACCTCCTACCTCTTTGTAGCATCTTATCTTGTCCCCCCAAACTAAATTAGGTGCCAACCACTCTGTGCTTACTCTTATCTCTCTGAATTAGGATTTCCTGGGGTTTTTTTTCCCCCTATTTTTCATTTAATTTTTTAAATTTTATTTATTGATTTTAGAGAGAGACAAAGGGGTGGGGCAGAGAGAGAGAGAGAAACATCAATTTGTTTTTCCACTTATTTATGTAATCATTGGTTGATTCTTGTATGTGCCCTGACTAGGGATCAAACCGTCAACCTTGGCATATCAGGATCATGCTCTAACCAGCCGAGCTACCCACCCAGGGCTGCCTGCTTTCTTGTATGCATCTTTCTCTAGGCTATAAGCCCCTTAAAGGATGAAATTGTGTCTTATTCATTGCTACATTGTATCTGGCACATAGTAGATATATGGTAGATAAATGAATGTGTACCATTTCATTGGATAGATGTAAGCAGAAAGCAACTTTATTCTTTTTTTTATTTCACTCCATTAAGAGTCGACTGTCAAATCATCCCTAAGTGCAATTTCCAGCAAATGATAGAACTTTTCTTATAATTTGTTTGAATAATAAGTCCACAGGTCACTGGCCTAGAAGCCAATCTAGTCAAATAACCACACAGCTCCAGTCTATTACAGTATAATATCAAAACTCTAAATATATACAATGTTAAAATTTCTCCCATTTTTCACTGAGGCCTCCTTAGCTTTGAAGCCTAGAGTGAAAAATAAAAAGGCATGACTGGTTCCTCTGTTCTCCTTACTTCCTGCCTCCCTTACTACAGAGGTGAGGTTTCTGAATGTGTTTGCATTCCCATCTCCCTATCCCCTTCCACCCCTCTGGCCTCCCCACTAAGATCAGGCACAGACCTAGGGGAAAGGCCATGGTTTATGTGGCTGCTTAAGTCATGGTTGGCATCAGTGCCCTTTTAGAGTGGTGTGTGTCTAAGATTGCAGTTGTGGGCATTTTTCCAGGTTCCTGCGAGATTTCCCTACTGGTGACCTCTAACATATATTAGTTATCTATTGCTACATAAAAAATTACTCCAAAACTTAGTAGCTTAAAACTATAAATATTATCTCACACAGTTGCTACTTAACTGATTGGTCTAGAGCAGGGGTCCCCAAACTACGACCCGCGGGCCACATGCGGCCCCCTGAGGTCATTTATCTGGCCCCCGCCGCACTTCTGGAAGGAGCACCTCTTTCATTGGTGGTCAGTGAGAGGAGCACATTGACTATCTCATTAGCCAAAAGCAGGCCCATAGTTCCCATTGAAATACTGGTCAGTTTGTTGATTTAAATTTACTTTTCTTTATTGTAAATATTGTATTTGTTCCCGTTTTGTTTTTTTACTTTAAAATAAGATATGTGCAGTGTGCATAGGGATTTGTTCATAGTTTTTTTTATAGTCCGGCCCTCCAACGGTCTGAGGGACAGTGAACTGGCCCCTGTGTAAAAAGTTTGGGGACCCCTGGTCTAGAGTCTCTTATGAGGTTGCAGTCAAATGTTGGTAAGGACTGCAGTCATCTGAAGGTTCAGCTGGGGCTGGAGGGTCAGCTTCTAAGATGGTTCTCTCACATGCCTGACAAGTTAGTTCTAGCTTTTGGTGGGAGGCCTTAGTTTCTCACCACTTGGACCTTTCTGTTTGGTTGTTTTCCCCAGAGTGAGTGATCCAAGAGAAAGAACAAGAAGGAAGCCATAGTGCCTTTTATAACCTGGTCTTAGAAGTCACACACCATCACTTAAATTGGTCACTGTCTTGGTCAGATCAAGCTGTCATAACAAAGTACTATATATAGATTAGATGGCTAAAACAACAGGAATTTATTTTTCCCGGTTTTAGATGCTGGGGAGTCTAGGCTCAGGGTGTCAGCTTGGTCAGTTTCTGGTGAGAGCTCTCTTCCTGGATTGTACATGGCTGCCTTCTCCCTTATGGCAGAAAATGTCCTCTCGTAGCAGAGAGGGAGCAAGCTCTTTGCTACATTTCCTTATAAGGGAATTAATCCCATCATGAGGGCCCCATCCATAGGATTTCATCTAAAGCTAATTAACTCCCACCAATCCCAACTCCAAATACCATTTCATGTGAGTTGGGACTTGAGCATATAAATTTTGCAGAGACACAATCAGTCCATATCAACCACACAGCCCTGATATACTGTAGGAGGAGACTGCATGGGAGTATAACATGGGGAGGTGGGGCTCATTGGGAGTGTCTTGGAGGCTGGCAGTCCACAGACAAAGCCTCTCCTCCAGCTGGCCCCTATGGCTCCCAGCTCAGTCCCTGAGCTTCCCCTTGCCCACCCTCCCCCAAACCCCAATACCTACTGGAGGTTCTCTGCCCTTTCAAGTGATCTCTTGGAGAGATTCATTATGCAAACTGGCTCCCTTTACAGTTCCCCATACAGCCCCTGGGAAATATGTCTGTGCCCTGTAGTGGTTAGAAGTGCAACTCACACCCAGCGCAGTGCCCTCCTCTTGGTTGGTCAGCATCAGCCAGATGCTGACCCTTAGCTTTCTCCAAGGTGTTTTAGAAACCAATCTCTGTGGTCTCTAACTCCAAAGAAGGTTGTCAGGTTCTTTGAGCATTCCCCTTAAATTCCGATTCTCACTTAGTTTAAGGTAAAGAATAGAACCCTTTTGTCCTCCAGTTGGGAGAGGATATTGGAAATTTGCTGTACATTGACAAATTTCCCCAAATATCCCACACTCCTCTAACCTCTTCTGCCATGACTTTTGTATAATTTGGGTATACAATTTCCTTTTGTAGCCAGTGTTTTAATCTCTCCATAGACCCTGCAGAAGAGGTTGTAGCAGCTGCTTTTGGTGTCCTGCCCTTTGGTCCTTATGGTGCCACCCATGGTTTCATACTGTGAGTGCCTGTGACTCTGCCTAGGAAACATGGTCTGCCTTGGGCACAGGGGAAGTCCGAAGGCCTGGAAGGTAACTCCTTCTAGAGTAGCCATCAACCAATGGCACATGGGAGTTGGAGATGATATTACCTAGCTCCCTTAGATGGGACAGCTCTGGGGTATAATCCACTGTCTACCAGAAGTCCCCAGTGGGATTGATCTATAACCTGCTTATTAATGCACCTCCAATTGGCTTTTACCCTTTCAGATCCACTTTTCCTCACCTTCTGTTGATGCTTTCTGAATTTACCTCTCAAATAAATTATCATCTTAGGGTCTGTGACAGGAAGAACCCAACTTGATGGGTGTGACCTGTGAAAGGCCTTATTTTTGGCTTGGTGTTCCGCTGTTGCCTTCTTGAAATATGAATAATTTTTTAACAAGGAGCCTCACAGTTTTTTTTTTACCAGACCCTGCAAATTATGTAGTCAGTCCTGAACCCAACTTAAGACAGTGGTCTAGCCTCTCTATTTAAGGTTGGGGGACTTGATACCTATGGTATTATTTGGGGCTTTGGGATTATAGTTCATTATTCTATTTCAAATACATGATTGAGAATGCAGAGAATGGCTGGGTTTTACTCTTGTAAATAATTACATTTGATTTTGTTCTATATGGTTTTCATTGGTTATCCCATAGCTTGGGTTGTGATTAGTCTTTTAAGTTCAAAAGAAAGCTTATTATATTTGTAATGTGCTGTCACTTATACTCTATCAGGCTGTGTTCATTGTTGCAATTCCATAGACTTTTATTTCTATGACTTCTTATCACTTTTCTCAGACTTTGTAATTAATTCTTCAATGTGGGAATAGTCAGTTGGCTCAGATTTTCCTGTTTCTCATATTTGTATTAATAAAGGCTCTAAATCCACAAAAATATGTCCTCATGAGGAAATAATGAAAAGAAATATGGGAGACTGTTTCTGTAGAGCTGGACCTGCTCTGAAAGAGAAGTTATGTAGCTTAGAATTTCGACTTAGACAAAAAGAAGGAACCCTTATCATTGGTCATGGATTGGCCATGCCATATCTTTTCATACCTCAAGGGAGCTGTGTTTTCAATTAAAGGGAATCTCCTCCATCAGAGATCCAACACACTTTTCCAAGAAATCATTCTATTTTCCAGATATAATATCAACATAGAAATTTACTCTTTTTTCTCTCACTACATAATAATCAAATAAAATAGCTTCAGCCTTCTCAACTAAAAATATTATTCCAACAAAATGGCTAAATATCAAGACATTATTGAATGCAAGTGGAAAGTGGAATTTTATCTCTGTGAACTTGAAATGGAAAAGACAAGATCTCTTCATGGGAGGGAAAGGTGAACCAGATGACCCTTAGCTCCCTTTAAACGCTCAAATTCTAGTTTTTGTTCTAGGTGGTGAATCAACTCTTGTGGTAAATAAATTCCATTTTATTCATACTTGACTTCTTGTGTGACAATTTAATGGTAAAGCATATTGGTAAGTATAATAATGACCATTTATTGAGTAATTGATGTGCCAGTCATCTGCCACAAGCATTCTGTCATTAATTTAAAGTAGATACTAATGCTCCCATGCTACATTTGAGGAAAGTGAGACTCAGAAAGTTTAAATGATTTACCACTGAGTCAATGTCTAGATCCAACTGCCCATGCTCGTATGTACTAGGATAGCTTCAATGTCTGAGGTATAATTTAAAAGCCTTGTTACTTCATCTTCCCACAATTTGATTTCTTAGGAGTCTGGTCTAGTTTTCATTGCGTCTTAAGTTTTTACCAATTTTAGAGTTAATATCAGAAAAAGTATAAACAGTAACAGACAAAAGACCTCTGGGAAAATAATGTCTTTGGAAAAAAATCTGCTGCTGAGCAACATGCTGCTTTGGCCACAGGGAGATGGTGGATGGAGGTCTCTGTGGAGAGGAAGTATGATTCTTTTGGTCTGAATACAATGTTATTTCCTTCCTCCTTGCCTTTGCTCATGTGCTTTCCTCTACCCGTCCCGTTCATCTGGTCATTCCTACAAACCCCGCTAAGCCTCTGCATAGACATTTCTTCCAAGAAGGCTACCCTGCCCTTTCCCCCCTGCCCAGTCCTGGGTGGGGCCGCTGGGATTGATCATTGCTCCACAGTGCCCCCCGAAATCACTGTGCATGTTTATGCACTAGTGACCTGCTTCCCCACTAGGTCGGAAGCTCCTTGGACACAGGTCTGATGCCTTACTCATCATTACCCTTTGTACACAGTTGCAGCTTCCTTTTTTTTTTTTTTTTTTTTTTTTTTACAGAGAGAGGGATAGACAGGGACAGACAGACAGGAACGAAGAGAGATGAGAAGCATCAATCATCAGGTTTTTCGTTGCGACACCTTAGTTATTCGTTGATTGCTTTCTCTTATGTGCCATGACTGTGGGCCTTCAGCAGACCAAGTAACCCCTTGCTTGAGTCCAAGATGGTGAGCTTTGCTCAAACCAGATGAGCCCACGCTCAAGCTGGCAACCTTGGGGTCTCGAACCTGGGTCTTCCGCATCCCAGTCTGACACTTTATCCACTGAGCCACCGCCTGGTCAGGCCAGTTGCAGCTTCTTACTGAACCTTTGTGCAATGACTATATGAATGGCTCACTACCTGATAGAACACAGGATCTTCCAAGAACTTTGCCAGTAGAGCTTTGCACGGAGGTGAAGTATGTAAAGGAAGAGGCATCACTACACAAAGAGCTCAGAAAGTTGAACTCTTCCTTGTGAATGAAAACAGCAGCGGGTCCAAGCCCAGCTGTGATCTGAAAGGGAACATTTGCTGTCAGATCCTTCCTTGGACTTGGCAAGTTCTTCCTTATTTGAGGGTGTGTCACTCCCTTTTGTCAGATGTCGCACCCCATAAGGAAGAGTTATTTGCTTCTATTTTAAATGAGGAAAGAAGTAGGTGCCCTGAGGGTCTCTTAGCCTTTTATTGAATGAAAGGCCTTTATTACAGATATAATGGTATCTTTATTTTTTTTTTTTAAGCAAGAAAGAGAGAGAGAGAGAGAGAGAGACTGGCAGGGACAGGTAGACAGGAAGGGAGAGAGATGAGAAGCATCAATTCATAGCTGTGACATCTTAGTTGTTCATTGATTGCTTTCTCATATGTGCCTTGACCGGGGGCCCCTGGCTGAGTCAGTGACCCCTTGCTTAAGCCAGCTACCTTGAGCTCAAGCCAGAGACCTCTAGGCTCAAGTCAGTTACCATGGGGTCATGTCTATGATCCCACGCTCAATCTGGCGACCCTGAGCACAAGCCGGTGACCTCGAGGTTTTGAACCTGGGTCCTTAGTGTTCCAGGCTGATGCTTTATCCACTGTACCACTACCTGGTCAGGCATGATATCTTGGAATAACAGACTTTAATGAATACAGGGTCTGAAGGTAGGTATAGGACAGCCCCTCATCAGTTCATTACCCTGTAGGCTTTACTGACAGACAGATGCCAAAGTGGACAGATTCTGGGAGCTGACATAGCATTGGATTTTCAGTTAGAACTGGATCTGTGATACTTAGTTAGACAGACCAGAGCATGGATGATGGGCCAGGTACAGAAGGTCACCAAAGCAAGAACTATAGGCTAAAAAAGCAAAACTAAAATGATAGGCCAGGCCTAATTGCTGTTTCAGCTCCAGGCCTCCAAAACGCAGCAGATCCAGCCAGGATACCCCATGGCTGACCTTAGGACCAGCTGCATTGACTAATAAACCCCTAAAGGGACACACCCAGAAAGCTGATGAATATTCTATTGAAATTCTCCTCAGGACCTCCCTTAAAATCTCCAGCCTTTGGGAAAACTGGAAAGCCACATGCAAAAGAATGAAACTGGACTACAGTCTCTCCCCCTGTACAAAAATTAACTCAAAATGGATCAAAGATCTAAACATAAGACCTGAAACAATTAAGTACATAGAAGAAGACATAGGTACTCAACTCATGGACCTGGGTTTTAAAGAGCATTTTATGAATTTGACTCCACAGGCAAGAGAAGTGAAGGCAAAAATTAATGAATGGGACTACATCAGACTAAGAAGTTTTTGCTCAGCAAGAGAAACTGATAACAAAATAAACAGAAAGCCAACTAAATGGGAAATGATATTTTCAAACAACAGCTCAGATAAGGGCCTAATATCCAAAATATACAAAGAACTCATAAAACTCAACAACAAACAAACAAACAATCCAATAAAAAAATGGGAAGAGGATATGAATAGACACTTCTCCCAGGAAGAAATACAAATGGCCAACAGATATATGAAAAGATGCTCATCTTCTTTAGCTATTAGAGAAATGCAAATCAAAACGGCAATGAGATACCACCTCACACCTGTTCGATTAGCTGTTATTAGCAAGACAGGTAATAGCAAATGTTGGAGAGGCTGTGGAGAAAAAGGAACCCTCATACACTGTTGGTGGGAATGTAAAGTAGTACAACCATTATGGAAGAAAGTATGGTGGTTCCTCAAAAAACTGCAAATAGAACTACCTTATGACCCAGCAATCCCTCTACTGGGTATATATCCCAAAAACTCAGAAACATTGATACGTAAAGACACATGCAGCCCCATGTTTATTGCAGCATTGTTCACAGTGGCCAGGACATGGAAACAACCAAAAATCCCATCAATAGATGACTGGATAAAGAAGATGTGGCACATATACACTATGGAATACTACTCAGCCATAAGAAATGATGACATCGGAACATTTACAGCAAAATGGTGGGATCTTGATAACATGATACGAAGCGAAATAAGTAAATCAGAAAAAACCAGGAACTGTATTATTCCATACGTAGGTGGGACATAATAGTGAAACTAAGAGACATTGATAAGAGTGTGGTGGTTACGGGGGGGAGGGGGGAATGGGAGAGGGAAAGGGGGTGGGGAGGGGCACAAAGAAAACAAGATAGAAGGTGACAGGACAATCTGACTTTGGGTGGTGGGTATGCAACATAATTGAACGACAAGATAACCTGGACTTGTTATCTTTGAATATATGTATCCTGATTTATTGATGTCACCCCATTAAAAAAATAAAATTATTAAAAAAAAAAAAAAATCTCCAGCCTTAAAAGCCCTTTGGAAGGAAGACCAGTGTGCTCTCCTGCCCTCCCCCTGGAGCACACCAGGCTTTTCCCTCCTCCTCCACTTTCCCCTCCTCCCAGGCACCTTACTCCCTTTCTCCTAAGCTCTAAGGACCTTTATTTGCCTCCATAACTTGTTTCCTAAAGCCCATTTCTTCCATCTCTGTGACTTTCTAAATAAACTTTCTCTTATAGTTTGAGTCTTGGCTCTGAATTCTTTCCTAGCCAGAACTCAAGTACCAACATTGCTGAATCCAGGTTCAGTCTTACCCCACGGGCCTACGCCCAGTGCCATTTTCATTCTCACTGCCACCAACAGACTCAATTTCCAGTTCTTGGAGTTCTTGAACAAGTCATTTCACTTGGCTCAGTGTTCCTTTAAGCAGAGATTATAACATACCTAATTTTGTGCTATCATTAAAAAACTTAGTAACATAACTTCTATACAAGAGTGGACAAAAAAGAGGCCACATATTAAGCTGGACAAGCCCAGGGGAAGTATGCACGGTGGGCCTCACAAACTCAGAATGAAAGTGATAGATACATGAATTGACGAGGAATTATTGTACAACTGCCCTTTTTGTGTTCTGCTTGGCTGCCTGACTCCACCCTTAATTACCGGACAATCGGCTCTGGGACAGAAGGGTTCCAGGAAGCTGGTCGATCACCCCAAAGAGGAGTATCCAGAAAGTCGAACATATCAGCACGCCCTTGCTCGAGGCTATCCTCAACCCTATAAAGTTTTACCTCAGTCTGTTTTGGGGGCCCTTCTTTCTGAGAAGTGCCCCGGCAGGTCTTTCTTCTCTAATAAAGCCTGCACACCTGGAGTTCAAGTGCCATCTCATTCTTACAGAAAGTAACCACATAGGGCGTTTTATGTTCAGACCGTCCCTAACTAAAAGCAGGTCATGGAGGGAAGTCATGTCCTAGGCCTGAAGCTTCCCTGATGAAGGTCCATCTTTACTGTAACAGCCTGTCTACTGTCTTTTTTGCATCTAAGATGACATACCTTTAAAATGTCAGAGTAACCCCTTTTCCAGACCCCTCGGAGCACAGCCCCACAGAGCAGAGCCCACAGCCCCTCCTTGTTTTCCTGATCCCACACACCATCTCCATGTGCTGCACACGTTAATTACTGACCGTTCCGTACCCACCAATGTGAGAGAAGTATGTGTTTCTCCATTCGGCCTTCTTATCCAATCCCAGAGATTTCCCTGCTTTGCTTTCTCCTGCCCCCTTAATCTACCGCCAATGGATTTCATATAACCCTCCTTACCGCTCCTCCTTGGTTCTAATGTGTAAAATAAGCTGCAGGACTGCCATTCTCTAGAGCATTTTTTCAATCATTGAGATTTTGCTCTATGTCAATTGTCAGTTTGGCTCAAAGAAACTAAAAAATTCCCTAAGATTTGGACCTTTCTTACATTGACGCAAGGTACTAAGATGAGGTCGTCAATAAACAACTCCTTTGCTTCCATACAGGTTTAGCTCAATTTCCATCACTTGGCAGTTTATCTCCGGCAACCTTCCTCTGAAGACTGCTCCTTAATCCTCCCAGGTTTAAGAATCAGAGATCCTTGTTAAAGGTAGCCTCCTGGCATCGCCGCCCCTCACCCCCACCCCCACCCCCGAGATTCTAGTGCTCTAGGTCTGGGTTACCACCCAGGAAGTTTTATTTTTAACAGTTGTCCCAGGTAATTCAGAGTCAGGTTGATTATTCAGAGAACTGTTACTCACACTTCTAGAAACATGATTTGAAAAATGCAAACTCTTTTTTTAATTTTTATTTATTTATTTATTTAATTAAAAGATTTTATTTATTCATTATAGAGAGGGAAGAGAGAGAGAGAGAGAGAGAGAGAGAGAAGGGGGAGGAGCAGGAAGCATCAACTCCCATATGTGCCTTGACCAGGCAAGCCCAGGGTTTTGAACCGGCAACCTCAGTGTTTGTTTCCAGGTTGACGCTTTATCCACTGTGCCATCACAGGTCAGGCTAATTTTAATTTTTTTTTAATTTTTTTTATTTTAAACTCAGACTGCTTTCCTTTCATCAGCAACAAGCGAAAGAAAAATACCTTTAAGCCAAAATATCTAACTGCATACTCTGACCTGAGACGTGTTTAGAAAAATAGACAGCAAACTGCGGAGGTAGTGAAAGTTATGGTGGAGAGTGGGGCGAGTTGGTATTTGTTATTAGCCTACTGCTTGGGGAGGGGTGAAGTGAGAAAAGTAGCAGGTGGTCTATACTGGAAGTGGGGATGGAGGAGGGAAAACTTAATGGGGCTGGAGAGCATCCAACTTATACCAAGTCAGCACTTTGAAGTACAGCTTTATTACCTAACTTTAAGGGCTCTAAATTTCCTCTAAATCAGACCCATTCAAATGTAAACATCAGTACTCATATAAATTCCTAAGCCAAATATAAGAGATTTTGCTATTACCAGTGGGTTTGGGTTCCCTCATCCCTGCAGCTTTTTTTTTTTAATTAAGTGAGAGCAGAGGAGACAGAGAGATGGACTTCCACATGTGCTTCCATCGAGATCCACCCAGGAAGCCCTGTATGGGGTAATGCTCTGCCCATCTGGGTCACTGCTCCATTGCTCCACAACTGAGCTATTTTTAGCACCTGAGAAAGAGGCCAGAGCCATCCTCAGTGCCCAGGGCCAACTTGCTTGAATCACTTGAGCCATGAGTGCAGAAGTGGAAAATGGAGAGAGAAAAAGAGAGAGAAAGGGAAAGGGGAGTGGGGGAGAAGCAAATGGTCGCTTCTGTGTGTCCTGACCAGGAATTGAACCCAGAACATCTACACACCTGGCCAATCAATGCTCTACCACTGAGCCAACCAGCCAGGGCCCCTGCAGCTTTATTAGAAGGGGAAAGTGAGAGGTAATTAGCCATCTGCTCAAACTGCCTCTTGCAAAATGCCCACTGAGGCCTGAAGTAGACAAAGCCTTAATCTGCCTCACCTTCCCAGGCACTGAGCAGAGCATTTGGCCAAAAAGCACCTGGCAAGGGCTCCCCAAAAGGCTGATAACTAACTAGGTATGGGCTATTCCTGGAATTTCTCTCCCAATTCTTATTTTCCACCCTTCCTTCTCTTTTTAAATACCATTGAAATTTGGAATTCATTGCTATTTAAAGAAATGCAATTTGTTGTTTTGATAGGTCTTTCCTGCCCTATCTGGAGTCCTTATTTTTGTCCTGCCACCACCTAGTCACTGGTATAGAAGGCAAGTGGTTTTCTTAGCTCTGCATTGATTCAACAACAAAAAATTATTTTAATTGTGCATATTCAATGGAAGAAAAGAAGCCATTTCTTCCCACATGTAGTATACACATAATATCAAATTTACTATCTTCACCATTTTAAAGTGTACAGTTCAGAAGTACTAAGTTATTCATTGTAGTGTAATCAATCTCCAGAACTCTTTCCAACTTGCAAAACTGAAACCCTGTATCCATTAAAGAACAACTCCTCATTACTTACTCCCCTCAGAACCTGGCAACCAACCTGCACTCCACTTTCTGTCTCTACAGATGTGACTGCTCTAGGTACTTGATGGTCAAATGGAATTGCACAGTATTTGTCTTTTTATGACTGGCTTATTTCACTTAGCATAACGTCCTCAAGATTCATTCATGATGTAGCTTATGTCAGAATTTCCTTTCTTTTGAAGACTGAATTATATTCCATCGTGTGTATACATCACATTGTATTTATCCATTTATCTGTCAGTGGACAGTTGAGTTGCTTCAACCTCTTGGTTATTTTTAATAATGCTACTATGAACATTGGTGGACAAATATCTCTTCCAGGCCCTGCCTTCAGTTCTTTAAGGTATCTACCCAGAATTGGAATTGCTGGATCATATGGTAATTCTACTTCTAATTTTTTAAAGAAACCTCCATACCGTTTTCCACAGTGGCTATACCATTTTAAATTCCTACCAACAGCTCACAAGAGTTCTAATTTCTCCCCATTCTGACAACATTTCCATTATGTTCTGATTTTTTTTTATTGTAGCCATCCTAATAGGTGTGAGATGGTTTTGATTTGCATTATTCTAACTAATTATTAGTGATGTTGAGCATCTTTTATGTGCTTGTTGGTCTGTTTATCTTCTTTGGAGAAATTCAACATTTTTTGGTTGTCTATGAGTTGCTTATCCAATAGCCATTTTTCTCTCATCATCCTGGCTGACCTCTGATATTACTTCTCCCTGATGTGGCTCAGGGACAAGTCCTGTTTAATCTAAGTCAGTGGTTTTTAATCCTGGCTGCGCATTAGAGTTACTAAGGGTAACTTCAAAAAATATCCATGCCTGGCTTTCCCCCTTAACCCAAGGCCAATTAAAAATCAAAATGTCTTGAGGTGGCCCTGGGCATTACTACTTTTAGAAGTCTCCTACTTAGCCCCAGACAGTCCAATATGCTGCCAGGAGTAGCAGCCACAGCTCAAAACCAACCACACTGCTCCCATTTCTCTCGCCAGAGACTGGGTTAGGATTGGATGGATGTCTTGGTCCTAGTCAATGTGATATGATGGCTTCTAGGAAAGAGTTACATTTTCCGAAAATGAGACATGAGACAGAGTGGGAGGTTGGAGGGGGGTCAATTTTCTTTCATTGAGTATGACTCTTTAAACTAGGACAGTTCTCTTGCTACTATGAGACACTAGCTTGAGGCTGTCGGAACAGGGGACCCTGGTGATGCCACTGAGCTGCTGAGTTGACCCACCTTGGAGCCAGCCTACTTCTGGAATTCTGATAATAAATGTCCTTCTAATTTAAGCTATTTCGAGTTGCGTTTTCTGTTACTTGCCACTGAAAGTATCCTAACATTACACTTCCTATGTGCTGAGAATTTCAAGAAGACATAGGGCTATCCTTATGGAGTATCTGTTATGACAGAAGAAAGGAACAGAGACATTGCCTTGAATAGACTTAAACCCTGGATTCTCACACTGAAAGTCTGAAGCTCTATTGTCCAAGGTTTTTTTTTTTAAGCTTTCTTTGTATAGGCCTGACCTGTGGTGGCGCAGTGTTAAAAGCCGCGACCAGGAACGCTGAGGTCGCTGGTTTGAAAACCTGGGCTTGCCTGGTCAAGGCATATACTGGAGTTGATGCTTCCTGCTCCTCCCTCCTCCTCTTTCTCTCTCTCTTCTCTCTAAAATGAATAAATAAAGTCTTAAATTCATTTAAAAAAAAAAAGAGCAACTTTCTTTGTGTAATGCTGGTGGTCGAGGCCAGGCAGGTCCACTTTGGATTCGGGCAGACAGTAGAGAGACTGTGGAGCCGGAAAGCGTTGGGCCATACTGTTTAATCAAGTCTCACAATGGTGGATGAACACACAGGCAGGGGAAACGGCCTCTCAGGCAAACAAACAGTAAAACGGCCTCTCACCATGGCGGACAGGCAATCGCCATCCACAATACCCCTGAGCGCAAGCACCCATAGCCTTATACACACCATGCACACATGGCACAGCCACACACTCACGTACCAACTAGGCAAAGTGCTTGCAGCCGGTGAACCAGTGAGCAAGCCTCACATAGCTGCCCCACATTTTGAAACCCGGGTAAGACAGAAAACCAAGAAAGGTGGGCATGCTGTGAGTCAATGGCTAGATCAAAACTGAGGCATTTCAAACTAAAATCCTGTCCTGCCTCAACTTGCCCTGTAGTCCAGGCCAAGTCCTTAATCTGGGTCAGTTAATAGAATTTGGAGGCAACATAAAAAGGGAAAGAAGCTGTATACTTATGAACACTCTGAGCCCAAACCGCATAAGTCTTTAGGGATTAAATTTAACACCTTGGTGTGATACCCGAGCCCAACCAGGTAACTTATTTAAATTAAGAGTCAGCAAAGTAGTACTTCTCAGGTGACATGATTCTCAGGTTTATGGCAGGGGTAATGTTCTTCAGCATTGTCTTTCCTGGGTCTAGGAGTTATCACATCAGGCCTCCTTTCTGCTACAGTTTTCTTCAACTTGACCTGCGAGGGCAGCTTGTATATCACTGCTTAGTGAGTTCCAAAAGTGAGGCTGGGTGAGGGGGTACATGGGATAGATATTTTGTTGGCTGGTCACAGTTTTCTGCCTAGGAGCCAAATTTCAAGATACACCAAACATTTAAAAATGACAATTAGCTGCTAGCTCACAGCACTGTGGGACCAGCATCAGCCATAGTAAGGTTTGGCTCAATGTAAACTACTGAAAGGGTATGTCTGCCTCTAGGAAAGACATTGAAGCGGGAAATACTAAAAACTACTTACCACCCACTTTCCTTGTGGATCATATCAAACTTGAAAATGAACATTGATGAGTATAAGGTGTGGCTAGATCTCCATGTGTCAATAGTTCCCTGGTTTTTGAACTTGCTTGTTGGGCTTTGTGGTCGCTCTAGTGGAGACGAGGGCCTGGTTAGTATTCCCAAAGCTCCTCAGATATGAGAGTTGCATCAGGTGTATCTCAATCTTAAAATGAATGGGGAAAATGTTGGGGGGAAAGGGGTGAGAAGGAGAAAAGTCAGGGGGTGTTTATTTAATTGGATGGTGTTGATGTTGCTTCAACCATGGTTTCGCTGTGGAAACAGCACAATGATACTCCCAACTCTGCCTGGTCTGTGAAAAGAAGGCAATTTTGAGTGTGAAAACTATAAGGGAAGGTAAATCCTACCCGTGTGTAAAATGTATTCAAAATTACTGCTAGAAATGAGAGGACATAAGGCAGAAAGAAAACACAGAAGAACACTTTAGAAAGGTGAAAGACAGTACCATACTTGGTGACAGCTGCTGCAAATCTTCACAGAGGAGGCTGATTCTCCCATCGGAAGGTTGAGCTGGGAACAGACTGGTGTGTAATATGGGAAGCTGGGTGAGCAGCTTCTGGAGACTGGGTGAGTCTCAGAGGCGTCCTGCTGCCAAGTCTGTGCCTGGAGAGACCTAGACTCAACAAGGGGGCCTAGGGTTTTCCCCCGCACTTCTGGGCAAGTTCTCAAGGGCGTCTCAACGCACTGCTCTTCCCCAAAGCCCACATAAGCAAGTGGGAACATTGAGACACACTGAAACCAGGGCTGATCCTGACCTTTTGGGTGAGCCCAGGCTAGTGCTTCTTCCTTATATCTGCCAGAGACATTGTCTCACCTCTACCTCCAAAATAACGGCCACACATAAAGAGACTGAGAAAGAGCGCCACAGCCAGAAAGCAACCAAATAGAGAAGCCTGTAGAAATAGGAGGGTGGGAGGGAGTATGAAAATGGAAGTAAGCATCTAAAAATAAAGATAAGAATTAGAAAATGAAGAACCAAAAGCACATCCCCAAAAAGGGCAGAATTAAATTGCTAAGAAAAGTAACTCTTGAAAAAAATGTGAAAATTCCAGCCTCTAATACAGCATTCCTCAGAACACAAGACCTGGAGTGAAATAAGTTTTAAAAACATTGTATCCTAGCCCTGGCAGTTTGGCTCAGAGGTAGAGTGTCGGCCTGGCATGTGGATGTCCCGGATCCAATTCCAGGCCAAGGCACACAGGAGAAGCACCCATCTGCTTCTCCACCCCTCCCCCCTCGCCTCTCTCTCTCTCTCTCTCTCTCTCTTTCTCTCTTTCTCTCTCTCTCTTCCCCCTCCAGCAGCCAAGGCTCCATCCAAGGCTCCATTGGTTGGCCCAGGTGCTGAGGACGGCTCCATGGCTTCCACCTCAGGCTCTAGAATGGCTCAGGCAATGCCCCAGATGGGCAAAGCATCGCCCCCTGGTGGGCATGCCGGGTGGATCCCAGTCGGGCTAATGCGGGAGTCTGTCTCTCTGCCTCCCTGCTTCTCACTTCAGAAAAATACAAAACAAAAAACAACAACAACAAAAAAAAACCCCAAAACCAAAAAAAAAATCATTGTATCCTATATGTAGCAACTTAAAATGCAAAAGAGCTTATTAATGGCTTTGTAAAGAAACCCATTTATCTCATAAATTGATTTAAATACAGAACCTCTTTTTCCACATTACTCCATTCTAGTACCATCCTGCAGTGCTAGGGTTCAACACATTTTCTGTATTCTGTTATAGCATATTAAGTAACTATAGCAGCCACAAGACATTATTTACTCACAGGAAGAAGCATGATACAATGGGAAAACCAAACTAGGTTCAGTGTCAGCGGAGCTGACATCAGCTACTGACTCGCTTCAATTCTGCACATCTATGTAGAAAAAAAAAATGTTATGTGTAGCTTATATTGCTGAAAATCCAAAATCAGAGAGAATTCAAACAGCAGCAAGGTTTAGAATTCTGGTTTTTCTCATAAGATTAATCACTTGTCCAAGTTACCTAACCTCTCCAGGCTTTAGTTTACTCAGTTAGAAAGTAAAGGAGTTAGACAGCAAGATCCCATGATCCTCCTGCTAAACTTTAAAACCTTACAAAACGAAGGAGCTCTGATAATGCAAAAACATCCTTCTTTTCTTTTTTCTTTCTTTCTTTCTTTCTTTCTTTTTTTTTTTTTTTTTTTTTTTTAGAGCAAGAGACAGGAAGCAAGTGAGATGAGAAGCATTAACTTGTTAGTTGTGTAACTTTTAGTTGTTCATTGGTTGCTTCTCATACGTGCCTTTACCAGGAAGGCTCAAACTGAGCCAGTGAGCCCTTACTCAAGTCAGTGACCTTGGGCTTCAAGCCAGCAGTGTTTGGGCTCAAGCCAGTGACCCTGGGATCATATTGATGATCCCATGCTCAACCTGGTGACTCCATGCTCAAGCTTGTGAGCCTGCACTCAAGCCTGCAACCTCTGGGTTTTGAACCTGAGACCTCAGCATCCAAGTCGACACTCTATGAACTACACCACCAGTGGTCAGGCAAAAAACATCCTTTCAGTTGGTACCAGGCAACTCTCCTCCTACTTGTTAAAAAAAAAGTCTAAGAACTTATTAGCAGTATGATATCCCATTCAAGAGGACTAAATGACTTTCTTCTATTGTGGAACTCTGAGCAAAGACTGAAAACCAGCTACATGCTGCCTTGACAAAAGGTGTAAAGCAGAGTCTTTGTAATGTGTGATGCTTTCTAGAAATTTCTGCCTTGGACTCTCAAAAGGCTCCTTAAGGTAAAAGTCATAGATACCCAACTCAAACTTAGTTAAGGATAACAGGGCATTCATCAGCTCAGATAACTAGGACATTCAGCATTGCATCCAGCTATGGGAACAGAACATTTTGGGAATCAACACAATGTTAGATGGATGTTGTCTTCCTCAGTATCTCAACTCCGCTTTCTTTACTGTGGGCTCCACTTTCAAGCAGGCTGTCTTCACGTAGGAACAAAAATGGCTTCCTGCATGTCTAAGCTTCACAGTCCTTACCTTCTTGCTTAAGAAGGTTTCTCTCCAAATCAGTCAAGCAAAGTAGTGATTTCTAAGAATTATTGAGCACCTACCAGGTACCAATCCAATGCACATGTGTAAACTTATTTAGGCCTCACAACAACTCTAGAGAGCAGGTACTATTAAAGTTCCATTCTACAGACAAGAAAACCAAGGCTCAGAGAGATTAAATGGTTTGCCTACTTTCTCTATGGGTGACTTTGGCCAAGTGACTTAAGCTCTCTGTGTCTCAGTTATTCTCATTCATAACATGGTTTCCCAGGCTGCAGAGAAAATTAGATAAGAATTCATAAGAACTGAAGGATGGTACCAACATAGAGTCACTATATTCATCAAGAAGCCAATAATTCTTGGGACCATTTCCATTTGCTATTCTCTCATCCCTTTGTTGGTTCACAAACCGGCTCCTGCACACAGAGGGCAAGGCGTGATGAAAGAAAGAGGCAGAACACTCCAGACTGCTAAGTGGCAGGTTTAATAAGCAAGGGGACTTACATATGAGGCTTGCCTTGGGCAGCCACAAGAGATATATTTATCCGAACCCGCCCACTAGAATCTTAAGAGTTTATATAGAGGCCCTAACTGGGTTCAATCACATGTTAGTCCAGCTGGTATCAACAACACATTGCTCCCTGAAGCCTGCATTCTTGAAAACAGCTCCTGCTGTGGGCACAGTGGGCATGGTGTACATTCCAAGGACAGGGGAAGGTTGAGGAGCCTCTGGTTGCCCAGGTCCAGCTCATAGGTCAACCTACGATCATGTCCCCTTGGTGACCTCCTCCAACACCCCTGCTTCTTTCCCTGTAATGGTGCAAAAAAATTCAGCTTTATATATTCCATGGTCTCAAGAACATTAGATAAAAAAGAGAATATTACAATGGATCACAGCTATAGATAGAGGAAAGGAAGCTCAAAACAGCAGACCTAAGGCAAAGCTGGGACCTAGATATTGTATCCATGTTGGGACAATGGAGCGGAAGGTAAGAACAAGGTCAAGGCTGTCAATATAGCCAAGATGGATACAAGTAACAAGGCCTATGCCCGGGGTGGCAGACTCCAGGCACTCAAGCACAGGTCATATCCCAACAGGAAATCTTTCATTGATAGTGATTACATGGAAAGATGGTACTAAATATTATTTATAAATTATTTGGCAAGATTCGCAACAGAGTCAAAAATCTTAATTTAACACATATCTGGGCAAAAAATACTTTTTAACTAAGTTGTAAGAAATCTGAACAAATCAACAAATCACTGAGGGTGGTTTTCATTGGAACTAGAGAAACTATTCTGGATTTCCAGACCAAGTGATGGGTGCCAGGATTCAAAATTATTCAAGGCTCACCTGACCTGCGGTGGCATAGTGGATAAAGCGTCGACCTGGAATGCTGAGGTCACTAGTTCGAAACCTCAGACTTACCTGATCAAGGCACATATGAGAAGCAACTAGTATGAGCTGAAACTTCCCACTCCTCCCACCCTCACTTTCTCTCTCTCTCTCCTCTCACTAAACAACAAAAAAACTATTCAAGGCTCCATATTTATCCTACATTGTTCTTTGAAATTAGCTAATGTTTCTGACCTCCTTAAAGATACATTTTCCAATCGTTAAACAGAGCTACCAGGTGAAATCTTACAATCTCTTCATCTTGAATATTGTGCTTCTCCTTGGTCTTTTGGTTAGTGTACAGAAGTAATGCCACCTGAATTGCTGAAGTGGGGTGAGGGGAGGACTCAAGCAACACCATCAGTGCCAAGGTGTCTAGCAAGTTTTTGATTCCTCAGTGCCTGTTAACAGGTTCTGAACATCAAGTGATATCAGAACATGGAAGACACCTTCAATGACACAGCTCTGAATTATGAAAGTATTTGTTATAGTGTCAATTTTACTTCTCCCCCCACAAAATTTGTGGTTGCCATGGTGATGAGAAAGAGGTGCACATGGAAGAAGATTATAAAATATTTTACTATGGGAAGTATTTTATTGTAACATAAATAAGCTTTTCAAAAAAGCCAAAATTGACCTGGGCAGATATTAATAAATTTACTACTGTGTTGTTTGGCTAAATGTGAAAATCAGTAAAACGCCCTTTGATGCTCTGGGACTGTCATTTTGTCTTCTTTATATGATCCCAGAATCCTGACTAGAGACAGCTACAGAGAAATAGATCTTGATATTGGTAATGCAAAGAATCAATATAGGCTTAAATAAAATTGTTTACTTTTAGCTTGTTTTGGATGAAGCAACCAGTATTCATGATATTTATTCATCTGAAATTCTAAGGTGACATCATCTCTTCCAATATGCCTTTTCTGTTATAGCTATTTGGGGTCACCTCTCTCTCTTTGTGGAGCCTTGAGCACACCTGTGCAGGGTGCTTTCCATCCTGTACTGTATTCTTCTGGTTACCGTGCCCACTCCACACCAGACCCTTGCTGTTTCGAGAACATCTTTATACTTCCACTGCTTAGAAAATTGTTTAACATAGAGTGAACACATAGGAAATATTACTGGATAAATGCTTGCCAAAAAAATCAAAGAAATTTAAAAGTTAACTTTTTAAATTGATAAACTTCTTTTTTCAATATGGTTATTTCGAACTGGCCAATCTTTCTCTAGAAAACAACTATAAACTCTGGGCACACACACACAGAAACCTCCCGGACCACGACATTTCACTGTAAAGTCTATCAGGCATTTAAGAAAAAATAACATCTATGTTATACAAATTATTTTTAAAAATAAAAAAGGAAGGAATGTTTTCTTTTTTAAAAAATTGATTGATTTTAGAGAGAAAGGAAGGGAGAGAGAGAGAGAGAGAGAGAGAGAGAGAGAGAGAGAGAGAGACAGGAACATCAATCTATTCCTGTATGTGCCCTGACTGGGGATCGAACCTGCAACTTCCGCATATCAGAACAATGATCTAACCAACAGAGCTATCTGGCCAGGGTGAGAAGGAATATTTTCTGAGTCACAGCACAACCTTACTGCCCAAACCTCACAAAGACATTATCAAAAAAGTAACCAGATAAATTTCCTACACGCTCAAAATACATTTAGATATCCTCATATTCTTCACTTGTGCAGAGAATGCTTCTAGCAAATTTAGCAAATTCATATCAGATATTTCTTACTGATTTACCAGAAAAGAAAAAATGACTAATTTTAAGATTTTTATTTTCATATTCAGCAGGAGGACTGGAAATTAACCCCAAATTGTGATGAAATTGAACTCCTGCATCTTCGGTTTCACAGTCAGTCCACAGATATTTCAATCCATGGTTTAGAAATGGAAACAGACTGAGAAGAAAGAGCATTACACGAAGTCTATTCTGGAATATCTTGCTCATCAGAATGCAGCCTGGACACGGAGGAGGCTGACGTGAAGAAATTGGAGCAGAAGTTTCCTCTGATTCTACCAGCCGTCACCATGCTGCTGACTGCACAGCGCTCCAAACAGCGCGCAGCCCTGTTGCTAACCTTTGACCTCACATATTTATAGGAACTCTCCCCCTCTGTACCGCCGCAGGGTGCCCTGAAAACATACATGAAACTGAACTTTCCGGCTTATAATGCTAACTTTGGTATGACTGAAAGGTAAATCAGACTCCACTAAATTTTACTTTATACAATATTTTATCTCTATATATTACAATACTTTCACTATGAAACTTGAGACCTCTGCTTCACCTCAAAAAAAAAAAATTAAGCCTATATTTTCACGCTGTCATTGTTCTCACGCTACACAAATTGTACTGCTTCCTCTGGGGTTCTGTTCACTGCTAGCATGTGGCACGTGGCACGTGGCACCCGGAAGGGCAGGGAGCTGGGCCGCATGGAAGGCAAGGGGGAGGTTTGGTGACAACCTCTCTCTGCCACGGAGCTAGTGCTGCTGGTGGGTGTAGTCTCCCAAACTGAACTTCAGCCAAATGCTACTAAAAGTTACTTTGAAGAAGTACTACCAATTTATAGGATTCGTTCACTGTTTTACAAAATTTGGATCAATAAAGTGATTTCCAGGAATACTAATTTCAGAGTGATGAGTCAACTAATCTTAAAATGATAACATTAGTTTTCTCTAATTAAAAGTGATTAAATATCTTTATGCTTATTTCTGTTTTCAGATTCTACTATGAACATATGTTACTTCCATAATTTGAGAGGTTGGGAGCGAATGACAAAGAAAGGTAAGGGCACACGACAGGACAAAGGGGTGAAAGAGAATGTTGGGGCCTTGGTTTTGAACCGTGTGGCCTTTCACAGGCAGGCTTCTGCCACTCGCCACTTGGCTTTTTAAGTCTCTCACTACCTGACTGGTGACGCCCTTCACAATACTGATGGACATCAGTTCACAGAACTACTGAGCTCAGTGTGCCAGGAACCTGCGGTTACATTCTCTGATTTCTGAAAATATCAAGTACATTCCTTTATTTTATTTTTAACAAAAGCATTTGGTTTAAGAAAAATATCAGAACTTGAATCTCATCATGCAGAGCCCTCCTAAGACCGAATCACAGAGTTTGCTCTCACCATGGAAACAAGCCTCGCTCCATAGCACCTCAGGGAAGGTGCCATGCATGGAGCTGTGGAGCGCTTCACTCAGAATTTGGTAGGATCAATCTCCGCTTTGAGCAGAAGCTCTGAAACCCAAGGAGGATCGCAACATTTCTGTCTGAATAACATCACCAAGTGCTGAGAGAAATTGATGTGAAGGGTAGATGTGGTGAGGATACCACCAGGAAGGGATGACTGGCATTTATTCGTTCTCTAGAGCAGTGGGAACCAACCCTGACTGTGCATATATTGTCACCTGGGGAGATTATTTTTTAGAAATACCTACTCTCCCCCAACCCAACACACAGCTGGATTTAGTTATATAATCTTGGGCATCACTCCATTTCTGTCCATCTCTGCTTCTTCACCTGTGAAGACCCCCTAATCAAACCTGCCCTATCTCAAAGACAGTGTGAGGGTCACATTAATACACAGCTTTGTGCCTGACCAGGTGGTGGTGCAGTGGATAGAGTGTCAGACTGGGATGCCAAAAACTCAGGTTCGAGACCCCGAGGTCACCAGCTTGAGCCCAAGGTCACTGGCTTGAGCAAGGGGTTACTCTGTCTTCTGTAGCCCCCTGGTCAAGGCACATATGAGAAAGCAATCAATGAACAATTAAGGTGCCACAATAAAGAATGGATGATTCTCATCTCTCTCCCTTCCTGTCTGTCCCTATCTATGTCTCTCTGTAAAAAAACAAAACAAATCAAAACAAAACAACACAGCTTTGTGAAACAACTTTAGAGTATTGTGAAAATGTTGGTTATGTTTAAGCTCTATAATCATGCTCTCTTGCAAAAAAAGGCTCCTTTTTATAACACAGATAGGTGCTGCGAGAGGACATTTGAGGATCATGAAATAGAATGAAGTTATCTGGCTCCTATAGGGACAGAACCTCATGACTTTGGACTCACTGGAACTTACTTACAATTAATGAGACTGGCCTTATGGTTATAATCTGATCAATTTGGAAACACTATGGTGCTCTCCTCGGCCAGCATGCATACAAAGCTGGATGTTTCATGTTATTAGAGAGAGAAACAGTAGGACATCCCAGTAGCTGCAGTGAAACAATAAAATAAAAGTTGACTTAGGAAAGTTGGGACAAAAATACCTATTTGTAAGAACATAAAAGTACCAGCGCACCTGTGTGCACAGATATGTGTGTGTGTGTGTGTGTATGTGTGTGTGTGTGTGTGTGTGTGTCACCAAGCCTTGGACCTTCAGATCCTTTCCCATTAGAGGGGTCAGTGTGGAATATGGAAAAGTCCAGTTTCCAGTCCTAGTTCTACACTTAACTACCTGTGTGACCTATACTTGTCCTTTTACAACTCCACAAGCCTCAGTTGTCATTTGAGTGTATGTAATTAACAATTTTGAAATTTCCTTCCAGGCCTTAAAAACCTTAAAAACTTGAAGCGGTTTCAGATTATCATTCTTCATGGTCTGACAAAAGAGGTGACTCATGAAAACTCAAGCCATGCTTATACTTCAAAGTGCCATGTGTTTGGCAAATTAGAAATGTGGTAACTAAGAACATGAAGTTCTTCACTCAGTTCCCACCCAGGCTACCACAAAGTCACCATAATGCTTTTGTACTCTCTCTGAGTCACTCAGCAAATCCACCACAAATTGTTTTCATGCTGGACTAGCCTTCCCAAGCTACCAAACTACCTACAGCACTTCCCTTTTAGTGAAAGGATACATAGTCTAGAAAAAGTCTTTAAAAAAAACCATACAGTAATTCAACAACTATTTCTGAATGTCTACAATGTGTCAGGCAGTGTTCTAGGTACTAGGGAGAGAGCTGTGAACAACACAAACATCTTTGCCTTACTGGAGTTTACATTCTAATTGTTAGAGGGTGACCAAAACCAAAACAAAACAAAACATGCTTTTTAGGCTCTTCCTCAGACCTTTCAAACATACTTTATCTTAGCATGAGTTTTCTTAAAACTTTGGCACCCCAAATTTGACCCAAAACTCCATCCAAGTATTCTCAAATGGAATCTGGCCTTCCAAATCACAAGAAAGGGCATTTTTAACTTATACGTTTACCTTCACCAAGGTAGAGGATTGAATATATTTTATTTAATAGTGTGGTGGCTTGCTTTACAACTCAAATATTTAGACCTTTCGTATGTGGGCCTCTACTTGGACTCTGGCCTTGGGCCCCACCAGGATGAGGGGTGGATATATTGATGAGAGTGTGTTGAATCTCTCAGAATTAGTTTCTTATTCATGGCATCAACCATGTTTAAGTTTAATTTTCTCCAGATGAGTCAACAACATAATTATTTTTAAGTGAGAGGAGGGGAGATAGATAGATTCCTGCATGTGCCCCAACTGAGATCTACTCAGCAGCCCTGGTCTGGGGCCAACGCTAGGACCAACTGAGCCACTGGCTGCGGGAGGGGAAGAGAGAGGGGGGGAGAGGAGCGGGTGAGAAGACGTTCACCTCTCCTGTGTGCCCTGACCAGGGATTGAACCCAGGACATCCACACGCCACACCAACACTCTATTGAGACAACCAGGCAGGGCCTATAATTTTTGTCAAGGCACTTTCTGTTGCAACCCCCCCCCCCCAAACTCGGTGTATTTTCTCCTTCACTTTTCACCTGGATTCTTCATAGGGGTTATCTTTTCTCTGCCACATAGCTTCTTCTCCTTTGTGACTTTGGCTTGCTCGCAGCTGTTTTGTGAACCTCTAACTGAGCATACTTTCAGCATCCCCCCCCCCCAGCTGCCATTTTCCTGATTTGCTCTATATTTTTCAACTCAAAGTTTCAGGGACAAGAATCTATAGTCATGCACCACATAACAATGTTTGGCAAGATGATAATGAAGCTAAAAAATTCCTGTTGCCTAAAGATGTCGTAACTGTCATAACCTTGTAGCACAACACGTTACTCACAAGTTTGTGATGATGCTGGTGTAAAGTCTACTGTACGTGCCAGTCATATAAAAGTATACAGTTATGCATACAATTACAGTAGCAGGCTATACCATCTAGGTTTCTGTTAGTGCACTCTATGATGTTAGCACAGCAATGCATTTCTTAGAATAGATACTGTCTGTAAGTGGCATATGACTGTGATTTTATCTCCTTGCCCCTTTCTGGGAAAACCTGTTTATTCCAGTCTAATTTGTAGGACAGGCCTCATCTAATTAATGCATTTGATGGGACATTGATGAGTAGACTGTTTTTCAGTGTTAGGGGGATGTCCCTATTCAATCAGCTATTGCTGGAGGGGGTCATGTAATAGCAACTATGGTGGCTGAGGGCAGGCTTGCCAGAAGGGCCTGCAGCAAGGGTGAGGCCAGTTTTCCTCAGCAGCAGCTGCAGGCCCAGGAGACTCCATGATTGTTTAGTGTGGTAGTTGTGAGTGTTGGAAGCCTCCCTGTCATATTTTCTACGTACTCTACAAGAAAACAGTTCATCTCCCTATTAACCATAATAACCACCACAGTGTACCACTGTTGGTAAAGCACTGAACACCAGTATAACACTTTCTTCTGTGGGAGGTGTAAGGATGTTAGTCAGCTGTCAGCAGGTACATTTTTCTGAGATACATGGACTATACTGCTTGTTCTTCTAAAGGTATGTAATTCACTTTGGGTAGGGTAGGGTCTGTACCCCACCTAATTGGGGGCCAGGAAAGGTCTAGAGAAGGCCCTAAAAGTCTAGAGAAGGCCCTAGCTAAATGATCATTTTGGGGTCCCGGGTGAGATTTGCTAAAGGGAAGATTTATGAATTTGAACCAAATCCTTTTGTTCATGGTAAGACAGCACCAAATGTTAGACCGGTGGAGTGAGACAGAACCTCAGCTCAGCAACCTCAGTACTTGGGTTCTGACTAAGAAGAATTCAGAGCCAAGACTCAAACTATAAGACAATGTTTATTTAGAAAACCACAGAGGTAGAAGTGAGCTGTAGAAGAAATGGACTTTAGGAAATGAGTTACAGAGGCAACAGAATGGCCCTTAGATCTTAGAAGAAACAGAGTTAAGGAAAACTCCCCTGGGAGAGGGGTGGGAGAGGCATGGGCCTGTTCTGTAGAGAGAAGCATATTGGGTTCTCTGTCTTGAGGGTACTTATCTGGAGGTCTCAAGTGACGATTCCAGTAGAATATTCATCAGCTCTCCAGGTGTGTCCTTTCAGGGTCATGGTCTCCACTGATTGCTCAGCACCAGGGCAGGGGTCCTTAGTCAGTGCAGCTGGTCCTAGCTCAGCCATGGCATTGCTTGTCTGGTTTTGCTGCTTTTCTGGGCCAGGAGCTGAAACACATCTGAGACCTAGATGTATTTGATGCAGGTCAGAACCTCATTGTCCTAAGGGCTTCATGCTTAAGGGCTATTCTCTGCACCCTTGTAGTTTCCCCTCTAAGGGAGTCTACTACATGACTAGTAACATGCTAGGGGAGAAAAGGTCAGGGGAGGGCCCAAATCATATGACCAGTGACATGAAAGGTCAGGGGGTCTAAACTGCATGACCAGCAATATGCTAGGGGACAAACAATTACTCTGGTGTCAATGTTGGTCAAATAAGTTTGTAAATATGATATACTATATGTTTGCTTGCTTATAGTTTGCATTGAGTGTGGGAGACAGGTTATAACCTGGCAAGGTCCTTATAGCCTAAGGTTTAGTTTTAAGACTAAGCCTTTCCCACCCTTTTAATACTAAGATCTTTTCAACATCTTTCTGATACTAAGATCTTCTCAAAACTAAGCTTTTCCCACACCCTTGACTGTTGCATGATGTGGGGTGGTGCACTCTTATGAGGAATCCCATTCATGCCTCAGATGAGTGGCTTTGTATCAGAGACTTCCTTATTTGTATATTGGCTTTGATTTCTACACTATAAAATGGGGCAGACCAGGGGCTTTCTCTCTCAGTTCCTGCCATCAGCATTGCAGAGGATAGGCAGCCAAGATGGCGGAGTGCTGAAGGAAAAGCCAGTTTGTGCAGAGAGAAGGAGATGGAGAACAGAGGTGAATAAGATTGGTGAGGCCTTTGATTCTAGGAAACTCGGATGAGTCAGTGGCTTTGGGAGCCCTGAATGGAAAGGGAAGTGTTTTTCCACTGTGTGTATTTCTTGCCCGCCGGGTGCGAGCTAGGATTAAAGCTCTTGGCCCACCAGTTCTTGGCTCCGTTGTTTCTTTACCATCTGTCCGAATCCAATGCGAACCTGCATGGGCCAGGCAGCTGTAATGGTGGCCGCGGCCACTGGCTTTACAGTCAAGGTCCTTGTTTTCCCAGTTTTTCTGTTGCTAGGCCCCTGGGCTTTGTGTCCTGGTGCGTTGTCCTTGCTCTGCTCACATTGTCTAACTGCCTGCCATACTTGGAAAATGTCAAGAAAAAAAAAATTGAGAAAACCAAGTCCAGGTGGCAAATCCAGAGGGCAAAACAAGGGCAAAAACAGGAGACAACCAAAGGATCAGAGACTGGGCAAAACGGGAACAGACAGAAGGTGAGTGAGGACTGCTGAGCGGGGGAGCCCAAGTGTCTATGCTTGCTTTTGTGGCCTCACCAGGTGGCATAGAGTGGGCAGTGCTGGCCTAAAGGCCCGCGAGTGAGAGCGACATCAGGAAGAGGCTTTTTTCTCTTTCAACACTTCTTTCTGGTCATATTCTTTTGTCATTTCAACTTTCCTTCATCACCTTGGAACCTTTTGCTTTCTATTGCAATGATCTCTTCCCACCTATCTCAGGAGATCAGGAATCGCCAGCTTTGCACCTTCCCTGGAGAAACCTTGCCTGTTCGCTCCCCCATTATGCTTTCCTAGGAAGAGCCACTTTCTCTCTCTTTTTTTTTTTTTTTTTTTTTTTTGTATTTTTTTTCTGAAGTTGGAAACGGGGAGGCAGTCAGACAGACTCCCGCATGCGCCCGACCGGGATCCACCCGGCATGCCCACCAGGGGGCAATGCTCTGCCCCTCTGGGGCGTTGCTCTATTGCAACCAGGGCCATTCTAGCGCCTGAGGCAGAGGCCATGGAGCCATTCTCAGCGCCCGGGCCAACTTTGCTCCATGGAGCCTTGGCTGTGGGAGGGGAAGAGAGAGACAGAGAGGAAGGAGAGGGGGAGGGGTGGAGAAGCAGATGGGCGCTTCTCCTGTGTGCCCTGGCCGGGAATCGAACCCAGGACTCCTGCACGCCAGGTCGACGCTCTACCACTGAGCCAACTGGCCAGGGCCACCACTTTCTCTTTATGGTGCAAATATTGCCCCACCTACTTCCACACTGATAACAGAGGTAGCAGTTAATGAGGTCACTTGTTATCACCTCTCTGATTGGCTCTCACATCATCTCAGGAACTCACACCTCATTCTTCTGGTGGTATACACCCCAGGAAACAAGCAACACTTTGCTCACACACCTCCACTCATGCTGCATGTTCCATACCTTTCCTCCAAGTGCTATCTGAAAGAGACACAGCACAGCTCTATAGCCAAAGGTGATACCACCGGGAATTCCCCCCACAGGAGAAACTCCCTGGAATTGGCTCAACTGACCCTGAGGCCATTAAAATGTCATTATTCCTAAAGAAAACTTTAAAGATCAATCCACAGTTGCCCTACTTGCAAATGACCAAGTATGAACCTATATCTCCACCTGGGACTTTTCTTGATATGCAATGCAGAATACCTGTGAATTTACTGACCTAAGAGTGACTCCCATGGGTCGGGTGAGTGGGGGAGGAGGTTGCCCTCAGAATTCCTCTCTGGAATGCATTGACAAAGGTGAGCCAGGGAGCTGAAATCTTCTATTACTGCTATATGATGAGAATGTTGAAACAAAATGGGCTTCTGTGGACTGCATGGGAACCAAGCTCTCTTGCAGCTCCAGAGCACAAACTTCCAGTCTTTTTTTTTTTTTTTTTTTTTTCTTACAGAGACAGAGAGTCAGAGAGAGGGATAGATAGGGACACACAGACAGGAACGGAGAGAGATGAGAAGCATCAATCATTAGTTTTTCATTGCGACACCTTAGTTGTTCATTGATTGCTTTCTCATATGTGCCTTGACCATGAGCCTTCAGCAGACTGAGTAATCCCTTGCTTGAGCCAGCGACCTTGGGTAATGGTGAGCTTTTGCTCAAACCAGATGAGCCCGTGCTCAAACTGGTGACCTCTAGGTCTCGAACCTGGATCCTCCGCATCCCAGTCCGACGCTCTATCCACTGCGCCACCACCTAGTCAGGCAACTTCCAGTCTTTTGGAACATATTTTACTAATACTTTTAGGACTGTGTCTAGTGCATACATTATGTCTATTAGAACTGTTGGTATAATAGAATCCTGCTGTTAATAAAGCATCCGCTATTACTGGAAGCAAACACTCACCTTTCAAACCAGTATTTTCTTCCTGAGAAAAACGTTTTGGTGCTTCTGAGGTTCCAGTTATTCGGGGCTATTCTAACAGACTTAAACTCTAAGATGTTTGCACTGGCTAAAAATACACGACTTATAAAGAACTGGCCACTTCACCTGAAATTTCCATTCATTGAATCAACTGCAACATTAAGCAGGTGTTATCTTGGTCAAGGCTATACTTCAACTCAAGAGCTATTTCTGTGTTTACCAGTGGCCTAAATGCTGACTTAGGATCAAGGGAGGTATTTATTAAGTACAGTGTTTGCAACACGTGGGACAAATAAAAAATCACATCACAAAAGTGCTTCAGGTTACAACTCATTATAAAAAGGTTGGCACACCCAATTTACCACAAACTGTGGTGACTTATCTTTGTATTAACATAAACATATAACAGGAATATCATCCAGTCCTCTAATACTGTATAAATGTAGTGTATTCTACAGTCGTTTGGAACTTACACCAACACAGCCTTTCTCAGCCAAGCAAGTACTATTTCCTGCGTGCCTATACAGTGGGGGAGAAACAAGTACCAAGTGACACATTGATTTCCTGAATAAGCAGCTCAACGGTTTTTCTTAGTCTAGTAACTCAGGATCCACAATAACTCCATCCAGTGTGACATCAGAGGAGTTGCAAGTTGAACTAACCGAATCCACACCACACACCCTTTTTCTCTTGAACTCTCTATAAAGTCTCCTATCGCTGTGCATCCAACTGAAATAAATGGCCACTTGTAAACAGTATACACAGAGCAATAATTCACATCCATATATTTATTTAAGAGAAAGGAGTCTGGGAGTCAGAATTGAGTTCCAGTGGTGATTGTCGCAATAAGTGAGTGTGACTTTGAGTAAATCATTTCAGCTCTCAGTCTGTTTTCTCAAATCTAAAATGGGATTAATAATAGAAATTACCTTATTGGGTAATTGTTAAGGATTAATTGAGCTAACATTTACACATTTCTTAGAACAGGGAGTACATACTCAATAAATGGTAGGTTTCATTATTATTCTTTAATAATTGCCTCAATCACTGTAAGTCTGCCAGGCAGTGATAATGATTCCTGTTGGATAGCTGAGATTAGGTAGCTTATCCAGGGCTAAACAATCCACTAGTGGTGGCTCCGGGGCTTCTGGTTCCAAGTCCCAAGACTTTCTCTCACTACGCCCTTCATCCCAAGTCATACTTATAGACGTTTACAGAATGGGCTGCACTGTCCAGCACAAGAAGAGAATTCTCCTTGGTGAAGGTCAGTGCCACAGGATGGGAAAGACCATGGGTGATGATGGGCTTCAGTACTGGAAATTCCTCGGGTTTTCCTAAGCATAGGACAGCCTGATTAGATGTATCGGTGACAATCACATTCCCTTGATGATCGAAGGTCACAGCGGAGGCAGTTATTTCAGACGGGAAGAAGAGACTCAGCCCAAAGTTATCCACCTGGCCGATTAGCTGCATGCTAGCGTTGAACACCTTCACCGTGGTGCTGCAGGCCCCGGTCCTCAGCGCCAGGGGGCGCTCTAGGACAGCAATGGCCCCGGTGAGCCAAGACACCGCCACCCCACGGGGACTACACAGACGCGCTTGCAACCTCTCAGTTCTCCGGAGAACCCCTTCTGGAAAGTCCACTTCCAAGAGGTGCAGGGATCCTGCCTCCGTATCAGTTACCACGACCCCATTCTGAGGGGTGGTCTCCACACCCCAAGGCAAGGAGAACTGGCTTCCAATGACAAGCTTAATCTGGCCCCAAAAATCGAACACTTTGATGGATCGGTCGCCGGCGTCAGTGACAACCACGTGGCAGTCGCTGGTGATGGTGACATCAAGTGGATACCTAATGTCCTGGGCAGCGTCCCCCTTCTCTCCAAACTGATGAGCGCATCCTCCCCCGGAATCAAAAATCTTGACCCGTTTCTTGCCGTCGTGCACCACCACGACCCGCCCCGTCTTGGGACACAGCGCCAGCCCGGTGGGATTGACCAGGGTTCCCCAGCCGCCAAAGGTGTGGTGGCAGGTGAGGACCCCAGGGCTGCAGGGGACGATGCGGTGGGCGGCCTGGGCCGGGCGAATTGCGGAGCCCAAGAGCTCCAGAAGATGCAGCACCGGCAGGCAGTCGCTAGTGTCGCAGCCCCGGCAGGCTCGCCGACAGAATGGACACTCGAGGGCCAGCGTCCGCGGGTGCGCCAGGGCCGCCACGCAGGCCAGGCAGACCACGTGGCCGCAGGGCAGGTTGCGCGGACGCCGCTGCTGGCGATGGCCAAACCTTTCAAAGCACACCTTGCATTCGAGCAAACTGATCTCGGCTTCGCGCATGAGCTCCTGCAGCTCCGGCCCGCTCCCGGAGGCCTCGGCACCCATCGCGCTGCTCGGACGCTGCCACCCCGCCACCAGCCCGCGGTGCTGGGCCCCACCCCCATGCCTCCCGACACCGCCCCCGCGCCGCCCTGGGTCACGGTCAAGGGGCGGGGCGATGACGTTCCCGTGGCGGGCCGCTAGGCCAGGATCTGCTGCCCCCTGGTGGGCGCGTTCGGCACTGCTCCCTGAAAGTCTGGTAAGTGGGTATTTACGGGCTGTATACACAGCGCGTGGTCACTTCGCAGTCCTTCACCACAGTCATGGTTGGATTTATCTCCACGTAACACATGAGAAAATGCACCTATTGAGAACAAGGGGGTTCCTCCCTATTACTCTGTCTGTAAGTGGCAAAGCAAGAACTACAACAACCGAGTTTTCCAACCCTGCTGCCCTGCAGTTTCCAATTTGTGGTGCTGGGTGCTAGGTGCTAGGGCTGACCTGTCATAAAACTTGGTGTCATGGTTCATGGTGCTTATGATCAGATTGGGAGAAAACACACACACACACACACACACACACACACACACACACACGAGGAAAGTTAAATTTCAAGGGGGTGACACAGGTGTGTGTCATCTATTACACTCGTAGTTGAAGTAGATGCTTACTGAATACGTGTAAAATAAATTCATGTATGAACAAAGAAATGTTACAGGACAATACAAGAAACTCAGTAGGTGAATGGATGTCAGATGGGGAAACCATGGCTGGTAATATCTTCCAGAGGAATTAATATGAAATAAGCTGTTCATCATAATTGCTATAGAATTATGCCATGCCTGCTTTCTATTAAGAGGTTTATACAGATTCTTATTTAAACCTAATGACAATACTACAGTATAAGAGTATTGTTTGCATCATCCCTTTTCTATGATAGAATTCACAAGGTTAAGCATCTTGTCCAGGTTCGTGTGCCTAGGAAGTAAATAGCTGTGCTGGGATTAGAAGCCTGACAGTTTGATTTCAGAGCCCACATTCTTACCTATCTCAGGGTTTTTCCAACTTGGCTGCATATGGTAAATACCTGGGCCACATACACATATGTAGGCTTAGTTGGTCTAGGCAGCTAGAATTTTTAAAGCTCTACAGATGATTATAATGTGCAGCCAAGTTTGACAACCACTAACAACTGCACTACAACAATCCCTTTAAATGACCCCAGGTTAAATTCTTCCAACCTTGGTTAAGTTTGAAAGCACAGAGAATCTACCCTATATTTTAAAAACTATTTTTTAATTAATTAATTTATTTAGAGAGAGAGAGGGACAGATAGGGACAGGCAGACAGGAATGGAGAGAAATGAGAACACCAGTTCTTCGTTGAGGCACCTTAGTTGTTCATTGAGTGCTTTCTCATATGTGCCTTGACCAGGGGCCTACAGCAGACCAAGTGACCCCTTGCTCGAGCCAGCAACCTTGGGCTCTAGCTGGTGAGCCTTGCTCAAACCAGATGAGCCCACGCTCAAGCCGGTGACCTCAGGGTTTCAAACCTGGGTCCTCTGTGTCCCAGTCTGATGCTGTCTATCCACTGCGCCACCGCCTGGTTGGGTTACCCTGTTTTAAACTCTAAAAATTCCTCCCTCACTCCACCTGACTACCTTACCTTTATAAACATTTTCTTTATAAAACTACATATCAGCTCACTTATCTTCATTTAAAGATCATTATTCACCCTTCTGCAAAAACAGAGGATTTTTATCTTGTGTTGAAACCCCTGGAGGAGCTTTAATGTAAGACAAGAAAAAAAATTTTTTTATGTGTTACATGATTCAAATATTATTTGTGTATTGGGACATAATAAACAATTTAATATCATAATTTCAGGCTATAATGCATTTTCACTCCAAATAAATAACCAACCAAAGTCAAATTGAATAGAAATTACTTTCTGAAGTAGTCTTTAAGTCAAGAAATGCATTCAGGATACCAAAATATAATATTTTTAAGAACTACTGTTTAATAGAAATTAAAGCCACAGATATAATATTAAATTTTTTAATGCCCACATTTTAAAAAGTAAAAAGAAACTAAGTGAAAAATAATTTCATAATTTATTAATCCCAAATATACATAATGTCATTTTGACAGAAAATTGCTATAAAAACTATTGAGATATTTTACCCCCTTTTTTTTAGTACTGAGTAAAATTCAATGTGTATTTTATACTCACAGTATATCCTAGTTCAGACTAGCCTCACATCAAGAGCTCAGTAACCACCTGCTACGGCAAAAACAATACAGATCTAGACCAAGTCTGTGCTGTGAAATGTTGCCTTCTCAAGATGCTTTGCAGACTGGTCTCATTGATCCTTGACTCACTTCTGACTTGTCTCTGCTCCAGCATTGTCTTAAAATGTATCCTAAGCCCTCCAACTCGCTGCTGACTGTGGCAAGCTTAGGCCCTTCAGTGACCTTGGCTGCAGATCAGGAGAGTTAGCTGTAGGGCTCAGCTCCTTGCTGGCTCCCTGATAATCCTACAATCTTCTTCTTGATCCTTTGCTGCCCCTGCGGGGGCACCAATAGTACTGCAGCAGAGACCATAAAAGGCTGCAATAAACCTGACTTTTTTCTTTCTTTCTTTTTTTTTTTACAGAGACAGAGAGAGAGTCAGAGAGAGGGATAGACAGGGACAGACAGACAGGAATGGAGAGATGAGAAGCATCAATCATTAGTTTGCAACACCTTAGTTGTTCATTGATTGCTTTCTCATATGTGCCTTGACCGCGGGCCTTGAGCAGACCGAGTAACCCCTTGCTCGAGCCAGCGACCTTTGCTCAAAGCAGATGAGTCCGCGCTCAAGCTGGCGACCTCGGGGTCTCGAACCTGGGTCCTCGGCATCCCAGTCTGACGCTCTATCCACTACGCCACCACCTGGTCAGGCTAAACCTGACATTTTTTAAGGAATGATCATAGTAATTGCTCTCCTATTTGGTACAGCATAGTAGTTCTGGAAAGCGTTTTGGCACATACACAGACAATCCACCCTCATGAATTACTGTCAAGACTCTAATGGTAAATTTAAAGCACAGAACTATTTCGGAGCCTTGAATGAAAGTTAAGGTTTTCTCAATTATTCAAATCTTCAGAACTGAAAACATGTGTCTCTCCCTCCCCCTATTCTTCTCCCACAAGTGTGCATCTCCTAAACTCTAAGGGTTCCAGGAGACTTGCGACCAGGGGAGCAGTGGGCAGTGGCAGCTCATCCTGGGCTAGCCCCTGAACCTGTCTCCAAGGCCCCCTTTTCTCTGACTCTCCAGTGAGCTCACTTCTTACTCATAATGTTTCTAGAGAGCCAACACAGCCCCACTATTCCTTCTTCTATTCAAGGCCCTTCCTTGTTTCACTGCACCCAGATTTAATAAACGTACTCTCAAAATCAAATGGACTCGTGTTGTGAAATCCTTCCAGCTCCTAGTCAAGAGCCCACACACTACAGGTCCACTCAGGACAGACCAGCTCTGGGCCCAATCCCTTTCCAGTAACAAAAGAACAAAGACAACACTTAATAAAATAATAAGATAAATAAAACAAAACATGTCGGTTTGAGTCTTTCACCATTTAGGATCCCCACATTCTCGCTCAGCATCCTTAGCAATCATTTTCTTCGCTGTTTAATACATCTCCAAGGAATTAAGCACAGATTCTGTTCCAGCATTCCTGTCAACCCAACCCAGTCACTCCCTCCCCTCACGTTTTGTCCTGTTTGTACTTTACCAAGTATGTGGAATCCAATTTTCCTTTTTGTCCAATCTTATCTTCACCCCTTCTTTCTTTTGCTCCTGTCCCTGGCGAAATAAATTTTCAGGAGAGCAGGACCCACATCTGGTTTTGCTCGGCACCATATCCCCAGAGCCTGGCACATGCCCTGTACACAAGTAGCTGCCCAATAATGTTTCTTAAATGGATGAATAAAGGAATATTTAGAAAGCTATTTCTTTTCTTTCTTTCTTTTTTTTTTTTTTTTTGTTCATTGATTGTTTTCTCATATGTGCCTTGACCAGGGGGTTACAGCAGAGCCAGTGACCCCCCCACTCAAGCCAGCGACCTTGGGCTCAAGCTGGTGAGCTTTTGCTCAAATCAGATGAGCCCACGCTCAAGCTGGTGACCTCAGGGTTTTGAACCTGGGTCCTCCACATCCTAGTTCGATGCTCTATCCACTGCGCTACCGCCTGGTCAGGCAGAAGTCTATTTTTTACAGGTAGTAAGCCCAAATGTTATACGGGAAGCATTGTTAGGAAAGTAGCATTTAGCCAGGAACAGTTTTTGCCTCTCTCTAGAGTCCACGCTAATGGGTTTCTCAAATATTGTATGGAGGATAAGCCTCATCACAGATATACATACAATGATTAATGATAGATCTGTCCTGAGTCAAACACTAACACTTTGAGTTTTTGATGGTGAATCTTTCTGTGGCAGAGTCTCATTGATTTCTTCTCTTTTCCTCCGGAACACCTTGCTGGAGTAGCCCACTCCTCCCTTCCTGATTCCACCTAGAATGAGCCCTGGGGATGACAGAACAAAGGGCTTGAGGAATAGAACCTTTGGCTGGTGGCTGGACCTGTGTGCAAAGTACCACCCAGGGGAGGAGAGAAAATGGAGTCTCAGCCCAAGTGGTTACAGCAGAGAAGAGGGAACACAGAGGAACGGGCTAAGGAACTCAGGGAGGGAGTTGGTGCTTAGGCAGGTGGGTTCCTGGTTTTGTAAATGTGGCAAGATATGCCACATGCATGCAGTTAGAAGGCATCCTAGAACAAGCCAATGACACAGTTACCTCCCAGACTGTACCTGGCAATGGCAGGAGAGAAAAAAGAGCTGCAGGTCACATCGAATGGAATCATCTCAATCAGGGAGGAGAGGTGCAACTTCTTGAAAAAGGAGCAAAGACAGTAGGTGCCTTAGCATGGGCTTATGAGCCCACAGAGCCAAAAACGTGCTATCTTTGCTAACCTGCATCCTTCCTGGGTGGGTCAGTTTTGAGTTTCAAGCCAGCTTCAGGACACCTCCTCAACAACAGGTGAATCCCTTTTTCCTGCGTGGTTCCTTGGACTCTGACCTGGGCTCTGGTGACATCTCCAGCTTTACACTTCTCCTGGGGCATTTGTGTTCCTAGTGTCCCTCTGACCACTTATCTAATTTTCTAACTCACACTACGTGCTTGGCTTCTTCGGTGATAGGTTTGGTGGACCAGGAAATAGTGGTACAGGCCTGAATGCTTTGAGTGCCTACAGAAAAATGAAGTGTATTATTGGAAATGGGAACCTGTAGATTTCAATGTTTGTCAAATTTGAAAAATTTTAGTGTTGCTCAGGGCACCGTCCTTGGTCTTTTTCTCTTCTTTTCCCCACCTGCTTTCCCTGAGCAATGCCGTCCTCACTTATTGATGGGTTAAGTGGCCACTTACAAGCTGATAGCTGCTTGTGTGTCCCCGTAATGCAGCCTTACCACACTATATAGTAATGATAATGTTCAGTCTCTGCCGCCGGAGTCTAAGATCCCTCAGAACAGGACTGTCTCAATCATCAGCGAATCCTCATCCTGCACTTTCAAGAGTACTACTTACATTTGCTGAAAGACTCTGTGTAACAGGAGGACGATGAAATGATGATGGTACTGCCATATGACAGAATATTATGCAGCTATTAAGAAATATTATTTCTACCGGTGGCTCCTGGCGATCATGGCCTTTACCCTCTGCTGCAGGCTGCCCTGCTCTGCGTTAATGCCATCGCAGTGCTGCACGAGGAGCGCTTCCTTAAGAACATTGGCTGGGGAACAGACCAGGGAATTGGCGGATTCAGAGAGGAGCCAGGAATTAAATCTCAGCTAATGAACCTTATTTGATCTGTAAGAACTGTAATGAGAGTGCCATTGATAATAGTAAACTCAGTTGCAATTGTATTACTTCTACTATTTGGGTGAAGATCAGTGAGGGAAGTGGAGACTCAGAAGAAGAGATGCCAGCAGAAGTTAGTACTTTGGTCTTTATTGGAATATACATATCTTGGTTGGCTGTCCTTGGACATGACAAAAATGTAAACCTGATAATAAAACCAGAGTCCCTATTTATATGATTTTTTACAATGTTGTACTTGTAGTTTCATTACAAAAAGATCAGATCATGATAGTTGGTAACTACCCAGGACTGGAATACATTTGATTGCTGACTATTAATAAAATTCATGCTATGTAAAGATTGTTCAAAGCATATAGGACTGTCACTTCTCTGTTTTTAGAACTTTTTCTCTCACTTCTCAGGGATAAATTTTTTTAACTTTTGAAGTTCTTTGTGATTTAGCTATGATGCTCGGAGAGTGATTATTTTCTTAGATAAAAGTTAAAGGATTTTAAAAGTAATTACTGCATATAAAATGATAAATATGTAATTGGGATGATTTCACTTTGCACTCTTTGGCTAAATATTTTGTCTATATTGTCTTGGCTATGAAAAATTCAAATTTACAGTAACTAGCAAGGAGCAATACAGTCTGACTTCACGGAGAATTATAATTTTGTATGTCAGTCACATGGTGATTGTGTTTTTGTTTTAAATTCTTTTCATGAATTTCTTACTTTAATAATTGGCCTGAATAACGAGACCAGATTGGTATCTACATATTTTTGTTGGTAGAAAAATCTGAGTAGAAATCTATTCCCATTTTACAATGATGACTTACTTTTTGAAATCAGCATATTAGCCTGCAAGAGCAATCCTAAACAGTCACAACTTTAAACTATACTATGTAAAAAGACTTATGTATGTGAGACTTTATTGTGAAGGATTTATGTGTCCCAAAATTACCAAGTTTCCTATTCTTGGAGTCCTATATTAAGGGGTGTCATCCTTAACTCTTCTTTCCATCAGTCACTAGGGCATTCATGCTGGATAAGTGTTTTTGTTTTGGTTTTATGTCTTAGACCATCCTATATTTTATTCATCCCATAATAGAGTTTTTTGCAGAAATATTAAAACTATGTAAATGGTTTTTCTGGAAATTATCAGTTATAATATTTTAAAGGGGGTAAATGGCATTTTGTTTATAGGACAACATCTGTAAATAAAAGTTAAATTTCCAAGTCAAAAAAAAAAAAAGAAATATTATTTCTAAAAAGTAGTGGTGTGAGAAAGGCCTGATGAAATACTAGAGAAGATAGTCGAGAGACAATACTGTATCCATAATAAATATGATCTCAACTTTGCAAAAACATACACGTGTATGAGCTAGCACAGGGGTAGTCAATCTTTTTATACCTATCGCCCACTTTTGTATCTCTGTTAGTAGTAAAATTTTCTAACCACCCACCGATTCCACAGTAATGGTGATTTATAAAGTATGGAAGTAACTTTATAAAATTTATAAAGCAGAGTTACAGCAAGTTAAAGCATATAATAATAATTACTTACCAAGTACTTTATGTCGAATTTTTGCTAAGTTTGGCAGAATACATCTTTATAAAACAACTTACTATAGTTAAATCTATCTTTTTATTTATATATACTTTGGTTGCTCCGCTACCGCCCACCATGAAAGCTGGAACACCCACTAGTGGGCGGTAGGGACCAGGTTGACTACCACTGAGCTAGCAGAAAAGATTTTAAAAAAACACTACATAGCCTGACCAGGCGGTGGCACAGTGGATAGAGCATCGGACTGGGATGCGGAGGACCCAGGTTCAAGACCCCCCAGCTCGCCAGCTTAAGCCCGGGCTCATCTGGTTTGAGCAAAGCTCACCAGCTTGGACCCAAGGTCGCTGGCTTGAGCAAGCGGTTACTAGGTCTGCTATAGCCCCACAGTCAAGACACATATGAGAAAGCAATCAATGAACAACTAAGGAGCTGCAACGAAAAACTAATGATTGATGCTTCTCATCTCTCTCTCTGTTACTGTCTGTCTGTCCCTATCTATGACTCTCTCTCTGACTCTCTCTCTGGCTCTGTAAATAAATAAATAAATAATAAGATTAAAAAAAAAAAACACCACATCACCAGTTTAGCTGTAATAGCCTTCAGTAATAGGACTTGGCTGCTTTTGTGTTTCTTTTTCAGATTTTCCTATACATCCTAAATTTTCAGTGAGAACATATTGTTTTATTGTTATTTAAATATAAACATTAACACTGTATGGTGTATTTGATTCTTAAATATGTCCCTTTATTATCCTCCTTCTAGCTGCTGTTGAGATTTAACACCAATTCTCAAACAAATTTTTTTTTTTTTTTGTATTTTTCTGAAGCTGGAAACGGGAGGCAGACAGACTCCCGCATGCGCCCGACCGGGATCCACCCAGCACGCCCACCAGGGGGCGATGCTATGCCCATCCCGGGCGTAGCTCTGTCGTGACCAGAGCCACTCTAGCGCCTGGGGCAGAAGCCAAGGAGCCATCCCCAGCACCCGGGCCATCTTTTGCTCCAATGGAGCCTCAGCTGCGGGAGGGGAAGAGAGAGACAGAGAGGAAGGAGAAGGGGAGGGGTGGAGAAGCAGATGGGTGCCTCTCCTGTGTGCCCTGGCCGGGAATCGAACCCGGGACTTCCGCACGCCAGGCCAATGCTCTACCACTGAGCCAACCGGCCAGGGCAGTTTTGATGTTTTAAAAAGTAATCAGTAGAATCTTTTTCTTTAAAGAGTGTGTGCCGTGTGTGTGTGTGTGTGTGTGTGTGTGTGTGTGTGTGTGTGATTAACACACATCTATATCACATCATTATTAAAATAAAACAATGATAGCTATACGCTATAGTTGTGAATAAGAAAAATTATTTGGACTAACTTCTCTGTGGGTGACATTTTTTTTTAATTTAATGCAGTGACATTAATAAATCAGGGTACATATGTTGAGAGAAAACATCTCCAGATTATTTTGACATTTGATTGTGCTATATACCCCTCCCCCAAAGTCAAATTGTCTTCTGTCACCTTCTATCTGGTTTTTTTTGTGCCCCTCCCCTCCCCCACCCCCTCTCTCCTTCCTCGGCCCATCCCCCCTCCCCCCACCCCCTACCCCTGTTGCCATCACATGTCTCTGAGTCTCATTTTTATGTCCCATTTATGTATGGATTCATATAGTTCTTAGTTTTTTCTGGATTTACTTATTTCACTCCGAATAATGTTATCGAGGTCCATCCATGTTATTGTAAATGATCCGATGTCATCATTTCTTATGGCTGAGTAGTATTCCATAGTATATATGTACCAAAGCTTTTTAATCCACTCATCCTCTGATGGACACTTGGGCTGTTTCCAGATCTTTGCTATTGTGAACAATGCTGCCACAAACATGGGGGTGCATTCCTCCTTTTGGAGCAGTTCTATGGTGTTCTTGGGGTATATTCCTAAAAGTGGAATAGCTGGGTCAAAAGACAGTTCGATTTTCAGTTTTTTGAGGAATCTCCCTACTGTTTTCCACAGAGGCTGCACCAGTCTGCATTCCCACCAGCAGTGCAGGAGGGTTCCCTTTTCTCCACATCCTTGCCAGCACTTATTCTGTGCTGTTTTGTTGATGAGCACCATTCTGGCTGGTGTGAGATGATATCTCCTTGTGGTTTTAATTTGCATTTCTCTAATGATTAGTGATGTTGAGCATTTTTTCATATGCCTATTGGCCATCTGTATGTCCTCTTTGGAGAAGTGTCTATTCATTTCTTTTTCCCATTTTTTTAAAATTTATTTATTAAATTTAATGCAGTGACATTGATAAATCAGGGTACATATGTTGAGAGAAAACATCTCTAGATTATTTTGACATTTGATTGTGCTGTATACCCCTCCCAGAAAGTTAAATTGTCTTCTGTCACCTTCTATCTGGTTTTCTTTGTGCCCCTCCCCTCCCCCAACCCCTCTCTCATTCTTCACCCCATCCCCCCTCCCCCCACCCCCCACCCCTGTTGCCATCACATTCTTGTTCATGTCTCTGAGTCTCATTTTTATGTCCCTTCTATGTATGGATTCATGTAGTTCTTAGTTTTTTTTCTGATTTACTTATTTCACTCCGTATAATGTTATCAAGGTCCATCCATGTTATTGTAAAGGATCCGATGTCATCATTTCTTATGGCTGAGTAGTACTCCATAATATATATGTACCAAAGCTTTTTAATCCACTCGTCCTCTGACGGACATTTGGGTTGTTTCCAGATCTTCGCTATTGTGAACAATGCTGCCACAAACATGGGGGTGCATTTCTCCTTTTGGAGCCGTTCTATGGTGTCCTTGGGGTATATTCCTAAAAGTGGGATAGCTGGGTCAAAAGGCAGTTCGATTTTCAGTTTTTTGAGGAATCTCCATACTGTTTTCCACAGAGGTGGGAATGGTCTGCATTCCCACCAGCAGTGCAGGAGGGTTCCCTTTTCTCCACATCCTCGCCAGCACTTATTCTGTGTTGTTTTGTTGATGAGCGCCATTCTGACTGGTGTGAGGTGATATCTCATTGTGGTTTTAATTTGCATTTCTCTAATGATTAGTGATGTTGAGCATTTTTTCATATGCCTATTGGCCATCTGTATGTCCTCTTTGGAGAGTGTCTATTCATTTCTTTTTCCCATTTTTTGATTGGATTGTTTGTCTTCCTGGTGTTGAGATATACAAGTTCTTTATAAATTTTGGTTATTAACACCTTATCAGATGTATTGTCAAATATGTTCTCCCACTGTGTAGTTTGTCCTTTTATTCTGTTCTTATTGTCTTTAGCTGTGCAGAAGCTTTTTAGTTTGATATAGTCCCATTTATTTATTCTGTCTTTTATTTCACTTCCCCGTGGAGATAAATCAGCAAATATATTGCTCCGAGAGATGTTGGAGAACTTACTGCCTATGTTTTCTTCTAAGATGCTTATGGTTTCACGACTTACATTTAAGTCTTTTATCCATTTTGAGTTTATTTTTGTAAATGGTGTAAGTTGGTGGTCTAGTTTTATTTTTTTCCAGGTAGCTGTCCAATTTTCCCAACACCATTTGTTAAAGAGGCTGTCTTTACTCCATTGTATTTCCTTATTGTCAAATATCAGTGGTCCATAGAGCTGTGGGTTTATTTCTGGGCTCTCTGTTCTGTTCCATTGATCTATATGCCTGTTCTTATGCCAGTACCAGGCTGTTTTGAGTACAATGGCCTCGTAGTATAACTTGATATCCGGAAGTGTGATACCTCCCACTTTATTCTTCCTTTTCAAGATTGCTGAGGCTGTTCGTGTTCTCTTTTGGTTCCATATAAATTTTTGTAATATGTGATCTATATCTTTGAAGTATGTCATTGGTATTTTAATTGGTATTGCATTGAATTTATAGATTGCTTTGGGTAATATAGATATTTTAATGATGTTTATTCTTCCTAACCATAAGCACGGTATATGCTTCCACTTGTTTGTATCTTCCTTGATTTCTTTTATTAATGCTTTATAATTTTCTGAGTACAAGTCTTTAGTCTCCTTGGTTAAGTTTACTCCTAGGTACTTTATTTTTTTGGTTGTAATAGTGAAGGGAATTGTTTCCTTAATTTCTCTTTCTGACTGTTCATTGTTGGCATATAAAAATGCCTCTGATTTCTGAGTATTGATTTTATATCCTGCCACTTTGCTGAATTCATTTATCAGGTCCAGTAGTTTTTTGACTGAGATTTTAGGGTTTTCTATATACAATATCATATCATCTGCAAATAATGATAGTTTTACTTCTTCTTTTCCAACTTGAATGCCTTTTATTTCTTCTTCTTGTCTGATTGCTGTGGCTAGGACTTCCAGGACTATGTTAAATAAGAGTGGTGAAAGGGGGCACCCCTGCCTTGTTCCTGATCTTAAGGGGATTACTTTTAATTTTTGCCCATTGAGTATGATGTTGGCTGTGGGTTTTTCATAGATGGCTTTCATCATGTTGAGGTATGTTCCCTGAGAGTATGTTCCCTGAGGTTTGTTCACTTTGCTGAGAGTTTTGATCATGAATGGGTGCTGGATTTTATCAAATGCTTTTTCTGCATCTATTGAAATTATCATATGGTTTTTCTCCTTCTTTTTGTTTATGTGATGAATCACATTGATTGATTTACGAATGTTGTACCAGCCTTGCCTCCCCAGAATAAATCCCACGTGATCATGGTGTATGATTTTTTCCATATATTGTTAGATCCAGTTTGCTAATATTTTGTTGAGGATTTTAGCATCTATATTCATCAGAGATATTGGCCTATAATTTTCTTTCTTTGTGTTGTCTTTGCCTGGTTTTGGTATCAGAATTATGCTCGCCTCATAAAAGGAGCTTGGAAGTCTTCCTTCCTCTTGAATTTTTGAAATAGTTTGAGAAGGATAGGAGTTAGTTCTTCTTTGAATATTTGGTAGAATTCACTTGTGAAGCCATTAGGCCCCGGACTTTTCTTTGTTGGGAGTTTTTTGATAACTGTTTCGATTTCATTTGGTGTAATCAGTCTGTTTAGGTTTTCTGTTTCTTCTAGATTGATTTTTGGAAGATTGTATGTTTCAAGGAATTTGTCCATTTCTCCTAGGTTGTCTAGTTTTTTGGCATACAGTTCTTCATAGTATTTTCTTACAATATTTCTGTTGTGTCAGTTGTTCTTTCTCCACTCTCATTTCTAATTTTATTTATTTGAGTCCTCTCTCTCTTTTTCTTTGTGATTCTAGTTAAAGGTTTGTCAATCTTGTTTACCTTTTCAAAGAACCAGCTCTAGTTTCATTGATCCTCTGTATTGTTTCTTTAGCCTCTATGTCATTTATTTCTGCTCTGATCTTTATTATTTCCTTCCTTCTACTACATTTGGGCTTTACTTCCTGTTCTTTTTCTAGTTCTTTTAGATGCAGGATTAAGTTATTTGAGCTTTTTCTAGCTTCTTAACGTGTGCCTGTAGTGCTATGAACTTCCCTCTCAGTACTGCTTTTGCTGTGCCCCATAAATTTTTTTTAATTCATTTTAGAGAGGAGAGGGAGAGACAGAGAGAGAGGAAAGACAGAGAGAGAGAAGTGGGGGAGGAGCTGGAAGCATCAACTCCCATATGTGCCTTGACCAGGCAAGCCCAGGGTTTCGAACCTGCGACCTCAGCATTTCTAGGTCGATGCTTTATCCACTGCGCCACCACAGGTCAGGCCTGTGTCCCATAAATTTTGAGTTGTTGTATGCTCATTGTCATTCGTTTCTAGGACTTTTTTTATTTCTTCTTTGATCTCATTCTTAATCCATTCATTATTTAACAACCTGCTATTTAGTTTTCATGTGTTTGAGAATTTTTGACCTTTTCTGTTGTGGTTCATTTCTAGTTTCATTCCGTTGTGATCGGAGAAAGTGCTTGATATGATTTCAATCTTCTTAAATTTGTTGAGACCACTTTTGTGCCCTAACATGTGGTCTATCCTAGAGAATGTACCATAAGCACTTGAAAAGAATGTATATTCTGCTGCTTTAGGGTGAAAGGTTCTGAAGATATCTATTAAATCGAGTTGATCTAGTGTGTCCAATAAGTCTGCTGTTTCTTTGTTAATTTTCTTTCTTGAGTGATGTTAGTGGGGTATTGAAATCCCCTATTATAGTATTACTGTTGATCTCACCCTTTAAATCCATCAAAGTCTGCTTTATATATTTAGGTGCTCCTATATTAGGTGCATAGATATTTATAATAGTTATATCTTCCTGTTGGATTACTCTCTTTATCATTATGTAGTGGCCTTATCTCTTACTGTTTATATCCTTTGTTTTAAAGTCCACTTTGTCTGATATAAGTATTGCTACCCCAACTTTTTTTTCATTTCCATTTGCATAAAATGTTTTTTTCCTTCCTTTTACCTTCAATCTATGTGTATCTTTTGTTCTAAGGTGTGTCTCTTGTAGAGAGCATATGTACGGGTCCTGTTTTCTTATCCACACAGCTACCCTATGTCTTTTGATTGGATTATTTAATCCATTTACATTTATGGTTATTATTGATATGTAGTTGTTTATTGCCATTTTATCCTTTAAAGTTGTATTCCTTTTTTGCTATATTCTTTTCCCACTTTGATCTGTTTACAACAGGCCCCTTAACATTTCCTGCAGCATTGGTTTGGTTGTAATGAATTCCTTGAGTTGTTTTTTGTCTGGGAAGCTTTTTATTTCTCCTTCGATTTTAAACGATAGTCTTGCTGGATAAAGTAGTCTTGGTTGTAGGTTCTTGTTCTGCATTACTTTGAATATTTCTTGCCATTCCCTTCTGGCCTCAAGTGTTTATGTTGAGAAATCAGAAGTAATCCTTATGGGGGCTCTTTTATAGGTGATAGCTTTTTTTTCTCTTGCAGCTTTTAATATTTTCTCTTTATCGCTTAGCTTTGGTATTTTATTTATTTATTTTTTATTTATTTATTTTTTTGTATTTTTTTGAAGCTGGAAATGGGGAGGCAGTCAGACAGACTCCCGCATGTGCCCGACCAGGATCCACCCGGCACGCTCACCAGGGGGCGATGCTCTGCCCATCAGGGTGTCGCTCTGTCACAACCAGAGCCACTCCAGTGCCTGGGGCAGAAGCCAAGGAGCCATCCCAGCACCCGGGCCATCTTTGCTCCAATGAAGCCTTGGCTGTGTGAGGGGAAGAGAGAGACAGAGAGGAAGGAGAGGGGGAGGGATGGAGAAGCAGATGGGCACCTCTTCTGTGTGCCCTGGCCGGGAATCAAACCCGGGACTTCCGCACACCAGGCTGATGCTCTACCACTGAGCCAACTGGCTAGGGCCTAGCTTTGGTATTTTAATTATGATGTGTCTTGGTGTAGGTTTCTTTGGGTTTCTCTTTAATGGAGTCCTCTGTGCTTCTTGAACTTGTGAGAGTTTCTCCTGCATTAATTTAGGGAAGTTTTCGGCTATGATATGATTGAACAAAGTCTCTATCCCTTGTTCTTTTTCTTCTTCTTCAGGAACCCCTATGATGTGGATGTTATTTCTCTTCATGTTGTCACAGAGCTCTCTAAGAGTTTCCTCAGACTTTTTGAGTCTCTTTTCTTTTTTCTTCTCTGCTTTCATGCCTTCATTCCAGTTGTCCTCCAACTTGCTGATTTGATCCTCAGCTCTATCTATCCTGTTTTTAATTCCTTCCATTGTGGTCTTTATTTCTGATATTGTATTTGTCATCTCTGACTGATTCTTTTTTATAGTTGCTATTTCTTTATTTAGGTGTTCATAATGACCATCCATTGTTGTTCTAAGATCCCTAAGCATCCTTACAATCATTATTTTGAACTCCGCATCTGGAAGTTTGATTATTTCTATATCACTCAGTTCATCTCCTGAAGGTGTCTCTTGTGGTTTCATTTGGATTGCACTTTTTTGTCTTCTCATTATGTCTATGTTTGGGTGTTTTGCTTATAGAGCTGGTTGAGTCTAGGCTTGGTGTTGTCTGCCTCCAGTTTTCAGTCGTGTTATTTCTAGGTCTTCTTGGGTTGGTATCAGCTATTATTTGTAATCCACTTTCGGATTTGGACAGCTTTGAAGTCTTGATTTGTTTGTTTTCTTTTTTTTTTTTTTGATTTGTTTGTTTTCTTAACAGGTGATAGTCTTGTTTACTGATCTCAGCAGGGGGCTTCCTTGAAACTGTATCCAGGAATGCGATGGGTGTAACCTGAGACTCTGAAGGCCTCTTCCACCAACTAATCTCTCTGGGGGCAGGGTGTTTTCTCAGCTTCAGTAGGGGGAGGTGTATCTCAGATCTCCATGGAGACCTGAGTTACTGCCCCTCCTCCCCACTTCTTGTTTCAGCTGTGTCATGTGGTGCTGATTGGAGCTGGAGAGATGTCTGGAGATCTCTGATCCGGAAGCAATTCAGTACTGTTTTGTGGGGAGGGATCAGTCCCTCCCCCCGCTATGGCCACCTCCAGCATGAATGAGTCAGCTTTTTTTAGGTCGTTTCCTGAATTCCTTAGCCCCTCACAGTCTGTCTCTCTCTCTTTCCTTTCCACTTGGGAGATAAGCTGGTCTTTTCAACACATCTCGCTCCCTGGTCGCCAGGCAAGTGGCTGTGAGCAGTAGTTTCTGCTCTTTTCCCTGGAGTTAGATCCCCTCTTGGCTCTCAGCCTCACCCCCCCCCCCTCTGATCCTGTAAGCAGGGGAGATTCAGGCGCTCTCTACCAGGTTTGTTGTGTCTTCTTCTTTGCTCCTTGGTTTTTGAGAGCTGTTCGTATAGTCCAGAGTTGGTTTTTCATGCTGATTTTTCCTAAATTGATTTCTATTACAGTTTGGTGGTGAGAGCTGGGCATCTGTGCATCTGCCTACTCTGCTGCCATCGTCAGGTCTCCCTCTGTGGGTGACATTTATATTGATCATTTCATTTTTCTGGCCAGGAATCCCCTTTCCTATGATAATGTGTCTCCCAAAGTACATCTTTCAGACTACCTTCTGTGGTCTCCACACCACTAACCCTTTGGAGAACCAAATCTCCAGCTCATCACAGGTAGGTGTGAAAGCTTTGGTTGTATTTCTTTGTAGTTTCCTTCCCACACTCACCCAAACAGACTATTACAGACAGCTCTCGTTCCATCCTGTCACTGCAAACCCTGCATGTCCCCTGTTAGTGCACTTGTGTCCACTGTTCAGGTGGGGCAAGGCCTTTCCTGAATCACTGGGTCAGGGCCCAGAGTCTCAGGCGATCTGTTATTTAAATTGCAAAGCTGAATAAAAGGCATCTCTAGAAAACTCTGAAAATAATACATTTGCTCTAAAATAATTTGTAATACATATGTAGAATATCATCTTCCCTGAGACTTTTTAAAAAGGTCATTGTTAAAAAAAAAATCATTGTTCCCCAATATGGATACATAATATATAAAAGATCAACTCCATAAGGCTATCTCTTTTTGTTATTTAAGAATCTTTGAGTACAGTTACAGAAAATAACTCTAGCTGGCGAAAGAGAACAGAGGTCTCTATCACAGGGACGCATGGTGTTCTCCTCTCCAGAGCAGCAGGGCTCTGGGAAGGATGGAGACCAGAAATACCCAGGCTGTCTCCAGCTCTCATCTTAGCCGCATTCTGCAGACAGCAGTCTCTTTTTCCTCAGATCTTTTTTTTTTTTTTTGTATTTTTCTGAAGCTGGAAATGGGGAGAGACAGTCAGACAGACTCCTGCATGCGCCCGACCGGGATCCACCTGGCACGCCCACCAGGGGGCGACGCTCTGCCCACCAGGGGGTGATGCTCTGCCCCTCCGGGGCATCACTCTGTTGCGACCAGAGCCACTCTAGCGCCTGAGGCAGAGGCCAAGGAGCCACCCCCAGCGCCCGGGCCATCTTTGCTCCAATGGAGCCTTGCTGCGGGAGAGGAAGAGAGAGACAGAGAGGAAGGAGAGGGGGAGGGGTGGAGAAGCAGATGGGTGCTTCTCCTGTGTGCCCTTGCCGGGAATCGAACCCCGGACTTCTGCACGCCAGCCGACACTCTACCACTGAGCCAACCGGCCAGGGCTTTTCTTCAGATCTTTAAAGTACAATGTGGCTGCCTCAATGCTCTGTGTTCACCTGTTAGTTTCACTCCCTCCATGTGGCTAACTTGCTTGTCTCACTCCAATTCTAAAAACCTCTGAAAAGAATGAGACTGGCCCAGCTCAGGTCAGCTGTCCCTTCTTGGTCCACTCAAATGGTGAGTCAGGAAGTCCACATTAAGAACTGGGGACAGGTCTCAGAGAAGCAAGAATCGTTATGACCTAGAAGACACTTCAAATTACTAGCCTTATATTAGAATAAGACCAGGGCCAAAAAGCATCTAGGGCAGCAGTTTCTAAACAGGGGCAGAATGGACAGGGAGGTCAAAAACTCTGAACCCTAGGAAGTTTTCAGTGTATCTTGCTTATATTCTATCAGTAGTCAAGTGGTCTATAAACTTCCCCCTTTAATCCAGCACACACACATGCACAATTAAGTAACATTTCTTTCTTTTTTTTTATAAAATTTATTTTAATGGGGTGACATCAATAAATCAAGGTACATATATTCAAAGAAAACATGTCCAGGCTATCTTGTCATTCAATTATGTTGCATACCCATCACCCAAAGCGAGATTGTCCTCTGTCACCTTCTATCTAGTTTTCTTTGTGCCCCTCCCCCTCCCCCTCTCCCTCCTTCCATCCTCCCTCCCCCTGTAACCACCACACTCTTGTCCATGTCTCTTAGTCTTGTTTTTATGTCCCACCAATGTATGGAATCCTGCAGTTCTTGTTTTTTTCTGATCTACTTATTTCACTCCGTATAATGTTATCAAGATCCCACCATTTTGTTGAAGATGATCCGATGTCATCATTTCTTATGGCTGAGTAGTATACCATGGTGTACATGTGCCACATCTTCTTTATCTAGTCTTCTATTTTTTTTTACAGTGATTAAAACCTTTAAGCAAACTCTTTGCCAATACAGCAAGAAACCACAAAAGAGTAGTGAGTGTCCTTAACATGTTCACCAAGTCCAAGTTGGCCCCAACACCATGCCAAATCCCTGAAAAATGCAACCCAACCCCAGTGCAGTCTGTTAGGAGCTGTCACAAGGAGTAGGAGTCCAGGAAAAGTCCACATCCAGGAAAAGTCCACATGGCACTGGAATTGTTATCACAATACTATACTTTGCAGCTCACGTCCAAGTCCCAATGACCACTGCTTCTAGCTGGTAATGATTCAGGTAGACTGGAAAAGCCATCTGCAGCATGTGTGGATATGGAGCTTCTGTTCTCCTCTGCCTGGAGAGATGAGACCAGGTTGCTTTTCCCTGGAGCTCTGTGACTGTGGCTTGGTAAAGAGAACCTTGGGATACACTAAGCTGGGTAGCAAAGGTAGATTCATAATAGAAGTTGGCAAAAGGGGGAAAGAGAGCTCTAAATTAGGAGTAGGTCCCAGCCTGAAATACGAGTGGGGCATTGAGGTAGGAGGAATAAAGGAAACACTATATATTAAACAAAGCAGCAGAAAATAGGACTATCAACACCCACAACAGAGATCTTCAAGGGAAGAATAAAAAACCTGACTATTCAGGCAAGACATAGTTAAGTGGCCATTGTGCAAATGAGATCAGTTTACCTGCTTCTTGGAAGAAATACCCTAGGCTCGTCCACAGTGTCGTAGATGGGGCTGACGGCCCTGGGCACCTTCAGCCTTCAGTGGCAAACCCCAGCATTCTGGGCAAGGTTAGGTCATAGGTGGCTGGAGCAGGGCTGGAAGAGACTGAACCCTCCCTTAGAGGAGCAAGGGGGAAGCCTACCTTCCAGTGTCCCTGTTTCCTCACAGCAGAGGCATGTAAGTCTGGCCGGCTTTAGCTCAATGACCTTCCTTTCCACTATTGAAGCAGGACCCAGATGGCATCCTATGAGACCCCTTTGGGGCACTGGAGCCTTTAAGGGTGTATCCTAAAAGCTGGTAGTTCCCCTGATCTCTATTGGGCTTTTTCTGCCTCTTGGTATCTTAAAAGCCATGCTCAGAAGATCTCGCTGAGGGGTTTGAGGATCCCCATCCACCTATATAAATCTTTTCCATATATCTGGAGCTATTTGGAAAAAGACAAAACAATGTTATTAGCTGGATCAAATAAAGAAGGTAGTAGTTTGCAGGTGAAAAAGATTTGGCGTCTCCTGTTCATCAGCATTCAAAAGAAATTAAAATTTTTTTTAAGTAAAAAGCATGATATGGTAGACCCGTAGGAGTTCCAGGATATGACTACCCCCTTAAATTTTTTTTAAATTGACCTTAAAATATTGGCTGGGTACACTTTAATAATACCTTAACTTTAAAGATTGTAAGAATGACAAAATACAGTAAATGCTTTTGCTCCATATGCAGGAGCATTGTCAGTTTAACCAATTTAGGAAATCCAATTAACAGAACAATGCAAGGACTGTTTGCCAAATGAAGGTATATGAGTAACATCCATTTGCCAAAGTTGTCCTGGTAGGGGTCCTTGAGGGTTAACTCCAGATTGTAGTATAGGACCCCTTGGACAGGATTTCCCAATCTGCTGTGCTGCTTCTCGAGAAAGTTGAAACTGTTTACACAGGGCTGCAGCGTTCTGGTGATGAAGAGTACGAGACTGAATTGCTCGATCTGTCATGGTTGCTCCAAATAATTTTCTTTTGGGTAGTTTGATCAACAAGGGCATTCCTAGGCCCTGGCCGTTTGGCTCAGTGGTAGAGCATTGGCCTGGTGTGCAGGATTCCCGGGTTCGATTCCCAGCCAGAGCACACAGAAGAAGCGCCCATCTGCCTCTCCACCCTTCCCCCTCTCCTTCCTCTCTGTCTCTCTCTTCCCCTCCTGCAGCCAAGGCTCCATCAGAGCAAAGCCACCCCAGGTGCTAAGGATGGCCCCGTGGCCTCTGCCTCAGGTGCTAGAATGGCTCTGGTTGCAACAGAGCAACACCCCAGATGGGCAGAGCATTCCCCCCTGGTAGGCGTGCTGGGTGGATCCCGGTCAGGCGCATGCGGGAGTCTGTCTGACTGCCTCCCCCTTTCCAATTTCAGAAAAATACAAAAAAAAAAAAAAAAAATAGAAAAGAAAAAAGAAAAAAAAAGGGCATTCTCTTGTGCTAAAGCTCCAGGGAGCATGGAGTGAGCTCAAGTATGTCCTATGAAACATGGAGCCCTATGTTGACATACAAGTCTTTGAAGAAGGAGGAACTGCTGAAATAGTTCATTAGCATTTGTCCCTAAGACAGCAGTCTTTATAGTGGAAACATCATAAGTAAATATTTGCTGTGTGTATATAGATTAAAGGGGGAATATGGCAAATGCTGAAAAGCCATGATAATGGCATATAATTCTAGACTTTGAGCTGATTTTAAGTTGACAGTTTCAGTTTAAAGTTGTCCATTCATTTGCAAGAGCGATTTGCCATTTAGTGGGTTTCCCAGAGCCATTGTTGTTGATCCTTTGAAAAAAGGAACAACAATAATTTTGAGACTCAAAACCTATAAGCTGTAAGGGTCGCCTATGCCCCTTGATAATCCAGGAGGCGACAAGATCAAAATATGGAAGTGTATTCCATGGGCTATTAGATGGTTCAATGTGCCCAAGCTGTAGCTGCTCTTGTACCAATTGAGCAGCTTAGCTGCCCTAAGTTTCTCCTGAGAAAGGGGACATTGGTCTACCCATACAGGATTATCTGATTTCCAAGTAATTGGGTCTGCACAATGCATTATTGAGGTAGCAGGAGCTACCAAGGCCCCTATGCTAAATTTTGATACCCTAATCCACACCTTCTGGTATTGGGTGCCACTTCTATGGGGGTGAGAATTCCTCGCTGTTCTTTCCCTAGAACAGCGGTTCTCAACCTGCAGGTCGCGACCCTGGCGGGGGTCGAACGACCAAAACACAGGGGTCGCCCAAAGCCATCGGAAAACACACACTTATTATACAATACATTTTTAAATAAAATATGTATTTCCGATGGCTTTAGGCGACCCCCGTGTCCTGGCCGTTCGACCCCTGCCGGGGCCACGACCCACAGGCCGAGAACCCCTGCCCTAGACCCTTGGTGGGCAAAAATCCCTGATCAAGCATCTGAGTACTGACTAAACCATTAGGATTGACAAGCAACACTCCGATATTTTTCAAAACATCTCTACCTCACAAATTAATTGGCCATCCAGGGAGCACATAAGGCTTAAATAATCCAGAATGACCTTAATCTTCCCAATGTAGAAAACTAGAACTTTGTTGAGGGGATTTACTCTGCCCTATACCTTGTACTTCTGTGGCTGCTGCATGAGTGGGCCAGGAAGGAGGCCAATGTAGCTTAGCAATAACAGATACATCAGCTCCAGTATCTAAAAGTCCTTTAAATTTATGCTCATGTATTGTTAGTTCCATTTCAGGGCGTTAAGTAACATTTCTTAATGATAAGCACACACTAGCCTTACCTGTGGTGGTGCAGTGGATAAAGCATCAACCTGGAATGCTGATAGTGCTGGTTTGAAATGCTGGGCTTGCCCGGTCAAGGCACATACAACAAGCAATCAATGAACAACTAAAGTGAAACAACTAAGTTGATACTTCTCACTCTACCCCCCTCCTTTCTCTGTAAAAATAAATAAAATTTAAAAAATAATAATAAGCACACACTATCCTCTTAACATACACCAAACAATCTAAATCATTTAGGTATTAGTGAGGTTTGAGAGGAATGTCTGATTTAACAAAATATGGTTATTAATGAAACACTGAGAAATACTGAATCTAAACTATTAAAACGAGCGGTCCTGAATCCAGCCCCCAGCACACTGCACTTAATAAGACTAATTTTTTTTTTTTTAATTTTAATTTTTTTTTTTTTTTTGCATTTTTCTGAAGCTGGAAACAGGGAGAGACAGTCAGACAGACTCCCGCATGCGCCCGACCGGGATCCACCCGGCACGCCCACCATGGGCCGACGCTCTGCCCACCAGGGGGCGATGCTCTGCCCATTCTGAGCGTCGCCATGTTGCGACCAGAGCCACTCTAGCGCCTGAGGCAGAGGCCACAGAGCCATCCCCAGCGCCCGGGCCATCTTTGCTCCAATGGAGCCTTGGCTGCGGGAGGGGAAGAGAGAGACAGAGAGGAAGGCGCGGCGGAGGGGTGGAGAAGCAAATGTGCGCTTCTCCTGTGTGCCCTGGCCGGGAATCGAACCCGGACGCTAGGCCGACGCTCTACCGCTGAGCCAACTGGCCAGGGCAATAAGACTATAATTTAAACAAGATTAAATTAAAAGAAACAAAAAACTGTCAAACTCAGAAAAAAACTTTTAAAAGAAATTTATTTTTATAGTTTGGGAACAATATTTTGTTACAGATAGATTAGTTTATTTAATTAATTTTAAAATCTGTTTCTTGATTCTGTTACATATGAAATTATATGAAGAGAAAAATAGAGGAGTGTTGAACTTGAGCATAGCTTTTTATAGAAAAAGCTAACCTTTTATGTAATTCTTAGACCTTATTAAAGTGTTACATTTCCTCAATGGTTCCAAATTTCATAAAGAATGCCAATTTTTCTGTCTCATATATTTAAGTTATGTATATTACATTTCTCTTTCTTTAAATTATATAAGTAATCATGCTGATTGTAAAAAATTCTTGCAATTCATAAGTAAAACACGCAGGTATAATCTTTCAACCCAACCATATTCTCCTTTCCAAAGGCAGCTACTTCAACATTCTAGTATGTGTTTTTTATTTTTTATAAAAATCATATGCATTTCTGTGATGTAATTTGAGAACAATTTTTTTCAAAGGTCACCTATTATATTTTCAAGCTTTGGCATAATTTTCAGTGGCTCAAAAGCTCAAACACTTGATGTTACTTGCTTTTATTTCTGTCTCATTTACTTTTCTGTAAGTAGATATAACTTTTCAACAAGGGAGACAATTCCCCAACTTTTATGTTTTTCTTCAAACACATCTACCTCCTCAAGGCACTGAGTCTTGCACACTGAACCTGAAACAAGAAGAAAGGGCCACAAGTTAAAACATTAGGAAGAATGCAATCAGAGGTTCTTCTAAAAACACATCAGATGATTTTTAAAACTGTGTACTGGAGATTTCTCTCAGTTTTAAATAAAAGTTTTTCTTTTCTTTTTTTTAGATTTTATTTATTCATTTTTAGAGAGAGAAAAGAGAGACAGGTCAGGCCTCTTTTTTAAAAATGAAAACGGAAAAATACTAGGCCCATTTTCTGAACTCTGAATTGTTATCACTTATTACTCCTAAGAGCCCAACTAAATATACCATCTCTCCAGAAGAATTCAAATGTCTTCAACATAAGCATACCACTTAGCTAAAAAGGCATATTACAGAAATCTGTCCCTTTTCTAGGATAATACAGTCTTCAAGAAAATGGTTTCTGCAGGCCTGTGGTGGCGCAGTGGATAAAGCATTGACCTGGATGCTTGAAGTCACTGGTTTGAAACCCTGGGCTTGCCTGGTCAAGGCACATATGGGAGTTGATGCTTCCTGCTCCTCCCCCCTTCTCTCTCTCTTTCCCTCTCTATCTCTTCTCTCTCTAATGGAATATATGAAAACCTAAAAAAAAGTTTAAAAAATAGTTTCTGATCTTTAAATTTTATACTTAGTAACAGTTTAATAAGAGCTCAGAACAGTCAACTGTTAGACTTTATTTAAAAAGTTACAGCACATATCCATAACTTACCAAATAATCTTTTAATTTCAGCATCAGAAACATAAAATGGTGGGCCTGGGTAAAAGAGAAACATGGTTAGATCTCACTGTAAGGAGGAATAAATTTTCAGGGCCCCTTCTCAGTGTATATCCAGCAACCTAGGTAGGAGGTACAGCTAGTGCTCAATTTATGACCATGATTGGTTCTGACAGAATGGTCGTAACATGATTTGGTCGTAAGTTGAGTAGGCTATATGTACAGTACTGTGAAATGATGTTAAAAAAAATCTTTAAGTCATATTTTATCATAATTTTCTTTGTTCATTTTATGCCATTTGTACCATCTCTACACCATTTTGTTTCTTATTTTTATATTCGTCAGGTTTAAGTAAAACACTGCATTACCTGTACAACTGGTTTAATATTTGCAAAGACAATTTCCTCTTGGTAGACATCTTGGGAGGGGTTTGATGAAAAATATCCAAGACACAAAACACAAATTGCTGTACCGAGTCTGGGATAACAGTTGAAATAGTGCACGCGGAGATGGTAGTGCTGCCGGAAGCTGGTCTGCACTGTCGTATGCCCAGCTGGGTAATGCTTGTGCTGCCAGATGCGGAGCAGTCGTGGCTAGTGATTGTGGTCGTAAAGTCGAATGGTTGTAAGTTGCATAGATCATAAGTTGATCAATATTTGTATAGTTATTCTACATGCAACTTGATTAGCCAAATAGGTGAGGTTGTGACAGGTTCTTATGCTTCCCCTTTTCTCCATCTCACGCCAAAGACTGGCTCACTGAGGGGAAGGCAACGGTAGGTGCCCATATCCAGCATAGGTGAGATGGCCGAGCCATGGGACTTGGGAAGAATGAAATCAGAATGGAGTTAATTAACAAATTCCCCTGGGGTTTCCATCACCTTCTGGCGTACTGATTTTCTACTGCTCCTGCACTCACCCACAGACTACACACTTCGCCAATGGCCATAACGTTCAAGGAAACATAACTTCTTCCCCGTCCTAAAGCTCTCCCTTCCGGGCTTCATCCCCACACAGAGCTTGCTGTGTGTTCTTCCCACAGGCCCTTTGCTAAGCCTGTTGTTCAGGAATAAAACTGAAATCAGATTAGCGAAGCTGATGTCTGTCTCCATTAATTTCTATGTTTATCTGATTGTCCCAGACTTAATTAGGAACACCAAGTCTCATCTTTTAATGAATTTTAGAGATTTTTTATTCAAACAGAAAAAAAAAATACTAATGTGTAAATGTTTATAAAACATAGCACTTTTAAAAGCTCAATTAAAAATCAAAAAGGGAAATTTTATACATTAAAAGTCTATGCATCTGGTTTTCAAATCTTGCTGAAAATGAAAGTTCTGCTACGACAAAGGTTAAGCTTTAATGTTCAAATACATCAAAATGGGACCAGGCCCTGGCCGGTTGGCTCAGCGGTAGAGCGTCGGCCTAGCGTGCGGAGGACCCGGGTTCGATTCCCGGCCAGGGCACACACAGGAGAAGCGCCCATTTGCTTCTCCACCCCTCCGCCGCGCTTTCCTCTCTGTCTCTCTCTTCCCCTCCCGCAGCCAAGGCTCCATTGGAGCAAAGATAGCCCGGGCGCTGGGGATGGCTCCTTGGCCTCTGCCCCAGGCGCTAGAGTGGCTCTGGTCGCAATATGGCGACGCCCAGGATGGGCAGAGCATCGCCCCCTGGTGGGCAGAGCGCCGCCCCATGGTGGGCGTGCCGGGTGGATCCCGGTCGGGCGCATGCGGGAGTCTGTCTGACTGTCTCTCCCTGTTTCCAGCTTCAGAAAAATGAAAAAAAAAAAAAAAAAAAAAAAAAAATGGGACCAGAAGAAAGCAGCATTTTTATAAATTCAAAACAAAGATAGTTATAAAAGAATACAATTAATAAATTGTAAAATTTTCCCTGGCCAGGTAAGTCAGTTGGTCAGAGCGTCATCCTCATACACCAGTGGTTGTCAACCCAGTCCCTACCGCCCACTAGTGGGAGTTCCAGATTTCATGGTGGGCCGTAGTGGAGCAACCAAAGTATAAATAAAAAGATAGATTTTGAGTGACATCAGAGAAATGGTGCCATAAGGAGTGATACCGATAAATCTCCCCAAAATTTCAACAAATTCTTCAACCAGAGACAGAAAAATCTATCCTTGGAGCGTCTAGAAGTCCCACACTGAACATGAAGGTATGATCAAGCGAAAAATTGACTAAATATATAATCAACCCCAAAGGAAATAGGACGGAGAAAGGAACACTCCGCCTTCCTCACTAACCTAAACAAGGGCTGCTTTCACTTAGAACTGAGAGTATAGGAACTAAGGCGGGCAAAGGGTTGGTGAATAGAGCCAGGCTGCGGCACAAACATCTGAGCCAGGCTGTGGCACAGACGTCCAAGCCGAGGAAAAACTGTGCTTGTGGTGACCCAGCCAACGCAAGCTAACACTCGTGCCAAACCCAGACAAAGAAAGGCAAGTGCGGCAGCCATTAGCCCCGATATCCTGGTTGGCAAGCGTAGATAGAGAGAGGTTCCTCCTAGCGCCCCGGGAGTGGGTGCCTGTGTTACCGAACAGAGGGGCAGAGTCAGAGGCCTTTGTGTGGGCTATAATCAGAGTCTCTGGGTTGCCCCTGCACCCTGAAGAGTGGCCCGCAGGGAGTGCACGAAAGCAAACTTCCCTACGCTCGAACTTCTCCGGGCGGGTGGGGCGCCTCACCCAGCCATACAAACTAACAGACCAGGGAAGGATTAGTTTAACCTACAGTCTGCTCGCCTCCCAACTGACCTATGCAAACTTAACTGACAAGATCTCTCTCAGTTCAGCGATCTAAGACAAGAGGCATGATATTTTTTAGTGCCTCTTGTTATGCTATGCACGTAGGGGTGGGAGAACTTCTGATTGGCAGAGCTTGAATACTCAGGGCTATATGTTAAAAAGAGGAATTTGGCAGCTTGTAAGTCCTCCTGCTTTGCAAACAGCGACTAGGGCATCTTCTACCCAGCCAAAACAGGTTACAAAGTGCCAAAAGCCTGGGTAAAGTGGTCCCACAGAGGGCTGAGGCATTCAGGACGTGCCTAGAGGTGCATAGAAAGGCACCTTGAAAACAATTGGCTCCCAGCCCCACCTGATTATGCTAGCAGCTCTGACTGATAGAGCCTTACCCATAGCCCTGCGCTGAGTGGGGATTTGCCAGTTCTTTGGGCCTCTTACTCTCCAGGCAGAGGCGGCAGCAACCCCATAGCTGGATCATCAGGCTGTTAATTCAGGAAGAAAAGACTAGAAGAGAGGCTCTGGAAAAACGGACTCACTCATTGTCAGAGCCTACAAATGCTAATGAGCCTCGACTGCGAACGAGGCTGAAGCCTAATATATGACATCGCCATAGAGACTTATCAACTGCAAACCTCTACCTAAGTGTGCCACAGGGGCAGAGCCTGGGGTACAGAGTCACCGACCAGGAAGAGGGAGAGAAAAGAAAAAGCAAGAAGATAACCTCTCAAAATCAAGAAAAATCCACAGATTTTATAACTTTTCCATTTTATTTTATTGGTTCGTTTGTTCCTTTCATCTTCTTGTCTTGATTATTTTCTTCTTCTTCCACTTTGGTTGTTTTATTCCCTGCCCGTCTTATTCTTTCCTCTTCTTGAACTACACTACCCATAAGTGTTACATTTCCCATTTTCTTTCCTTTCTTCTTCCTTTCTCTCTATGAGGGTTGCACTCTAAAACCCTTAACTCTCTCTCTTTTTGTTCTTTTTTCTTTTTTCTTCTTTTCTTCTTTTTTTCTCCCTCTATATTAGTTTATTATTTTCTCCTTTACTTTTCCTCTCATTCAATCCTCAAACACGAACAAATTATTTTATTTGGAACTCAAAGGAACTCAAATTTTTCTTTGTGGCACTTTGGGTGTTTTTTACTTTGCATTTTAACTCATTAGCAGTGCTCCGGCCTGGCTCTCCATTTTATCTAGTTTTTGCTCCACTAAATACAATAGTAATTTTTAAAATTTTTCCCCCTTTTTCCTGTTTCTCTCTTATCCCTTTCATTATATCTCTTAGTCAACCATCACTTAAAAGCAAATCATTTTATTCTTGACAAAATTTTTTCCTTTTTTGTATTTTGTGGGTCCATATCCCCTTTTTTGCTCCTTTATCACTTCTCCCCAACTCAGGCCCTCCATTATAGGTAGTTTTTGTTCTATTTAGCACAATATAATTCACAGTTCATCACAATTTTTATTCAAGAAGGAGGGGAGAGGAGAGGGGAGAAAAAAAAGGAAAATAATAAATTATTATTTTTTTTACGTTTTATTCTTTATTAATTCTCATTAGTACTATCAACAAAACCACCCTCAGATGCCATTAAGAAAAAGAAAATTGAATATCATGGATACAACAGACAGAGAGGTAGCACAGATAGATGAGGAAAAATCTATGGAGAAAAAATTTAATATATTGGAAACCTTGGAGCTAAATGACAGAGAATTTGAAATAGAAATCCTAAAAATACTCAGAGATATACAAGAAAACAGAAAGGCAATTTAGGGAGCTCAGAAAACAACTCAACGAACACAAAGAATATATTACCAAGGAAATTGAAAATATAAAAACAAATCAAACAGAGATGAAAAACTCAATTCAGGAACTGAAAAACGAAGTAACAAGCTTAGCTAATAGATCAGGCCAGATAGAAGGTAGGATTAGTGACATGGAAGACAAGCAACTTGAGGCACAACAGAGAGAAGAAGAAAGAGACTCAAAAATTTAAAAAAAATGAGAAACCCTACAGGAATTGTCTGACTCCATCAAAAAGATTAACATAAGAATAATAGGTATATCAGAGGGAGAAGAGAAAGAAAATGGAATGGAGAATATATTCAAACAAATAATAGATGAGAAGTTCCCAAGCCTGTGGAAAGAACTAAAGCCTCAAATTCAAGAAGCAAACAGAACACTGAGTTTTCTTAACCACAACAAACCTATTCCAAGGCACATCATAATGAAATTGGCACTAACCAACGACAAAGAAAAAATCCTCAAAAAAAAAAAATTCTCAAGGCAGCCAGGGAAAAGAAGAATACAACATATAAAAGAAGGCCCATTAGATTATCATTGGATTTCTCAGCAGAAACTCTACAAGCTAGAAGAGAGTGGACCCCAATATTTAAAGTCCTGAAAGAGAGGAACTTTCAGCCACAAATACTATACCCATCAAAGCTATCCTTCAAATACGAAGGAGAAATAAAAACATTCATAGATACAGAAAAGATGAGGGAATTTATCATCAGAAAACCCCCACTCCAGGAAATACTAAAGGGGGTTTTCCAACCAGATACAAAGAACAAAACAAAACAAAACCACAAGTAAAAGCTCTACCAAGAACACAATAAAACCAAATTTAAACTGTGACAACAAAAACAAAAAAGAAAAGGAAGGGAAAGGATGGAGATTAACAGTAGCAAAGGACGATGGAGTGCAGAAGTACTCACAAGATAGTGTACTACAATGAACAGGGTAGGAACCCTTTTTATTACTTAATGGTAACCACCCTTGAAAAAACCACCACAGAAGCACATGACTTAAAAAAGATAGCAACAGAGGAAAGAAGTATGGGATACAACCAAACAAAAACAAAGGATAGAAAAACAAAAGAGAAGAATCAAAGAAGATATAAAACTAACAGAAAGCAATTTATAAAATGGCAACAGGGAACCCAAAAGTGTCAATAATTACACTAAATGTAAACGGATTAAACTCATCAATAAGAAGACAAAGAGTAGCAGAACGGATTAAAAAAGAAAATCCAACTGTATGCTGCCTACAAGAAACACATCTAAGCAACAAGGATAAAAACAAATTCAAAGTGAAAGCCTAGAAAACAATACTCCAAGCAAATACCCAAAAAAAAGCAGGTGTAGCAATACTCATATTTAAAAATGCTGACTACAAGACAGCAAAAGTACTCAGAGACAAAAATGGTCATTTCATAATGATTAAGGGGACACTGAATCAAGAAGACATAACAATCCTTAATATATATGCACCAAACCAAGGAGCACCAAAATATATAAGACAACTACTTACTGACCTTAAAACAAAAACTGACAAAAATACAATCATACTTGGAGACCTCAATACACCGCTAATGACTCTAGATCATTCATCCAAACAGAGAATCAATAAAGATATATTGGCCTTAAACAAAATACTAGAGCACCTGGATATGATAGACATCTATAGGACATTTCATCCCAAAGTGACAGAATATACATTTTTCTCCAGTGTACATGGATCATTCTCAAGAACTGACCATATGTTGGGCCACAAAAATCACATCAGCAAATTCAGAAAAATCAAAATTGTACCACGCATATTTTCTGATCATAAAGCCTTGAAACTAGAATTCAACTGCAAAGAAGAGGGAAAAAATCCCACAAAAATGTGGAAACTAAACAACATACTTTTAAAAAAATGAATGGGTCAAAGAAGAAATTAGTGCAGAGATCAAAAGATATATACAGACAAATGAAAATGACAATACGACATATCAGAATCTATGGGATGCAGCAAAAGCAGTGATAAGAGGGAAGTTCATATCACTTCAGACCTATATGAACAAACAAGAGAGAGCCCAAGTGAACCACTTAGCTTCACACCTTAAGGAACTAGAAAAAGAACAAAGACAACCCAAAACCAGCCGAAGAAAGGAGATAATAAAAATCAGAGCAGCCTGACCAGGCAGTGGCGCAGTGGATAGAGCGTTGGACTGGGATGCAGAGGACCCAGGTTCGAGACCCAGAGGTCACCAGCTTCAGCGCGGGCTCATCTGGTTTGAGCAAAAGCCCACCAGCTTGAACCCAAGGTCGCTGGCTCCAGCAAGGGGTTACTCGGTCTGCTGAAGGCCCACAGTCAAGGCACATATGAGAAAGCAATCAATGAACAACTAAGGTGTTGCAACGTGCAATGAAAAACTAATGATTGATGCTTCCCATTTCTCTCCAATCCTGTCTGTCTGTCCCTGTCTATCCCTCTCTCTGACTCACACTCTGTCTCTGAAAAAAAAAAAAGTCAGAGCAGAAATAAATGAAATAGAGAACAGAAAAACTATAGAAAAAATTAATAGAACAAGGAGCTGGCTTTTGAAAATATCAACAAAATTGACAAGCCCTTGGCAAGACTCACCAAGGAAAAAAGAGAAAGGACTCATATAAACAAAACCCAAAATTAAAGAGGAGAAATCACCACGGATATCATAGTTATACAAAGAATTATTGGAGAATACTACGAAAAACTATATGCCACCAAATTCAACAATCTAGAAGACATGGATAAATTCCTAGAACAATACAACCTTCCTAGACTGAGTCAAGAGGAAGCAGAAAGCCTAAACAGACCAATTAGCAGGGAAGAAATAGAAAAAACTATTAAAAACCTCCTGAAAAATAAAAGTCTAGGCCCAGACGGTTATACTAGTGAATTCTATCAAACATTCAAAGAAGACTTGGTTCCTACTCTTCTCAAAGTCTTCCAAAAAATTGAAGAAGAAGCAATACTTCCAAACACATTTTATGAGGCCAATATAACCCTCATATTGAAACCCGGCAAGGATGGCACAAAAAAAGAAAACTACAGACCAGTATCTCTAATGAATACAGATGCTAAAATACTAAACAAAATGCTAGCAAATTGAATACAACAACATATTAAAAAAAAATACATCATGATCAAGTGGGATTCATCCCAGAATCTCAAGGATGGTTCAACATATGTAAAACGGTTAACATAGTATACCATATCAACAAAACAAAGAACAAAAACCACATGATCCTATCAATAGATGCAGAAAGGCATTTGATAAAATACAACACAATTTTATGTTTAAGACACTCAACAAAATGGGTATAGAAGGAAAATATCTCAACATGATAAAGGCCATATATGATAAACCATCAGCGAACATCATATTAAATGGCACAAAACTGAAGGCTTTCCCCCTTAAATCAGGAGCAAGACAGGGTTGTCCACTCTCTCCATTCTTACTTAACGTGGTGCTAGAAGTTCTAGCCAGAGCAATCAGACAAGATAAAAAAATAAAAGGCATCCATATCGAAAAAGAAGTAAAGGTATCACTTTTTGCAGATGATATGATCCTATACATCGAAAACCCCAAAGAATCTACAAAAATACTACTAGAAACGATAAGCCAATACAGTAAGGTCGCAGGATACAAACTTAATATACAAAAGTCCACAGCCTTTCTATATGCCAACAATGAAACATTAGAGAACGAACTCAAACTTAGCAAAAATTCAACATAAAGTACTTGGTAAGTAATTATTATTATATGCTTTAACTTGCTGTAACTCTGCTTTATAAATTTTATAAAGTAAAGTTACTTTCCCACTTTATAAATCACCATTATTACTATGGAACCAGTGGGTGGTTAGAAAATTTTACTACTAACAGAGATACAAAAGTGGGCGGTAGGTATAAAAAGGTTGACTACCCCTGCCATAGATATACTCAGACTATAGCTGAGCAACCAAATCTCTCCATCTCCTAAGCATGAAATTTCTCTTTTATATTAGAGCCATCCATTTCTCTCTCTCTTTCATAGTCTGAGCTGTGAATGAACAAAATGGGAATGAAGTATGAGAAAAATACGTATCAATTGGGAGACAGAAGCATGTTTATACAGCAGTTTCCATTAGGCAAAAATAGACTTATTTTCATGTATGTGTATAAGCAGTATACGTCCTAAGGGATAAATTAGGAGAAAATGAATGCTATCCATGTCATAGAATTAAATCAGGAAATAAGACAACTAGGAAAACAAAAAGACTTTACCTCCATGTTTAGTTGGATCATAAGACAAAACACACAGGAAGTAGTGAATCCCTTTTCTCATTAGGGACAGGATTATATCTGCATAACTAAAACAAAAATAGTATGTTAGATTTCTGTACAAAGGCAGGGCAGAAAAGCAGCATTTACTTCCATCTACATTACCGAGTTTATTTCCCTTCACTGCCCTGTGAAGCTGATTCTCATTCTCAAAGTGAGAAATGGGCTGTCACCTGCCTAGACTGGGAAATATAAAATGCGACCTGCCTTCAGAGCCGCTCGACCAGAAGACTCACTCTAAGACTAGCAGAGGCTCCTTCCAGCCTGATGGACTCAGAGGCCTGGTCACCTTGAATACATTCTTCCCAAAGACCCACCACGCTTCCCTGGGCTCTGGGAAAGTGACACCTCTTCCCAGGCTGGCATTGAAGTCACCTGGGCACACACTCAGAGAGAAGATGCTTGAACTCCACCCCCACGAACTGAGTCAGCAGGTTTCCTGTGGGGCATGAGATGCTGCAGGGTGACAAATATCCTGGGTGACAGGGACCTCTCCAGAGATACATGTAAGAGGTACAAAACAATCTCTTTCCTCTAGTTAGTTCAGGAGAGAAAGACTAACAGACACAAATTCAAGGAAGGATGAAATTTAAGTTCTGCAAGTATGGCATAAACCATGAGTGTCACTGGAACAGTTCTTTGTAGCAGGTGGCTTGGGGAGCAAGGGATGCCACTTCCCGGCCACGTCTGATTGGTTCAGAGTAGGGACCTGGTCCTGATGGGGCCCATTAGTGGACTAACCAGGAGCCAGGACTGGGACCAGTACAGAACGATGAGCTGGGCCAGTCAGATGACTCCACTGGGAAACTGAATTAAGAGCCCCACTGAGAGGTCACGAGGTCACTGTGGCCGTTGCCCTGAAAGCTGGCGCCTCTGTGCTGTGTGGTGGGTGGAGCTGAGGAGGCTGAAGGGAGCGAGCAGGTCAGATACGTGGGAGCAGAGGTAGAACAAGCAGGGAAGCTGATGGTGAGGGGGAGGACAGAGGACACCCACACAGGGAGGTGAGAGGCCAGCAGAGATGGACAAACAGAGATGGGCAGACTGCCCAGCTCTGCTGGAGGAGCTTTGGCTCTTGGCACACAAGGGTATGGTCTGCCCTCATAGTGAGCTTTGTGTCTTCCAGTTAGCCCAGTAGTCAGCAAACTCATTGAGCCAAATATCTACAGTACAACGATTGAAATTTCTTTTGAGAGCAAAATTTTTTAAACTTAAACTATATAGGTAGGTATATTCCTTATCGAGGTAGTGCCCGCACGTGGTATTTTGTGGAAGAGCCACACTCAAGGAGCCAAAGAGCCACATGTGGCTCGTGAGCCGTGTTTGTCAACCACTGAGTTAGTCCCCCACTGCCTTGTGGATTTTAACTGTGCAAACCAAAGCCCCCAGAGGGACTAACCTCAAAACAGATGAACATCAAAAACAAACAAGACACACAGATGAACATCATTAGGGAGTGGGAAACACCTACAAAGTTAGACATTTAGCAGGATTGAGTTTAGTACACAAATATGGTGTTTTATGGATACAAAGAGGTCAGAGGTGAATCTCTGAGTGGATAAAGGATACTGATATCACACAGGAAATGCCAAGCAGACCCGGGAAATCTGACGTGGATGTTTGGGAGAAAGAACAGAGCTGAAAATATGAAAATGATAAGGGTAAATACCATGTACAATTACTCTAGTTATTTAAATATATCCTATGCTAACATCTGGCATAGGATATATTAAAGCATAATAGGAATTTAATATGTATTTGTTGAAGAACTGAATGAAAGTAACAAGTGAATTAAAGTGTCATTTATTTTTTTTTTTTTAAGTGAGAGGCAGGGAAGCAGAGAGACAGACTCCCACACGCACCCCAAACAGGATCTATCCAGCAACCCCCACCTGGGGCTGATGCTCTGCTCATCTGGGGCAAAATCGAAGCCGGGAGTTCCACATGCTGAGCCGATGCTCTACTGCTGAGCCAACTGGCCATGGCCCTAACGTATCATTAATAGAGCAAGTATAAGAGAGAAAAGCATCCCTGGCCGTTTGGCTCAGTGGTAGAGCGTCGGCCTGGCGTGCAGAAGTCCCAGTTCGATTCCAGGCCAGGAGAAGCACCCATCTGCTTCTCCACCCCTCCCCCTCTCTGTCTCTCTCTTCCCCTCCCGCAGCCGAGGCTCCATTGGAGCAAAGATGGCCCAGGCGCTGGGGATGGCTCCTTGGCCTCTGCCCCAGGCGCTAGAGTGGCTCTGGTCGCAACAGAGTGACGCCCTGGAGGGGCAGAGCATCGCCCCCTGGTGAGCAGAGCGTCGCCCCCTGGTGGGCGTGCCGGGTGGATCCCGGTCGGGCGATTGCGGGAGTCTCTCTGACTGTCTCTCCCCGTTTCCAGCTTCAGAAAAATAAAAAAAATTAAAAAAAAAAAAAAGAGAGAAAAGCAAAGGGCTAGGCTGGTCCCTATGGGAATGACGATTTAGGCATGTGAGAAAGGTGAAGATTCTAGAAAAGCAATCAAGGGGGAGCGGCGACAGAAAGAGAAGGGAGAAAAGGAGAATGAATTATCACCAAAGAAAAACGTTTATTAAGAAGGTGTGGCATGGCTTAATTTAAAAACATTAGATTTGGCAGTAAACCTTATTTATGAAACAACTTCTAAAAATAAAAATGTAATTTCTCTGATGTGGATTCCAACCTTTTTTGCCGTGTTTTAAGAGTCTTCTTCCATACAAATAATTCAATATTATGTGCCAAATCCAAGTAAGTATGTGAGGGATATCTGAGTTGGAAAGTAAGTAGGTGTGGTCACAGTCTACTCAGTACACTTTCTCCTATTTTAATTTTATTTTCTAATGAGGCTAGGTATAGTAAGCATGGTCACCAAAAACATCAATCACAACAGCTCTAATATAATAGCAGTGAATCTTTATACAGTGATTTAAATGATAAGGCCTTTCTTACACATATCATTTCTTTTAATTCCCATAATGACCCTGTAAAGTGTATAATGTACGGATCATGAGTGTGTGCTTTAAAGCCAAACTCCCTGGTTTCAATCTCAGCTGTTACATACTAGCTGTCCAACTTTGGACAAGTAACTCCATCTGTTTGATCTTAGTCTCTTTATCTGTACAATGGGAATAATGAGAGCATATATACCTCACAGAGTTGTTTTGTGGATGAAATGTGTTGATCCACATAAAGTATTTCAAACAATGCCTGACACATGGCCAATGCCTAACATGTCACCTGGTAATATTAGTGGAGGTGGTGATGGTGGTATCAGTAGAGATATAACAACTTTGCAGAGGAAACTGAGACTTAGAGAAAGTGAGTACAGCTAGTGCTTAACTTATGATCACGATTGCTTTTGACAGACCGGTCGTAACACGATTTGGTCGTAAGTTGAGTAGGCTATACTGTACGTACAATACTGTGAAATGATGTTATAAAAATCTTTAAGTCATATTTTATCATAACTTTCTTTCATTATTGTTATATATCATAATTTTCTTTGTTCATTTTATGCCATTTGTATCATCTCTACACCATTTTGTTTCTTATTTTTATATTCGTCAGGTTTAAGTAAAATACTGCATTAGCTCTTTCAGGAAGACACTGCTGCTATTGTAGCGAGCTGTGTCCCTTGCGCTCCTGCTCCTGACTCACCGCTGTTCGCTCTCGCCGAGGAACAAGTCGGTCAGGAAGCCGTGCCGCAGCCATGGCTTTTAAAGATACTGGAAAGACACACACCGTGGAACCAGAGGTGGCAATTCACTGAATTAGAATTACTCTAACCAGCCGCAACGTAAAGTCTCTGGAGAAGGTGTGTGCTGACTTGATCAGAAGTGCAAAGGAAAAGAATCTCAAAGTGAAAGGGACCCGTTTGGATGATGCCTACCAAGACTCTGAGAATCACTACAAGAAAAACTCCCTGCGGGGAGGGTTCTAAGACTTGGGATCAGTTTCAGATGAGAATCTACAAACGTCTCATTGACTTGCACAGCCCTTCTGAGATTGTTAAACAGATTACTTCATTCAGTATTGAGCTGGGAGTTGAGGTTGAAGTCACCATTGCAGATGCTTAAATCAGCCTTTTTTTTTTTTTTTTTTTTTTTTTACAGGGTCAGAGAGAGGGAAAGAGACAGACAGACAGGAACAGAGAGAGATAAGAAGCATCAATCATCAGTTTTTCATTGTGACACCTTAGTTGTTCATTGATTGCTTTCTCATATGTGCCTTGACCACGGGCCTTCAGCAGATTGAGTAACCCCTTGCTTGAGCCAGCGACCTTGGGTCCAAGCTGGTGAGCTTTTTGCTCAAGCCAGATGAGCCCGCACTCCAGCCGGTGACCTCGGGGTCTTGAACGTGGGTTCTTCCGCATCCCAGTCCAATGCTCTATCCACTGCGCCACTGCCCGGTGAGGCTAAATCAGCCTTTTAAATAAATTATCAGTTGTTAAAAAATAAAACAAAACAAAACAAAAAAAACCACACTGCATTACCAGTACAACTGGTTTAATATTTGCAAAGACAATTTCCTCTTGGTAGACAACTTGGGAGGGGTTTGATGAAAAATATCCAAGACACAAAACACAAATTGCTGTACCGAGTCTGGGATTAACAGTTGAAATAGTGCACGCGGAGATGGTAGTGCTGCCGAAAGCTGGTCCGCACTGTCGTATACCCAGCTGGGCAACGCTTGTGCTGCCAGACGCAGAGCAGTTGTGGCTAGTGATTGTGGTCATAAAGTCGAATGGTTGTAAGTTGCATGGGTCGTAAGTTGATCAATATTTGTACTTTGATCAAGGCAATACATCTTGGATGTGACAGCGTCACAGCCTTGTTCCCTTGTTTCAATTGCCAAATCCTACAGTTTTTAATTTTTATTTTATTTATTCATTTTAGAGAGGAGAGAGAGAGACAGAGAGAGAGAGAGAGAGAGGAGAGAGAGACAGGGGGAGGAGCTAGAAGCATCAACTCCCATATGTGCCCTGACCAGGCAAGCCCAGGGTTTCGAACCAGTGACCTCAGCATTTCCAGGTCGACGCTTTATCCACTGTGCCACCACAGGCCAGGCAAATCCTACAGTTTTTAGATGGTACTGTGTTGGGCAGATAAAATATATTATGCTCACTTTGTTAAAGATGGCGCTGCCCAGGTGGAGGCCCGTCACCCAGGTGATATTAGTGTGTCTTGGGGGCGGGCTGTGGGCAGGCTGGATCCTTGTAGCCTGGGGCTTAGTTTTAGGACTAAGCCAGGGGTCCCCAAACTACGGCCCCCTGAGTCCATTTATCCGGCCCCCGCCGCACTTCCGGAAGGGGCACCTCTTTCATTGGTGGTCAGTGAGAGGAGCATAGTTCCCATTGAAATACTGGTCAGTTTTGTTGATTTAAATTTACTTGTTCTTTATTTTAAATATTGTATTTGTTCCCGTTTTTCTTTTTTTTCTTTTTTTTTTTTTTTTTTGTATTTTTCTGAAGCTGGAAACGGGGAGAGACTGTCAGACAGACTCCTGCAAGCGCCCGACCGGGATCCACCTGGCACACCCACCAGGGGCGATGCTCTGTCCACCAGGGGGCGATGCTCTGCCCATCCTGGGTGTCGCTATGTTGCGACCAGAGCCACTCTAGCGCCTGAGGCAGAGGCCACAGAGCCATCCCGAGCGCCCAGGCCATCCTTGCTCCAATGGAGCCTTAGCTGCGGGAGGGGAAGAGAGAGACAGAGAGGAAGGAGAGGGGGAGGGGTGGAGAAGCAGATGGGCGCCTCTCCTGTGTGCCCTGGCTGGGAATCAAACCCGGGACGTCTGCATGCCAGGCCGACGCTCTACCAGTGAGCCAACTGGCCAGGGCCCCATTTTGTTTTTTTACTTGAAAATAAGATTTGTGCAGTGTGCATAGGGATTTGTTCATAGTTTTTTTTTATAGTCTGGCCCTCCAACGGTCTGAGGGACAGTGAACTGGCCCCCTGTGTAAAAAGTTTGGGGACCCTTAGACTAAGCCTTTCCCACCCTTTTTGATGTGGGGTGGTACAATCCCATCATGCCTCAGATAAGTGACTTTGTATCAGAGACTTCCCTATTTTGTATATTGGATTAAAGGTTTTGATTTCTACACTATAAAGTGGGGCAGACTGGGAGCTTGTGCTCTTGGTTCCTGAGATTAACATTAGAGCAGAGAGCAGAGAAAGGCCACATGGAGGAGAGGAGAGAGGCAGCCAAGATGGCGGAATGCTGAAGGAGAAACCAGTTAGTGCAGAGTTTGTGCAGAGAGAAGGAGATGGGGAACAAAGGAGAATGAGGTTAGTGAGCTAGAAACCTTTGACTCTAGGAAACTCGTATAAGTCAGTAGCTTTGTGAGCACTGAATGAGTGGGTTTTGGAGCCCAGTGTGTGTTTTTACTTGCCCGCTGGGTGCAAACTAGGATTAAAGATAATGGCCCACCAGTTCTTAGCTCTGTTGTTTCATTACCATCTGTCCGAATCCAATGCAAACCTGCATGGGCTGGGCGGCTGTGATGGTACCCGTGCCCACTGGTTTACATACTGGATTCAGGTTTTCTAATTCAAATTCAAAAAGCTACTTCAAACCAGTAAAAGTCTAGCTAATTTTCTAGAATCCAGAAAAAGGACACTAAATTATGAAGAAAATAAACAAAGAAAGAGAAAGAAATAGAAAAAAGAAAGAAAAAAGCCAACATAATGAAAAAACCAAATTACTAACCGTTTACGATCAGCTGGGTTAACAGCAACTAATGAACCTCGATCCCAAATCCTGTCAAATTGGCCAATATTTGCTCTGTTTTAAAGAAAATAAATATATATAACATTTTAATGTAAAAATTAAATCTTTAACAAGATGAACAGTGTTCCATGGTGTATACTAGGACTTTACGAGGTGTTAAAGCCCCAGGTGTGAAGGTGACTGTCTCACTCTCCCTTATTTTTCCTTGCCTATCTAGGGTCATAATAATGGTTTCCATAGTTTGTAAGCTATCCAAGGGAGGCAGGATAGTAAGAAACTTGGAAAATTCCTTGACAACTGGAATAGGGAAACTGAGACAGACAATTTAAAGGTCAAACACTTTACAGCCATCTAGTAAATCACAAAACTCTATCTTCTGTAAGCAAGGACCTCTCCTTCCCAAAAAGAGGGTAAATAGCTTCAATCACCCTACTCAGGGAGAGAGAGAGCAGAAATCCAATTAGTGCCATTTGCTAACCACACCCAAAGATAGATGAAGTTAGAGAAATAAATCTCTCACTTTGGGACATCAGCATAAGGCTGATGAATATTCTATTGAGATTCTCCCTTAACATCTTCCCCTAAACCTCCAGCCTTTAAGACCCTCAAAACAAAGGACCCAGCACACTCTCCCTCCCAAGAGCATGCCTGTGCCTTTCCCTTCACCCATTTTTTTTTATAATAGAAAAATCAGCATTTGATTTGAAAGAGGAAGTGCCAGGTTGAGAGAGAAGAAAGCTTTTATTTATTTATTTTTTAAAAGATTTTATTCATTTTTATTGGAGAGAGAGAGAGAAAGGAAAGAGATAGAACAGGGGAAGGAGCAGGAAGCATCAACTACCATATATGCCTTGACTAGGCAAGCCCAGGGTTTTGAACCGGCAACCTCAGCGTTCCAAGTCGATGCTTTATACACTGTGTCACCACAGGTCAGGCCCCTTCACCCATTTTTCCACTCACAGGCATGCATCTCCTAAACTCTAAGGGACCCCAGGGGACTTGCAAGCAGGGGAGCATTGGGCAGCGGCAGCTCCTCCCCAGCTAAGCCCTGAACTGGTCTCCAAGACCCCTTTTCTCTGACTCTCCAGTGAGCCAGAGCAGCCCCGCCTCGTCTCTCTCCTGTTGCTGCTTCTATTGGAGGCCCTTCCTTGTTTCACTGTCCCCAGCTTTAAGAAATGTACTCTCAAAATCACCTGGACTCGTGTTATGAAATCTTGCCTACACAAAGTCAGGGACCCACACACTGCTGCCCGGTGCCCTTTCCAGTAACACCAGGACAAAGATATGGGGCAGTAGGATGTGTTCAATGACTGTTGACTTGGCTAATTTTTTGTCAGACATGTAGCCTGCAGTAAAAATAATTGCAGAACAGACTCAAATCAATGCTCACAGGTGCTGCTACAAGTGGATCAGAGGGAGGAGAGACCCGGCCCTTACCTCAGGCACTGCCAGCAGGCACTCAAGTTTTTAAAAGTGTGGAGGTAGTATTCAGTCCTACCTGGGAAGATCAAAAAGGTTGCAGCAGTACAATGAGATGTTCCCTGAAGAACTCTGTAATGAAAACCAAGAAAAAAAAATCTTAATTAGGAGGTAGCTGAGTAGTCAAGGAAAGGAAAGTGAGGCAAAGTGCATTTGAGCTGACCCTCTTTTCTCAGCCATCCATTTGTCTATTGAGCATTTGTTTTTGGAGCACCCTGGGAGCTTTAAGTAGTACTGATGCCAGCCCCTAAGTTTTAAGTGATGATCGAACCCTACTAAGTTTTAAGTAGTACTGATGCCAGCTCCACACTTAAATCTCTAGAGATCCCGATTTAATTGGCCTAAGGTGAGACCTCAGACTAGGAACTTTAAAAGACCCACAGGTGATTTCAAATGTGGCACTAGGGCTGAGAACTATTGCTCCAAGAAGAGTCTGGAAGCAGGACTAGCCTCTCTGGACTGAGTAATCTGGTATCCTTAGATGATTATGAACAGTGTAGGAGGAAGCTGTATAATACCATACTGTCAAGCCTCCTAATGACCTGAGCAATTAATTTCAACTTTTAGAAAAAAAAAAAAGAGTCCTTTGTGAGAGACTGAATGTCCAGACAACAACCAGACCATGAAAAATAAGAGAACCGGGACCTATAACCTCTGCAGCAACAGCCTGGAGAGCCAAACCACAGCCTCTGCCAGCCTCCCAAATGTTTACCCCTCCTACCAACCAGAAAAGGCCAGATAATTACCCCAAGCCCATCACATCGTATACTCCCCTCTAGTTAGCCCCTCTCCTGCTTCCCAGGCCAAAAGCCTCCAATCAGGGCACAGCTGAGGCCCTTGTGTTTCTCACTATAAAGTGTCCCACTCTCCTGCCAGAGGTCTTTGACCTCTGCCAAATGCAAGTGGCTGACTCCCACTGCTTGTTCACATTAGGGTGGTGAAGCGTCCAGTGGTCAAAGGATGACAAGTCCCAAATCTATTATTTCCAGCCCAAGTGCTGCCCCGTGCTTCAGAGACAAAAGCATTTGCCAGCTCCTCCTTTCCATTCCACAGGTCTCTTAAACTCATCATCTCCACAACAAAACCCATCCGCTCTGCTCTTCCACTGCTTCTCCTGTATTCTCTGCCATTTAATCAGTCCTCTACGCTGGAAATGTGAATGCATTCACCTTGATCTCTCAGTTAATCACTAAATCCTTCTAGTCTGACATCCTAAATATTGCTTTAACCCACCTCGGTTCCCCTGCGCACTCCCATCTCTCTCCTAGTTCAGGTCTTTTTTTTTTTTTTTTTGTATTTTTCTGAAGCTGGAAATGGGGAGAGACAGTCAGACAGACTCCCGCATGCGCCCGACCGGGATCCACCCGGCACGCCCACCAGGGGCGATGCTCTGCCCACCAGGGGGCGATGCTCTGCCCCTCCGGGGCGTTGCTCCGTTGCAACCAGAGCCACTCTAGCGCCTGGGGCAGAGGCCAAGGAGCCATCCCCAGCGCCCAGGCCATCTTTGCTCCAATGGAGCCTTGGCTGCGGGAGGGGAAGAGAGAGACAGAGAGGAAGGAGAGGGGGAGGGGTGGAGAAGCAAATGGGCGCTTCTCCTGTGTGCCCTGGCTGGGAATCGAACCCGGGACTTTTGCACGCCAGGCCGACGCTCTACCATTGAGCCAACCGGCCAGGGCCTCTCCTAGGTCAGGTCTTTTAAGATCTCGTTCCTAGACCACTGCTTGCAGCCTCCCATCTGGTCTCTTTGGCTCCTTCCCTTCAAGTGTACTGCCCTTGAGGCCACAAGGGTTTGTTGGCTCAAAGGAAAATCTGGCTGTGTCATGTTCCCACTTAAAACTTCAGCGCAGGCTGAAGTACCAGCTCCACAGGTATCCGAGACGATGTACCTGCCTCCCTGTCAGTCCCAGCCCAGTCAGCCATTATGCTTCAGGGAGCTCCCCAGGCAGGGTCAGGTAGCTTTCCTCTCTGTTCCTTTAATACCCTGTGCATGACACATAGCTCCGTGGATGACAAACAGCATTCTCTGCATTTCTCTTTTTTCTCTTAAGCTAAAGGATTCTTTAGGGCAGGGACTGTGTAATCTCTTTAATGTCTCATGCAGGGTGTGGAACAAGGTAGGTTTTCAGAAATGCCAACTTCTAAATTTTAAAAATCACACAAACCCATGAGTACAGATAGGCTTTGACCTCATCTTTTACATATATTTTCATATCTAGCTATTTATCAACCTTATTAAGCCCCAGTTCCTTACTAGTGTATAATGTCTAGATGAATCTTATATTCCTTTGTATAGTATGGAAATAATTATTTACCAAAAATAAAACAAACCTTGAATACTTTGGCTCCAGGAATTTCCATGATTGGTTCTTCTGAGTAAGAAAGATTCTGCTCTGTGAAAAATTCCCGTATCCCAAGTTCACTGATTTCCACACCAACTACACTGTGTCCTTGATCTGCAAACCTGCGTGCAACCAATATTTACATTTAAATTTGTATTTCAAATACAGTACTAAATAAAAGATATGCCCTGATACACATATATTATTCCTTAACTTTAGGGATTCATATAAATTCAGGTTCATAGGGTTTCATAGAACATGTAGATCCACAGAAAGTGAATCTGTATATTCTCAAATTGTATGTCATATGGAATTCTGAAAAACTGATTTATCTGACTTTAGAAAAAAATTTTAATATTTTGGAAAATTATAACTTAAAATGTTGATTTATTACAAATGGATTTGATTAGTAGAGTTTCTAATGTAAAAGTATCTTATGGATTAGAAATGCTTTTCAATTTCTCTAAATTAACTGTTCAGTACACTCTTTAGTGATGATGGAAGTGTCTATCCCTATGCTGTCCAGCCACTAACCAAACTAGCTCCAGAGCACCTGCGGTGTGGCTAGGGTCTTTAGTGTATTTAAGTAGCCAATGTGGCTAGTAGCTACTGTGCTAGAACATACAGCTCCAGAACACTAGCATTTTTATAAAAATTTTATATTTTTCGTTTATGTGCAATTTTCACTCTCCAGAAAGTTATATACTTACCATATGCAAATAACTAGTATTTTTCTGATAAGTTTTATAATTACAGAATTCACAGACTTGGAATCGTAGACCCCAGAGAAAACACCACTAGTGGCACAAAACACCTAAGCACAGTATTTATTTTATGTCAGATTTAATGAACACATGCAGTCAGTTCTGCTATAATGCAACATATGCCTAAATAAAAATTGCTGCACTATGCAAAACCATGCAATAAAAATCACAAGGCCCATAGAGAAGGGTTGGGGCACAACTTTAAAACCTTTATCATAATGGAATATGATTCAGTTGTAAAAAAGAATGTATGTTACCATTTGTGACAACGTGGATGAACCCTGATGGCATTATGCTCAGTGCAATAAGTCAGAAGAGAAAGACAGATATACTATATGATCTCACTGGTATGTGGAATCTAAAAAAATCAAACAAACAAATAAGCTCACACTCAGAGAACAGACTGATGATTGCCAGAGGCTGGATTCAGGGGTGGGCAAAATGAGTGAACAGTGTCAAAAAGTACAAACTTTGTTATGAAATAATAAGTCATAGGAATGTAATGTACAGGATGGGGACTGTATTGCATACAGGGTGAAACAGAGGTAGTTGTTCATATGGAAAATAATACAATAAATAATAATACAAGAATAAACTTTGTTTTGAGAACTCACAGCTAAAAACCTACTTTTGCTGCACACTGAATTTGAAAGTTGCTAAGAAAATAAATTTTTTTTTAAGCAAGAGAGAAAGAGAGAGAGAGAGACAGACAGACACAGGAAGGGAGAGATATGAGAAGTATCAACTTGTAGTTGCAGCACTTTAGTTGTTCATTGCTTCTCACATGTACCTTGAGGGGGGGGGGAATCCAGCAGAGCCAGTGACCATGAAATCATATGACTGATCCCCTGCCACCACTGGTCAGGCTAAGAAAGTAGATCTTAAAAGTTCTCATCATGAGAAAAAAAAATTTATAACTATATATTGTGATGGATGTTAGTGAGACTTATTGTGGTGATAATTTTTTAGTACATATAAATATCAAATCATTATGTTGTACAGCTGAAACTAACAGAATGTATGTCAACTATACCTTAATTTAAAAATAATGTTTAAATAATGCTGTCGAAAGACAAGATGTTGTCTCAGCCACCCTAACCCCTGGGACGAGTCACTCCCCAAATCGGAAGTGAATATTTCTCCTGGAAACAGCAATACCAGCAAAAGGAAGCAGGACACCAGCCAAACAAGCTCTCCCTCGGCACTCAGAGCAGAGTCGCTTAGAAGGAGGGAGCTTCCGGGACTACAGCAGTGAGTCTTAGGGTCTGAGCTGAGGGCCCGCACCCACATGGCTGAGGGCTCACCCTAGGGCAGGTGGCAGCGGGACACGGAAGTGTGGTTCTGTCGGCAAGGGCGGAAGCCAGCTGGCGACCTGCCCTTGAGCAAGGGCTCAGGAGCACAGCCTTGCACCGCCCGTGGAACCGAGGCTTGTGGCCTGACTTGGGAGCTGGCTCCTCCTACGGGGGTGGAGGCAAAAGCATAGAACAGGCAGAGTCCCTCTACTGAGCCTGGGCACGCAGTCCCGCCGGGCCTGTGAGGCAAGGCTTACAGCTGTCTGACGAGGGGACTTCTCCTGCAAGGGTGGGGTGAAAGCCCAGAATCAGGCGGAGACCTGCAGCTGAGCAAAGGTGCTCACCCCTGCCCTCAGGGCCGAGCATAACGCCATCCGCAGGGGCAGGGCGAAGGCCAAGGCCACCAAGGCTTGTACACTCCAGCACGTGATCACAGCCACTCCCGTGAAGGAGAGGTGGAAACCACAGCAATGGCCCCAGTGGGCAGGCACTGGCAACGCTCATACCTGAACGCCCTAGGCAGCAACAGCAGAGAGGGTGGCGGTCCTGCAGACAGACCACATCTAGGGAACACAGAGGCCACACCCAGTGGACTCTAGTGGCCAAAAACTTCTTTTACACAGATAAAATGAGAAGGCAGAGAAATGCAACACAAATGAATCAAGTGAAATCCCCAGAAAAGTACCTGAATGAGTCAGATATAACCAAATTACCAGATGCAGAGTTCAAAATAATGATTGTTAGGATGCTCAAAGATATTAGAACAACAATAGATGGTCATTACAGACACCTAAATAAAGAGATAGCAAATATAAAAAAGGACATCGAAATAATAAAAAAGAATCAGTCAGAAATGACAAATACAATATCAGAAATGAAGAACACAATGGAAGAAATTAAAAGCAGGATGGATGAAGCTGAGAATAGAATCAGCGAGTTAGAGGTCAAGATAAATAAAGGCATGGAAGCAGAGCAGAAAAAAGAAAAGAGACTCAAAAAGTCTGAGGAAACTCTAAGAGAGCTCTGTGACAACATGAAGAAAAATAACATCCGCATCATAGGGATTCCTGAAGAAGAAGAGAAAGAACAAGGGATAGAGACTTTGTTCAAACATATCATAGCTGAAAACTTCTCTCAATTAAGGCAGGAAAATGTCTCACATGTTCAGGAAGCACAGAGAACTCCATTAAGGAGAAACCCAAAGAAACCAACACCAAGACATATCATAATTTAAATACCAAAGCTAAGTGATAAAGAGAAAATATTAAAAGCTGCTAGAGAAAAAAAGACTATCACCTACAAAGGAGCCCCCATAAGGATGACTTCCGACTTCTCAACAGAAACACTTGAGGCCAGAAGGGAATGGCAGAACAAAGTAATGCAGAACAAGAGCCTACAACCAAGACTACTTTATCCAGCAAGGCTATCATTTAAAATTGAAGGAGAAATAAAAAGCTTTCCAGATAAAAAAAACCCTCAAGGAATTCACTAGAACCAAACCAAGGCTGCAAGAAATGCTAAGGGGCCTGTTGTAAACAGATCAAAGGAGAAAAAGAATATAGCAAAAGAAGAATATAGTTTTAAAGAATAAAATGGCAATAAACAACTACATATCAATAATAACCTTAAATGTAAATGGTTTAAATGATCCGATCAAAAGACATAGTGTAGCTGCGTGGATAAGAAAACAGGACCCATACATATGCTGTCTACAAGATACATACCTTAAAACAAAAGATGCACATAGACTGAAGTTAAGAGATGGAAAAAAATATTTCACTCAAATGGAAATGAAAGAAAAGCTGGGGTAGCAATACTTATATCAGACAAAATGGACTTTAAAACAAAGATTATGGTAAGAGATAAAGAAGGTCACTACATAATGATAAAGGGAGGAATCCAACAGGAAGATATAACTATTATAAATATCTACGCACCTAATATAGGAGCACATAAATATATAAAGCAGACTTTGATGGATTTAAAAGGTGAGATCAACAGCAATACTATAATAGGAGATTTCAATACCCCACTAACATCACTAGATCCTCAAGAAAGAAAATTGACAAAGAAACAGCAGACTTAAAGAACATACTAGATCAACTCGATTTAGTAGATATCTTCAGAACCTTTCACCCTAAAGTAGCAGAATATACATTATTTATTTATTTATTTATTTATTTATTTATTTTTATTTTATAGAGACAGAGAGAGAGTCAGAGAGAGGGATAGACAGGGACAGACAGGAACAGAGAGAGATGAGAAACATCAATCATCAGTTTTTTGTTGTGACACTTTAGCTGTTCACCGACTGCCCTCTCATATGTGCCTTGACCGGGGGGCTACAGCAGACCAAGTAATCCCTTGCTCGAGCCAGCAACCCTGGGTCCAAGCTGGTGAGCTTTGCTCAAACCAGATGAGCCCATGCTCAAGTTGGCGACCTCGGGGTCTTGAACCTGGGTCGTCTGCATCCCACTCCAATGCTCTATCCACTGTGCCATCACCTGATCAGGCAGAATATACATTCTTTTCAAGTGCTCATGTACATTCTCTAGGATAGACCACATGTTACGGCACAAAAGCGGTCTCAACAAATTAAAGAAGATTGAAATCATATTGAGCACTTTCTCTGATCACAATGGCATGAAACTAGAAATCAACCACAACAGAAAAACTGAAAAATACTCAAACACTTGGAAACTAAATAGCATGTTATTAAATAACAAACGGATAACAATGAGATCAAAGAAGAAATTAAAAAATTCCTAGAAACAAACAATAACGAGCATACAACAACTCAAAATTTATGGGACACACCAAAAGCAGTCCTGAAAGGGAAGTTCATAGCATTACAGGCATACCTCAAGAAGCTAGAAAAAGCTCAAATAAACAACTTGACCATGCATCTAAAAGAACTAGAAAAAGAACAGCAAGTAAAGACCAGAGCTAGTAGAAGGATCAGAGTAGAAAAAAGAAGAGACTCAAAAAGTCTGAGGAAACTCTAAGTGTGCTCTGTGACAACATGAAGAGAAATAACATCCACATCATAGGGATTCCTGAAGAAGAAGAGAAAGAACAAGGGATAGAGACTTTGTTCAAACATATCATAGCTGAAAACTTCCCTCAATTAAGGCAGAAAACACCTCACAAGTTCAAGAAGAACAGAAATAAATGACATAGAGGCTAAAGAAACAATACAGAGGATCAATGAAACCAGGAGCTGGTTCTTTGAAAGGTAAACAAGATTGATGAACCTTTAACCAGACTCACCAAGAAAAAAAAAGAAAGAGGACTCAAATAAATAAAATTAGAAATGAGAGTGGAGAAATAACAACTGACACAACAGAAATACAAAATATTGTACGAAAATGCTATGAAGAACTGTACGCCAAAAAACTAAACAACCTAGATGAAATGGACAAATTCCTTGAAACATAATCTTCCAAAAAATAATCTGGAAGAATCAGAAAACCTAAACAGACCAATTACAACAAATGAGATTGAAATAGTTATCAAAAAACTCCCAAAAAAGAAATGTCCTGGGCCTGATGGCTTCACAAGTGAATTCTACCAAATATTCAAAGAAGAACTAACTCCTATCCTTCTCAAGCTATTTCAAAAAATTCAAGAGGAAGGAAGACTTCCAAACTCCTTTTATGAGGCGAGTATAATTCCGATTCCAAAACCAGGCAAAGACAACACAAAGAAAGAAAATTATAGGCCAATATCCCTGATGAATTTAGATGCTAAAATCCTCAAAAAAATATTAACAAACTGGATCCAGCAATATATGAAAAAAATCATACACCAGGATCAAGTGGGATTTATTCTTGGGAGGCAAGGCTGGTACAATATTCGCAAATCAATCAATATGATTCATCACATAAACAAAAGGAAGGAGAAAACCACATGATTATCTCAGTAGATGCAGAAAAAGCATTTGATAAAATCCAGCACCCATTCATGATCAAAACTCTCAGCAAAGTGGGAATACAGGGAACATACTTCAACATGATAAAGGCCATCTATGACAAACCCACAGCCAACATCATACTCAATGGGCAAAAATTAAAAGCAATCCCCTTAAGATCAGGAACAAGGCAAGGGTGCCCCCTTTCACCACTCTTATTCAACATAGTTCTGGAAGTCCTAGCCACAGCAATCAGACAAGAAAAAGAAATAAAAGGCATCCAAATTGGAAAAGAAGAAGTAAAACTATCATTATTTGATATTATACTGTATATAGAAAACCCTAAAGTCTCAGTCAAAAAACTACTGGACCTGATAAATGAATTCAGCAAAGTGGCAGGATATAAAATCAATACTCAGAAATCAGAGGCATTTTTATACACTAACAGTGAACTGTCAGAAAGAGAAATTAAGGAAGCAATCCCCTTTACCATTGCAACCAAAAAAATAAAGTACCTAGGAATAAATTTAACCAGGGAGATTAAAGACTTGTACTCAGTAAATTATAAAACATTGATAAAAGAAATCAGGGAAGATACAAACAAGTGGAAGCATATACCGTGCTCATGGTTAGGAAGAGTAAACATCATTAAAATGTCTGTATTACCCAAAGCAATTTATAAATTCAATGCAATACCGATTAAAATACCAATGACTTACTTCAAAGATATAGAACACATAATCCCAAAATTTATATGGAACCAAAAGAGAACACGAACAGCCTCAGCAATCTTGAAAAGAAAGAATAAAGTGGGAGGTATCACACTTCCGGATATCAAGTTATACTACAAGGCCATTGTACTCAAAACAGCCTGGTACTGGCATAAGAACAGGCATATAGATCAATGGAACAGAACAGAGAACCCAGAAATAAACCCACACTTTTATGGACAACTGATATTTGACAAAGGAGGTAAGACCATACATTGGAGTAAAGACAGCCTCTTCAACAAATGGTGTTGGGAAAATTGGACAGCTAGCTGCAAAAAAATGAAACTAGACCACTAACTTACACCATCCACAAAAATAAACTCAAAATGGATAAAAGACTTAAAGGTAAGCCGTGAAACTATAAGCATCTTAGAAGAAAACATAGGCAGTAAGCTCTCTGACATCTCTCGCAGCAATATATTTGCCGATTTATCTCCTCGGGCAAGTGAAATAAAAGACAGGATAAACAAATGGGACTATATCAAAGTAAAAAGCTTCTGCACAGCTAAAGACAATAAGAACAGAATAAAAAGACAAACTACACAGTGGGAGAACATATTTAAATTTTTTTTAATTTTAATTTTTATTTATTTATTTATTTTTTACAGAGACAGAGAGTGAGTCAGAGAGAGGGATAGACAGGGACAGACAGACAGGAACGGAGAGAGATGAGAAGCATCAATCATTAGTTTTTCATTGCGCGTTGCAACACCTTAGTTGTCCATTGATTGCTTTCTCATATGTGCCTTGACCGCAGACCTTCAGCAGACTGAGTAACCCCTTGCTGGAGCCAGCGACCTTGGGTTCAATCTGGTGGGCTTTTCCTCAAACCAGATGAGCCCACACTCAAGCTGGCAACCTCGGGGTCTCGAACCCGGGTCCTCTGCATCCCAGTCCGATGCTCTATCCACTCGCCACTGCCTGGTCAGGCGGGAGAACATATTTGACAATGCATCTGATAAGGGGTTAATAACCAAAATTTATAAAGAACTTGTAAAACTCAATACCAGGAAGACAAACAATCCAATCAAAAAATGGGCGAAAGAGTGCCTGACCTGTGGTGGAGCAGTGGATAAAGTGTCGACCGGAAATGCTGAGGTCGCTGGTTCGAAACCCTAGGCTTGCCTGGTCAAGGCAAATATGGGAGTTGATGCTTCCAGCTCCTCTCCCCTTCTGTCTCTCTGTCTCTCTCTCCTCTCTCTCTCTTTCCTTTCTCTCTCCTCTCTAAAAATGAATAAATAAAATAAAAAAAAATTTTTATTTTATTTTTTTTTAAATTAAAAAAAAATGGGCGAAAGAAATGAATAGACACATCTCCAAAGAAGACATACAGATGGCCAATAGGCATATGAAAAAATGCTCAACATCACTAATCTTTAGAGAAATGCAAATTAAAACCACAGTGAGATATTACCTCACACCAGTCAGAATGGCGCTTATCAACAAAATAACACAGAATAAGTGCTGGTGAGGATGTGGATAAAAGGGAACCCTCCTGCACTGCTGGTGGGAATGCAGACTGGTGCAGCTACTGTGGAAAACAGTATGGAGATGCCTCAAGAAATTAAAAATTGAACTGCCTTTTGTCCCAGCTATCCCACTTTTAGGAATATACCCCAAGAACATCATAGTACTGTTTGAAAAGAAGAAATGCACCCTCATGTTTATGGCAGCGTTGTTCACAATAGCGAAGATTTGGAAACAGCCCAAGTGTCCGTCAGTGGACGAGTGGATTAAAAAGCTTTGGTACATATATATATATATATTATGGAATACTACTCAGCCATAAGAAATAATGACATCGGATCATTTACAACAATATGGATGGACCTTGATAACATTATACTGAGTGAAATAAGTAAATCAGAAAAAACTAAGAAATATATGATTCCATACATAGGTGGGACATAAAAATGAGACTCAGAGACATGGACAAGAGTGTAAGGGTTACGGGGTGCAGGGGAGGAGAGGGAGGGCGTTGGCGGTGGGGAGGAGAACAAAGAAAACCAGTTAGAAGGTGACAGAAGACAACTGGACTTTGGGTGATGGGAATGCAGCATAATCAAATGTCAAAATAACCTAGAGATGTTTTCTCTGAACATAGGTACCCTGATTTATCAATGTCACCCCATTAAAATTAGTAAAAATAAAACATTAATGTCAAAAAAATAATATAAATAAATAAATAAATAATGCTATCACACATTTGCCATAATTTATCTCTGTGAATCATAATTTTCTCAATAATGTACAATTAAGAAAAATTTAGAAATAAACTAGGTAAATTTTACAAGAAAAAAATTTTTGCTCTGGCCAGATAGCTTAGTTGGTTAGAACGTTGACCTGAAGTGCAGATGTTGCCAGTTCAATTCACAGTCAGGGCACATCTAGGAACAGATTCATGTTCCTATCTCTCTCTCTCTCTCTCCCTTCCACTCTCACTAAAATCAATAAATTAAAAAAAGAAAAGGAGAAAAATCTTTGTCAGAGCCACATCAAAAAGAAAAAGACAAAAATCTAATAGAAACAGTGGCCCAGACCAGGCCGTGGCACAGTGATAGAGCATCAGACTGAGATGCAGAGGACCCAGGTTCGAGACCTCAAGGTTGCCAGCTTGAGCGCGGGCTCATCTGGTTTGAGCAAAGCACGCCAGGTTAGACCCAAGGTCGCTGGCTCCAGCAAGGGGTTACTTGGTCTGCTATAGCCCCACGGTCAAGGCACATATGAGAAAGCAATCAATGAACAACTAAGGTGTTACAACGAAAAACTGATGATTGATGCTTCTCATCTCTCTCTGTTCCTGTCTGTCTGTCCCTATCTATCCCTCCCTCTGACTCTGTAAAAAAAAAAAAAAAAAAAAAATTAGAAACAGTGGCCCAGTTTTATACATGGTAAATGGTTATAGAATACATAAATACTACAACGTGGCACTTTACCTTGAGAGAAACTGGATGTGTATGTGTAGAACTGGGCGTTGGAAGGGCTATAGGTGTCAAGTTATTGTGAAGTGATGGACAGAGGATCACCGAGAATCAAATTTAAAGTCCTGACTCTAGCTGTGGATGGAAGTGACTCACACACTGTACACACGGTGAACTGAGACATCTGGGAGGGGTTTGAGGTGTGTGCCTGTTTCGTTTTGTCTATTCATACACAGCTTAGTCCCACGGCACACAGATATCTGCTTTGACCTCGCTTTTTGTCCAAACTAAGCAAATGTAAAATTCACATCATGCTCAAATTATTCCCTAACATATCAATGGAGTGGAATGAAATTTTCATTTTTAAAACAACAGGTAGCACAAAAAGTGACTGTACCTATTCCTCATACAAGACTACATAACTTTTCAGTTTGGTCAGTTTGTTTAGTTTTAAAATAAACATATCAATAACTTGTCTTTCATGTTTCCTATGAAGTTTGTAAGTTAACATACACGGAATATTTTTTTTTAATTCTTCATACATTTTCTGAAGTTACAAAATATAAACAAAAGTGTCTAAACTAGCTGTGTGAATTTTTATTTCCATTCAATATATGGAAAAATGACACAGCCTACTATAGACTGGTATAGGCTGGATAAAATTGAAATATACTGCCCAAGATAATGTCTTAAACATTTTATCTTAATGTTTTTGGGCCTCTGGTTATTGTTCATTCACACTTGATATCTATATAGACCTCTATAAATTAGTTACATAAATTAAAAATCCTCTAATATAATAACTTATATACAAGTTTAGTTCTGATATTTTTATTATAAATGACTTTAAATTCAAAATATTTAACAATCACATTTAATTAGCAGTTTCATCATATAATTTCCTAATTTTGTCTCAAAACCTCTGCTAGAGTTAGATTGTTATTATCACTAATGACATGGCAATAAAACAATCTATAGAGTTAATGTATTTTAAAGTAATTTTTCTTGTGGTTCAGTCAGTTGGTTAGGATAAAGTCTAATGATATAGTTTAAATGTTCTCAATTTCATGATCACACTATAGCAACCATTCCACACATGCTCTAAGTTACAAGTACTTTTCATCAAGACAAGAAAGTATGTTGCTAATGCTTATCTGCTCATACCATTTCATCTCAACTGCTTTTCCACAAAGAGGGAAAAATACCCTCAGTCCACTCTTGCCTTTAAGGAAAGAATCCAAATGCTTCTTTAATAACCTGGGGAGAAAAAAAAAATTTTTGTTTTCATTAGCCAATGCACAAAGTAAATGACGACAATTATATGATGCTAAGTATTTTTTGTGCATTATCTCATTTACTATTCCCGCCTGCTTTACAAAGTAGACAACATTAATTGCTATAACCTCCAGCTGACACAGGGAGAAACAGGGAGGTTAAGTAACTTGCTCAGTAACATAGCTAGTGAATGATTTATCTGACTCAAATCTGGAGCTTTCCTAATTAATAATTTAAAATTAAAAAATTTTTCCCTTGGTTGATATGTCTTGAAAATTCTTTATTAATCTCCCAACTGTAAACGTGTGTGTGTGTGTGTGTGAGAGAGAGAGAGAGAGAGAGAGAGAGATGTGGGGGACCCTCTGGACGCACTGAGTTTGTCAACATTCATTTTATGAATAAGCTCTCTAAATGTGTACTCAGATCTCACGAGGAGTTCTGACAAGTTGTAGTTATTCTTGTAGTTAATTCCTCTGTAAAAATGTGGCTCTACTAAGGCCATCCACATGACAGAGATAACCCATACAATGATTCTGGGATGACGCCCCAACTACCAGTCGGTATGTAAAAAAAAAAAATAATAATAATGATAATATCCCCTGGGAAGGCAGGGTGGCTGCCCTATGATACAAGGAATATCTGACATGACCACTTTACTCAGCACTGGCTCATGATTTATTGTCTCTGCTTCGAAGCCTACTACTGCTGCTGATATGTGGCTCGGCATTATGGCTGACTTGCTGATATCTTTGAACTTCTCTTCTTCTACCATATAGATAATAGCATACTATTGGAAAGCAAAATCAGAATACCATTCTTCAATATAAAGAGACATAAGCAGTGTCGCGTAAGCTTCTGTTGTATATGGATAAACATGCATGTCCAATACTTATATGCTACAGGGGCTTACAAAGCCATATGTCATAATTCTAAGATGCCTTCAATTGTAACTCACACCATTATTTATACTCCATGGGAAGAAAGAACATTGCCAATTCACCTATGACATTCCACAGATCCATTCTGATTTTAGATATGCTAAAATGTGGAAAACTAAACATGTACATCTTAAAGTCAGTCAAGTAACGTGCATCCTATTATATCTATTTCCAAAGTTAGTTTCTAATAGAGCATTTCTCTGTTATATACCAAAAATTTCTTACTGGTGTCCTTGTTTTTGATGAAATGTAATTTTGCGGTCCACCCACTTTTCTTGCCATTCTTCCAGAGTGAGTACTTGGTTTTTCTGTACCTCAGTATCGGGGTACTCTTTAATATCAAGTGAAGTCCTTTCATTATCCATAGTTTTGCAGACACCTTTGCTTCACAAGCAGGTCTCCAATGCCTAAATGGAAAATATTTGCAATGTTGATGTTTAAGGGCACAGCTATTCTACTGACGAAAAAAATTAAAACCATTATCCTCAGATGTATGGCTTTTAAAAAATATTTCAACAGCCCAGGAAAAGCCATACAAAAATTACTTTTCAGTGAGACTGATGTTAGAGACAACCTCATATTACACATTAGAAAAGATCTTTAAATAAATTGAATTTTATACACACACACACACACACACATTAAGCAAGAGGAGGAGAGATAGTGAGATAGACTCCCACATATGTCGTACTGGGATCTATCCCGCAACCCCTGTCTGGGGCAGATCCAATAAACCAAGCTATCTGATATGCTTGAACCAATTGAACCACTGGCGGGAAGAGAGAAGGGCAAGAGGGAAGAGAAGCAGATGGTCGCTTTTTTAGAGAGAGACAGACAGAAAGGGAAAGAGATGAGAAGCATTAATTCTTTGTAGCTCCATAGTTGTTCATTAATGGCTTTCTCATACGTGCCTTGGGGGAAGGGGCGCTCCAGCTAAGCCAGTGACCCCTTGCTCAAGCCAGCAACGTTGGGCTCAAGTCAGACACCAAGCCAGTGACCATGGCATCATGTCTACACTGGCAACACCAATGCTCAAGCCAGTGAGCCCACGCTCAAGCTGGCGACCTCAGGGTTTCAAACCTGGGTCGTCTGCGTCCCAGACCTATGCTCTATCCACTGCGCCACCACCTGTTCAGGCAGATGTGTGTCCTGACTGGGAATCGAACTCCGGATGTCCACATGCCCGGTTGATGCTCTATTCACTTAGCCAACCAGCCAGGGTATATACGTATCTTAATTTTAGAGTAAAAGGATTTAAGATTAAAAAAAAAAAAAGAGGGGAAAAAACCAAACAGATGTTTCACATTTTATAACTTTTGTAAACTTAGAATTCTTTTCTAGAATCTCAAGTTAATTTTACATTTTTCTTTTAATGTCTACTTCTTTTTTTTTATCAGTGCACACAATTGAAAGACTTCAACAGAGTTATGAAAGTAACAATTCCCATTCCCATAAGAGAGGCAATCATCTTTAACTCTTTTAGCTGAGTCTTAAAATCTAACTCTGTATCTCAACATAACAAGCTTAACTTTTCATTTTTTAGGTAGCTTCTACAAATAAGCAGTTAGCCCTCTTTCAGCTTACACATACCACACACATATACATACTCATCATTTTTTCTGTTCTTTCAATAGAGACATAGTTTTTTGATAAAATACATGGAGTACACATTATTGTGACTCACTAAATACTATTCACAGCCAAGACACACAGTATTCTATGATTGCTTTTCCTCTGCTGTACTTTATTCTGTAGTTAATAACTCTCTTGCTTTTTTATTTATAAAATTTCTATGTAGTAGTTTGGATTATACTATTATGCTATTATTGGTGGTTCTAATTTAATGATTTATTCATGAAAATAGCAAACAATACATAAAAGCAGGCATTTCAGGAAAAGTCCCCTTTATTGATATACACCTTTGTAACCACTATTGAGCAAGACTATTTATCTTCTCTTAAAAATTTCTTATACACAATGTTTTGGTTTCCTTTTAAATTATGGACCCACAAGAGTTGTTCACTGCCAGATATCACTATTCCCAGATTCCACTCTCTGCTCCCTGAATCCCATTTTCAGGGCGCGAAATGATGAGCTGTTCACCCTTCTTAGGCTGTCCGATTGCGAAATGCTATCGCAGGTCACGCCCGCACCCTCTCTGACCCCGGGGAACCTACCTTACGAGCCGCCTGCCTCCTCCCTCGCAGCCTAGCTCTTGAACCGCTGCAGGCAGGAAAGAAAAGGACTACGAGTCCCCAACTCCTCCCACGCCCCGCCTCAGTCCCCGCCTCGGGACCCACCCCCTCACCGGCACCCAGACCCCGCCTCCGTCCCGGTGCCCCGCCTCAGTCCCCGCCCCGGGCCCCACCTCCTTATCGTGTCAAGACCCCACCCCTTCCCTAGGCTCACTGGCTTGCGCAGCGGCGGAAATGGCCGAGGCGGGGCATGCACCGCGGCGAAGGCGAAGGCGGGGACCCTACTCCTCCCAGCTTCCGCTGGCTCCTCCCACCCCAGGTCACGCCGTCACAGGGGCGGAAGCGGCGGCGGCGGCCACGGCCGAGCGAGAGCTGCGGCTCGCCGCGCGGGTCCTGCAGTCCTGTGCGCGCCGCGCGCGTCTCGGGAGAGGCGCCCGCGGCCCGGGGCGGCGCTCGCTGTCTCGCACGCGCTCAGAGGTGAGGCGCATGCGGCTCTGGGGGTGGCCGTAGGGGCTGCGGCGGGTTTCGGCTGACAGCTCTGTACAAAGCACCTTGGCTGGGGTGCAAACCCTCCTTCTCCCTCTGTGCAGCGCCCCTCGCTCGGGTGGTAGGTGGACGGATGCCCGAGGGGCTGATACCTGCCTCTGCGGGGTGCAGGGTGGGGATCCCTGTCTGAAGAGGAGGAATTCCCGGGCGGGGGTGTTGCGGCGACGGGACTCCCCGATTCGTCTTGGTTTTGCGGGTCTCTCCTAATCCCCTCTCCTAATCTTTCTGTACAGCGCTGCATTCTCGCGACTGCTTGCTCCTTTTCAGAGCTCAGGTGAGCCCCGGAGGCTCTTGCTTCTCCGACTTTGGAGAACAGACGGGAAAGCTTTTTGGAAAGCTGGGTGGCTGCAGATGGCAAAGAGAACGCTGGAGCTCCCTCCTGGGGACTGTTAGAGCCCTGTCACCTGGGAAGTGTGCGTTGCGTGGGGGGGAAAACCCACAGTCCGGAGTAGGAACTCCTCGCTTATTCTCAGCTGAGAGAGTGGCGGTGAGGAGCCCTTACAGCCTTGCAGGTGTCGTAATAACGCTCCAGTGCGGCCACCACGCATTGAGGCACGATCAGCATTGCGGGGTTGCTGGGGTAACTCCTCCGGGCTTGAGAACCCGCAGGGAGCGGCCCCATAATGGTAGTTGTTAGTCAACAGCCTGGCAGCTGGCAGGTGAAACAGGAAGAAGAGGAAGGCCCAGCTGCAGAAAGTTGGAGTTCCGTGACATGGAACCTCGCCAGTAAGAGGCCTAGCCTTCCCTTGGGTGAGCGCGCAGGAACCCATAGACCAGTCTATTGGGGGATATCCATCACTCCACATTCACAAACTGAAGGCTTTTGGGTTTTGTTTGGTTGATTGGCTTAAAAAGAAATTATCGATTTCAGTGGAAGAAAGGCAAGTGGAAGGGAAGGTTTCTTAAGGAGGTACATGAGAAAATGACCATCAATAATTAATAGTCTTCCAGGCAGGGAAAGTAATCAACAAAGCATTCAGGTAATTGAACTGGATCCATATTTTGGAAATTTTGATTAGTGTGGGTGCTGGTCCTGCCTTATTTTACGTGGCCCAAAGGGAAATTCCTATTTCTGTTGTCTAAAGAAGTTTCTAGGTTTCTTATTTTTAGAAATGCTGATGCCACTGTAAATTTGTATTCCAACCTGGAGTCACTCTGATTTATTTTTATGAAAACTGTATGTGTGTTTTTTTGGATTTTTTTTTTACAGAGACAGAGAGAGAGTCAGAGAGAGGGGTAGACAGGGACAGACAGAAACGGAGAGATGAGAAGCATCAACCATTAGTTTTTTGTTGCACATTGTGTGACACCTTAGTTGTTCATTGATTGCTTTCTCATGTGTGCCTTGACGGCGGGCCTTCAGCAGACTGAGTAACCCCTTGCTGGAGCCAGCGACCTTGGGTCCAAGCTGGTGAGCTTTTGCTCAAACCAAATGAGCCCGCGCTCAAGCTGGTGACCTCAGGGTCTTGAACCTGGGTCCTCCACATCCCAGTCCGACGCTCTATCCACTGCGCCACCGCCTGGTCAGGCTGTATGTGTGTTTTTAAAAATATTTTTGAAAAATCTATTTCAGAAAAAATTCTGAGAATTATCAAAATAGAAGTCTAGGCATTGATATATCCACTTACATATTTACCCCCCCCAACCCACTTTTTGGGTCACATTAAAAGAAAACCAAAACTATGAATTTAAAATTAGGAAGATATATGCTTATAAAATTATATGGAACATGAAACAAATTGATTATGTTTAAAATTAGATGTGTTTGTTAATTTGAAGAACCAGGTGGAAAAGCACTTAAGTACATTAACTTGTTTTAGTGACACTTTAGATCAGTATTTCTGAGATTATATTTAAAAACACAAAAACTGAACAAGTCCTTTTAAGTTTATTTAAATTTTTTCCCCTCCATTTTAAGCCCCAAGAACCTAGCAACTGTGAAAGTACAGAAATTACTGCAGGTGTCAAAAAAGGATGAGGCTACGTTACTATAAATCATATACTATAATTAAAGGTGAAAATATACCACTCAAAATCTTCAGTCATATTTTCCCCAGACAACACAGATTTAATGATGGCTTTTATAGCTAATGTATTCATTTCATCTAAACCATTTCTTGATTTACATAATTCTTTATTATAGTTCAATACATATTTTTAGTATACAGTTGGGCTTAAATGTTTGATGATATTTCTGGAAATTGTGCCATGCCCCTTTTTCTTTTTCTTTTTTTTGGAGAATGCTTGCATTCCTACGGTCAAATGTTGCATGAACCTAGGCTGTTCCTAAACCCCACATTCAACTGAAAGATTTTTTTAAAAATTTTTTTATTTTATTTTATTTTATTTTTTTTTTTCTTAAGCTGGAAACGGGGAGAGACAGTCAGACAGACTCCCGCATGCGCCCGACCAGGATCCACCAGCACGCCCACCAGGGGGCGACGCTCTGCCCACCAGGGGGCGATGCTCTGCCCCTCCGGGGCGTCGCTCTGCCGCGACATGAGTCACTCTAGCGCCTGGGGCAGATGCCAAGGAGCCATCCCCAGCGCCCGGGCCATCTTTGCTCCAATGGAGCCTTGGCTGTGGGAGGGGAAGAGAGAGACAGAGAGGAAGGGGGGGGGTGGAGAAGCAAATGGGCGCTTCTCCTATGTGCCCTGGCCGGGAATCGAACCCGAGTCCCCCGCACGCCAGGCCGACGCTCTACCGCTGAGCCAACCAGCTAGGGCCTATTTTTATTTTTTTCAGAGACAGAGAGAGAGAGAGAGTCAGAGAGAGTGATAGATAGGGACAGACAGACAGGAATAGAGAGAGATGAGAAGCATCAATCATTAGATTAGTTTTTCCTTGCGACACCTTAGTTGTTCATTGATCGCTTTCTCATACGTGCTCTGACCGTGGGGCTACCGCAGACCAAGTAACCCCTTGCTCAAGCCAGTGACCTTGGGTCCAAGCTGGTGAGCTTTGCTCAAACCAGATGAGCCTGTGCTCAAGCTGGTGACCTCGGGGTCTCGAACCTGGGTCCTCCACATCCCAGTGCGACGCTCTATCCACTGCGCCACCACCTGGTCAGGCTCAACTGAAAGATTTTTGTTGCAATACTTTTATATATGTTATACATTTATAAGTACTGTATTTACATATACCTTATTTTTGGTTCATTTTGTGAATAATGTGGGATATATGATTTATATAAAGAGATTTGTTAGATTGGACAGCCTTTTGAGAATATAAATGTGATCCAGGAAGCCGCCTTTGAGTTTAACAATTCTAGGTAGGTAGTAGTACTTTTAACATTATTAGTACTTTATCCATCTGTATCTAGAGTGCTGTAGAACTAGACAATAACTTATTTAATTCTTAAAGAAGTATAATGCATTTCAGAATAGGTTTTAAGGAAGTAAAAAGTTTGTGAAAGGAAGATCATCCATAACATCAGTGTCATGATTTCTCAAAGGTGATGTAGCTAGAAAACTCCAAGTTTTCACACGTGATGTTAATAATCCATTAAAAATGTTCCTAGGAGTAGTAGAACTCTCAGATAGTAAAAATAGCATTACAGGCCCCTCAAAGCTTTTCTTCAAGATTAAGGTGTGCCTCACTTTACTGCACTTCATAGGTGTGACAGTTTTTTTTTTTTGCTGATTGAAGTCAAGATAACTCCCCCCCCCCCCCCCCAGGCCAGAAAAAAGATTATGACTCACTTTATTGTGGTCTGGAACCAAACCCACAGTATCTCCTAGGTATTCCTGTATGTGAAATTTGTATATTATGGCAACACTTTTCCACTTTCAAATTTCTTATCTATATGTGTTCTATTTATTTTATATATTATTTTGTGTAAGTGTATGTGTGTAGTAAATACAATAGATCAAGGAAGGAGGTGTGTGATAATCGTAGAACCAATATATTATTGAGTGCTTATTTCTGCTAAGCATTTTTTATTTTTTCTCTAACTTAATTAAAAAAAATACTAATTTGATAATTCAGTCTTTCATGATTGCTATGTATTATTTTTCTCGAAGACTTTTGGTTCTTTTTTTTTTTTTCTTTTTTTTTTTTTTTTTCTTTTCATTTTTCTGAAGCTGGAAACAGGGAGAGACAGTCAGACAGACTCCCGCATGCGCCCCACCGGGATCCACCCGGCACGCCCACCAGGGGCGGTGCTCTGCCCCCCAGGGGGCGATGCTCTGCCCATCCTGGGCGTCGCCATATTGCGACCAGAGCCACTCTAGCGCCTGAGGCAGAGGCCACAGAGCCATGCCCAGCGCCCGGGCCATCTTTGCTCCAATGGAGCCTTGGCTGCGGGAGGGGAAGAGAGAGACAGAGAGGAAAGCGAGGCGGAGGGGTGGAGAAGCAAATGGGCGCTTCTCCTATGTGCCCTGGCCGGGAATCGAACCCGGGTCCTCCGCACGCTAGGTCGACGCTCTACCGCTGAGCCAACCGGCCAGGGCCGACTTTTGGTTCTTAACTGTGCTGTTATTTGACTAGTTTGAGAACTTATAAAATTTTTTCAGTAGAAGATATAGTAACTATCCCAGATTCCTCTATTTGGTAGTGACTAGATGGTGTGTCTGAGGTTTATTTGTTGGGTTTTACCTAGAAGGAATGAATGAGTTTTCTTTTTAAAGTATAAATGATCAAAATTCAGGACCTGTGAAGAAGACACAGTAAGATGGAGAGAAACAGACAAAAACTAGGTGTTTTTGTTCATTGAATTTTACAGTGTAATTTGTTTATTGGTCACTTGAGCAGTGTTTTTCTCAATTTTATGTCTTTAAATTTACATACTACTAGTGGATAACTTTTATTGCATACTTATAATATGCCAGTCATGATGTTTTAAATAAGTTACTTTACTTAATGCTCACTAACGTTATGATGCACTCTTGCTATGCCCATTTTGTATATGAGAACACTGAGATCTTAGAGACATTGAAGAACTTGAAAGCAATGGCTTCATATTCAGGCAATCTAACTGCAGAGAATATATTGTTACCTAGTACAGCATAATAACTTTGCTCCAGAATGTTAAAAGTATTTTCAAATACTAATATTTAATGACTTATTTAAAATTTTTTTTTCTTAAATTTTTTGCAGAGTATCTGATACAATGGCAACCCCGCGGGGGAGAACAAAGAAAAAAGCATCTTTTGATCATTCTCCAGATAGCCTTCCTTTGAGGAGTTCCGGTAGGCAGGTATTATCATTTGTTTTTTCTGTGCATCTGTTTTGAGCACACAGAATTATTCTCACTGGGACTGAAGAATTAGAAATGAAAAGATACAATTTCACTCCTCAGGGAACTTGCACACTCATGGAGAAGTTCACACGGAGCAATCCCAGTATAGTGATGCAGTGTGAAAAGCATACCGCAGACAGAACTGCAAAGATGAAGACATAGGACAGGGATCCCCGGGCTGCATGCGGCCCCCTGAGGCCATTTACCTGCCCCCCCCCTGCACTTCCGGAAAGGGCACCTCTGTCATTGGTGGTCAGTGAGAGGAGCACATTGACCATCTCATTAGCCAAAAGCAGGCCCATATTCCCATTGAAATACTGGTCGGTTTGTTGATTTAAATTGTTCTTTATTTTAAATATTGTATTTGTTCCCATTTTGTTTTTTTACTTTAAAATAAGATATGTGCAGTGTGCATAGGGATTTGTTCATAGTTTTTTTTATAGTCCGGCCCTCCAACGATCTAAGGGACAGTGAACTGGCCCCCTGTGTAAAAAGTTTGGGGACCCCTGTCATAGGGTGTGAGCCAGCATGGGGTGTGCAGAGCATTGCAGCTGTGTGATTGCTTCCAGGATGTGAGCTGGAGCCAGACCATGCTTGGCTTGCTGTCATTCAAACAAATTTGACGTCAGCTTGTCGCTGGTTGAGTGCTGTTAATGGGTTACTTGTTGCCATCTCTGTTGTAGGGCTTTTTTTTTTTCCTTAAGAAAAATCATGAATGATGTAATTATTTTTCTAGAATTTTTCTACTTGTGTTTTTTTTTTTTTTTTCCATGTACAATACTAAGAGGATATAATTGCCCTAAGAAAAAAATATCCTAATTTGAGAGTGGCTTTTATTTTGATTGATACAGCTTTTTCCCAAGAAAAAGGCTTGCATGCATTTTAGCTCTCTTCAAAGACCTGTCGTTAAAGTGCTGGTTCTATATCTCAGGCAAGTTAGTGAATTATTTGCACCATACAGTCTCAAGGAAGTTGCTGTGTTGTCAACCCCCATCCTACTGCCAGGATGCTTATTTTCATGTTCAAACTCCTCCTAACATGGAAGTCCTTTCAGTAGTAAACCTTCGACCACATTCACCTTTGGCCATTCTGGTGAAATCTTAACCTCAGCTGGTTCTTCTTCAGGCAAAGAAAAAAGCAGCGGAGATGACAGATGAAGATGAAGACGGTGGGTCAGAGAAGAAGTACAGGAAATGTGAAAAGGCAGGCTGTACAGCAACGTGCCCAGTGTGCTTTGCAAGTACTTCTGAAAGGTCTGTTGGGATGACATGCCTTGGCCTCACATTTCTGCCTGTGAGAGCATTCTTTGTGGGAACATCATCCTCAAAGATAGTTTTACTAAAGATAGACACATTTACTATAAGTCATCTAATAATAGCGACATTGCCTGTATATTCTATACACACCACACCCTTCTATATGCTCCCCTTGTTAGATATAGCCATCTCAGCTCTACACAGTGGTCACTCAGTGTCCTCAGACTTCACTGACCATGGCTGGACTTCTCTTGGGGGTTGAAGGTGAGATAGGGGTCAGGGATCATGACGCAGCAGAGAACTGCGGGGTTCCCTGTAGCCCAGCAGGTATTTCCTTCTCCTAGGCTTCTTTTCTCTTTCATATAATGCAACTCCTCTTCCAATAGGCAACAGGTCTCATTGATACAATGAGGCTAACTGTACTTGCCATTTTTATTGGGATGATGCAAGCATGACCTTTCACTTCTAGAGAAAAATCTTCAATGAAGGCTTAAGATTCAGTAAAACCTGGGACACAAATCCCATTTTTGTTTTTTTTGTTTGTTTGTTTTTGTATTTTTCTGAAGTTGGAAACGGGGAGGCAGTCAGACTCCCGCATGCACCGGACCAGGATCCACCCCGCACGCCCACCAGGGGGCGATGCCCTGCCCATCTGGGACGTTGCTCTGTTGCAACCAGAGCCATTCTAGTGCCTGAGGCAGAGGCCACAGAGCCATCCCCAGTGCCCGGGCCAACTTTGCTCCAATGGAGCCTTGGCTGCAGGAGGGGAAGAGAGAGACAGAGAGGAAGGAGAGGGGGAGGGGAAGGGATGGAGAAGCAGATGGGTGCTTCTCCTGTGTGCCCTGGCCGGGAGTTGAACCCAGGACTCCTGCACGCCAGGCCGACGCTCTACCACTGAGCCAACCGGCCAGGTCCCCATTTTTGTTTTTTTAATCATGAAGAGTAGTGGTGTTAGTATTCATTGTGGCAACAGATTTCATTCTTTTATCAAATTTTTGGCCGTTTGACAGGTCATACTTGCCAGATTGACTGCTCAAGGGTCAGAGTCCAGATGGTCAGTTTCATTCACTATTCACTATTGGGCCAGATGTTATTACTGAGACGACTTTTCTCCTTCATCCACGTGCGATTTGCAGCAGCCACATTTCTTGTTTCATGTTGTAAAACCCTATCATTCCTCCAGGGAGTCTTTTTTTTTGTAGAGACAGAGAGAGAGTCAGAGAGAGGGATAGACAGGAACAGACAGACAGGAATGGAGAGAGATGAGAAGCATCAATCATTAGTTTTTTGTTGCGACTCCTTAGTTGTTCATTGATTGCTTTCTCATGTGCCTTGGCCAGGGGCTGTAGCAGACCAAGTAACCCCTTGCTCAAGCCAGAGACCTTGGGTCCAAGCTGGTGAGCCTTGCTCAAACTAGATGAGCCTGCACTCAAGCTGGCTATCTTGGGGTCTCGAACCTGGGTCTTCCGCATCCCAGTCTGTTGCGCTATCCACTGTGCCACTGCCTGGTCAGGCTCCAGGGAGTCTTGATAAAGCTCCTAAGCCCTAGGCCCTTTAATGTGCATCCACCTAGGTTATAGGTTAGGTCCTCTGGTCTAAGCCCCTGTGTCCTCACCACATGTTATCACCTATCAATCATCCATTCTACTTTCCCTGTTACTAGCTCCTGGTTGGTAGGATTCTAAGTAGAGAGACTACAACATGGGCTCACAGGAGGAGCTCAAAACATGTTTTGCTTTGTTTCATTTTTTTAAAGTGAGAAGGAATATTATTTGTTACCAAAGCTACATGTTTTTGCTATTTTCAGATGTGCCAAGAATGGCTACACCTCCCGATGGTATCACCTCTCCTGTGGGGAGCATTTCTGCAATGAGTGCTTTGACCATTACTACAGAAGGTCTGTTCTCTAACTGTGAGAGGTTTTCGTAGTGGAGGGGGCAGGGGTGGGGTCGAGGAGGGGGTCAGATGGTTCACGCTAAGCCCACAAGCTTACTGAATTATTCCACTGTTATAGCCACCTCTGTGTTGACTACAGCTGTGCCAGAACTTTATGCTGAAGTTTGCATGTGTGCGTGCTCATATGTGTGCACACTCAAGGTTCAAAAAATAACTGCTGTGAGACAGTTACTCTCTTAGTCCGCAAGTTGCAGAAACTCTAACACAGGAGTCGGGAACCTTTTTGGCTGAGAGATCTATGAACGCCACATATGTTAAAATGTAATTCCATGAGAGCCATACAACGACCTGTGTACGTTACACATTATCCAATAAAAATTTGGTGTTGTCCCGGAGGACAGCTGTGATTGGCTCCAGCCACCGGCAACCATGAACATGAGCAGTAGGAAATGAATGGATTGTAATACATGAGAATGTTTTATATTTTTAACGTTATTATCTTTTTTATTAAAGATTTGTCTGCGAGCCAGATGCAGCCATCAAAAGAGCCACATCTGGCTCGCAGGCCATAGGTTCCCGACCCCTGCTCCAGGAGCTGCTTTAGTATTCTGTAACAGTGCCTAGGGGGATGAATGCCGAGATGTGGGGGAAGATGCTGACAACTAGAGAGAGCTCAGACAGACAGGGAGCAGCCGTCCCTTCCTGATAGCCTCTTTATGGGTAGCATCATAACTTCCTCCTTTTTTTTTATAAGATGCCTAGTTGAATCTTTTACATAAGATTTTCTAACCTGCCTCCTGTTTTGAAAGTCCAATTAACTTATAGTTTGATATATTTTTATTATTTTTCAGCCATAAGGATGGATATGACAAATATACTACATGGAAAAAAGTATGGACTACCAATGGAAAAACTGAACCTAGTCCCAAAGCTTTCATGGCGGACCAGCAGCTCCCCTACTGGGTAAAAAGGATAATGCTTTATTATTCTGTGAGGCACTTGACCTAAAAAACAGGAAGAATGGATGAAAATACTGATTTGTACAAAACTTTTTTTATTACATTTGTTGTTCTATGTCTATTAAAGGAAATCACATTTTTTACTTTTGTAGGGAACTTAGATAACTCAACATAGTATAAGGAAGAAACTAAAGACTTTTCACCGGCTGGTGAAAGCCATTGCTAAACTTATGAATCTTTGTTTATTCTGTTAAATCATTTATTTATTTATTTATTTTAGTTTTAGAGACAGGAAGGGAGAGAGATGGGAAGCATCAACTCATAGTCGGAGCACCTTAGTTGTTCATTGATTGCTTTCTCATATGTGCCTTGATGGGGGGGGGGGGGGGGCTCCAGCTGAGCCAGTGACCCCTTGCTCAAGCCAGTGACCTTGGATTCAAGCTAGAGACCTTGGGCTTCAAGCCAGCAACTTTTGAGCCCAAGCCAGCAACCATGGGGTCATGTCTATGATCCCACACTCAAGCTGGCAACCTTGAGCTCAAGCTGGTAAGCCTGTGTTCAAGCCAGATAGATGAGCCTGCGCTCAAGCCAGTGACCTTGGAGTTTTGAACCTGGGTCCTCTGCATCCCAGGCCCATTCTCCAACCACTGTGCCACTGCCTGGTCAGGGTTCTTTGTTAATTTTTTAAATGTATCTTTAAACACAATTTCATGCTTTATATACAAATCCTAATAAGGTTAACATACTTTGGATATAATATATTGTTAACTTTTAACTTTTTTTTAATTCAACTTTATAGTGTTATTTCTTTTAGCCAGTTTTTGAAAATAATTTGTAGTATTGCGTATATTGGATAAATATCCCATCATTTAATATATGATTTTCTAAATTTTTAATATCATAGGTAGAGTAAGGCTTTTCTTGCACTTAAAATTTTTTTATTGACATGAACCTCACATATTATAAAATCAACTCTTAAAACATACACTTCAGTGGCACTTAGTACATTGGCAGTGTGTGCAGCCACCAGTTCTCTCTAATTCCAAGCACTGTTATCATTCACAGAGTAAACCTGTCCCCATTAAGCAGTCACCTCTCATTTTTCTCTCCCCTAGTCCCTGGAAACCACTAATCTGATTTCTCTCTTTATGAATTTACCTATTTTGGATATTTTTATATAGAGAAATCATGCAGTATGTGACTTCTCATGACTGGTCTCTTTCACTCAGCATAATGTTTTTGAAGTTCATCCATGTTGTAGCATATATTCTTTTTATGGGTGAATAATATTCCATTATATGGATTTGGCAGATTTAATTTATCCATTCACCTGTTCATGGATGGCTGAGTCACTTCTACCTTTTAATTTTTACAAATAGTGCTGCTATGATATTTGTGTACAAATATTTATTTGAATACCTGTTTTCAATTCTTTTCAGTATGAAAAGAATAAAATTGTTGAATCACAGTCCATGTTTTACATTTTTAATGACTACTGAACTGTTTTCCTTAGCAACTGCTGTGGCATCTTTCATTTCTACCAGCAGTGTATAAAGATTTAAATTTCTCCACATCTACCTGACCGGACAGTGGCTCAGTGGATGTAGCGTCGGACTGGAATGCAGAGGGCCCGAGTTCGAGACCCCAGTGTCGCCAGCTTGAGCGTGGGCTCATCTGGTTTGGGCAAGGGTCACCAGCTTGAGCCCAGGGTCGCTGGCTCGAGTAAGGAGTCACTCGGTCGCTGTAGCCCCCCGGTCAAGGCACATGTGAGAAAGCAATCAATGAACAACTAAAGTGTCACAATGAAAAACTGGTGATGGATGCTTCTCATCTCTCTCTGTTCCTGTCTCTGTCCCTATCTGACTCTGTAAAAAATAAAAATAAAAAATAAAAATTTTATAAAAAAAAAATTTCTCCACATCCTCACCAATTCATGTTTTCCCTTTTTGTTGTTATCTGTCCCTCTGTCTCTGTAAAAAATAAAAATAAAAAATAAAAATTTTATAAAAAAAAAAAATTTCTCCACATCCTCACCAATTCATGTTTTCCCTTTTTGTTGTTATTGTTCTAGCTGTCCTAATGGGTGTGAAGTGGTGTGTCATTGTGGTCTTTTTTTTTTTTTTTAAGATTTTATTTACTGATTTGACAGAGTGGAGAGAGAAAGAGAAAGAGAAAGTGTGTGTGGGGGGGAGGACCAGGTAGCATCAGCTTGTAGTTGCTTCTTGCATGTGCCTTGACTAGGTAAGCTGGGGGTTTTGAACTGGCAACCTCAGCATTGCAGGTCAACGCTTAATCCACTGCTCCGCCACAGGTCAGGCTCATTGTGGGTATTTTTTGTTTCTCTTTTTAATCACTCAATGAAAAGAGGGGAGGCAAAGAGACAGACTCTTACATGCACTGCAACTGAAATCCACCCAGGAAACCCACTAGGGGATGATGCTCTGCCCATCCAGGGCGTGCTTTGTTGCTCAGCAACGGAGCTCTTCTTAGCATCTGAGGCAAAGGCCATACAGCCATCCTCAGTGCCTGGGGCCAACTCGCTCCAATCAAACCATGGCTTCAGGAGGAGAAGAGAGAGAGAGAAGTGAGAAGGGAAGGGGTGGAACAGCTGATGGGTCCTTCTGTTGTGTGCCCTGACTGGGAATTGAATCCGGAACATCCACATGCCAGGCCAATACCCCACCATTGAGCCAACCGGCCAGGGCTGTGGTTTTGATTTGCATTTCCCTAATTGCTACTGCATCTTTTTGTGTGCTTGTTAGCCGTTTTATATCTTTGGAGAAATATCTTTTTGGTTCTTTGCCTTTTTTAAATTGGGTTGTCTTTTGTTATTGAGTTGTAAGCGTTTTTTATATATTCTGGATATAGATATAGAATTCACAAGTATTTTCTCTTATAGGTTGTCTTTTCACTTTCATAATAGTGTCCTTTGGGGCACAAAAGTTTTTAATTTTGATGAAGTACAGTTTATATTTTGTTGTTGTTGAATGTGCTTTCAGTGTCGTATCTAAGAATCCATTGCTAAATCTCAGGTCATGAAGATTGGATCCTGTTTTTTCTTCTAAGAGTTCTATCATTTTAGCTCTTACATTACAGTGTTTGATCTATTTTGAGTTAATTTTTAGATGTGTGTGAAATAAAGATCCAGTTTCATTATTTTGCGTATGTATAGTATATCTGCCTACTTTTTTTTTTTTTTAAAAATTAGTTTTTATTTTAGATTATTTTAAATATACAAAAGAGTTGCAAGGATAATATAGAAAGTTACCATATATCCTTCACCCAGTTTCTCCTAATGTTAGTATCTAACACCCTGTGATTATTTGTCAAACTAAGAAATTAACATTAATACAGTACTAGTAACTATAGTACAGACTTTATTTGGATTTCATCAACTTTTTCACTAGTGTCTTTATACTCTTCTGGGATCCTACTCAGGATACCACATTTCATTTAGTGCACATACTTTATGACTAACGGTAACTAAATTGAACTTTGATTATTTTCTTAGGTTAGAGCTGGAAAACCTTTCTGACAATAGTAGTCAGATCCTCTTAGCACTTTCCTGGTGCCTGAGCTAGTATTGAATCAGAAATTACTCTAATGGGGTAAAAGTGGATTATATGGGTGGTGGTCATGCAAGCGAGAGAATAAGACTTAGCAGTGCTAAAAGGTTGGTCAAATCATGTGACGAAGATGCCAAAGTGAGTGTTGGAGGAGAGAAATGCAGGCTCAAGATTAGCCAACTGATTTACCTTAACATGTTATTTTCCATCCAGGTTCAGTGTACAAAACCTGAGTGTAGAAAATGGAGGCAACTTACCAAGGAAATCCAGCTTACTCCACAGATAGCAAAGACCTACCGCTGTGGAATGAAACCAAATACCGCTGCTAAGGTATGATCTCTGTTGGTTTTCCTTTTGAATTATTTGATAGGTTAATGTAGTTGTCAGTAAATAGTAATGGTGTATGTTTCTCATTTATTGTGTTGATCATTGTATCAGGATTGTGATAACCCCCACATATAAACAAAACTCCAGCTACAATGGTTTAACCAACAAAGGATTTTATTTTTCTCTCACTATGGGCAGTTTGGAGATAGGCTGTCCAGGGTTGGTGTATTTGCCCTAGGAAATCTTGTAGGTTTTCTTTTTGTTTGTTTGTTTTTTATACAGAGACACAGAGAGAGTCAGAGAGAGGGATAGATAGGGACAGACAGACAGGAACGGAGAAAGATGTGAAGCATCAATCATTAGTTTTTCGTTGCGACACTTTACTTGTTCATTGAATGCTTTCTCATATGTGCCTTGACGGCGGATCTTCAGCAGACCGAGTAACACCTTGCTGTAGCCAGCGACCTTGGGTCCAAGCTGGTGAGCTTTGCTCAAACTAGATGAGCCCGCGCTCAAGCTGGCAACCTCGGGGTCTTGAACCTGGGTCTTCTGCATCCCAATTTGACGCTCTATCCACTGCGCCACCACTTGGTCAAGGTCTCTCCTTGTAGGTTTTAATTCCACTACAACAAGGTGGTTGCTGCACCATCTGCCCTCCTGTTCAAATGCTAAGCCTGGGAGAGTCACATGGTAAGAGGAGTATGCCAGCTAAGTTTCTCCCTCTTTTACTGGGAAAATGGCTTTCCTGGAAGTTCCAAGAGTAGATTTCTATTTATATATCATTGTCTAGAACAGGATCATGTAGCTACTCTGAACAACGATAGAAACAAAGGAAGAAAATATTTTATAATTGAGCATGTGGTAATATCAAACAAAACCAGGATTTTTTTACTAAGGAAGAAGGGATGACTGAATATATTTGGGCAATTAGGAATCTGCCATTGTTGTTATGATCTCCCTTTTTTGATATCTGGCAATTTCTTAGTGTTTAAAATGTATTAAAGCATTAATCTACACAAATGTCCCTAGTTTAAACATGTTAATTAATCTCAGAAGTAAGGTACTTTCTTTAAAAAAATTGATATATAATTCACAAGTCAAAAAATTCACAATTTTAAAGTATACAATTCCATGTTTGTGGTATAGTCACAAAGATATATAATCATCACTGGCAAAATATTTTCTTAGTTTAAATATTTCCTATAAAAGAATGAATGAAAGGTTTTATATAGTTTTTGGTCAAGTGTTTTAAAACCTAGGATTTTAGGTATAAACATTATTAAAGCAACTCATAATTATAAACATTTGGAAGATTTTGCTAAGTGAAATGATGAGAAGTAGTGTATGGACATTTAGGGATTATATTTTATTGTTTTAAATTTTACATAAATATTACATGAGTATTATCTCAGGGTTTTTAAAAAAAGAAATTGAATACAATAAAATAAAATATAAATAAGTGAAAGTCCTCCTTGATCATTTTCTCCTTTTCACCCTAGTAGGTGAACACTCTTAACAATTTATCCTAATAGAACGTTTTTTATGTATCTGATTACATATTTCTGGTATGCACATCTTTTAATGCTCTTGATATGAATACTTTTTAAAGGTTTAAAGACTTATAGTACAGAGAGATCATTTTATCAAAACCTTGTCTATATTGAGTGGTAGTATTTTTTATAGATATAAAATTGCCGGAGGAATAATATATGCACAGATCTTAAATGCATTTCATTGAGTTTAGGAAAATGTCTACATTGTATAACCAGTACCCAATTAAGATACACACTTCTTCTACCCTAAAAATTCTATTTATTTCCTTCCCTACCACTGTTCTGATTTCTGTACTCTAAACAGAGTTCTGCCTGCTATTGAACTTCATAAAAATGGAAATTAGCCACTATATATTCTTTTGTGTTTAGTTTAACTGAGTGTAATTGTTTTTAAGGTTCATCCACGTTGTCACATGAATCAGTAGTTTTCCCTTTTTATTACTGAGTAGTATGCCATTATATAGATATACTACATATTCCATTATATAGATATACAGTACCACAATCTATTTAACTATTTTCCTTTTGAAGGGCATTTGTGATGTTTAAAATTTCATGTTATGAATAAAACTGCTGTGAATATGCCTTGCAAGTGTTTTTGTGGACCTATTGTTTTATTTCATAAGGGTAAATACATGGGAGTAGAATTGCAGAGTCATATGGTAAATTTGTATTTCAGAAATTGCCAAATGGTTTTCCATAGTTATTGTTGCAGATTACAATATTTTGTGATATTAACTGTTTTTTATTTAGCTATTCTAGTGGGTATGTACTGGTATGTCATTATGGTTTTAGTTTTCATTTCCCTGATGACTAGTGATGCTAAGTATCATTTCATACAGTTGTTGGCCATTATATTTCATCTTTGGAGAAATATATATCTAAATTTTTTTACCTTTTTTTAAAAAAAATTATTTATTTATTTTGAAGAGAGGAAGAGGAAGAGAGACAGAAACAGTGATTCGTTCCTGTTTGTGCCCTGACCAGGGATCAAACCGGCAATCTCTACACTTCAGGAAAATCCTCTAAACAACTGAACTATCCTGCCAGGACTCCGAATCCTTTTTTTTTCTTTTCTTAGTGAGATGAGGGGAGATAGAAAGACAGACTCCCACATGCACCCTGTCCCGGATCCAACTGGTAACCCCCTCTGGGGCTGATGCTCTGCCCATCTGGGGCCATGCTTGCAACCGAGCTATTTTTAGCACCTAAGGTAGCCGCTCCACAGAGCCATCCTCAGTGCCCAGGGATGATATGCTTGAACCATTTGAGCTATGGCTGTGGGAGGAGAAGGTGGGGGAGGGGGAGGAGTGGAGAAGCAGATGGTTGCTTCTCCTGTGTGTCCTGACCTGGAATCAAACTGGGACATCCACAGGCCAGGCCAATACTCTACCACTGAACCAGCTGGCCAGGGCCTCCAAATATTTTTTTAAAATTGGTATTGTCTTGTAGGAATTCCTATATGATCTGGATATGAGATATGATCTTGAATATTTTTCCTAATCTTTGTCTTACCTTTTTATTTTCTTGAGAAGTTTTTAATATTGAAACGTAGCTTATTCATTTTTTTTATGCTTAGAACTTATGGTATCCTTCTGAGAAATTATTGATTACCTCTTAATTTACACAGATAGTCTCATGTTTTCTTTGAGGAGCTTTATAGACTTAGTGTTTATATTGAGGTCACTAATCTATCTCATGATAATTTTTGGTTTTGATGTGCGGTATGGGGCAAGATTCAATTTTTTTTCGTAGAAACATTTAGTTTTCCAGTACCATTTGTTGAAAAGACTGTTTTTTCCCCATTGAATTATCTTGGCTCTGTTATCACAAGTCAGTTGGCAGTACATGTTGGTCTCTTTCTGGACTCCGTTCCATTGATCTCCTTGCTTATTATTACCTCAGTACTCTGCTGGCTCGATTATTGTAACTTTATAATAAGTCTTAAAATCAAGTAATGTCAATTCCTCTTGTATTTGTTTTTCAAGATTATTTTGGCTATTGTAGGTTTTTTACATTAAAATGTAAATTTTATTATCAGTTTGTTAATATCTATAAAAAAGCTTCTGGGATTTTTTTGTAATGCATTGAATCCATAGATAATCTTAAGAAGAATTGACATCCTTATATTTTTCTGTTTTTTAATCCATGGGTCAGCAAACTATGAGTCAAATCTGGCCCTCCATCTATTTTTGAAAAATAAAAGTTTTATTTCAACACAGCAATGCTCATTCATTATGTATTATGGCTGCTTTCATGCAACAGTGGCAGAGTGGTTGTGACAGAGGCTGTGTCATCCACAGAACCTAATATTTACTATCTGACCTTTTATAGAAAGTATTTCCCAACCCCTGTTCTGACCCATGAGCATGGTGTATCTCTCCATCTTTTCAGAGTCTTTAACCCTTTGAGTAGTGAGTTTCTTTCATGCTCGCTGACCCCCGGGAGTAAGTTTTATTTTATTTTTTTCAAAAAATGAAATTAGTTCCAGTTCCAGTTTTATTAACTTGAAGTCGTTTGTTTGATAACCAATTTATGGAAACAAGAATAACATACATTTGCCTCTTTTTAATGTTGCCGTACACATTCTTAAAATAAAAATTTTTGTACAATCGTACTCTGGATGGTCAGGAGGCACGAGGATGTACATGAATGTCTGTACTACTCAAAGGGTTAATTTCTTCCAATAATGTTTTATAATTTTCAGTGAGGATGTCTTTTGTTAAGTATGTACCTAGGTATTATGTGGTGTTCTTTTTGTGATTGTAGAATAAGTAGATAAGTAGAATTTATTTATTTTTTATTTTAAGATTTTATTTACTGATTTTAGAGAAGGGAGAGAAAGGGAGGAGCGAGAAGCATCAGCTCCTAGTTGTTGCTTCCCACATGTGCCTTGACCTGGCAAGCCCTGGGGTTTTGAACTGGCGACCTCAGCGTTCCAGGTTGATGGTTTACCCAGTGCGTCACCACCAGTCAGGCAGAATTTATTTTGAACTTCATTTACAATTTGTTGCAATGCTATAGAAATACAATTTTTTTGGTATGTGTTTATTTTATACCAACAGGCTTTGTTAAATTGCATAGATTTTTTTCTGTAGAGTCCTTTGGATTTTCTATAGTTATATCAACTATGAATGAAGACTTTGCTTTTTAAAAAAACTCAATCTTTTTGCTCTTTCAGTACCATGTTGAATAGAAGTCGGAGAGCAGACATCCTTGCCTTGTTCCTGCGCACAGGAGAAATGTGTTCAGTATTTTATTATGTCTAATGCTGGCTGTAGCTCTTTGAAGGTGCCTTTTATCAGATTAAAGAAATTTCTTTCTATTCCTAGCTTGCTGAGTACCTTTTATTATGAGTGGATGTTGGATTTTGTCAATACTTTCTCTGTATCTTTTATGATGATCATGTGGTTTTTCTCCTTTAATCTGAATGTGGTGAATTATATTGATTCTGAAATATGGAAACAACCTTGCATGCCTAGGAAAAAAAACTCATTTGTTCTTAATATATCATTAATTTAATTTAATTTTATTTTATTATTTATTTTTTTGTGTGTGTATTTTTCTGAAGCTGGAAACGGGGAGAGACGGTCAGACAGACTCCCGCATGCGCCCGACTGGGATCCACCCTGCACGCCCACCAGGGGGCGACGCTCTGCCCACCGGGGGTGGGGGGGGTGCTCTGCCCCTCTGGGGCATCGCTCTGTTGCGACCAGAGTCACTCCAGCGCCTGGGGCAGAGGCCAAGGAGCCATCCCTAGCGCCCGGGCCATCTTTGCTCCAATGGAGCCTCACTGCGGGAGGGGAAGAGAGAGACAGAGAGGAAGGAGAGGGGGAGGGGTGGAGAAGCAGATGGGTGCCTTTCCTGTGTGCCCTGGCCGGAAATCGAACCCGGGACTTCTGCACGCCAGGCCTACGCTCTACCACTGAGCCAACCGGCCAGAGCCTCATTGTTTTCTTTTTGTTTGTTTTTAAGCTAGAGAGAGACACACACACAGGCAGGGACAGATAGACAGGAAGGGAGAGAGATGAGAAGCATCAATCATTAGTTTTTCTTTGTGACACCTTAGTTGTTCATTGATTGCTTTTTCATATGTGCCTAGACCAGGATGCTCCAGCTGAGCCAGTAACGCCTTTTAAAAGCCAGCGACCTTGGGTTCATGTCTATGATCCCACACTCAAGCCGGTGACCCTGTTAAGCTGATAAACTCGTGCTCAAAGTTGGTCACTTCAAGGTTTCGAAGCTGGGTCCTCAACGTCCCAGGCTGATGCTCTATTCACTGTGCCACCACCTGGTTGGGCAATATATCATCCTTTTAATGAATTTTATGATTCAGTTTGCTAATATTTTGTTAAGGATTTTTACATCTGTGTTCATGATGGATACTATGTGTCATTTTTTTTTTCCTTGTAATGTTCTTAAAGGGTTCTGCTGTCTGAGTTATGCTGGCTCCATAAAATTATTTCAGAAGTATATCCTTCTGTTAAAGAATATGAGTCAAGTTGATGTTATGTTACTTAGTGGTTTGGTGTAATTCACTAGTGAAGTCATTTGGGCCAGTTTCCTTTGTGAGAAATTTTAAATTATAAATTCAGTTTCTCTAACAGGTGCATAGAAATTTAGGTGGTTTATTCTACCAGTTTCAGAAAGTTGTTGGTTTTCAAGAAATTTGCCTATTTCACCTATGTTGTCAAATTTGTTAACACAATTGTTTGCACTACTACTTTATACTTCTTTTAATGTTGGTTTAGCTCTGCGCTGCTGATATCCTTGTTCTTATTTTTGACATTGGTAATTTGTAGGTGAAATGTGAGAAGTACAGCTCTAAGCCTGGGACCAAGGTCCTGGAACGAAAGAGTCTTGTTCTGAAACCTTTCAATTTAGCCCTTAATTGATTCTTGAGAGTAGAAGGCCTTTCTGGGGAATAGGAGAGAAAACAATGGGAAGGGCTGACACTGAGGGGGTAGGTAATTCATTTTCCAGGCTGAGTGCACTGATGAGAATTGGGGTCTGTGTAATGAAGGTATATGAGCCATGTGACAAAGGGGAAGCTGGCTGAAACAATGTCAGGGCTGCACTGAACTTTACCAGCCTATGTGCCCTAGAGTACTTCTCAAGTCAAAAGGAGACTCAGGCCTGACCAGGCAGTGGCGCAGTGGATAGAGTGTCGGACTGGGATGTGGAGGACCCAGGTTCGAGACCCCAAGGTTGCCAGCTTGAGCGCAGGCTCATCTAGTTTGAGCAAAAGCTCACCAGCTTGGACTCAAGCTCGCTGGTTCAAGCAAGGGGTTACTTGGTCTGCTGAAGGCCCGTGGTCAAGGCACATATGAGAAAGCAATCAATGAACAACTAAGGTGTTGCAATGCGCAACGAAAAACTAATGATTGATGCTTCTCATCTCTCCGTTCCTGTCTGTCTCTGTCTATCCCTCTCTCTGACTCTCTCTCTCTGTCAAAAAAAAAAAAAAAAAAAAGGAGACTCAGTGCATTTCATTATAATATTTTTTTTTTTTTTTTCATTTTCTTTTTCTGAAGCTGGAAACAGGGAGAGACAGTCAGACAGACTCCCGCATGCGCCCGACCGGGATCCACCCAGCACGCCCACCATGGGGCGACGCTCTGCCCACCAGGGGGCAATGCTCTGCCCATCCTGGGCGTCGCCATGTTGCGACCATCCTGGGTGTCGCCATATTGCGACCAGAGCCACTCTAGCGCCTGGGGCAGAGGCCACAGAGCCATCCCCAGCGCCCGGGCCATCTTTGCTCCAATGGAGCCTTGGCTGCGGGAGGGGAAGAGAGAGACAGAGAGGAAGGCGCGGCGGAGGGGTGGAGAAGCAAATGGGCGCTTCTCCTATGTGCCCTGGCCGGGAATCGAACCCATTATAATATTTAAAGGAGAGTTCAGCCAAGAGCAGTAAAAAATAGCAGATTGTTTTATAGATACTAGCTCTGTTGGGCCATGTTCATTCAACCTATTTCTGCGGTTTCTAAGCAGTTCTAAACAATTAAAAAAATATTTTGGATGATTTGCTTACTAATGTATGTTACTAAATACTAGGCAAGATTTTCCATAAAAAGTTTATTTTGTGATATGCTTCAATTAGCTTCAGCTGAACTCTCATTTGGAATTATACTTAATCCCTCCTCTCTTTTACGTGATGACAATGGAATTTGTATAACTATGACTTCATCTGTAGTAATTGTTCAAATTATCCATGTCCCTTTTTTTGTTTATTTGATTTTTCTTTGGGTGGTAATTGTTCTTTTCACTTGTTTCAGTTTAAGTAGTTTTGGATAAGTCTGAGGTTTGTTTGTTTTTAATGAGTTTATTTTTAAATGAATGATATATGTTCATTACTGAAAAATTGAAACAATGTAGAAAAGAACAAAGATGATAACAAAAAGTCATGTAGTCATCATCACGAACTAACCATCATTAAATGAGATTTATTTTTTAAAAAAAGCCTGACAAGTGGTGGCACAGTGCATAGAGGGTCAGCCTGGGATGCAGAGGACCCAGCTTTGAAACCCTGAGGTTGCTGGCTTGAGGGCAGGTTTCAGCGTGGGATCATAGGCATGACTCTATATGGTCTCTAGCTTGACCAAGGGGTCACTTGCTCTGCTGTATCCCCCCCCCCCTCGGTCAAGGCACTTATGAGAAAGCAATCAATGAACAACTAAGGAGCCACAATGAAGACTTGATGCTTCTCATCTCTCTCCCTTCCTGTCTGTCTGTCCCTATCTGTCCCTCTCTCTGTCTCTCTCTCTCTGTCTCTGTCACCAGAAAAAAAATGTTTTTCTGCGTGTAGTTCAGGGAGGCCAGGATGACAAATAACTTCATATTAATAAAGAGTATTATGCAGGCTGGTTTTATGTAAAATGATTGAGTTCCATACAATAAAATTTAAAATCAGGAAAAGAAGCCAAAGTGAAATAATAGTTGAACGTACGGTAATTCTTTCCTCATCTCCAGAAATAGTAGTTTCCAACAATTCCCTGAAAGGTTATGAAAACCTATGATGAGAGTGGTGTAAGGTTGGAATCACTTTTTTTTAGTTGCGTGTTTCAGTTTTGCATAGTGACACCCTGCTGTGAAAGTGGGAAAAGTAAACTATGTCACACTTTAGTCCACCTCCTCTTTTCTTCTCCCCCAATTTTTATTAGTGTTTTGTTTTGTCTTTTAGGGTACTCAGTCAGAGTAAATGTATCATTTTTTATAACCGTAGTTCTTCCATTGCTTACTTTTGTTTCTGTATTTAGGTGGGTTTGCTGCTCCCCACAATTTATCTTACCACAATTTCTTCTCTCTCAGGTTCTTTATTTTGATTCATCAGAATGACATTAGGAATTTTTTTCCAGGAAAACTGAGAGGTGTCAGATTTCTTAGGCTTTTGAAAACTTAATTGCCTTTCTCTCCTTCCAAGCATCTTAATGTTGAAGGCTTCATGGTCTTCTTAAATTCCAACTTCTAAGCAGCGTATCATGTTCTACACTTCTTTCCCTGCCCCCGCACCCAGATTCTCTTTTGAGACACTGCTGCGCAAGTCTGTTTCTGTCTATAGCATGAAGTTTGAAATATTTATTTAAATGGTGTTTATTGATCCAAAGTCCCTTTGGTTTTCAACTTGGTATTCTGTCAAGGACAAACTCTGGAAAGGTTTATTTGTAAAACAATATTAAAAACAGTAGTGGCAAACTATGCACAGTTTTGGAGATTGCTTTTGTCATTTATTTTATCTTCAAGATGCTTCCATCTCAGATCTCTTTCTCTTTAAAGATTGTATAATAAATATAATAAATAGTCTACTGAACGGATGTATCATGATTGAGAGCATTTAGGTAACTTTTTTTTTTTTTAGAGAGAGACAGGAAGGAAGAGATGAGAAGCATCAACTGGTAGTTACATAACTTTAGTTGATGTTTACTGCTTCTCATACATGCCTGGGAGGAGGGCACTCAAGCCAAGCCAGTGACCCTTTGCTTAAGCCAATGACCTTGGTCTTCAAGCCAGTGACCTTTGGACTCAAACCAGTGACCATGGGATTGTGTCTATGATCACATGCTCAAGCCTGCGATCCTGCGCTCAAGCCAGGTGAGCCCATGCTCAAGCCGGTGAACTCAGGTTTTTGAACCTGGCACCTCAGCATCCCAGGTTGTTGCTCTATCCACTGCACCACCACAAGTCAGGTACATTTCAGTGACTTTTAAACGTTTTCCTTTAGGGAGGGATGGCTGCAATGAATACCTTTATGGTTTTTGTCATTTTGCAGTATATTTGTAGGTTCAATTCCTAGAAATAAAATTTGTGTCAAGGAGAATATAACATTGTTTTATTTTTATTTTTCAAAGATTTTATTTATTGATTTTTAGAGGGGGGAGAAAGGGGTGGGGAGGAAGAATCAACTCATAGTTGCTTCTTGTATGTGCTTTGACTGGGCAAACCCGGGGTTTTAGATCAATGACCTCAGCATTGCAGTTTGACGTTCTATCCACTGCACTCACAGGTCAGGCTACCATTGTTTTTAATATGAAATAATTCTTAGACACAAAAGAGGATTTATAATTTGTGTGTAAGGAATAATTAGCAAACACACGCAGCACCCGGTTTTAGAAACAGCATTGCCAGTGCCTCTCAGAATGCCCTCAGTACTTACCTTCCTCCCTCTCCTGCAAGAAGGAACAGTATTCTGAATTTTGTATGTATTAGTCCTCCGCTTTTTGTTACAGTTAATATGTATTTACCAAGCCCTAAACAACATGTAAAGTTCTGCAGTTCTGGACTAGTTATAAATTACATTGTATTCTTTTGCCGCTGGCTCTTTTTACTTAGCACAGAGGTTTTTCTAATGCACCCATGTGGATACCTAGAGCTCTGAAGCCATCATTTCCCCTGCTGTATAGTATTGCATTGTGTGAATATACCATGATGTATCTATTTTTCTATTCAGTGGCATGAGGGCTGTCATCAGTTTGGGGTTGTTATACACAGTGCTCCTGTGAGCATTTTTCATGCCTCTCCTAGTGCACATGTGCAAGAGTTTCTCCGGAATGTATTCTAGGGGCAAGATTTGCCAGGCTATGTGGGATGCCAATCATCAGTTTATGTAGCAAAGTTTTTTTATTGAAATAGGCAGTAAGGAAAACGCACAAAGCAAAATGCATAGGTCAGTGGCTGGATGGCTTGGTTGGTTGGAGCATCAACCCGATATGCAGGGGTTGGTTGCCAGTTCAATCTTTGGTCAGGGTGTATGCAGGAATAGATTGATGTTTCTGTCTTTCTCTAACTCCCTTCCTCTCTCTCTAAAATCAATCAGTAACTTTATTTTAAAAAGAAAATATATTCAAAATGCATGCTAAGTGAATTTTCATAAGACCTCATTTAGCCAGCGTCCAATAAAGACATGGAAGGTTTAGCAAACCCTCAGAATCCCCCAGTGCCCTCTATCACTCACAGCCTCCATCCCTTGCCCCTCCCCCACTTCCAGTTCTGACTTACAAAAGCACAGATGTTTTACTTGTGTTTGAAATTTACATGAATGGAATCATACATATATTTTCTTTGGGGTCTGGCTGCTTTCTCTTACCATTATGTTTGTGAGGTGCATTCGTGTTGTAGTGTATAGTTGTAGTAGTTTGTTCATTCCTGTTGCCATGTAGTGACCGTTGTTTGATACATTTTTAAAATTTATTAATATACTCTTGGTGGACTTCTGGGTTGTGTTTAGCTTTTTCCTGTTACAAACAGGCCTTGTGCGAGGGCCTTTTCTAGAAATTATAACACAGGTTAAAATTGCTGGGCATATAGTGTGTATATCTTCAGTTATACATGATAATGCCAAATCAGTATTCATTTAAAAGTTTCGTATTTTGTCCAGGTGCTCTCCAGAGTTGTTACACCCTTAGATTTCCACCCAGGACATCCTTGTGAGAGCTGTCCTCCCCACACCTTCACTCGTGCAGTGTTTTGTCACACTTTTTTTCTTTGCCAATCTAATAGGTGAAAAGGGGTATCTTCTTGAAGTTAAATTGATTCTGGAGACTGTATTTTATAAGTAAAGCTAATTAACATTTAGTTTTCCTTTGCAGCCCGAGACCCCAGATCATTGTTCCCTCCCAGAGGATCTAGTGAGTATTTTTGCATGTACTAGATTGAAGTTCATTGTGCCTTCGATGATAAGTACTATATGTAAATGACAGTAACCGTTTTTGTGAGTTTCTCTCTCTTTGGTTGCTTATCAAAGGCTTTTCAAGCTAACATAATGATATGATGAAAATGCTATGAATAGTTCTATTATAGGTGATCCTCCCCAAATAAAAAATATAAAAGTAAAGTTATATTGCTTTACATCAAAAGGAAATAAAAAGGAAGAAACTGCTACTTTGCCTTACGTGTAAGGATCAGGCTTGTTACACTAGTTTTTCATGGGTGACTTCATGACCTTATCTCCACTTGAATCCTTCAGAGAAAAGAACAAGAGGCTAGTATTGGATGGTCTCGTCCCAGACCACCGTTCAGCTGTGAGAGTGTTCTTGTGTGTTCTGACGTTGATGTAGCTGCGTTGTCCTGTCTTGCATGGAGGGGAAGGCTGTGTCTCCAGCTGGCTACACCTTGTTTCATTTGTCTCAGGAGGCTTTGCTGCCTGAGCTGGCCAAGTCCATGGGCTGTACAACCACATGCAATGGCTGTTTCAGAAAGTAACTTTAAAAAAAAACTCTTGAGTTTCTAATATTATGAGATTCTGAGTTATTCTGCATTTCATTCAGTAAGTCAGGATGGTTAACTTGCAGTTTTTCCTGTATGTCTGAAACTTAGGAACTGTGGTTGATTTTTAGGCAAAGGGAGAATTGACATCTAGCAGATTTGACATCTTTAAAACAGAATTGACATCTGTTTTAAAGCCATTCTGCTATATAATGAGGTGTGTAAGACACACCTGTACACATTTTATTATTTTTTTTTGGTTACAGAGAGAGGGACAGACAGACAGGAAGGGAGAGAGATGAGAAGCATCAGTTCTTCGTTGTGGCACCTTAGTTTCTCATTGATTGCTTTCTCATATATGCCTTGACGGGGGGCTACAGCAGACAAAGTGACCCCTTGCTCAAGCCAGCGACCTTGAGCTCAAGCTGGTGAGCCTTGCTTAAACCAGATGAGCCTACGCTCAAGCTGGTGACCACGGGGTTTTGAACCTGGGTCCTCTGTATTTCAGTCAGATGCTCTATCCACTGCGCCACTGCCTGGTCAGGCCCAAAAGTGGAATTTTTTATTGCATGTGGACAAAATTATAGCCAGGTGCCCAGAAATTGTGCGTGTGTTGAGGGACTACACTTGGGCTAGCAAAATCAAATGCCAGTTTGTTAGTCACTGTTTGAGTTTTTCATATTCCAATGCAGAGGCTGGCTGGAACACCCTCAAGTGGGCTTCTACAGAGAGGCAGACTAGGGGGGTTAATAGGGTGGCTAGGTCTTCTCTTGGTTCCCGACTCAAGTTACCAACACAGTTACAAGACCCAGGAAGAAGTAGAGAATGAGAGAGCACGGGTTCATGTCTTTTAAGACACCTGTATTCTGCCATCTCTGTGGTCTCTTTGGGGTATCAGTATCTGAACACCCAGTGTAGTATCTCCTTGGGGCTGAGCTCAGAAGGGGATTGGTAGAGGCAGTGCTGGTGTATGCAAAAGGGACTGAAGCTTCCCTTCTCTTTGGCACTGCACACTCTAGTCAAAGGTAGTCGAATCCAAGATGAGACTTGAGAACAAAGATTACACACAGGCATGCCTTCGGGGCCAGGCCCATACAGTGAACTGTGAAACAGCTGGGAATGATTTATAGGCAGCTTTGGGGTTTGCAGTAAACTGAAAATCACTCGTCCCAGATTTGGACTTGGTGAAATGTGAAGGGCAGACAAAACACATCCCTAAATTGGATTAACACCAAAGACATTAAGTTCACAAACCCCTGCTGGATGTCCGGTGGCATTTGCTAGGAGCCTGGAGAACTAACACCAGAGGGGTCCTGAGCTCAGGGTTTTCCTGTATGAGATTCTTAGAATTCCTGGAGCATGCATCCAGGATCATTTTTAGAAAGTGCTATCTAGCATGGGATTTGTGGCATGTATCTCTAAGAGCCTACCAGATTTTCTTTTTATTATAAGAGTGAGTCATCATGGGGATGCTTTGATCCAATGGTTCTGTATGTTGCATCAGCTTTGGAATGTGATCACATATTTTAAGACTGAAAATAGATTTTTATTGTTCAGTTCTACATTTATCATCTCACTTAATGGTTGTAGTGTACTTTTTTCCTCTGAAAATATTTTAGTAGCCTCTGGTGAAATACTTGCCTGCTATGTAGGAGAATTATTTTTTTCTGACCACTTTTGCAATTTCAATTATCTATAGGTCCTAAATACAAGGGAGAGATGGATGATAAATGGTTACTGAATAGGAAGAAATTTGTCCTATCACACCTTAAACCTAGACTTGCCTTGTAGTCGGTGGATGCAGCACTAAGACTGACCTGGGATTGGTGGGTTTGCTGAGGATGGAGAGGGAGAGAGGAGGAGGCTATTGCTGTGTCTCTGAAATAACTTAGCCTTGGAAACATACTCTCCAGGTACGGCCAGCCACCTCTGCTCCTAAGTCTGAGTGTGCTGAGCTCTGTGTAGGCTTGCAGAGAGGGCAAGGCAGAGAAGGGTTGAGGATGAACACCATGATGAGAATTGCCTTGCTCTGCCCATTTCAGAGAGTGTTGGAAGTCTCCAATCATTGGTGGTACTCCATGCTCATCCTACCTCCTTTGCTGAAAGACAGCGTGGCGGCACCCCTGCTCTCTGCCTACTATCCCGACTGCGTTGGCATGAGCCCCTCCTGCAGCAGCACAAACCGTGCAGCCAGTGATGCCAGCCCCGGAAAGCTGGAGCACCCCAAGGCGGTCCCCTCTGTGCTGGGTGAGAGCTGGTCCTGCCACTCCCTGCTCCCTCCACCTCCACCCTCTACCCCCAGTCCCTGGAAATGTGTGGGTGAGCAGAATGGAAAAGATTGTTTTAATGTGCACAGCATGTGGGATTAAGCACCTTATTATATCATGCATTTGGTTACACTGTGAACGTCCTATCATTTGTGTATATTGTGCAGTTAATTCTTCCCGCAGTAATTGGAAAGCCTGTAACACTTGTCCAGGAATCATGTCTACAGAGTTTAACGAGTAGTTATTTGAAAACTGGATAAGTTGATGATAAAACACAATCTTAAAATACTGGAAGAAACTTTTGATTGTAATAGCAGCCTTTTTTTTTTTTTGAGTTTTTTAGCTTCTAGTTATGCTGTTGAGAATCTCAGCAAAATGATCCATCTTGAAAAAATTCAGAACTTCAGGTCAGGCATTACTGTTGATCATATCTTTAAAATTCCGGATCGGAATTCTTTGTATACAAGCAAGAATTCTAGCTCTTCTGCCTGAATATGAACAAAGTTCATTTCTTTTCATTTTTAATTTCATTTTTCAATGACAAACTTCCATTTTGATGGTGCAAATAGATTTTGACATGGTGGCCCTATCTTAAGGTTTTTAACTCCTAACATGGGGCCTTCTAAAAATGTAGTTGTAGTAGAAATCAAAGCAGAAGGGAAAAATAAATCCCAGTATTAGATTAAGTGAAATGAATCAAACACTCAAATTAGTGGATTTGAACATTTTTGAAGGGTATTTTTGGCAGTGTGAATCAAAAGCCTTGAAGTTGATACTCATTTACCCTCCAAATTTTCCCCAAATTATCAAAGTACATTATAAAAGTAAGTCCAAAGATTTATGTACAAAGAAATGTGTGGGACATTGTTTTTAATAGTGAATGATTGGATGAAGTTTAAATGCTCAGCATTAGTGGAATGATTAAATGATGAGAAAATAGTGCATGACCATTAAAGTCCTATTTAATGACATAAAAAAATGTTCTTAATGTCTTAAGTTTTTTAAAAACAACAGGTTAGAAAAGAGCATTTCTCTGGCTTTGTAAAAACAAGTATTTATTATATTAAAACCCTCTATTCATAGAAATAGCACAAATAGTATATAAACCGCAACTCAAGGATTCACAGGAGTTAGTAATTGCTACTTACGTCTGTGAATCTACTAATGTTATACTCAGAAAAATTGCAATAAAAGTTAATTTTAAAATATATTTCCATGGGGAGTTGGTGTTCAGTAGGTACAGAGTTTGAGTCTTACAAATTATAAAAGTTCTGGAGACCTGTCACACAATATGAGTATGCTTCACACTACTGAACTGTACACTTAAACGTGGTTAAGATGGTAGATTTAGTGTGTGGGGTTTTTTGTTTGTTTGTTTTTTACCACAATTACAACTTTAAAAATGTTGTTCATTCATAGAAATTGAATTTGTGAAGAAAGAATGGGGAAAACCTTTGTTCAATTTGTATAGATGTCTAATTGTGTGGAGGACGCAGCCATGTAGTAGGACAGACTGGGAGCTTGTCTTGGCATCCTCATGGGTTTGGTTTTGCTCTTCAATTCACCCTCATTTGGAAGTGACAGCTTGTCGGATTTGCCTGTTGGTGCTTCTGTCAGTTCCAGGCATGAACCGGTACTTTCAGCCTTTCTACCAGCCCAACGAGTGTGGCAAAGCCCTGTGCGTGAGGCCGGATGTGATGGAGCTGGATGAGCTCTATGAGTTCCCAGAGTATTCCCGCGACCCCACAATGTACCTGGCGCTGCGGAACCTCATCCTGGCCCTGTGGTACACTCATTGCAAAGTAAGTGGAGGACGTGTTACTCTCAGCAGGCAGATGGAGACCTCCCGTGAGAGAGAGGAGCTGCTCTACCTGTGCACAGAACCTTTGACCAGGGCTTCTCCACCTCCATTGTGTGGACATTTTGGGGGATAGTCTTTATGTGAGGGGCTGTCCTGTGCATTGTAATATGTTTATCTCTGTCTTTGGCTTCTGCCCCTAGATGCCAGAGCACCCCGCAGTTGTGATGACCAGGAATATATCCAGCTGTGGCCCAAGGGGGGCAAAGTCTTTTCTTCCTCAGAACCCCCACTTTAGACCATGTGTCATCAGAATTCTTGACTCTAGTGAGTGAGCAGAATGCGCAAAGTTTGGTTCAAACAATTCCGGTGGCTACGCCAGGAGGAAAAGGGCAAACACTAAAGACTGGATTAAATCCACTAAGGGCAGGATTCACGTTCACTTCATTAGCTTCAACCTTTGCTCTCCATTGGGACTGGAGAAATGTTAGGGGCCTCAAACCTACAGGACCAGCATTGAAAGGCAGAGTAATTTGGGCGTGAGATAAGCTGCTTTCTTTTTTTTAAAAAAACAAAGCCTTTTCTAAGTCTAGTATTTTTCTGATTTATTAATTTCTTCTGCAATTATTGAGTGACTGAGAACATTTTGCAAGGCCACCCAGAAAGATATTCCAGTTCCACCCTGGTATCTCACTGGATTAGGCTTCAGTATGCAGTGACCTGATTAAGCGATTACTGTTAATGCCATTTGTATGAATTATACCCAGGTGAGTAAGCTGGGCAAGGGAGGATTATTCAGTTTCTCCCAGCAGGCTTGAGGTAGGTGCGTATTAAACATTTGCTGAACTGAACAAAATTGTGGTCAGAATTTCCTGTGAATAATTATAAAGATACACTTTTCAGAAACAGCCTTGGATTCATTTTTCTTCACATTTTTAAAATTTGACTTTGAACTTTAACTTATACAGGTTAAGAATCTTATAGAAAAAAATTCTGAACTTGTCAGTCTGGATTCATTTTAATTTTTAATAAGAAGAGTATGTATTGTATGTATTTAATACTCTAGGGGTAAAACACAAATGTTTTCTGTAGAATCAAAGACTTTGAAATGATGATTATTATTATTTTTGTGACAGAGAGAGGGACATATAGGGACAGACAGGAAGGGAGAGATGAGAAGCATCAGTTCTTCGTTGCGACACCTTAGTTATTCATTGATTGCTTTCTCATATGTGCCCTGACAAGGGGGCTACAGCAGACTGAGCGACCCCTTTCTCAAGCCAGCAACCTTGGGCTCAAGCTGGTGAGCCTTGCTCAAACCAGATGAGCCTGCTCTCAAGCCAGTGACCTCAGTGTTTTGAACCTGGGTGCTCTGCGTCTGATGCTCTATCCACTGTGTTACTGGCTGGTCAGGCCTGAAATGATTAAAAAAAAATTTTTTTTTTAAACTTTTTTTTTTTTTTAGATTTTTTTATTTATTCATTATAGAGAGGGGAGAGAGAGAGAGAGAGAAGGGGGGAGGAGCAGGAAGCATCAACTCCCATATGTGCCTTGACCAGGCAAGCCCAGGGTTTTGAACCGGCAACCTCAGAGTTTCCAGGTTGACACTTTATCCACTGCGCCACCACAGGTCAGGCCAAAAAAAAATTTTTTTAATTAAGTGAGAAGCAGGGAGGCAGAGAGACAGACTGGGATCCACCAAGCAAGCCCACTAGGGGGTATGTTCTACCCATCTGGGGCTGCTGTTCCATTGCTCAGCAACTGAGCCATTTTAGCACCTGAAGCGAGGCTATGGAGCCATCCTCAGTGCTCGGGGCCAACTTGCTTGAACACGTTAGAACCATGGTTGCAAGAGGTGAAGAGGGAGGAAGAAGGAGGAGGGTGAGGGGTGGAGAAGCAGATGGGCGCTTCTCCTGTGTGCCCTGACCTGGAATCAAACCCGGGACTTCCACACGCTATGCCGACACTCTACTGCTGAGCCAGTTGGCCAGGCCTGATTTTTAAAATTTCATAAATCCAAATACATTTTGTCTTCTGAAGCAGTGAGGGTCAATGTTGTGTGTGTTATTTTTTGAAGACTTTGAGTGTATAGGCATTTTCCTGCATTCAGGTTCTGGTGGAGCTGGGGGTTGGTGACAAGTTAAGGAGAGGCCAAGGGTAGGGACCCCTCACCCCCACCCCCATTGCCTGTACTAACCTTATCCAGGCCAAGGCCATGTTACTCTGGCATCTTTGAAGTGGACCAAGGCCTTGCCAGAGCAGGGCTGAGCAGAGAAAGGCAGTGTTTGTCTTTTTTTCTCAAGTTCCTTAATCAGTTCCTCCTCTTCTTATCAGAGATAAGAATTCAACTTTTCCTGCTGCCAGTACACAGGACAGCCCGGGTCTTCCATAGTGGCCTTTGTGTGGCTTATTGAGTCAGGAATATATTTGTGATGGGGTCTGCCCCCACACGCCTGGTAGCAGTCATTCTCAGCAAGGGAGTATAAGTGATAAGAAACAAATTGTTCCATCTGCCTCTTGTCCCTTCTTTTGTCCCTTCACCCAGCAAAACTCCCTTTAATCTTACTATAGTTTAGTGACAAATGATGGCTTTGAATGATCCCTGAGAGTTTCTATTGTGATAAAACACACACAACATAAAATTTACCATTTTAACTATTCTAAAACATATAATAATTCAGTAGCATTAAGTACAATATACAATGTTGTTTAATCATCACCACTCTCTAGTTCCAGAAATTTTTATTACCCCAACAGGAAACCCCAAAGTCCTCCCCTTCCCCCACAAACCACTAATGTACTTCCTATCCAGAGATTTGTCTCTTCTGGACATGTCATATAAATGGAAGCACAATATGTGGCCTTCTGTAATGAGCTTCTTCACTTAGCACTATGTTTGCAAGGTTCATGCATATTGAAGATGGATCAGCACTTCATTGCTTTTTATGGCTAAATAATAGAGCACATATATGGAATATTATTGACCACATTTATTTATCTGTTTAGTTTTGATCAACATTATTTTGTTTTGTTTATTTGAATAGTGCCGCTTTGAACTTTTTTTTTTTTAAATATCTATTTTCATTTTTTTCGGGCATGTACCTAGGAGTGGAAATGGCTGAGTCATGTGGTAATTCTAGGTTTAACATTTTGAGGAATCAAGAGTTGCTTTTTGTTGGTTTGCCTTAACAGTTTGATTTTATTTCCAAACACAGGAAGCTCTTACTCCTCATAAATGTATTCCTCACATCATTGTCCGGGGTCTCGTGCGCATTCGATGTGTTCAGGAAGTGGAGAGAATACTTTATTTTATGACAAGAAAAGGTCTCATCAACACAGGTGTTCTCAGCATCGGCAGCGACCAGCATCTTCTTCCTAAAGATTACCACAATGTAGGTGACTAGCTCTGGCAGTAACACCACTGGCGGTCATGGTAAAGGCTGGTACATTGTTGTTAATAACACGGGCAAAAGTCACATTATGGCCATAAAAGTTATAAAGCAACACTTTTTAATTTTTAAGATTTTTTTATTGATTGATAAATAAAAATCTCCTCCTCTAAAGAGTGAGGAGAGAGAAAGAAAGGGGGGGAGGAATGGGAAGCATCAACTCATAGTAATTGTTTCTCATATGTGTCCTGACCGGGCAAACCCAGGGCTTCAAACCAGCGACCTCAGTGTTCCGGGTCGATGCTTTATCCGCTGGGCCACCACAGGTCAGGCAAAGCAACACTTTTTAGAATATGTGTTTCTCTGGAGAGGAAACTATGAAGCACTTTTTACCTGGACAGTGATAGAAAGGAGAAAGGGATTGCTTGAGAAAAGTACTGCATATTCTTTTGAAAAATAACTTTCTGCTATGGACATCAAAGAAATGTAGATGAACCCACATTGCTTGGTAGTAGTAGTACCTTCCAGAACAACTGAAACAGCATATTGTTTTTATTGCTCTAATTAGATTTTTGTTGTTTCTTTTTATTTTTTCCCCCAAAGAAATCAGTCATCATTATCGGGGCGGGTCCAGCAGGATTAGCAGCTGCTAGGCAACTGCATAACTTTGGAATTAAGGTAAGATTTTTGGCTCATGGAGGCAGAAACAGATGGTTAACTGCTCCTCTGGTTCGAATTTTCTAAGACTTAAAAACCAGTTCTGGATTTTAGCAAAGAATGCTGACTACATGATATCTTGAGATTTTTACAATCGATCCTAGAAGAGATACGAAATTTGAAATTGACTTAATAAAAGAAAGATAGAGGAATATAGAAATTCCCACAGTTTTATAAAGAGTTTTATTTTTTTTAAGATTTTATTCATTTGGGGGGGGGGAGGAGCGGGAAGCATCAACTCATTGCTTCTTGATCGGACAAGCCTAGGGCTTTGAACCAGTGAGCTCAGTGTTCTAGGTTGACGCTTTACTGGAGAATTTTAGACTCTAATGAGCAACTCGGAATAGATTTCAGTTAGGTTGGTATCAACGCAGAAATTCCTAACAGGTTATTACTGACATAATAGAAGGATCATTGGGAAAAATTCTTTAATTCTGCAACAGTTTGAGACAACAGATAACAGCTTGGAAATTTACTGTTTCTTGTATAAAAGTTTCTGAAATATCCAGTTACATTTTCTTATGCAAATTAAAGGAACCCTTTGAATCTTACTCTGAAAAATAAAAATCTTTGGTTTTGGAAGCAGGATTGAATTAATTAACCCTTTGAGTAGTGAGTGTTTTTCATGCTTGCTGACCCCCGGGAGTGAGTTTTTTTTTCAAAAAATGAAATTAGTTCCAGTTTCAGTTTTATTAACTTAAAATCATGTTTGTTTGATAACCAATTTATGGAAACAAGAACATACATTTACCTTTTTTTAATGTTGCCTTACCCATTTTTAAAATAAATCGATCGTAGGTCAGGAGGCACGAGGACGTACATGAACGTTCATACTACTCAAAGGGTTAATCTATGGTTGAGACAGACTTACAGGTCTTTCAAAGTACTGTGCATGTTTGAGGCTGCCTACTTCCCCAACGTAGGATATTCTTTTTCTCTATCTGGTCTGTTGCCTTATTCCAGTTGTTCAAAATTAGCCAAAATAGAGACTATTACTAAAAACTATTTGTGCAATTCATTATCTAATTTGTGTTGTAGTTATTCAATTAACCATCCCCTAGATTTCTGTGACTTCCTAAATCTGACACATTTCTCCTTTTTAAAAAACTTATTTTGCAAGGACTTTGGTTTTTGCTTAATTCACTGAATATTAATTTGTCTCTTGTAAAATTGAATTAGCCTTTTTGCTCTTCTCTATCTGGCTAAATAAATGATGACTAGGCCCTGGCTGGTTGGTTCAGTGGTAGAGCATCAGCCCAGTGTGTGGAAGTCTCTGGTTCGATTCCCAGTCAGGGCACACAGAAGAAGCGACCATATGCTTCTCCACCCCTCTTCCTCCCCTTTTCTCTCTCTTTTTTTCTCCCATAGCCATAGCTTGAATGGTTCAAGAAAGCTGGCCCCAGGTGCTGAGAATGACTCCATGGCCTTGCCTCAGGCACTGAAATAATAGCTCAGTTGCCAACCAACGGAGTAGCAGCCCCAGATGGGAGAGCATCACCCTGTAGGGGGCTTGCCAGGTGGATCCTGATCTGGGCACATGTAGGAGTCTGTCTCTCTGCCTCCCTGTCTCTCATTTAATAATAATAATAATAAAATGATGACTTTTTCACAATATCTTCTTTATGCGAGTATTAGGGGCAAGATAAGTTTTCAGCAGCTGGATCTGAAAGGGGTTTTCCTCTTAATTGAATTGAGGACCCAGATCTTGAATTACAGCATGTTGCTGACAAAGCAGAAGAATTGGAGCTGGATTTATAGGAAGTGGGTTTGCATTGGCAAGTGTTTTCTTAGTGTTATTAAGCTATGAGGTGTTTTAATTAATTGTTTATTTCAATGTTACGTATTCGAGTCTCAGCTTCCTGTTTGTTCTTTACTTAGGAAACCCACAGATGATGTTACAGGGGAGGTTGTTACTATCCAGAGTCTTCAGTGTTCAGCCTTCCTCTTTCCCTAAATGGAAACTGGACACGGATGGTTCTGTGTTCATCTGAAGTCAGAGCAGCAGAGTGGGGAGGGCTGAAGCACCAGCTCTAGCCTTTCTAGTTGGAAGAAATAAGGACTGGAGGTCTGAGGAAGAGTATTCAAAGGATCCCTGTTACCCCTTTTCTCTTGCTAGGCGATGAGGGTGACACCACGGAGACTACCCATCCCTGTTATGCTTAGAAAGTAGATTCCTCTGAGTCAGCTGAGAGATGGTAAACTCAGGGAAGATTCCTGAACAATTTGAAGGAGTGCTTCTAGGGACCCAGAAACGAAATGACTGGCCTTGCGCTGACTAGAATTCACATTTTTAGTTACTGCAACTGGTGAAGTGTAGTGTAGCACTTTGAGTCCCAGGGCCACCCACCTGAGAGCAGCCCTCCTGCCACCGGAATGAGAAATTTAAATAAGTTAAAATAGCCTGGGTGTTGGAACAACCTACTTAGGCCAAGTCCATAAGGGGACATGATCATTATTTTTTTTAAGTGACAGTATTATCTTAGGGAAGTTAAGGTCTATTTGCTGTGTTAAAGGATCATAGGACAAAATCTCCTCTTTAACCTGTTCTTTCTTTTTAATTTTAATTTTTTTTATTTTTTTATTGGTTTTAGCAAGAAAGGAAGGAAGGAGGGAGGGGAGTGGGAGGGAGAGGGAGGGAGGAATAGAGAGATAGAGAGAGAGAAGCATTGAGCTATTCCTGTATGTGCCCTGACCAGGGATTGAACTGGCAAACTCTGCACTTTGGGAGAATGCTCTAACCAGCCAAGCTATCTGGCCAAGGCTTAACCTAGTTTTTAATAGTGTTTTTTAAATTATGGAGTGCTGCCTGACCTGTAGTGGCGCAGTGGATAAAGCGTAGACCTGGAAATGCTGAGGTCGTCGGTTCGAAACCCTGGGCTTGCCTGGTCAAGGCACATATGGGAGTTGATGCTTCCAGCTCCTACCCCTGTCTCTCTCTCCTCTCTCGCTCTCTGTCTCTCTCTCTCCTCTCTGAAATGAATAAATAAATAAAAATTTAAAAATAAATAAATAAATAAATAAATAAATTATGGAGTGCTGTTTCATGAAAGCTTTCCAAGTGCATTTAATGGGCTAGTTCATCATGTCTTATAGGATTTGAAAGGGAACAGTGTGAGGATTTTACCAGCAGACCACTGACTTATTCCTTAGTAGACTCTGAGTTGTTTAAAGCCGCTTTGGCTTCTCTTCACACTGGTTTCTTTTCAAAGTCATTTCTCTGGGAATGTAATAGGCCCTGGCTGGTGGATCAGTGGCTAGAGCGTTGGCCTGGCATATGGACATCCCATGTTCGATTCCTGATCAGGGTGCACAGAAGAAGTGACCATCTGCTTCACTCCCCCTCCCTCTCCCCCTTCCCTCCCTCGACCTCTCCTGCAGCCTGTGGCTCAAGTGGTTTGAGCGTTGGCCCTGGGCACTGAGGATAGCTCAGTTGATTCAAGCATCTGCCATAGATGGGGTTGCCAGGAGGATCCCAGTCAGGGTGCACCTCACTATTGGGAGTTTGTCTCACTATCTCCCCTTCTCTCACTTAAGAAAAAAAAGTAATGTAATAAAACTATTAACCAAATATGAAATTTATTTAACTATTAGTCTACATTTATAGTAGTACATTTGATATGACTATTCTACTGAACTTAGCTTCCTCCATTGTTTGTCTTTGTAGGTGACTGTGCTGGAAGCCAAAGACAGAATTGGAGGCCGAGTGTGGGATGATAAGTCTTTTAAAGGTGTCACAGTGGGAAGAGGAGCCCAGATTGTCAATGGCTGTATTAACAACCCAGTAGCACTCATGTGTGAACAAGTGGGTTTCTTCCTTTAAGAAAGAATTTTCAGTGTGCTTTTGTGTAGTGTGAATGTGCTCTTCAATAATAGGATGATCGTTTGCCCCTCATCTTCTCTGACAAGCAAATACAGTTACAGTTCTTCCTTCTGAGAAAGGTGGTACTGCAGGTCTTACAATATTTTTTTCTAAGGTCTTTAATTATATTTGTGTGTTATCTTTAGGCCACTGGATTAGCACAGTGTTAGGGTTGCCAGAGTAAACAAATAATAAATACAAAATGCCTAGTTACATTCAGATAAATAACAAGTAACTTTTTAGTGTAAGTATGTCCCAGATATTTCACGAGATACTTTGCATGCAATATTTGGGACATACATACATATATATATATATTTATTTTATTTTATTTCATTTCATTTTATTTTATTTTTTATTTTATTTTATTTTATTTTATTTTATTTTATTTTATTTTATTTTATTTTATTTTATTTTATTTTATTTTATTTTATTTTATTTTTTTTATTTTATTTTATTTTATTTTATTTTATTTTATTTTATTTTATTTTATTTTATTTTATTTTATTTTATTTTATTTTATTTTATTTTATTTTATTTATTTTATTTTATTTTATTTTATTGTTGTTTACCTGAGAGTTGTATTTAACTGGGCATCTTAATCTTTTTTGAGGCTACCCTGCATAGTTTCTTTGAAGACCGGGTAGGCCCAAGGTATTTCCTGAAATATTTATTAACAGTAAATTCATTTGCAACCTCTGTGAGCATGTGTTTGTGCTCACGCACAAGGGCCCATAGAGGAGACAGCACGCTGGTGTGAGGAGCGGCCATGTGCACTGGAGCGTCTGCCGTCATAATAACTATTGGCTGGAAAGCTGGAAAGTGCATGGCACAGACGCTGTCGCTGTCCCCCTCTCATTCTCAGAAAAGGTCTCCTACATCATGCTGTTTTCTCACTGCCTTCCTTTGATGTCATTTTCTGTTAAGTGTATTCAGCTTTATTTTTTAGAGGCTCTAGACCCTTTTCTCCATGAGAGCTCTGTCTAATTGCAGCTTAGAACCTGTACGTAATTTTTTCCAGGGAAAATTTTCACCTTCTTATTCTTATTATTTTGAAGCTTGGCATCAGCATGCATAAGTTTGGAGAAAGATGTGACTTAATTCAGGAAGGTGGAAGAATTACTGACCCCACTATTGACAAGCGCATGGATTTTCATTTTAATGCTCTCTTGGATGTTGTCTCTGAGTGGAGGAAGGATAAGACTCAGCTCCAGGATGTCCCTTTAGGAGGTATGGGGAGAATGGTGTTCTGATTGTTCCCTCTAAGTCTCCTTCTAACCTAAGCTTGGTCAGCAGGAACATCATTCATCTGGGAGGTTGATGTATGCAGTAAAATTAGTTCTTCAGAGCATTCCTTGTGGACTGATGGGTTCTCCGAACCATTCTGCAGAGGGAGCAGAACTTCCTCAGGGACCTGTAGGTGCTTGTGTGTACACACACATCTTACTTTACACAATAGCTGGTATTTAAAAAAATTAAATATTTAATTATCAGTTTCCCAGAGGAGCTTCCTTTTGAGTGAAGTATGGTAAGCCCTCTGTGAGCTAACAGTCACCACATAATGTCTTTTCCAGATAAGTGTTTCTGTGTGCCAGGATTCCATTTGTTTTCCTTTTTGGGGGCAGTAGGTTAAGATTTTTTTTCAGTATATTTTGTTTAAGAATGCAAGAATGTGTATTATAACTTAATAATTTTACTTCAAATTTTTTTAGGCGTTGGTCCTAGAAGGACAATATTAACCGCAGCGCTCTAGGCAACTTGACTGTGTATCTGACTCATTTCCTTGAAGGTGCCAGCTGAAATTTTGCTATATTGTTTCTTAAATTGGTGTTTATTTAACGTATAACTTTATGACCTGAATTTATTCACTTGTGTTCTTGGAAGCATGTCAGAGTTTCTTAAAGTATGAACATTTGAACTCGGTTTTCAGGATGTTAATTTGCTTCAACTCTGTTTCATTGTAAGAGTTCTTAGTTCCTCACTCTGGTGTATACTCCATGTCTGTTTGGGGTGAACTCCTCAGGTAGGGACTGCCTGTCTCTTGTTTTTCATTTGCACTCCCCACCCCCAACCTTCTGAGACTGGCCTACACTGTAATCACCCCCATTGGTGTTGACAGACAAACCATAACAGAGTATCTTCAGAAATGTACTGGGGTCAACAGGGATCATTTAATTATCTGCCATAGTGTCCAGACCAAGTGGTGAGTTGTTGAATTTTCTGGAATTGATGATAGTTGTTCTCAGAATTTGGTTAGTGTTTGTCACATGTGTGGTAGTCACTGGATGGCATTTTCTTGATACGTTCAGTGTCACCAAATAAAAATGTAATGATATTGCTTTGTTTTTAACCTTATTTAAAATAAGGGAGGATCAGCAACACTTACTGTGTAAGAAACTATTTCATCTTATTAATAGTTTTTGGAATAGCTTTAATAATAATGCACATATCTGTATCTAAGGTTAGTTATAGCCAGACTAGCAGTATCTCAGCTGAGATCTTAGTTTGTTAGCACTTAACTGAAAGAAACAAAATATAAATACTAAGAAACTAGCGTTAATTTTACAGAGCATATGTACTGAAGTTTCTAAATAGTATTTACATAAAAATCACATTTATATTTTATCTGTTTATACTTAATTTTCTGTACTGTTCCACAAATCTTGGTTCTTGCTGAACCTCTACAGAACCTAAAGGAAAACAAGTGACAGGAGGCAGGAATGGGATTGCACAAGAAGGCCCCGAAAGTGGTAAAATAGCCCAGTGGTCTGGGGCCAACAGCCTGGCGCAAATCCAGGGGTGCTATGACATTCCCATATTACAATCCAGGGGAAGAATGGATATTTTTAGTGAGAATCTTGAGTTGTCTAAAAAACAAACAAAAGGCAATTGATATGTCTTCCTGGGGCTAGTCAAGCAAGTTCACGGCACTTTATAAAAGCTTCGCATCTGCAATGTGTACATTGGATGGTCATCTCCCCCAGGAAGGTTATAAAGAAGTAATCTGGATTACAATGCTTATAATTTATCAGTTGTAAGCCTCCCTTAAACTCCCCAAAAGGAGTCTAAGACAGTAATTGGAATGGTATCACAACGCTGTGTGTGCGTTGTTGAAAGTTCCAGTTGAGTGGGATAGATAAGTGCTGAAGTTGATAACAAGATGTGATTTCTGAGGCGTGCAGAGTCCAGGCTCTGTGGGACTGGGAGCCGGGTGGGTGGTGCTCGGTGAGGGGGACTGTCGCAGGCACCATCGCAGGCCTGGGGAAGGGACTCTGCAGCAGAGTGAATTGGCAGGTGGTGTTGCCATGTTTGGAAAAGTTAAGAACATGCTGGCAGTCTGGCTGTGGGTTGGGGATTTATTACACAGGCAACAGAGAACCCCTAATTAAAGGTACTAAGGTGGAGGGCTGGTGTGATGACAGCCCATGTGGGCTATTGCTGGGGACAGAATACAGCCAGTGGTCAGTGTCCCACAGATCCCTCAGTTGAGGTGAGATGTTATAAAAACTTGACTTGAGACCAAAGAGGAATGGGAATCCTCTGTGGGTATCTGTCTGGATGTGCAGAGGGTGCTTTTCTGTATCTTGCGCAAAAGAGGAAACAGCTTCTGAACTAAGCAGAAATGAGACATGGAGATATGGAACCTACATAGCTTTGTTTCCAGTTAAGATAAGCTTTCACTTCCTGAGAGAAGCCAGCCTTGTCAAGATGCCTTTCCCCCGCGTGGGCCCGGGAAAGGACCTCGGAAGTCCGGGGTTTGCGGGTTGAAGGCGGTTGAGGACAAACAATAATGAATTAGAGAATAGTGCTAATGCTGTTTGTTTCTGCTTTTCTCCGTTCCCGCAACAGAAAAAATAGAGGAGATCTACAAAGCTTTTATTAAGGAATCTGGCATCCAGTTCAGTGAGCTGGAAGAACAGGTGCTTCAGTTCCACCTCAGTAACCTGGAGTATGCCTGCGGCAGCAGCCTCCATCAGGTGCGACCAGGTCTCCTGAAACCTCCTTTGAAATGCTTGTTTTTGTTTATGTGTGTGTGTATTTTATACGATCTCAGTATTGAACTTGGGCTGGTTTTGACAAACAGGAAACAATGGTTCTGCTGCCTAAAAGCTAGCAAACCACGATTTCATGAGCGTATTAACCCCACAGTGGTTTTGAAAAAAAAAATTTTTTTTTTTGAAAAACAAAAGAAACTTTGTTTTCAATAATGCCTGTGAAAAAGCTTAGTGTGTGGTGCAGGGCGTGACTGGGCTGAATCGGGGCCCAGAGCCCGTGCATCAGCCCTCCTCCCGGTGCCCCAGAGAGGCCCCAGGGGCCAGGCTGTGGAACCCTGCATGGTCTGAAACACTGCTCTTGGAACAGCAGTATCCTTGCAGTGGTGGCCTGTTTATCTGGCTGAAATAAATTTAAACTTGCCTAACTTATTTAACCAAGTGATTTCGATACTTAAATATTCTGTATTTGGAATAGAGGCTCCATGGATGGCCCCTGACTCAACTGTCTGTCCTCTTTGGAACCTCTCCATGTTCATTTGATTCTTTTTTTATTCCCCATTGATTTGAGAGAGAGAGAGAGAGAGAGAGAAGCCACTTAGTTGTTCCATTTAGTTGTGCACTCATTGTGCTTCTCATATGTGCCCTGAACTGGGATCGAGCCTTTGACCTTGGTGCACCAGGATGACACTGTATCCACTGAGCCACCTGGCCAGGGCCTCCAAGTTCATTTGATTCTTCATGGCAACTGGAATAGCACTGTTTTCTCAAGTCATACTGCTTTTCAATCTCTATAGTTTCCATGTTGAAGACCAATATGGCATGTTTTTATAGGGAGCTGATCAAATGTGGTTTTACTCTCATAGAATTCTCCTTTTCTGAGATGGTTTTTTATTTTTATTAAGGAGTGGTACCCACACCCAAATCATATCTGCCTTTTATTTTAATAAGCTTTCCAGTGCATTGTTGAGCGATTTCCTTCGTCAGCACGGTGTCCACCTGGGCTGGTTTGTGTGTCCCCTCCTTCCATCATGTTCTGCCCTGTTCATAGCAGCCCTGCCCTCCTGCCTCAGGTGGCTCTTCCCATCTTGAGGTTCTTTCCTTCTCCCTTAGGTGCAGACTCAAGAAGAGGTAGGAACACCTCTTCTGTCCCCAACCTGTCCTGTTATTTCCCAGGTGTCTGCTCGCTCCTGGGACCACAACGAATTCTTTGCCCAATTTGCTGGTGACCACACTCTCTTGACTCCCGGCTACTCTGTCATCATTGAAAAACTGGCTGAAGGAATAGACATTCGGCTCCAATCCCCAGTGAGTATGACAGTGGTAGGAGGCTCTGGTCTGGCCTTATTTTTAGAGGATGTCAAGTTTGGGGCATGTGGATTACACAGAAGACAGGATACTTACTGTGACCATCAGCTACTGCCTCCAAGTACTTTTCTCCACATCAATTACATAGCTGCTGCTATTTGGAAACAATAGTGATACAGTTGCATTTTCATTAATAATAAAGTGTTCAAGTTGCTCACAACATCCCTGACCCAGCATACTTGTTTTCACTTTAAAATTTTGCCTTCAAATCCTTGTCCCTTTGCATTTCTACTGTACATTATTGTAATCATAAAGGCAGTTATTTATATTATACTTTATACTATATTATAAAGGTTTTTCATATTTTAACATAGTATTTATAGCCTGACCAGGCGGTGGTGCAGTAGATAGAGCGTCAAACTGGGATGCGGAGGACCCAGGTTCGAGACCCCCAAGGTCACCCGCCAGCTGGAGCGCAGGCTCATCTGGTTTGAGCGAAGCTCACCAGCTTGGACCCAAGGTCGCTGGCTCAAGCAAGGGGTCGCTCGGTCTGCTGTGGCCCCACGGTCAAGGCACATGTGAGAGGTCAATTAATGAACAACTAAGGAGCCGCAATGAAGAATTGATGTTTCTCATCTCTCTCCCTTCCTGTCTGTCTGTCCCTATCTGTCCTTCTCTCTGACTCTATCTCTGCCACAAAAACTAAAAACAAACAAACAAACAAAAAAACATAGTATTTATAAATTTTTCAAAAATTTAATTTTTAGAGAACAAGGGGGAGAGGGGGAAAGGGACAGAGAGAAACATTGATTTGTTATTCTACTTATTTACACATTCATTGGTTGATTCTTATATGTGCCCTGACTGGGAATTGAACCCACAGCCTTGGCATAGTGGACGATGCTATAACCAACTGAGCTACATGGCCAGGGCCAGTATTTATAAATTTTAATGCCTGAGCGATAATTTCCTGAAATAGGCTGTAACGGGTTTTTTTTCTTTCTTTCTTTTTTTTTTTTTCCAGAGACAGTGAGGCAGAGAGGGGGATAGAGACGGACAGACAGGAATGCAGAGAGATGAGAAGCATCAACCGTTAGTTTTTTGTTGTGACACCTTAGTTGTTCATTGATTGCTTTCTCATATGTGCCTTGACTGCGGGCCTTCAGCAGACTGAGTAACCCCTTGCTCGAGCCAGCGACCTTGGGTCCAAGCTGGTGAGCTTTGCTCAAACCAGTTGAGCCCATGCTCAAGCTGGCAACCTTGGGGTCTCAACCCTGGGTCCTCCACATCCCAGTCCGATGTTCTATCCACTGCACCACCACCTGGTCAGGCTCCCTCCTTTTTTATAATTTTATTTATAGATTTTAGAGGGGTGTAGAGAGAGAGAGAGAAAAAGGAGGGGAGGTGCAGGAAGCATCAACTCATAGTTGTTTCCTGTATGTGCCCTGAATGGGCAAGCCCAGGGTTTTGAACTGGTGACCTCAGCATTCCAGGTCGACACTTTATCCACTGCGCCACCACAGGTCAGGCTGTAACTGTTGTTTTGATCTCTGAATGCCAGGAAAGGATTTTCCATTGCCTTAAAAATGTAAATTTACATAATAGGATACTTGGGAGGGGTCCCAGATCATTTGGTTCCATCATGTTTTTTATAATTGTTTTTCTGAGCAGGTCCAGAGTATTGATTATTCGGGAGATGAAGTACAAGTTACCACAACAGATGGGACAGGGTATACAGCACAGAAGGTAAGTGCTGGAATTTTTCTAAGTGCTTCAGGTGCCTGGCAGAAACTGAAAAGAGTCTTTTCCACCAAGAAGGTGGCCTTTGGCAATCTGCCTGGAGCCTTGTTTGATTTTTGAGGAGTTATGCACGTCCAGTTAATTGTGCAAATCCGATTTAACTAATCTAACACTAATAAATTCATGGCTGATGGAATTCTTAAAATGGGTTCTGTGCTACATTAGTCCTTAGAATTGAGAAAGAAATTTTTTGCCCACATAAATTTGAAAAGTATTGTATACTACAGTTTACTTTTAGGGTTATACAGGGGCATATTAAAGGCTCTGAGAAGGCCTACTTTTAAAAATACCTATTTTAGGCCTGACCTGTGGTAGCGCAGTGGATAAAGTGTCGATCTGGAATACTGAGGTCGCCAGTTCAAAACCTTGGGCTTACAGGGTCAAGGCACATATGGGAGTTGATGCTTCCTGCTCCTCCCCCCTTTCTCTCTCTCTCTCTCTCTCTGTCTCACTTCTCTAAAATGAATTTTAAATTTTTTAAAAAAAATTAAAAAAGATATCTATTTTACTTTAATTCACTGTTTTCCAGATTGATGAGTTTTTTTGTTCATTTTGCCATGAAACCATTTTTCAAATCCGGAAAGCTCTGTTTTCATTTTGAAACTGCGGAAGTACTTCTATACTATTTGAGGTTTTTGTAACCACTTCAGTAGATGGACAGTGAAAAAGGTGCTATAATGTAATATGTGAAATCACACTGAGATTTCTGTAGTGTTGGAGAACAAAGGCACTTACTTGGGGTGCAGGAAGATTAATAAACCCCATAAGTTTATTTAAATTCAGTTATGTCTACATTTTGTCCTTTTTAGTTATCTGAAAGTATTTCACAGTCCTTGATATTCATACAGAAGTGAAGGATTGAATATCAAATGGAAAGACGAGGTTTGTGCATGAGTCCATGGAATGGGCCTCATACTATTCATCCCTTTAACTAGTGGTGCTATAGACTTGGGACTGATAGTGGTTCTCAGTCCCGGCTGCACATTACAACCATGCAGAAGGTGTTTGAAAAGACTGCAAAACATCACCCCGCAGGGATTCTCACTGAATTGGTCTGGTCACATTTGTGATACTCCCTAAGTGATTACAGCATGCAGCTGGAGTAGAGGACCACAAGGCAACAGTGTCCTTATTTGTAAGAACTACTTTACGATTTGTAAGATGACCCTAGTCAGGGTAATCTCCCAAATTCTTATTAGTGGTAATTTTTTTTTTAATCTCTCTTTTTCAAATTGCAAGTCAGCCTGTGGCTCAACCTCTGGTATGTTGTAACTCGGCCTTTGGTCATCCAGAGGACATGCCTGTTAAACTCACCCTGCTGGGTCGCCCTCTGCTGACCCTGGCCAGGCATGTTTGCTCTTCTCTCTTTGTGTTCTGGCTCCCAGAGATATTACAGGGCACAGCTTCAGCCTGCGTTTCAAAGCCTACTCTGAATGGTTAAAGCAAATGTTTTTATTTTTATGGTTGTCAGCACACATCACATGGTTTGAGTTGGAAGTTTCCCCAGTTTAAAAATGAAAGATTTCTAACTTGACAGGATACCCTGATAAACATTTGCAAACTAATTCAGTCTAGGCTGCTTCAACTGAGATGTAGTTTTAGTTCTTTAATAGCATATGTTTATATGTTGTGCCTGTTACTTTACTTAAGTTTCTGTGCTTTTGAAAGCTTCTTCCTTATTAAGAAAATCTATAGATCTTATGTTCTTCTAATTTTTATTTATATATCCAAGAGTAATCTTTTTGGTTGTTACATGGTAGCTGTTTCCTGTAACCAGATTGAGGATAGGGCACATGGTTTTTACTTTTAAATTTTTCTAATTTTCTTGTGGCAGAAAACAGTGACAGAATCCCAGGAAGAACTATGAATTTCTGTGAATCAAGCCACATACACTAAATCTTTTTTTTTTTTTAATTGAGTGGGTGGGAGAGACATGGTGGGGGGGAGAGAGAGAGAGAGAGAGAGAGAGACTTGCTCCACTTAGCACTCATTGATTGCTTCTCATATTGCTCTGACCGAGCTCAAACTGGTGCCCTCAGGGTCACGCCGGCACTCTCAGGATGGAGCCAGTGACCCTGGGATCCTACTGGCAACCTCAGCACTCCAGGAAGATGCTCTGTCTACTGCAGAGCCAAATACACTAAATCTCTGATGCAGGCCATGGTGGATATTGTGCTTTGCATTCAGCTTTATTCCACTCCCGTCTTCCTGTTACCTTGTACTGTAGATGATAGAAAGTAAGCGCGCGCGCGCACACACACACACACACACACACACACACACACACACACACGCACGCACCTTCCCAGACTCCTTTGCAGCTGGGGCTCTAAATAATAAATGGTTTGGTCATGCCAATGCACTTGTATGATATGGAAGGTCTAGTCTGGCTTTTACTTCATTTCTGCTCCATCTGCTGACAAACACAATGGTCGGGGTGTTTGGTTCTTCTATAGCAGGGACAGTTGAGGGTCCTGTTCAATCATTAACTACAAGGGAGTTGAGTCTACAGCCATACGACCCTGAACATGCCCGATCTCATCTGATCTCGGAAGCTAAGCAGGGTTGGGCCTGGTAAGTACTTGGATGGGAGACAAGGGAGTCGAGGCAGGACACGAGGAATCCATTTTGCTGGTACAGGCTGTTCTATAAGTGGCGTGATTCTGATAGTGGTATTAATGGCTCCTGGTTGTGGCATTGGTCACATGGTTCTGGAGCCAGAAATTTCCTGACTGTGTAGAGCAGGGGTCCCCAAACTATGGCCCGCGGGCCGCATGCGGCCCCCTGAGGCCATTTATCCGGCCCCCACCACACTTCCGGAAGGGGCACCTCTTTCATTGGTGGTCAGTGAGAGGAGCATAGTTCCCATTGAAATACTGGTCAGTTTGTTGATTTAAATTTACTTGTTCTTTATTTAAAATATTGTATTTGTTCCCGTTCTATTTTTTTTACTTTAAAATAAGATATGTGCAGTGTGCATAGGGATTTGTTTATAGTTTTCTTTATAGTCCGGCCCTACAACGGTCTGAGGGACAGTGAACTGGCCCCCTGTGTAAAAAGTTTGGGGACCCCTGGTGTAGAAAGACAGCAAGTTTCTTTGATGGCCTGGTTTTGTAAAAGACTTTTGAGAGCCATTCTTGAAGGCTCTGTTAGCATCTGTTACTTCATCTGTTAGCTAAATGATTCTGTAAGCCACTTGAGACCATGAAATAATTTTTTTTTAGATTTTATTTATTCATTTTTAGAGAGAGAGAAAGAGAGAGAGAAAAAGTGGGGAGGAGCAGAAAGCATCAACTCCCATATGTGCCTTGACCAGGCAAGCCCGGGGTTTCCAACTGGCAACCTCAGCATTCCCAAATTGACACTTTATCTACTGTGCCACTATAGGTCAGGCCAAGAACCTGCAATAAATTGCTTCCTTCTTTTAAAAAAAATTTCATGTGGCTTTACATGATTGTAATAGTCCCTGGTGTTTGTGACGTGCTTTACCATTTATAAGGCATATTGATGTATATTGTAAGGGGTTTTGTTTTAAGCATTAACCCAATCCTTTGCGATTAGTAGGGTGGGTATTTTCTTGGTCACACTTTAGAAAGCGTCAGAAATGATGCACAAGTTTAGTTCTCCTGACTCCAGATCTAGGTACATCCCTTCTTACAGCACTTATTTTCAGGATTGGGATCTGCTGACTCTTCTTAACCTGGGGTTATTATAAATCATCTAGACCTTTCTGCAAGTTCCTTCATGCAGATGCCAGTGCTTCCCAGCCAGGCACCTTTTTGCAGTGAGCAGCCTGCACAGCTGTGCATGGCAGTGTGGGATACTGACTGTCTCATGACCAGCAACAGAGAAGAATGTTCTTTAGGATTGAGATTTTCCTGGAAACACACGCACTGGGTTGTAGTGATGTTAAGTCAGTTGCTGCTTGTATGTTAACTGTTAATTATTTCCCACAGGTATTAGTCACAGTACCACTGGCCTTACTGCAGAAGGGTGCCATTCAGTTTAACCCACTGCTGTCAGACAAGAAGATGAAGGCTATCAACAGCTTAGGTGCAGGCATCATTGAAAAGGTGACTGGATCATGTAAGCCCCAGAACTACAGAGATTAATGTCAGTTGACAGGAGTTCCTTCACTTCTGATATTGAGAAGTAGTAGGTAATTTTGAATCCAAATAGAATTTAAAGATTTCCTTTACGTTTGAGTTATTACAGAAGGATATTATGAAAACGTAAGGAGGAGAGCTGGCTGAGCTCTGTGAATTTTAACTTCAGGAGGATAATCTTGTTATTCAGAATTAGAACTTGTTATATAAATAAGCAGTTCTTCTTTTTCTTCTGTCCTCCATTGGTCGGTCCCAGTGGGGAGAATGTTTGGCTTCCTCTGCCTTTAAAATCTTTTTAGCAGAATCTGCCAGTGCTGTAGGAGATAATGGCGGACTGACGAGGGAGTCAGAATTTATTGTAGGGACTTCAGCTTCAAGACCGAGTCTCATGAATGCTTTGTATTTTCAGATTAGCCGAGAGGTTGTTATTGGGAGTACGGATCTGAGGGACACGAATGGCCAGATGCTCACAGAGAAGAGAACGGAGGTTGGAGAATGAAAAGGGAGTAGTGAGGCTTGTTTTTTTTTTTTTAGTGTAGTTTTAGTTAAGAGCTATAGGTTACTTCTCAGAGATTGTTGTACTTTTGATTAAAGACACTGTTAACCATTTTTCTCTTGCTTACTTTTCAGATTGCCTTGCAATTTCCTTATAGATTCTGGGACAGTAAGGTTCAAGGGGCGGACTTTTTTGGGCATGTCCCTCCTTGTGCCAGCAAACGAGGGCTTTTTGCTGTATTCTATGACATGGATCCCCAGGTAAAGTCATTGGTGAAACGTGGTGTGAATTTCTCTATTACAGTTTAAAATACTGTGTGGTAATTATTTACATGTCTAGCTGAAAAACTAATGGACATCGTGGACACTCTCAATGTATGTTTATATTCTGGGAGGATACTTGGATGGGACATTTTCCTATAGGGTAGGAGCCCCATTATCTGCCATATTTTCTCAAAGTGCTGTTGTTGCTCCCTGAGAAATGAGTTGGTCACTTGTGGAAACTGCATTATTTCAGGCTGATAGGGGAATTCCTTTTAGGGAGAGCCTACCACAGCGTAGCCATGAGTGGTACTAGAAAAGGACTTCCCAAGGATCCTCCAGCAGTGCTGTGAAGGCTGGGCTCTGATTGGCCCAGGTGAGGGCAGGTCTTGGTGTTAGCAGATGTGATTGGTGGGGGACATTAATGATTTGAAAGCTATGGTGGTGCTGATGTCATGCAAAGGAATCCCAGTTGTTTGTTTTTTGTCTTTTTTTTTTTTTTTTTCATTTTTCTGAAGCTGGAAACAGGGAGAGACAGTCAGACAGACTCCTGCATGCGCCCGACCGGGATCCACCCGGCACGCCCACCATGGGGCGACGCTCTGCCCACCAGGGGGCGATGCTCTGCCCATCCTGGGCGTCGCCATGTTGCGACCAGAGCCACTCTAGCGCCTGAGGCAGAGGCCACAGAGCCATCCCCAGCGCCCGGGCCATCTTTGCTCCAGTGGAGCCTTGGCTGCGGGAGGGGAAGAGAGAGACAGAGAGGAAAGCACGGCGGAGGTGTGGAGAAGCAAATGGGCGCTTCTCCTGTGTGCCCTGGCCGGGAATCGAACCCGGGTCCTCCGCACGCTAGGCCGACGCTCTACCGCTGAGCCAACCGGCCAGGGCCTGTTTTTTGTCTTAATTCCAAGAAGCATCTTAAAAGATTTCACATGGGAGCTGAGGGCAAAGTTTCTTTACTATTTGAGAAAGTTCTTTCCCTTACTTAATCCACAGACTTCCCTTCTCAACCTTGTTCCACTTCTTCTAAAACAAGTTCTTACAAGCGAAAAGCCAAGAGAACCCTCAATCAGATATTTACGCTGCCTCCTGGTTTTTTTTTTCAGCAGGGTACAATAAAAAAATGTGTAGTGTCTAGGCGAGTAATGAGTGTCTGTGAGTAGAATGGGCAGGTGAGTGGAAGGATAGGAACGGTAGGAAATAATGAAATTTAATTTGTGAGGTGAGGTCATCTCTTTGGAGTAGTGCATTTAGAGACTTTTGCACCCAAGTGAAAAGTATATAAACTGCTTTTCTCTGTCACGTGTCCAGAAGAAACACAGCGTGCTGATGTCTGTGATTGCTGGGGAGGCGGTGGCCTCCCTCTGGAACTTGGATGACAAGCAGGTGCTGCAGCAGTGCATGGCCACGCTCCGGGAGCTGTTCAAGGAGCAGGTCAGAGACGCCCTCTCCAGGACGGGAAGGACATGCCCGCTCCCAGTGTGCTCTTCCCCGCTGCACGCCGCTGTTACCGAGTGAGGGGAGTCAAGGCAGTGGGCCACATTCTTCTCTTGGCCAACACCCAACTTTCCACCGAAGTTCCTGGATTAGATTGCTAGAGCTGCCATAACAAAATACCACAGCCTGGAGGTTTAAACAATGGAGTTTGTTTTCTGACCATTCTGGAGGCTAGAAGTCCAAGATCAAGATGTTGGCAGGTTTGGTTTCCTTGAGGACTCCCTCCTTGGCTTATAGATGGCTGCCTTCTTGCTGTGGCTTCACATGGTCACCCCTCTGTGTTGTCTGTGGCCTAATCCTCTTTCTTATAAAGACACCAGTCATACTGGATTCAGGCTACCCTAATGACCACATTTAAACTTAATTACTTCATTAAAGGCTCTTTCTCAAACATGGTCATATTATAAAGTAGTGGGAGTTAGGGCTTCAACGTATGATTTTAGGGGGGACATAAATGTATCCATAACAGTGCCCCATCCCTCCTCTTACACTGTTAGCTTCCTTCCCCTTTTCCTTACATCATGAACACCCTCTTTCTTAAGGATGTAAAAGGCTCAGAATTTCCAACAATTCTGTATTTACCCAAACCCTAAGCAGGGGTCTCCAAACTTTTTACACAGGGGGCCAGTTCACTGTTCCTCAGACCATTGGAGGGCTGCCAAATACAGTGGTCCTCTCACTGACCACCAATGAAAGAGGTACCCCTTCCAGAAGTGCAGTGGGGGCTGGATAAATGGCCTCAGGGGGCCGCATTGCAGCCTGCGGGCCCGTAGTTTGGGGACGCCTGCCCTAAAGGCTTTAGCAATAACTTTCCTTTTAAAGGGACATTGTCTAGAAATTTTTTGTACCCCACATAAGCAGCCAGTGTCTTTTCTGTCTTTCTCCAAGGAGCTTAAGGTACTTTTTACTTGTCAATTTATTAAATCTCAGTCTCTGGAGATTTATAAATGGTGTGGCTTATATCTTTTTCAAATAAAGGAACAGACGTGGAAAGAAGTGGAATGACTCAAAGGTCACAGAAATTAGAGAAAGAGAGGCATCCAGGGGTGTTGCTTATTTTGCATGATGTTGTTATCTCTCATAGTAGTGCCCAGCTCTGGGGTTATGTCCAAATATTTGTTTTCAAATTATTCAGCACTGAGGACATAGTTTCATGATGGTGCTTCGCAGAGGCTGGCTTACGAAATGATTTGAAACTTAGCGTGAAACACATCTTGGATAGCTGTTTGTGGAGCTTGTTGAGATTCCACCTTAGGTCCTAGAACTCCAGCCCTCCCTTCCCTACTCTGGCTGAGGCCCTGCCTTCTGCATCTCAGGCACAGGCCAGGGTGGGGGGGAGGTGATGGCCCCATGTACGCAGGAGGAGGGTGAAATGTAAAGTGAGGAGACATGTGCAGGGGGAGGTTGCAGAGCTGGGGCAGGAGGTAAGAATGGTGCACAGATATGGGTTAGGGTCATAAAGGGTCAGAGGAACATACTGAAAATGGCTATTTCAGAAAGCTACAAGAATGACCTCAGTTTCTAATGGGAGGGAGGACTGTATATTTATAGTTTGGGATGCATCATGACTAACTCCCTTCTTGATCATGTTCAACCTGACACAGGAAGTCCCCGATCCCACAAAGCATTTTGTCACTCGGTGGAGCACAGACCCCTGGATTCAGATGGCATACAGTTTTGTGAAGACAGGTGGGAGTGGCGAAGCCTACGATATCATTGCTGAAGAGATACAAGGAACCATCTTCTTTGCTGGAGAGGTATGTATCATGATACTAAACCCACTTACTTTTATTTTGATTTCTTTTAATTAAAATGATAAATGTCCAGAGTTTAAAAACTTTTTTTTGTGGGTTTTTTTTTGTGTGTGTGTATGTGTGTGTGACAGAGACAGAGAGAGAGGGGGACAGATAGGAACAGACAGGAGGAGAGAGATATGAGAAACATCAATTCTTCATTGTGGCACCTTAGCTGTTCATTGATTGCTTTTTCATTTGTTCCTTGACGGGGGTGGGGGACTGGGGGGCTGCAGCAGACCTAGTGACCTCTTGCTCAAGCCAGCCACCTTGGGGTTTTGATTTTGTTTTTTTTGTTGTTGTTTTTACAGAGACAGAGAGTGAGTCAGAGAGAGGGATAGACAGGGACAGACAGACAGGAATGGAGAGAGATGAGAAGCATCAATCATTAGTTTTTCATTGCGCGTTGCAACACCTTAGTTGTTCATTGATTGCTTTCTCATATGTGCCTTGACCGCGGGTCTTCAGCAGACGGAGTAACCCCTTGCTGGAGCCAGTGACTTTGGGTCCAAGCTGGTGAGCTTTGCTCAAACCAGATGAGTCTGCACTCAAGCTGGCGACCTCGGGGTCTCGAACCTGGGTCCTTCCGCATCCCAGTCTGACGCTCTATCCACTGCGCCACCTCCTGGTCAGGCCACCTTGGGGTTTTAAACCTGGGTCCTCCGCATCCCAGTTCAACACTTTATCCACTGCGCCACCGCCTGGTCAGGCAAAAAAAACCTGTGAAGTTTTATGATGACAAACAGCAGAGGTCCTCTCAGTAATCCTCCTCAGACTTCCAGAGCAACCATTTCTAACTCTCTGCTCTTTCTTCTGGAATTTACTTCATGTTTTAAAATACTTATATTGTCTTTTGATTTTACAAGTTAGACATTATTAATGACTTCCTATCAGGTTAAAAGATTTAGCTCGTTTCATCTCTTCACTACATGTTTACTTCACAGTGAAGTTGGTGTCATTGTTGAAGTGATGTGGCTTGGTTAATGTTGCTTACTGCTGACCACGGAGTTCATTGATTCCATTCCTATATAGTTCTCTGTTTTGACCGTCATAATAACCTTGTTTTTCGTTAGCTTAATTCTTTTTTTTTACTTTAAATATATATATTTTTTTATTCAGTGAGAGGAGAGTAGGTGGAGATAGACTTCCTCATGCACCCCAATTAGGAGCCACCTGGCAAGCCCATTAGGGGTTGATGCTCTGCCCATCTGGGGTGTTGCTCCATTGCTCAGCAACTGAGCTCTTCTTAGCACCTGAGGCAGAGGCCATGGAGCCATCCTCAGCACCCTAGGCCAACTCGCTCCAATCGAGCCATGGCTGCAGGAGGGGGAGAGAGAGAGAAAGAGAAGCACGAGGGGGAGCAGATGGTGCTTCTCCTGTGTGCTCTGACCAGGAAGTGAACCTGGGACATTCACGCTCCAAGCTGACACTCTCCACTGAGCCAACCGGCCTGGGCCAATTTTTATTTTTCAATTCCAGTTAACATACAATATTATATTGCATAGTTTCAGATATACCACCCAGTGATTAAACTTTATATCAGTGGTCCCCAACCTTTTTTGGGCCACAGACCAGTTTAATGTCAGAAAATATTTTCACCGACTGGCCTTTAGGGTGGGACAGATAAATGTATCACGTGACCGAGACAAGCATCAAGAGTGAGTCTTGGATGTAACAGAGGGAATCTGGTCATTTTTTAAAAATAAAACATCGTTCAGACTTAAATATAAATAAAACGGAAATAATGTAAGTTATTTATTCTTTCTCTGCAGACCGGTACCAAATGGCCCACAGACCGGTACCAGTCCACAGCCCGGGGTTTGGGGACCACTGCTTTATATAACTAAGTGATCATCCTGATAATTCTTGTAGCCATCTGACACCATAGATAATTAGAATATTCACTATATTCCCTGTGCTATACTCTACAACCCAGTGAGTCTTCTGTAACTACCACTGCCAGTTTATACTTCTTAACCCCTTCACCTTTTTCATCCACCCTCAACTCGCCTCCAGTCAGGCAACCATCCAAATGTTATCTGCATCAATGAGTCTGTTTCTGTTCTACTTGTTAATTTATTTTATTTTTTAGATTCAGTTGTGGATACATATGTATTTATTACCATTTTATTTATATTTTTTATATTTTTTTCTTCTTCTTAAAGAAGACTATTAACATTTCATATGACACTGGTTTGGTGGTGATGAACTGTTAGCTTTTTCTTGTCTGGAAAGATCATTTTATGTCCTTCTAAATGATAGCTTTGCTGAGTAGAGTAATCTTGGTTGTAGGTCCTTGCTTTTCATCACTTTAAATATTTCTTGCCAGTTCTTTCTGGCCTGCAAAATTTTTGTTGTGAAATCAGCTGACAGTCTTATGGGAGCGCCCTTGTAAGTAACTAACTGCTTTTTTCTCGCTGCTTTTAAGATTCTCTCCTTGTCTCTAAGCTTTTGCAATTTTAATTATGATGTGTCTTGGTGTGGGCCTCTTTGTGTTCGTCTTGTTTGGGACTTTGTGCATTTCCTGGATTTTATATGTCTTATTTCCTTCACCAGCTTAAGGAATATTTCTGTCATTATTTTCTCATAATAGGTTTTCAATTCCTTGCTCTCTCTTTTCTGCTTCTAGCACCCCCTTGATGCAAATGTTGGTACACCTGAAGTTGTCCCAGAGGCTCTTTACACTATCCTCACTTTTTTGGATTCTCTCCCTCTTTTTTTTTTTTCTCTTGATGGTTTTCTGCTTCCTGATATTCCATATGGATGATTTGATTATTGGCTTCATCAACTCTACTATTAATTCCCTGTACTTTATTCTTCATTTCAGTTAGTGTATCCTTCATTTCTGACTAGTCTGTTATGTGTCCTCTTCTATTTTTATGCTTCCTGTCTCTTTGTTGAAGTTTGCATCAAGTTCATCTACTCTTCCTCTAAGTTCATTGAATGTTCTTATAACCAGTGTTTTTAACTCTGCATCTGGTAGATTGTTTCCATTTTATTTAGTTCTTTTTCTGGAGTTTTGTTCTATTCTTTCAGAATGTTCCTCTGTCTCCTCATTTTGGCAACCTCCCTATGTATTAGGTAGAGCTGCTATATCTCCCAGGCTTGGTGGAGTGGCCTTGTGTAGTAGGTGTCCAAGTAGCACAGCCTCCCTGGTCACCTGAGCTGGGCCTCAGGTGTGGTCCCCCGCAGGCCTCCTATTGTAGTTGAGCCTTGATTGCTGTTGGCACATCAGTGGAGAGGGATTTACCCTTGGGCTGATCAGCTCTCAGGACTGGCTACTACCGCCTTGGAAGATCTGCTGTGCAGGGGCCTACCCTATGAAGCTAGGGCTCTGGTGCCTTCTGAGTCTGCACTTTGTGCATGTGGCTCGTGGAGGTGATGGGGTGGTGCTTCAATGTGCTCTGACACTGTCCACTGGGTGCACTGACTCAGGGGCCTCCCGGGAGGTGCAGGCCAGGGTCAGCCTCCACCTGTGTTCTACCTGGAGCTACCAGGCATGTGCTACAAAGCAGTGTGCCGATATCTGCTACTTTTGCTGGACTTGAGGGTGCCCAGGAGAGGCCAAGCTGTGAACCAAGGATGGCTGCTATGCTAGGCCGGGGCCATTTAGCAAGAGGTACTAGGAATGCCAAGGCCAGAGCTGCTTGTTGGAGAAATTTTAGGGAAGTCTAAGCATGAGCCAAGACACGCCATTTGTATGGAAAAGCCACTGGAAATAGCTTGGGTTGGCCCTCAAGCTGGGTGTAGCAGGCCTCAGGGAATCATCAGGGTGGCGCAAACAGTATAAGCCAGGTTGATGGAGACTTAGATATGGTGCCCACCCACTGGCTCTTTGTGGGGAGGGCTCAGGAAAGGAACAGTGGCTTTTGTCAGCACTTCTGTTTGGGAAATAGCTGCCCTTCAGCTCTAGTCTTAATGTCTGACAGTTCAGTTCCTCCCGTATATCTCTGGTATCTTTGAAGCTGCTGCCGCAGCTCTGGAGCTCAGGGAGTGAGTCCAAGTAAGTTTGTGCTCCAGCTCTTTTTTTTTTTTATAAATAAATTTTTATTAATTTTAATGGGGTGACATCAATAAATCAGGGTACATATATTCAAAGAAAACATGTCCAGGTTATCTTATCATTCAATTATGTTGCATACCTATCACCCAAAGTCAGATTGTCCTCCGTCACCTTCTATCTAGTTTTCTTTGTGCCCTTCCCCCTTCCCCTCTCCCTCCTTACCCCCCATAACCACCACACTCTTGTCCATGTCTCTTAGTCTCGTTTTTATGTCCCACCAATGTATGGAATCCTGCAGTTCTTGTTTTTTTCTGATTTATTTATTTCACTCCGTATAATGTTACCAAGATCCCACCATTTTGTTGTAAATGATCCGATGTCATCATTTCTTATGGCTGAGTAGTATTCCATAGTGTATATGTGCCATATCTTCTTTATCCAGTCTTCTATTTTTTTTTTTACAGTGATTAAAGCCTTTAAGCAACTCTTGGCCAATACAGCAAGAATCCATAAAAGAGTAGTGTCCTTAACATGTTCACCAAGTCCAAGTTGGCACCAACACCATTCCAGATCCCTGCGAATGCAACCCAACCCCAGTTCAGTCCGTTAGGAGGTGTCACAAGGAGCAGGAGTCCAGGAAAAGTCCACATCCAAGAAAAGTCCGCATGGCACTGGGATTGTTGTCACAATTTCTATACTTTGCAGCTCACGTCCAAGTCCCAATGACTGCTGCTTCTAGCTGGTAATGGTTCAGCTCTTTAAGAGGAACTGCCTGGGACTCCCACAGCCCTCTGTCTCAGCCACAATCCCTAGTGGTTTTTACAGTGAGAATAGGGACTTCTTTTCCAGTGCCCTGGGCTAAGGGGCCTAGTGTGGGGCTGGGCTCCCTTGCTCCTCAGTGAGGATTTCTTTTTTGTTTAATTAATTTTAATGGGTTGAAATTGATAAATCAGGGTACATATGTTCAGAGAATACATCTCTAGGTTATTTTGACATTTGATTATGCTGCATTCCCATCACCCAAAGTCCAATTGTCTTCTGTCACCTTCTAACTGGTTTTCTTTGTGCCCCTCCCCTCCCCCAACCCCCTCCCTCTCCCCCCCCACCCCGTAACCCCCACACTCTTGTCCATGTCTCTGAGTCTCATTTTTATGTCCCACCTACATATGGAATCATATAGTTCTTAGTTTTTTCTGATTTACTTATTTCGCTCAGTATAATGTTATCAAGGTCCATCCATGTTGTTATAAATCAGAGGTCCCCAAACTTTTTACACAGGGGGCCAGTTCACTGTCCCTCAGACCGTTGTAGGGCCGGACTATAAAAAAAACTATGAACAAATCCCTATGCACACTGCACATATCTTATTTTAAAGTAAAAAAACAAAACGGGAACAAATACAATATTTAAAATAAAGAACAAGTAAATTTAAATCAACAAACTGACCAGTATTTTAATGGGAACTACGATCCTCTCACTGACCACCAATGAAAGAGGTGCTCCTTCCAGAAGTGCAACGGGAGCCAGATAAATGGCCTCAGGGGGCCACATGTGCCCGCGGGCCATAGTTTGGGACCCCTGTTGTAAATGATCCGATGTCATCATTTCTTATGACTGAGTAGTATTCCATAGTATATATGTACCAAAGCTTTTTAGTCAGTGAGGATTTCTATAACTGAGGTATCCTTCCCAATTTTTATCCACCACAGGTAGGTATGGACCAGCCTGTTCTGCATCTCCACCCCTCCTACCAGTCTCTTTGTGGCTTCTTTATATCCTTAGTTGTAGGACTTCCATTCAGCCAGATTTTAAGAGGCTGAGTTGTGGCTATTCTGTAGTTTAGTTGTAATTTTGATTTGGTTGTGGGAGGATAGGAGTACCTTGTTTACTTACACTGCCATCTTGACCCAAAGATCCTAACCATAGCTGAATTCTTATACCCCTCCTAAGTCTTCCTGAACTTTAGTCACCTCTAAATCACTATCAGCTGAGGTGTGAGTCCATGTTTTTGTTTTTTTGTTGTTTTTTTTAAATTTTTTATTTATTTTTTATAGAGACAGAGAGCGAGTCAGAGAGAGGGATAGACAGGGACAGACAGGAACGGAGAGAGATGAGAAGCATCAATCATTAGTTTTTCATTGCGCATTGCAACACCTTAGTTGTTCATTGATAGCTTTCTCATATGTGCCTTGACCGCAGGCCTTCAGCAGCCCGAGTAACCCCTTGCTGGAGCCAGCGACCTTGGGTTCAAGCTGGTGGGCTTTTTGCTCAAACCAGATGAGCCCGCGCTCAAGGTAGTGACCTCGGGGTCTCGAACCTGGGTTCTCTGCATCCCAGTTTGACGCTCTATCCTCTGCACCACCGCCTGGTCAGGCTGTTTTTGTTTTTGTTTGTTTGTTTTTTGTATTTTTCTGAAGTTGGAAACGGGGAGGCAGTCAGATAGACTCCCGCATGCGCCCAACCAGGATCCACCCGGCATGCCCACCAGGGGGCGATGCTCTGCCCATCTGGGGCGTCGCTCTGTTGCAACCAGAGCCATTCTAGTGCCTGAGGCAGAGGCCATGGAGCCATCCTCAGCGCCCGGGCCATCTTTGCTCCAATGGAGCCTTGGCTGCGGGAGGGGAAGAGAGAGACAGAGAGGAAGGAGAGGGGGAGGGGTGGAGAAGCAGATGGGCGGCTTTCCTGTGTGCCCTGGCCGGGAATCAAACCCAGGACTCCTGCACGCCAGGCTGATGCTCTACCACTGAGCCAACCGGCCAGGGCTGAGTCCATGTTTTGAAACCTCTTTTCCTGGTGTACTCATCCCTCTGCTCCTGTCTGCACTGGGTTGATCTCTAGGACTCCTGGGAACATCTCCTTCATACCACTTTCCCTTTCTTCCATTTTTTCTTATTTATTTTTAAAATTTTTATAAACTACACATAAAATTTACCATCTTAACTACTTAAGTGTCCAGTTAATTGTAATTCATTTACATAGAACCATCAACATGATCTATCTCCAGAACTTTTTCATCCTGCAAAACTGAAACTCTGCCCCTCAACAACTCTTCTCCCCGAGCCCCTGGCAGCCACTACTTTGTCTCTTTGTATTTTTTCTAGGTACGTCATCATAAGTGGAGTCAGATTATTTGTCCTTTTGTCACTGGTATATTTCATTTAGCATAATGTCCTTAAGGTTCATCTGTATTGTAGGATGTCAGACTGTCTTTCCTTTTTAAGACTTATATCCTGTTTATCCATTAATCTGTCATGGACACTTGAGTTGCTTCCACCTTTTGGCTGTTTTGAGCATTGCTGCTAACATGGGTGTATACATATCTCTTCAAGAACTTTTTTTTTTTTTTTTTTGTATTTTTCCTAAGTTAGAAGTGGGGAGGCAGTCAGACTCCTGCATGCACCCAACTGGGATCCACCAGGGGGCGATGTTCTGAGTCTTTGCTCCGTTGCGGCCAGAGCCATTCTAGTACCTGAGGTGGAGGCCATGGAACCGTCCTCAGCCCCTGGACCAACTTTGCTCCAATGGAGCCTGGGCTGCAGGAGGGGAAGAAAGAGACAGAGAGGAAGGAGAGGGGGAAGGGTGGAGAAGCAGATGGGCACTTCTCCTGTGCACCCTGACCGGGAATCGAACCCAGGACTTTCACACACCAGGCCTGCACTCTACCGCTGAGCCAACTGGCCAGGGCCAGATGCCTTTTTGATTCCTTGCACCTGGAAACTCATGACCTTCAGCCCTAGATTTTACTTCTGATTGTTTCATTTTTCCCTCTATTTCTGATCTTCTATTACATATATCGGACTCATATTATCTAATTTCCTTTTCTTTGCTATTATTCATTTGTCTTTTTATTCTGCTTTTGTGGTGGGGAGAGTTATCATCCAGCCTTTATACTGACTTAAAATTTTGGCTTTTACTTTCTGAGCACTTTATTCTCAGACTATTTCTTTTTGGTTGCTTCCTCTTGTTTTGTAACTTGTTCTTTGCATGACTTCTCAGAATTTCTATATTGTCTCCTTTAGCCTGTGCCTCCCACATGTCCAAATAGCCAGTCCTTAACTGTGCTCAGATTTGAGTGAGGCATTCTTAATTTTTTTGAGTGAGTCATTTTTACAAAGCTCATCAACCGGTAATTGAATCCACAAATCAGTATCTAGCTCTTTTTGCAGGAATATGGTTTCTCTCATTTGTATGGTGAAAACTCAGCTCCTGGCATTCTGGGAGCCAGAAACCTCTTAATTATGAAGACTTTAACCCCCATTTCGTTTGGCACCTTACCCCTGCCCTCTCCCTCAGATCTCCTGGGGGTATAGTGAGCGGGGGTGGGGAACCTATGAGGGGCCAAAATGCTCTTTGCAGTCCTTAATTTCCTTCCCAGTGATAGCCAACCTCTGTCTCCATGGTTCCTGATGCCCCCAATGGCTGAGAATTTTTAAGGATTATTTGGGGTGAATTGGCTTGCTTTTGTTATCACCCTATCCTGCCCTATCCCCCAAACTTAGCTGAGTCAAGTGACTTCTCAGCACTTTCCTCTGCTTTCGTGCTTTGTACATTATAATTTGGGATTACTGAGGTCTCCCAGCTTTATCTAAGATAGTGCTTTTATTTTTTCTCTTCATTTTTAAATGACCACAAAAGACCATTTAAAAACCAGCGACCTTTGATTACTTCACAGGCCAACTTTGTAGGAAGAGCAGAATGGCTGCATGCCAGGCAACTGCCAGCTGCTCCAGGAGATGGCTGCGTTAGGACCCTGGACCATGAGCCGGGTGTGGAAGGAACCTGTTTTGCTTTTTTCTTTTCTTTGCTGTTTAATAGTTGTTACCTTCTTATAGAACCCATTTCTCTGTGGTTTATATTAGTCACTCTCTTCTACATAATTGTATTCCTGCTGGCCTGATCCATCCACTTACTGAAGTTTTTGTCATATCCAGTCTCCATGTCACATCCCTTCCACTCAGCCATCAATTTAGGTGACATGAAACCTAAAGCAGTTCCCATGGAACTTCATCTGTTTGTTATCTTCCATTTTCTATGGCCTGCTCACTTCATTTCAGCTAGCCTACCCCACAGCTACATTCCAAGCCTACTTTCCTGTCCTGGGCTTGCTTATTGTTCCCACCACAACCTACGTGCAAGGGAGCCCTCAGCCACCTCACTTTTCCTTTCCTGCTGAACTGCTGTCCTTTGAGTCCCTCAACTCGAGCTATCCACTTGTTCCATCTAGCGAAACCACCACGTTGGAGTTGTGATTTACTTTTTGTACCATTTCATTTAATGCTGATTTAACAGCTACATTACTTGTCTGAGGAGAGGTACTATGACTTATTCATTGTACTTAATTCTAGTACCTGTCATATATAAGTCTGTAGTAGAATGCCAAACAGTCCTTCACAGGAGTGCTGAATTGACTGTAGAATGAATGCATTTAGTAATGCATGGGAGACAACAGGAAAAGGTCAGGTGTTGTGATGGGTGTGTACTGTTAACCTGAGCACACAGGAGTGGCACTAGTCTTCACTTTGGGACGATCAGAGGAAGCATATGCTCATATTACCTTTGATTATCATCTGAATTCCTTGTATGTGATATCAAATCTTGCATTTATTTTTTACAGGCAACAAACAGACATTTCCCGCAAACGGTTACTGGGGCATATTTGAGCGGTGTTCGAGAAGCAAGCAAGATTGCAGCCTTTTAAATAGAATTTGGCTGGACCCAGTTTTCTACTGTATCCCAAGTGGGAAAGACGTTAACCTCACTTTCACAAAATCAAACAAAATCATCTGAATAACAAAACTGCAGTTTCTAAGGTGGTTTGATGTTAACCCACGTCACCACTCTGAAAGCATTAGCCCTAAGAATTGTTTTATAAGCACTTATATTTAATTGCATTTTTCACAAGTCTAACTTGCGCTCAATCTTCTGGATTTCAGAATAAGGCAGACTATAAACTTAAACTAAGATCTTGGGTATGATTCTTCCATAGTTGGAGATTCCCTTTAAATCTTTTTGTTTGGCTGATCAATTTTCACATATTGAGAAACCAAGCCTATCAAGCAGAAATCATTAAACAGAGCCATGTATATTCTTCTGTGACAACTTCACTCTTTGCCAATGAGCCTTAAGATTTTTATATAGTTCTAACATTAAGCTTTTACTTAAAATTTCAATAGAAATCTTTCCTTTTGGATACAGCACAAACTTCAAACAAAAGTAAATGAAGCTTCTGGAATATTTTATATACTTCCCATTGGGTGTTCAAAATAAATTTAAATTGATATCTTTTGTGATAAAACATTTTAGGTTTGTGTCCTCATTGGCAAAAGAGCAAAATTTTCAATCCTTAAACAGTACAGGTTTGTATCACTGAAAATGGGGTAGAGATAGTGTGGTCTTCATACTTGACACAGACTATAGGGCTGATTTTCCTTTGAGCCAAATTTGGGTGGATGGCACACTTCAAATAGCCTTAATTTTAGTAATTACTAGCAAAAATATCTTGTCAGAATCTAATAAAAGCCTCTTCCCACTGCCTCTTTTAAAAATAACTGATTCAACCTATAGGAGTATTTTTTACAGAATTATGTTTTCAGTATTCCATCGGCAGGTCCACTGGAAAACTGCAGAAAAATGTGATATCCTGGTTAAGTATTACATATTTTATAAGCCATATTGTAAAAGCCTGAGAACATGGCAAATACTTTTTCCTTTTATCACTCATGACAAAAGAAAAAAAAAGTTACTTAAAACAGACACTGGTTTCAGGGTCTTCAAGATGTTTATCTTGCCAAGAATTTCAGTTTACAGGTAATAATAACATGGATAATTTAAGTGCTTCTGAATGACTTTAAAGCCACTTTTTAAAATAATAGGATTTTAAGTCAGCTTATAAATAACAGTATCATATGCAAATGAATGGTGAAACTAGATACATTTCAGTCCCCATCCAAGTATGATACAAATGAAAGGAAGATGGAGTTTCAGAGTTACACAGGGAATGAATGATATTTAAGTTATCTGATGAGATTCATTGGTACTAACTGGCAAGTATTCTGCTTTCAAGTGTTAGGAATTAAAGCATTTAAAGAATAGCATGTGTTAAGTGATAAATGCAAAATATTTTGTTTGAAATGGTTCACAATAAATTGAGTCTAGGCACTTAAACTTGTGCTACAAACAGGAAAAACCTACTTAATAAAGTACGGTAAATGTGTATTTAAAAAAACCCTCATTTCCTGTCTTGTGTCTACACCTGACATTTTGTTAAGGAACCATGGTACTTTTAAATTCTTGAGCTACTATGAATGCTTTTCATTGTTCTGAAGATTCTGTAATTGAGTAGCCATGAATATACAACGTTTTAACTGCAGATTGTGAACAGCTGGTTGTGTAAAACTAAATAAAAACTAAATTTGTTTTTCAAATCCACTCTGCACTGTAGTGATGAAAACACATTACATTCTCATGAGTTTTCACACCTGCCAACCACATCCCTTCACCTATATACCCTCCTTAGACCTTTAAGGTCATAGGCATTTCTATACATCCCCTTTAAGTCAATGACCATAAAGTAAACAATTATTAACCTTGATCAACTTACTTTTGTGAACAACTATTTTCCCCAGGAAATTTCTTTGTAGTGCATTTATTCAAAGTGAAAGTGGTCAGTTATCACTGAAGAACATTCTAATTATATACATGTTCTGAAATCCTTATGTAGAGGAGAAACACTATAAAAACCTCTAAATTAAGTTGACATGCAAGAGACGAAAGCATTATTACTTTTATTGACAAAGTTTATAGGAACAAATGAAATACTTAAAATCAAAGGCCAATTCACAGGTTCATTTACTTTATTCATTTGTATTAAGTGCACCTTTTTCTAATATGTTAACAATTTATCAAAAAATCAAAATTGAAAGTACCTGTTAACAGTCTACTTATTTTTACGTATTTCTGTTCTACAATGCAAAGGTATTTTTATTTTAATCACTTAATTGGTTCATCAAAGGCCTAATTCTCTCATAAGCAGCATGTTTTAGTTTAAAATTCAGAGATTTAATAAACTGATTAAGACAGTCAATTTAAAACAAATTAGTTTTATTCAGGGTGGTTCATATGTTGATTACCTAGAATCCTGATTAGCCAAAATTTAAAACCCAGCAGCTCTCATTCCACAAATGCATTTCTCCAATGTTAGAAACATTTCTTGAATGTTAGGAATGAGTCTATTCTCACTTTGGAGAACTATTTTGTCAGATACCCACTACTGCCTGCACATTATCTTCTAGCATTAGCATTACACCTGGTGCTTTTTGTCTTAATTACAGAGGTCCAAGTTTCCTGTAAATACCAATATCTTATATGGGCAAAGCAGTTAATAAAAATCAGTAATTTATTATAAGCCAAATGTTCTTGTACTTATCCCACTATTCGCTAAATTTCCGAACCTTTAGTGTGTTGATTTTGGTCTGTCCTTAATATAAAATATATCTAAAAACAATGGTTGCAGAGTTGACACCAAAACAAATTAATGACACTTTCAAGGCAAAGCAGAGAAACTGTTACTTCAGTGTTTTCTTCACTGAATTCTGACTCACTGCTCTGTGATACCATCTGGCTGAACACTGACATTTCAGTTTATAACAGTAAAGATACCTACACCTCTATGGGTTTAAAAATTGATCTGCACAAAAGAAATAAAAAAAAAACTTTATATACAACAAATTTGTTTTTCAAAATACAAAAATATCTGTCACTTGTCATGCTGACAAATTGATACATATATACATGCAGGAGAAAAGTTCCAATTTAGTCATCCGGACAGCTGAAGCTTCTATATTCTTAGTATGATGAACACACTGCCACTGAGTTTTTACACTGACAGATGTATTCAAAATATTTCATATATTAAATACTGCATTGGTCTCTGCATGTATAAGTGCCAGTTATAGTAACAGTTTCTGTTCTCCTTGATTAAAAGTATGTCTCAAAAAGCTAATATTAACTGCACTAAAAACAACAGTTCAAGAATTGATGACCTTATTTAAAGAAATCCAAAATGTACAAAATAACAACTATAAAAGGAAGGAACAATCACTGCCATGCAAAATTTTAAAGTAAAAACTGCATAGAAATGCAATTTAAAATGGCAAACTCAAATTTACATAACACTTAAGATAAAAAAGTCAGGAGTAAATTCTACCAACACAATTCTTGCAAGGATTTAGAAAAGTAAATACATTCTCTTTGCTGGTTTAATGGTATAAAGCAGATCTTTAAATCCATAGAACTGCCTCTGTCCTTGATCTCAGGAAATTAGCTGTAACGAAAGAGAAAAACATTATTTCCCATACCCAACATACAGTATCAGGTACACATAAATCATAAAACCTATTTCACTTTAAAATATTTGACTACTGTGACCTTGGGAAACTAGTGGGAGTCAGTATGAACTAGAGAGCTACTGCTAGTCCTCTCCTCGCCGGACTGGTGGACAGACGTGCTCTTTAGTTGACTGAGCATCTCTTCTCATCTGAGATTAGGGTCTGCTCTTAATGTGGAAGCTTTATTTTAAACTCTAAAATGGGAATGAAAAGAAATATCTTTTCCCATCTATTCTGAGGAAATCTGAGGATCAAATGTGACATTTAGTAATATATTTTGAAAAACATGCACTATCTGATATACTGTACATTTCTTTGTCTCTTATGTCCAAAATGATCAAAATTAGATATGGTGGATAGATTTACCTCTTTAACAGTTGTTTTTATGAAACCTTTTCTTTCAGTCAAATCATAAGCAGGATAATTTTCATATACCTATAGTAAAAAGAAAAACAAAAGATTTAAAAATCCAATAATGCTATTTTTGGACAAAAAGTGTATATTATGTACTAACAGCTGCATGTATATTCTAACAGTACTTTGACTCACCAGAGTATTCTATTGCAAATGAGTAGTTTTAATAATGTTGTATATACAGTAGAAAATAAACTAGCATACAAACATGCTCAGTGTTTTAAACCGGGAATATCAGTTGAATTAACAAACATGAGTAAGGAAAACATCTAGATAACCTATGTACTCTTATTAATCAATGTCACCATGTTCAAATTAATTTTCTAAATAAAATTTAAAAATAAAAAAGACAATAAATGATACTTTTTTTGTGGCAGAGACAGAGAAAGTCAGAGAGAGGGACAGAGAGGGACAGACAGGGAGAGAGATGAGAAGCATCAATTCTTCGTTGCGCTCCTTAGTTGTTCACTGACTGCTTTCTTTTATGTGCCTTGACCAGGGGGCTACAGCAGAGCAAATGACCCCTTGCTCAAGCCAGTGACCTCAGGGTCTCGAACCTGGATCCTCTGCATCCCAGTCTGATGCTCTATCCACTGTGCTACCACCTGGTCAGGCTCATCCAACTATTTATAATTCAGTTTGAACTCTAGTGTACTTCAGCCTTCATTCATAGCTCAGTCCCTTCCCCAAGTAGGTCTTGGGAGTACTCTATTCCTAATATCTTACTCTAAATTTCCCTCTTTTATCAACTTGATACTTCCTGTTTGATTTCACAGTGACTTCTAGTCCTGACTCCATATGCACCCTGCCAGCTTCATGCCTGCAATGTAGTTCAAAGTCAGCACACTTTTCTCTAAAGGATCAGACTGGTTAAATGGTCAGCTTTTCTCATGATGCATTTATGCCACTGCTCTGTGGAAGCTGCGATGGCCAGTACTTACAATGACCATGTGGCTGTATTACAAACAATCACATTAAGATGGATTTTGCCCACAAGCTGATAGTTTGCCATTCCCTGCAAATACAATAATTTACACTACTTGAATTGTTTCCTCCTTGTTCAATTTATACAACGCTACAAACCTGAGGTGGTCTAGCTACCAACTAGTTAGGCCCAGAGAAAAGATTGCTGTGGGAAAATTAGACAACTTTGCAGACTGATCCTGTTTTGAGTCTATGATATTCAATGCCAAAGCCTCCCCAGCAATCCCAAGTAGCTCTCTAATCAGGTCCTTTCACTCCTGTCAATGACAATTTCATCCCCTTACTCAAGTGTCCAACATTTTTGTTCTCAGCCAGGAAGCTGTTATTCCAAACTCCTTCAACTCTCTGACATAACTTTTCCTCCAGCTTGTTTCTGGACTCATCACCTCACCACTTTTCCCTCTGCAGAGAGCAGTCCCTCAACTCTCCTGACCCTCAGCGTCTTCTCTCCCGCACTGCCCACAGCCTAACACATGCTTGCGATCTATTTCCCTTCTAATGCAAGCCACTTGAAACAAACGTTAATTTATTCACTTCCCTCACTATTCATTTACCACCCATTAAAACTGCTCTTATATAAACAATTATCTCCTAATTGCTAAGTCCAAAAACCCTCCACCTCACTTAACATCTCCATATTAATAATCCCCTTTTAAAAATTACATAAATGTACTCACAAAACCATTCAAAGGGACAGAACTAGTTTCCCTATACTCCCTCCTCCCTTTCCCTGCAGACTGAGGGTCGGCGTGCTGTGCATTCTTCTAGACTGTTTTAGAAAGTGAATTTATATATAAATGTATAAATGTATCAACGACTATATAGTTTTCCTGTATTTACACAAATGGGGTAATATTCTGTATGTTTTAATTTCCACAGTTTTTTCCATGTTCTTTTGAACTGCTACATAGTATTCCAAAAATATGGATGTTACCAGTTTAACCATTTCCCTATTCAGGGCCATTTCTGATTTTTTCAATATTAGACATGCTGAACATTACTGTAATCATTTTGTGCAGATGTGACTATGTCTTTAGGACAGAAACCTAGAACTGCAATTGCTAGGGTAAAGGGTATTTGCAATTTAAAGTTTAAGGTACTACTTAATTGTTCTCCAAAGCTATTACATCTTAAGGCATGAGAATGCTTCCCTATCCTTGTCAACCATGAAAACTTATTCCTCATAAATATTTTATCATGCTAATACGCAAAAAATAGTCCCTTTTAATTTCTACTGCCCTCATTAGTAGGGAAGGTTAAGCATGTTTTCATTCCTTTACAGGCATTTTTTTTTTTCTGTGAAGTACCTGCCTTTCCATAGCCACTGTCCCATTTAAGTTGATTTCTTTTCTTATCTGGCACTATACCCACCCACCTTGAAATGTTTCTGCTCTTGGCTTTCACAGCACTGCTCTCTGGCCTTCCCTCTGAGACTGACCACAATTTCTTTCTTTCTTTTTTTTTTTTTTACAGAGAGAGTCAGAGAGAGGGATAAACAGGGACAGACAGACAGAAACGGAGAGAGATGAGAAGCATCGATCATCAGTTTTTCGTTGCGACACCTTAGTTGTTCATTGATTGCTTTCTCATATGTGCCTTGACCAGGGGGCTACAGCAGACCGAGTGACCCCTTGCTCAAGCCAGCAACCTTGGGTCCAAGATGGTGAGCTTTGCTCAAACCAGATGAGCCCGTGCTCAAGCTGGCGACCTCAGGGTCTTGAACCTGGGTCCTCCACATCCCAGTCCGATGCTCTATCTACTGCGCCACCGCCTGGTCAGGGCACAATTTCTTATATTCTGTAGAAATTATGTCTTAACTCTTTGGTGTTAATGGTCTCCAGGACTGTCCTTTGCTCTTCTCACCTTTTATCTTCTTCCATGGGCTACCTTATCTATATTTCTGGTTTTCCTTTTTCTTTTTTTTTATTTCTCTGAAGTTGGAAATGGGGAGGCAGTCAGACAGACTCCCCGCATGCGCCCAACCGGGATCCACCTGGCACGCCCACCAGGGGGCGATGCTCTGCCCATCTTGGGGCATCGCTCTGCCACAACCAGAGCCATTCTAGCGCCTGAGGCAGAGGCCACAGAGCCATCCTCAGCACCCGGGCCAATCCTGCTCCAATGGAGCCTTGCTGCGGGAGGGGAAGAGAGAGACAGAGAGGAAGGAGAGGGGGAGGGGTGGAGAAGCAGATGGGCACGTCTCCTGTGTGCCCTGGCCGGAAATCGAACCCGGGACTCCCGCACACCAGGCCAACGCTCTACCACTGAGCCAAACGGCCAGGGCCCATATTTCTGGTTTTAACTCCCAGCAACCTCCCAGTCTAGGTTTCTCTCCTAACTTGAAGAATTACAATGTTCAGATTTTCTCCCACATCAGTGTTCCGAAGCACCCCATCTCAAAACATCTAGAACAAAACTCTCATCTATTCCTCAAAAAGTGTATATATATACCTTTTGTCTGTTTCCTATTATAATTAATGCACCCAAAGCCTTAATACCCACACTGAAACCTCTGATCATTCTCTTGATTTGACTTGGATTATGGCAACTCTGTAAACTTTGACTATGACATGAACTGGTTTCTTGTCTCTTATCTCGTTCTTCACCAGCCTGTCCTTGGTTATGTCTAGGATGATTCTTAAAAAATTGAAACCTGATTAGGTCACGCCCCTGACAAATAGCTCTCAAAAACCTCCCAACCTCCCAATTCCCATTAGTTTTAGGAAGAAAACCAAACTGTAACATGGCATTCTTAAGAACTGCAAAACTTTAATCTTCTCTAACTTCTGTAAAGACTTACTTCCAACTATAGTCTTCAGCCAAATTAAACTATTATTCATTGCAGTCACGATTTGTCATGTTTTGTGAATGTGTCAATGTTCTTCAATTGTATGAAACAGCTAATGCTCTACAATCTCTTCCAAGGTGCTTTGCCACAATTCCTCAACCCTATTCCTCTCAATCTCAAGGTCCTTTTTGTTCCATGGTGATGTAGCTGCCTTCTGCACTCTTATAACACAGCCCTCACAGTGTACTCTATGAAAACAGTTGTCTTTCGATTCCACTGGACTATATGCCCCCAATGTGAAGTAACAGCTTTTCCAGCTCTACCTCTAACATCTATCCCAGGAGCTAATATAAAGTAGAGGTTGAGCCCTGGCTGGATGGCTCGTTTGGCTGGAACATTGTCCTGCAATGCAGAGATGGCTGGTTCTGTCCTTGGCCGGGGCACATACAGAAACAGATTGATGCTTCTGTCTCCCCCTTACCCCCCCCCTCTCTGGATTCAATAAAAATAAAAGATTAAAAATATAGAAAAAAAAAAGGCAACAGAGAACATTAAAAAAAGAGTGCTGAGTGAATTAACAAATAATATCTTTAAAAATATAGAACATTTCACCTTTGATACATTTCAAATCTTAATTTCATTATACCGTATGAAGAAACTAGATCATAGAATCTCCCAGTATTGAAATAAGTATGAAATCTCTATGGAATCATTTTCAAGACTAGATCATTTTAGTACCAGAACTGCACAGAAGTCTAACCTAAGAACCTGATCTATATGTAACATCTCATTTATCACAGTGACACTGAAAATGAGATGGTCCATAAGATTTTGCTTTGTAAAACTAACATAATCTAAGGATGCATGAATACAAAGTTCCCACCTCAGGAAAAGGAAGTTCCCTATGTAGTTTGGAATGTAACACTTTAATCACTGTATACATTCTACTGTTATTTATGAAATAACTCCAAAGGGCCCAGGCTTTTACTTACTTTAATGTGGTTATCCCAGCACCTGTAACAGGATGCCTGGCATGTGGCAGTGAAATAAGGATGTGTTCAATGAAAGAATACATGTAAAAATCTGGCTTCGAACTGAGGGATAGGTGAAAATTTTCAAATAAAAGCAAAGTGATCTAAGCATCTGTCCAATTACCTTTTTGCAAATCTGCTTCATTGTAACTTCCTCCAAGTTAGCACTAGCCAATAATTTCTTTACTGTTTCCTTTAACTCTTCGTCTGTAGGAGGTTTCTTCAATTTCTTAATTAAAGGTTCATCATCTGAACTATCTTCAGATTCACTTTCTAAAAGACATTACACGTGAATTAAAATTTTTCTTACATAGTAAATTAGTATTCAGGATAGACTGGAAAAATTCTATAAGCATTCATCAGATTCTCAATGAGGATATTAGGTAAAAATAATTATAAATCATCCAGTATAAAACATACATTAAAATTTTTGGCCTGACCAGGCGGTAGCACAATGGATAGAGTGTCAACCTGGGATGCTAAGGACCCAGGTTCAAAACCCTGAGGCTGCCAGTTTGAGCAAGGGGTCACTGGCTTGGCTGGAGTTCCCCAGTCAAGGTACGTATGAGAAAGCAATCAGTGAACAACTACAGTGCTACAACTATTTTTAAGTTGACGCTTCTCATCTTTCTCCCCTCCTGCCTGTCCCTCCCTCTCTTAAAAAAAAAAAGTAAATTTTGAAAAATTATAAACTATAAAAAACTGATATACTACAAACCCCAAATGTTCTTCTCAGTTTACCTATTTCCTAAACACTTAAAAACTGTTATAGCATGTTATATCTTTAGTGATGTTTAATTTCTTTCTTTTTTTTTTTTTTTGTATATTTCCGAAGTTGGAAACGGGGAGGCAGTCAGACAGACTCCCGCATGCGCCCGACCGGGATCCACCCGGCATGCCCACCAGGGGGCGATGCTCTGCCCATCTTGGGGCGTCGCTCTGCCGCAATCAGAGCCATTCTAGTGCCTGAGGCAGAGGCCACAGAGCCATCCTCAGCGCCCGGACAAACTTTGCTCCAATGGAGCCTTGGCTGCGGGAGGGGAAGAGAGAGACAGAGAGGAAGGAGAGGGGGAGGGGTGGAGAAGCAGATGGGCGCTTCTCCTGTGTGCCCTGGCTGGGAATCGAACCCGGGACTCCTGCACGCCAGGCCGACACTCTACCACTGAGCCAACCAGCCAGGGCTAATTTCTTTCTTTTTAATTGAGAGGCAGGGAAGTAGGGACACAAAGAAACAAGACTCCCGCATGTGCCCCAACCAGGATCTGCTCGGCAAGCCCACTAGAGGGCAATGCTCTACCCATCTGCTGCTCTATTGCTCTAAACCAGGGGTCTCAAACTCGCGGTCTGCGGGCCGCACAAAATTGTTCGGCGGGCCGCGAGTTTGAGACCCTGCAAACGGAGCTTTTTCAGTGCTTGAGGTGAGGTCATGGAGCCCTCCTCAGCCCCCAGGGCCAAACTCCTTGAAGCATTCGAGCCATGGCTGCGGGAAGGGAAAAGAGAAAGAGAGAGAGGGGGAGGAGGGGTAGAGAAGCAGATGGTCACTTCTTCTGTGTGTCCTGACTGGGAATTGTGCCTGGGACTTCCACACGTCAGGCGGACGCTCTACCACTAAGCCAACTGGCCAGGGCTAATGATGTATAATTTCTCACATACCTTTTTTGGAAGTGTTTTGATTCTTCTTGGTGGTGCTGCTATCTGCCTTCTTCACATTCGCATTCTTTACAGATTTTTTACTTTTAGGAGTGGTTTTCTGTTTAGGTTTTTCTCTTTTAGAAGTTTTTTTTGGTGGCTGTCATGAAGCAAAGTATATACATTCATGAGATTAACTGCTATCTTTCTACTCCTCTATACCCCTCAACATTAGAGAAAATTAATGTGTTCAATATTACCTATAAAAAAAGTATTACTAATTATCAATTTTTGAGATGACTAGTATACCCAACAAATTTAATTTTATGCCAACATATTAGTCCTGTGAAGTCAAGAATCAAACACTAAAAGTAACACATGTCCACATTTATTTCACACACGATTAAAAAGAAAGCTTTACATGTATTACCTCACTTAATCTTGAAAAACTCTAATACAGGTACTAGTAGTACGCTGTTATTTACTGTCACTCCCAATTCATATGGAAGTTCCATAAAGATAGGGATTTATTTGACCACTGTAATCATATGTATCCCTCACTCCTAATATAGTGCACGGTACACAGTAGTTGCTCAATAACTATTTATGAATATATGAGGAAACTAAAGCTCAAGAAATTATTTCTCTCCATAGCCACATAACTAATAAAATGAGGTTCAAATAGATCTGACTCTAGAACCTGTTCTCTTAAATAATAATTCATAGCTGGTAAGACAAAAGAAAAGGCTATACATATGGCTAGACTAAAATGACAAAATTGGTTACTTTGTCTCAAATAGGGTCTATAAAAATTAGAAAACATTACTTCATTTAATTGATATTTCCAAAGGTAAAAGTAGCCTGGATAAGCAAATATCCCAAGATAACTTAAATTTTCATCTTTTAAACCAAAAATACTGCAAATCACTTCTGACAGAATGTTTCCCCAAATGTTTTACATTTAATTTCTTGTTACTATCATAATTCAACTTTTTTTTAAAGGCATTTTTTTATTTTTTTAGATTTTATTTATTCATTTTAGAGAGAGGGGAGAGAGAGAGAGACAGAAAGAGAAGGGAGGGAGGAGTAGAAAGCATCAACTTCCATATGTGCCTTGACCAGGGAAGCCCGGGGTTTCAAACCCACAACCTCAGTGTTCCAGGTCGATGCTTTTACCCACTGTGCCACCGCAGGTCAGGCAATTCAACTTTTTTTTTTTACAGGACATTGTGTTGAATTTATCCTTAAGAAAAATTAAAGTGTACAGACCAACCTGTTACAAAAATTAAATGGTTCAGTCGATTTCTAAGTGCAGTTCATTGGATTTTAGTGCCTGTCTTTTCTCTTGCTCCACTGCCATTACCATACACATTTACTTACACAAGCCTACGACCACCCTGCAATACCTCAATAAAGTGTCACCTGGGAATTAGCTAACTTTTCTAGTTCAACCACTATCAACTCACCTAAGAGGTGTCAAGGGGTTGACGATTCTAAAAGTAAAGTATATGAGCTTTCCTATGGGTTTTTGCCATTTTTACTTATTTCCTAATTCTCAGAGGTGTTCCAGATAGTGAGTGTTGCTGGAAAGGCATGAATGATTCATTACAGTTTTCTGTGATTAACTTGAACTAAGTTTTTAAGTTTATAGAGCATCCACCTAATCATAACCACACTAGGCCCTGAAAGGAAATACTAAAAATTCATTAAGTTCTGTTGATGCACTTAACACACAGAATAAAATCATCACTATTAAATATCATTATTTAGTCAAAGTTTAATAAAATCTTGGACCTGTAAGATATCCAGATATTTTACAAGAAGTTATTACAAAAAGGGTTGGAGAGAGTAATAATGTTTAAAACATTACTACTTAATCTCCATTCAAATTAAATAATTACAATAATAATTAAAATACTTCCAGAGCCTTTTAAGGCCAGAGTATAAGGCTGTCATTAAAACTTTAAAAGGCACACATAATATGGCACCATTTTAAAACCTGCAAGATGGGGCCCTGGCCAGTTGGCTCAGCAGTAGAGCATCAGCCTGGTGTAGTGGATACCCCAGGTTCAAATCCCGGTCAAAGCACACAGAAGTGACCATTTGCTTCTCCACCCCCCTTCTCTATTTTTCTCTTCCCCACCTGCAGCCATGGCTCAGTTGGAACAAGTTGGCCCCAAACACTTAGGATGGCTCCATGGCCTTGCCTCAGACACTAAAATAGCTTGGTTGCCAAGCAATGGAGCAACGACCCTAGATGTGTAGAGCACTGCCCCATACGGAGCTTGCTTAGTGGATCCTGGTTAGGGCACATGTGAGAACTTGTCTGCTTCCCCACTTCTCACTTTTTATATATATATATAATAAAACCTGCAAGTTGGGAGTAGTAATAGTTTAAAATTTGCAGCAATAAAGAATAATCAAGCTATCTCCATAAAATCTTACTGTGGTACAAACATGTTATTAAAACTATGCTTCTTTTTATATTTAACATTACCATCTAGAAGGAAAAATGTTCTAGTTTTTAAAAGGACAATTAGTCTATTACCTATTAATAAAAAGACTGCAAAAATACTGTTACAAGCAGTATAGAGACAGAGTATAATAGGTAAGAAGGTGGCTCTGGAGGCAAGCTTCCTGTATTCTAATTCTAGCCCAGCACATCCCCAGGCTCTAACTTTCTCATTTACAAAATGAGAGACAAACGGGAAATACTGTCTATGGACAGTCAATGCATTAATAATGCAAATACTTTTAATGGCACCCAGCACATAGAAAACAATAATTAGCCATCATTACTATCATGAGTGCCTCTTTTGTAAATAAATTCTTTCATTATGCAAATGTAATTTCCTCCAATAACTTGAAATTTGTTTTCTTTAAAAGCAAGGCAGAATAAAAAGCAGTTAGACAGACTCAATGACACTTGTGTTATGTTAACTAACTAGGTAACATCTTGTTTATTTCCATTACATCTGGCAGATAAGACCGGACCCACCAACATGCAAATCTCTATAATAACAAATTATGTTATTTATAATGAAGTTCACTTATCTTCAGTAATAACTTAGAAATTATTCTGTCACAAATTAAAGGAAAGAAATCAGTAAAGTATATTTTTTAGACAAATATTGGCATGAGAAGGAGTGAAAGCTACAGAGTAAAATAACTAAACTCTGCAGATACACATATTTAAGAGGTTTGATCTCAATCAGAGGCAGGCCCTGGCCGGTTGCTCAGTGGTAGAGCGTGAGCAGACAACTGATTAATTCACATCATATGCTTTGGTCTTACAGGTATTAAAAAAATCATACCAGCTGTCCTCAAGATAAGTTATTAGGTACAGGAGGAATAGGTAACTGGAGAATTTTTGGCAGGTCAAACAAACATGGGTAATCTGGAATTTTAAAGGTAATGAAAAGAGACCCTGGGAGAGCTGAGACAAAGTTAAACCATGCCCACTTAAAATTTTATTTTATTTTTTTATTTTTTATTTTATTTTTTTTCATTTTTCTGAACCTGGAAACAGGGAGAGACAGACAGACTCCCGCATGCGCCCGACCGGGATCCACCCGGCACGCCCACCATGGGGCGACGCTCTGCCCATCCTGGCGTCGCCATGTTGCGACCAGAGCCACTCTAGCGCCTGAGGCAGAGGCCACAGAGCCATCCCCAGCGCCCGGGCCATCTTTGCTCCAATGGAGCCTTGGCTGCGGGAGGGGAAGAGAGAGAGAGAGAGAGAGAGGAAAGCGCCGCGGAGGGGTGGAGAAGCAAATGGGCGCTTCTCCTGTGTGCCCTGGCCGGGAATCGAACCCGGGTCCTCCGCACGCTAGGCTGACGCTCTACCGCTGAGCCAACCGGCCAGGGCCACTTAAAATTTTATATGAACTTTCAAATCTTCACCAACTTCATTTCTTCTTCTGTGTGTTTAGGATAATCTCATTCATGGTTCTAAATACAATTTAATCAAACTCCTCCTCTAAATCCTTCATACCACTAGTAGTTTGACTAATCCACTATACCAGTGGTCGGCAAACTGCGGCTCTTTGGCCAGTTTAGGAGTACCCTAATTAAGTTAATAACAATGTACCTACCTATATTGTTTAAGTTTAAAAAACTTGGCTCTCAAAAGAAATTCCAATCCTTGTACTGTTGATATTTGGCTCGGCTGACTAATGAGTTTGCCGACCACTGTACTATATACCACAGTATTTGGCCTATAATTCACTTATACCTACTTTTAGGGAGGTTTGTGAAGCAGTGAAAGAAACACAGATTTAAAGCCAAACTTCCTAGCTCAACTCCTCACTCCACTACTGACTAAATCTGCATTCTAAGGCAAATCACCCTTCCTTATACCTGTTTCTCACTGTAAAATTAAGGTAATACCAAAGTAGGCTGAACTTACACCCTTTTTTCACATTTTTATATCTGATATTGGTGCACATTTCACAATTTACATTAAAAGGATGCCTTATATGTATTATAGATTTGATGGCCATAGCTGTAGAATTTTTTTGAGGACCAAATGCATAAATACATATAAGGCAGCAAAAAATTAAACACTTTATATGCGTTTTTATTATACTGTAATTATTTATATAGTTTTCTCACTACATTACAAGTTTCTTAAGAGCAAATCTGACTATCTCCTTGAGAATAGGCATCTATTTTATTGAGGCCTATGCATCCCCAACACCTGCAAGAGTGTGAGGATAAAGGAGCCACTTAAATATTTGTCATGTTCACTTCTGTATCATTTGTAGGATCTGGCTTTGAACCCAGGATGTGGTTAAAAATATAAAAGGAAAAAAATGCATTTGTATAGCACTGCTTTCATATCCACTATAAAGAAAAATAAAAAAAAGAAACCCAAAGACAAATTCTCATTGTAAGCGAGCCAATGCCTTATGGCTAGTAAAAACCAAGACCACTGATTTTCAGTGTGCCTCCTACTATACTAGTTGTACAGAAATGACTAACTTACCTATATATTTAGCCAGAGTTGAAACTACTGAACTAAATTACAGAAATAAGCCGGTGGTACCAAGTGTTACTAATGATGACAAAGAATAAAAAATACTGGCAAAGAACACAGAACGGCAACAAAAGGACAACCAAACTCTGTATTAGGGCTGAGTTTACCCCCAAACTTTGCATGGATCCCTAGATCCTTTCTTAGAAAAACAATTGTTTTTAAAGCTAAAATTGGTGTAATCAATTTTGCAGTCTTCTCCAAATATCTTTCTTTTGCTATGGCAGTCTTTACCGTTTACCCTTCAAGGTTCGTATCCAATTGTTACCTCCTGCGAAGTTCCCCTATCTGGACCCTTGCTCCCTACATACCCCTACAAAGAGGTGAAGACTCCCCCACCCTCTGAGCTTCCAAATTACCCTTGTCCACAGTTCTTTTTTAGCTACGTTATATTCCACTGTACCTTTTCCCCCAGTTTTTGACCTCTCCCCTCCTACCAACTAAACTGAACTGCGTAAGGGAAGAGACCCTGTCTTATTTGATTTCCAGTGCAGAGCTTAAAACTGGAACTTAATAGTTACTATGTAATTATTTTGAAAACTGAGATGAAAAAAGATCCTTGCAGACTAGATAACCAACCTGAGGTTGTTTCATTAGAACCACTCTGTTTGCTGAGATAAACATGTTTTCTATTAAAAGCAGTTAGCCAAATCTGATTTTTAATATCACCGCCTTCTGGTACAACTTACCTATAGAGAGTGTACAATTAAGAGAAAAAGAAAAACCTATTAGATCAAATCATCATGAGTGGGGTCTTGGTACCTATAAATTTTTAAAGGCCCCACAGCTGACTCTCCTAGCTATAAACCATATGAGATAAATTTCTAGTTTGGATCTGTTACCAAGCCTTTTCTATAAATTGCCAGATAGTAAACATTGTAGGCTTTTATGGTCTTTTGTTTGTTCAATTTTGATTTTTTCTTTACAAGTATGAATCTAGTGTACAGGCCTCAGTTTGTGAACTCCTGGTCTAGCTTATGAATTATTGAAGATATATAAGGAAAAAGCAAGAACCAGATAAAGCAATCAATAGAATAACTTCTCAAGTTACAAAGTTTATGTCAATAGTTTTTATGCTCAAAGTCCAAAAATGAGGCTAAACACTCCTCTCATGGGGTCAAAGCTAAATGAGAGGCAAGACCTAAAGGACCTGACTCAATAGCTTCTCCTCCTTGTATGTACCAATAAATGCCTACTGAACAAGTGACACTTCTCCACAGACTGCCAGTTCCCAGAAGGCAGAGGAGGGGTCTCCCTTTATTCCCCCACAGAGCAAAGTACCAAGGTCAAATAAGTGAATTAGAACGATGAATCTATCCCCAAAGGTTTTATTCACACAAGGCCCAACCTTACGGGTTCTTGGTCTGGCTTCAATTGTGTTACTCTAGTTTCACCTGTCACTGCTCTACCTCTAGACATACGCCCTAACCGCAAGTGCTGGTCCAAGTTGCCCTGTACTTTCCTGCTCTCCATCTTCCTTCACATGGCCGAATTTTCTTTCTATTACCACGGTCAACCTCAACTGGTACTTCTTCCCATTTCTCCCCAAAGCTTTCCCTCATTAACAGATAGATTCTTTTTATTAAAATTCTATATTAAGTATCACTTAAAACGGTATTTTGGGTAGAAAGTATCTTCTGTAACTCCAACAACACTTAGTATAATCCCAAAACTTGAGTCATCTAACAAAATATATGGGAAAAAGAAAATTAGTTAAGTTTAAACAAAAAGAAGAAAAGGCTAGTTTCCAAATCACCATGGATTTATCTTTAAGATTCCAGCTCACTGTTTTTGAATGTGCTATGAGTGGTTCAATCAGGACCACCCAATACTGTATTTTTGATGTGCTAAAGGGACACAGATAAGAACTGACAGCTATTAATTTTAGATAGTACACTGTACTGTACCTAAATTTTAAAAAGATTAAAAATATAAACTTTTGGCCTGACCAGGTGGTGGCGCAGTGAATAGAGTGTCGGATTGGGATACGCAAGGACCCAGGTTTGAGACCCCGAGGTTGCCAGCTTGAGCACGGGCTCATCTGGCTTGAGCAAAAAGCTCACCAGCTTGAGCCCAAGGTCTCTGGCTTGAGCAAGGGGTTACTCCGTCTGCTGTAGCCCCACGGCCAAGGCACATATGAGAAAGCAATCAATGAACAACTAAGGTGTCGCAACGAAAAACTGATGATTGATGCTTCTCATCTCTTTCCATTCCTGTCTGTCTGTCCCTATCTATCCTCTCTCTGTCCCTGTAAAAAAAAAAAAAAAAAAAATATATATATATATATATACACACACACACACACACACACACACACACACACACACACACACACATATATATATATATATATACTTTTAAAAATCTAAAGGGGATGTTCCATGTCTATCATAACCATAAAGGTAGAAAATCAAGAGGAATGACACAACCACTTCTTGAAGGAAGGCAAAAAAAAAAAAAAAAAATCTTGGCAGAGAAGGCTTACCTATCTTTTATAGGCAGCAGGGCTCTTTGAAGGAGGGTCTCCAAAAAAGACGCCTGTCAGAGCCAGAATCCTGTTCTCACCGCAGAAAGGTGTACTGGGTGAACACATGAACAAAATAAAAATTAGCTTAAAATATACTATTCTTAAAAACAAAACAAAACAAAAAGCCCAAAAACCTATTCTTATAACAACTTGGCTAAGAAAACTCAAGAATGCCAAGAGTAAAAAATGTGCAAGTCTCTTTATATTTCAGAAAAGATTATGAAAACAAGTTTTAAGTTTAAATAGATGTTTATTATGGTGATTATTCAACTTTGCTTTCCAACGAAAGGTTTAATACTGTAGTTTATATGGTTTTCTAATCCCTCTGATCAAATTATGAGATGGAAGAATCTTATTTTTTATAACATAATTAAGAACTTAACAATGCTTAACCAGGCGGTGGCACAGTGGATACAGCATTGGCCTGGGACGCTGAGGACCCAGGTTCGAGACCCCACAGTTGCCAGCTTGAGCGTGGGGTCACCAGCTTGAATGTGGGATCACAGACATGACCCCATGGTCGTTGGCTTGAGCAAGGGGTCACTGGAGCCCCCTGGTCAAGGCACATTTGAGAAAAATGGACAATTAAGGAGCCACAACAAAGAATTGATGCTTCTATTCTCTCCCTTCCTGTCTGTCCCTCTCTCTGCTCCTGTCTCTCTCACTAAAAAACAAAACAAAAAAACAAAAAATAACTTTCACATTCATCCTCCTACCACCGCCAAATTTTTTTTTTGTTTTGTTTTGTTTTTACAGGGACAGAGAGAGAGTCAGATATAGACAGACAGGAACTGAGAGAGATGAGAAGCATCAATCATCAGTTTTTCGTTGCAACATCATAGTTGTTCATTGATTGCTTTCTCACATGTGCCATGACCACGGGCTGGGCCTTTAGCAGACGGAGTAACCCCTTACTCGAACCAGCGACCTTGGGTCCATGCCAGTGAGCTTTTTGCTCAAGCCAGATGAGCCCGTGCTCAAGCTGGCAACCCTGGGGTCTCGAACCTGGGTCCTTCAGCATCCCAGTTGGACGCTCTATCCACTGCGCCACCGCCTGGTCAGGCCCAAATAATTTTTTAAATGGTCCGAATATATGTTTACTAAAAACGATAATGCAGTTTCCCTTATTTGGCAAACAGTATAGCATGGCTCACTGAACATCTCTTTGTATTTGCCTTCCTCCTATAGAGGGCAGGAAAGCTAACACCTGGATCTTTCAGCCTTCCTTTCAGCTAGAAGTGACCAGGTATCAAAGTTTGAGACAATGCAATATACATGAAGGTCTCTGGTAAAAAGCACATGGGAGGGGAAACACCTCTAGAAGAAAGCCCTTTGCTCTTTCCTACCTGGAACAGGAAAACAATGCTTAAAGATAAAGCCACCATTTCGTGATCATAAGGTTAAATGTCACATATAAAGATGATGGCTTTAAAAAAGGGGGGGGGGGTACCCAAATTTTTCATACCTGTCTGGAGCTGTTATACTGGTCTAGAACTGCCTGCCTATGGATTTCTTCCCATGAAAGAAAAAGAACTTCTCTTTTGGACATTATTAGTATGTTTGTTTGTTTTGAAATCTTATTTATTGATTTAATAGAGAGGAGAGAATGAGAGAAAGTTGGTGGGGGAAGACAGGTATGTGCCTTGACTGGGAAGGCCTAGGGCAGGTGTCCCCTAACTAGGGCCCGCTGCATGTGGCCCCCTGAGGCCATTTATCTGGTCCCCCTGCACTTCTGGAAGGGGCACCTCTTTCACTGGTGGTGAGAGGAGCACTGTATGTGGCGGCCCTCCAATGGTCTGAGGGGCAGTGAACTGGCCCCCTGTGTAAAAAGTTTGGGGACCTTGGCCTAAGGTTTTGAACTGTTAACCTTAGTGTTATCCACTGTGCCACCACAGGTCAAGCATTATCAGTAAGGTTTTTAAGTATTTACAGCTGAAGACATTCCTCATTCATATTATAACATTCAGATACATTTTCAACACTCACAAAGTAAAAAATCCAATTTTATACTTTTTTCTAGAAATTGAGTGTTATAGAAACACTACAAAGCAAAAATTAAAGAAGTAACAGATAAAAGGAAAAAAATGTTAAATATACTTTTAAGGGCCTAAAAAGAATTAAAGTAGTTTCCTCTAAGCTGGGAAGCACTGCTTTGCACTTCTTTTCTCTGTACTCCAGTAATTTTTCTTTGCCTAAGGTCTAATGTCTGTGAATGGTGAGCTTGAAAATGATTTCATCTCACTGGTTCATTTTTAGCAAAATCCCCCTAAAAATGCTAATCCAAAATGGGAACCAGTTCATTTTCAGAGTTAAGTTTACAGAAATAACTAAACCTGTCATTTTTCTAGTCTCTCATTTTTTAGTCTCTTCATACACTAGTGTCTTCCCAGTTCCAACTGCTCTCCTTCTGCAAATGTCCAAAAGTCAAGATGATGAAGTTTAAAACAGGTTTTTCAGAAAACAATTACTACCCAAGTAATTCTCTGAAAGAACACCTTAACTTTCCAAAGAAAAAGAGAATTAAAAACTATTGTGAACCACTCACTGCACATCACAGAAACAGAGGTACAGGTATAGAGAACTTCAAACAAAACGTCTTAGTAATTACTGGCTGACATGCTAATGTAACATATTTTCTTATAAAAGACTTTTAAAGAACAAAAAGAGGTAAACTTAATCTTCAAAGTTATTTACTGCAAGACACTAAAGTACAACATAAAACTGACCTTAGTAGGGAGAAATCTTTTATTTACAAAAGAAAAATTCACTCTGAAATAAAAAGAATAAGTAATATTTACCTGCAATTCTTCTTTATGGCCTCTCAGAAAAGAGGTCTTTTCATGGTAATGACCAAAAATACCTCTACTTATGAAGTCCCTAACAAGGCTGCCACTTAAGAGTCCTCAAATAGAAGAATAAAGAAAGATAGCTATCATAGAAATACTGTTCCTTCTGCTACACTTACCTCCCAAAGGCAATCAGAGCTTTTCATCAAAATAGAATCAGCAATAAAGTTTTTGAGGAAGATAGCCCTAAATTTGAAAGTCTTTAAAGCAATAAAGACTATGCTTACTGGAGGGAGTTTTACTGGGAAAATGGGGACCATTTTCCAGTCCAGATTTTGCTGGCACTGTATTTTATGGACTCTGACTTTTATCAGCCAAAGCAGAAAAATTGAAGCAGAAAGCACAGCATCATGATACAGCTTTAATATTGTGTAGCTTTATATACTTAACGTCTGTAAAAGCATTTTTCTGTTTCCCTTTTTCCTCCATGTATTTTCATCATCTGAACTGGGTTTCTAGCAAAAAATCCTTGTTTATGGCACTGTAGAAAGAAAATCTTTAATTTACATACAGTGGGACAGTTTCACTTGTGATCATTATCCAATGACCAATATGTTTATAAATCAGGGGTCATCTATATTTTCAGACTTCAACTAATTCTATTTAGATCAAAGAAACAATCTAGAAAGCAAATAAAATTAGTAGCCTGTACTTTAGTAATGACAGGAGATTGGATTTAGAAATCCTAAATACGAGACAAGATCAGCTTAATACTAACAGTAACAGCAGCAGCTAATACTTAGATAGCACTTGTGCCAAGCACTGTTCTAAGTGCTTTACACAAAATCATTAATTACAACCCTTTGGAGCTACTACTATTATTATCCCTATTTTGCAGAAGGGAATCTGACATTACAGAGTTTAAGTTACTTGCCCAACCAAAGTCATATAATGGTATACCTGGGATTTGAATCCAGATAGTTTCCAAAGCTCATGCTCATAATCATACTGCCTCTATGAAAAAATTAGATGTTTATATTCTATGACAACTTTTCATGCTTTAACTAACTCTGCCTTTAAAAGGTTTCAAGGGGCTTGCCTGACCAGGTGGTGACACATTGGAGTGTCAACCTGGGAAGCTGAAGACCCAGGTTTGAGTCCCCAAGGTCACTGGCTTAAGCATGGGATAATAGACATGACCGAGTGGTTGCTGGCTTGAGCCCAAGGTCACTGGCTTGGCTGGAACCTCCCAGTCAAGACATGTAGGAGAAAGTAATCAATGAAGAACTAAAGTGCTTCAACTGTGAGCTGATACTTCTCATCTCTCTCCCTCCTATCTCTCTGGCTAAAAATAATAAATAATATATACACATATACAGACAAAAAGGTTTTAGGGAAAGCATAATGAATACATGTTAGATAATCCAAAATTTGTTGAATGAGAAATACTATTATTGCAAAATTGCTATTACATATTCACATATAAACAAACATATTCTCCTCCCGATGCTCTTAAAATCTAGTCCATAAAAACCTTAGTGCTCAGATTATTCATCTTCCTTTACACCAAAAATTTACTGCTATTTATTAAATATATGCTAGATCTGTAATATTCTTTCAATTATGAAACATTTCATACTTAGCTTTATTGAAGTCTTTATAAAATTTGACTTTAAAATAAGCATGCATTTTAAATACCTAAATAAATATACAAAATATGCACCTAAAACCAGAGTTCACCACATCTTTATTCCCTCTAATCTAGAAGTTATCAACTGGACGTGATTTTGCTCGTCCAGGAGACAGTTGGTGATGTATGGAGACACTTTTGGTTTTCACAATGAAGGTTGGAGAGGTGTGCTACTGGTATCTAGTGGGCAAATATTCTATGCAGTCACAAGACAGCCCTCCACTGTGAAGAATCATTTTGGCCCAAAATGTCAAGCCACCCTAATCAAGTCCTAAATAAAACCAAGTTACCCAAGTTACAAAGCAAGTTCTGACCAGTGAAGGGGGCACCAAAGGAGAATAGTCTACCAAAACATTATTAACAATAATAGAAACTCATTTTCTTGTACCCATTAACCACCTACTTGATTGAAGATACACAACAAGGAAAGGGTAAAGTTAACCCTTTAAATGGTTTAACAGTGGTCGGCAAACTCACTAGTCAACAGAGCCAAATATCAACAGTACGATTGAAATCTTTTGAGAGCCAAATTTTTTAAACTTAAACTATGTAAGTAGGTACATTCCTTATCAAGGTAGGGCCTACACGTGGTATTTTGTGCAAGAGCCACCCTCAAGGGGCCAAAGAGCCACATGTGGCTCGCAAGCCAAGCCGCAGTTCAGTTTGCAGACCAGGGGTTTAGCAGGTCTTCCCTTCCTGAAACTTCACTTTGGAAACTAAATAATCAACATTTATAAAGATTTGCAAGTAAAAGATGATGGCAAGCATTTCTAAGTGATACAAAAACTTGCCCACCAATCAAACTTGAAATGCTATTATTTCTCGTTAAATCCATAACTAGTTGAGGGAAAAAATGATGGTCCTTAAATCCCATACTTTTTGCATAAAACAGAATAAAATGGTTTAAGACCATCATAATATATTAATATACTATAAAAGAATTCTCAAAAAATCTGCTCCTTTGGGTTCCCATTCAGGATACGCATCCCTCCCCATGTCTCTTTCTTTCCCATGTGACCTACTCTAGTCAAGGCTCAGCTCACGTCCAGTCCAAAGCAACCTCACTCATCTCCAACTTTTACACTCTGGCATGGCAAGCTTCTGAAGAGAAAGAAAGGGTTTATATGGAATTATTTACAGGTCTTCAGAATTAAATACAACCGATACAGTACTGACTGTTCCTATAATGTTTTCTAGCTATACCTATTATACAGCAGGAATATTTCACTCTCCCCAGGAAATAAGGGACCCAAAATTTTACCTCCTCTTCACTTTCTTTATCTTCATCCTCTGAAGACTCTTCCTTGTTTTTCTTTTCATCTTCATCACTGCTAGACTCATCTGACAGAATTTCAGGACATTTGGTCCGCTTTGCTTTCCTTGCCATTCCAGAACTGTTCCGTTCCTTTTTGTTGCCTTTGCTAGAAGATTTTTTAGATTTTGGCAATGGCTGCATAAAATAAACACCAATGAGGTATTGTATTTCTAAATTAATCAAGTTTATGAGAGCTTCTTCTCAACTCAATTCTTATTTCTATCTCAAGATATTATTTTTCCAAGCTTAGCAGCTTTAGAGAATAATTCATCTTTAGCTCAATGTGTCAAATTAATCTGTCTGAACTACAAACACTCTTTCATTTGTATTCTAAACACCTAAGCAAGAGACTCATTTAAATATGCATTCTACATTCAGCTGGGATTAGAGGCCCACATCCATAACCATGTTTGAGCTCAGTTGTTTACACTTTATCTTTCAGAGAAGGTTCTTATTTTAGGGGACCTTCCTATCAAAATATTTGCAAGAACCATCTATAAAGTAAATTAAAATCTCAGTTTAAATATCCTGAATTTATGAAACTATAAAGTTTATATTCCTATTACCTCTGGGCTCTACTTTCAATGCCAGCACTACATTCTGCTGATTCTAAATATGTAGTAAGTACTATGTTATTTAAGAAACTAAGAGCCACAAAATAAGTGCATTGTAATCAGAATCAAATATGAAAAACTGATGTTAGAGATACCTTAAAGAAGGATAAAATAGGGGTTTTCAAAGTGTGGTTTATGGACCTGGGTTACCTGAGAACTTTCCAGAAACTTACCAGGTCAAAACTATTTTCATAATACCAACGCCATTATTTGCTCTTTCACTGTGTTGACATTTGTACTGATAACACAAAAGCAAAGGTAAGTAAAACCGCTGGCATCTTACGTAGTGGTTTCTAATCAAAGCAGAGGGGGCAAACTGTGCTAGTACTCATTATTTTCCTCACCACACACTAGCAGGGGGAAAGATTTTTTACTTAAGAATGTCTCTGATGAAGCAGTAAATAGTAATTGTATTAACTCTAAACTTTTGAGTACATGTCTAGAATATCTGTGAAGGAAAATGGGAAGCACAAGAGTACTTTGCTACAAACTGAATTCACTGATTTTCTCAAGAAAATATCCTTGCTCTACTTAGTTGTGAGCTATGCTAGCTACTTTTTTCATGAAATACCTTTTAAAAGAAAATAATAGAAAAATTATGCCTACTTAGACTTAGGTAAATGATAGATATGTTCTCAAAAATGAAGAACACAACCCTGTCAGGTTAAGGAAAATAATAATTGCCAATGATAAATTTCAAAATTCAAATGAAAAATATAATTTTGAAAAATGTCAAATATCATGAATTTGACATCCTCCCAATATGTAACAATTTTTCTGATGAGATGGTAGTTGTATTACTGAATGTCACTTACTGACAGTGTTTAATGAAATGTGCCAATATTTGGAAGATATGTACAATCAGGGAACCAATATGTCCAAATGGTGAATGTTTACTATAAAATCATGCACTAGACTAGACCAGGTGGTGGTGCACTGAATAGAGCAGGGGTCTAAAACTCAACTCAGCATGTGGGCTGCAGAGCAAGATCACAGCCGTTGGGCGGGCCGCACTAGGTCTACAAAAGGCAACTGTTACGCAACACTTTTCTCACTGCAGTTGAAAACAAAAAAAAATCAGTACAAAATTGTTTGGCGGGCCGCGAGTTTGAGACCCCTGGAATAGAGCATTGACCTGGGATGCTGAGGAACAGGTTCAAAACTCTGAGGTCACTGGCTTGAGTGTGGGCTCACAGATATGAGCAAGGGATCACTGGCTCAGCTAGAGGAGCCCTCTGCTCAAGGCATATATGAGAAAGCAATCAATGAATTAAGTGTAACAACTAAGAGTTGATGCTTCTCATATCTCTCCCTTTCTGCCTGTCACTCACTCCCTCCCTCTCAAAAACAAATAAACAAACAAACAAACAAAATCATGCACTGGTAAAAGGTCCAAGTTCATTAACATATCAGACACATTACTATTAAACTTTAATAAACTACCACTGTGAAGTTTTGATGTTGTATCAAAGGAGAATACCCACAAAATTTTTAAAGGGTTTTAAAAAGAATCCATTTTTCTAACACATACCTTTGTGAGGCTAGATTGTCTTCATATACTTCAAGCTAACATATCAGACACATTACTATTAAACTTTAATAAACTACCACTGTGAAGTTTTGATGTTGTATCAAAGGAGAATACCCACAAAATTTTTAAAGGGTTTTAAAAAGAATCCATTTTTCTAACACATACCTTTGTGAGGCTAGATTGTCTTCATATACTTCAAGCTAAACTATATACATTGCAACAAATTGTAATGCAGAAGCAAATGAGAATATAGCTGTCTTAAGTCAGACATGAACAGATTTGCAAAGACATAAAATATCCTGTCTTGCTAAATTTTAGTTATTTTTCATACAAAATACAGTGGTACCTTGAGATACGAACAGACCAACCTAAGTTTTTTAAGATACGAGCTGTGACTCGGTCCATATTTTTGTTCAAGATCTGAGCAAAATTCCAAGATACTAGTCGTGATTCGAGAAGCTGCTGTTAGTTGGCGTGTTGGCACATGGGTCCGGTATCGGCAGTTTCATATATGAGTTGACTGACGAGCTCAGTCATACAACAAATTAAATTCATATCTCAAGAGATACAACCAGATCAACATATGAATTTTTTTAAAGATAAGCTGTGGCCCTGGCCGGTTGGCTCAGTGGTAGAGCGTTGGCCTGGCGTGCAGAAGTCCCGGGTTTGATTCCCGGCCAGGGCACACAGGAGAGGCGCCCATCTGCTTCTCCACCCCTCCCCCTTTCCTTCCTTTCTGTCTCTCTTCCCCTCCCGCAGCCGAGGCTCCACTGGAGCAAAAGATGGCCCAGGCGCTGGGGATGGCTCCTTGGCCTCTGCCCCAGGCGCTAGAGTGGCTCTGGTCTCGACAAAGCGACGCACCGGATGGGCAGAGCATCGCCCCCTGGTGGGCGTGCGGGGGAGGGGGGGTGATCCCGGTCGGGTGCATGCGGGAGTCTGTCTGACTGCCTCCCCGTTTCCAGCTTCAGAAAAATACAAAAAAAAAAAAAGATAAGCTGTGACTTGGTCCATATTTTATCAAAATGAAGATTATGAAAATACTTCCTGACAGACTTAAAATGAAATATGCAAGGTCATAAAAGTAACACCCCAACAGACATTTTAAATCAGTGACATTATTTGTTACTATTAAACAATTAGGGCAAACTTAATCTAGATTTCAGGAAAAGTAGGGTAAATTATAAGGCCATTTTACATCTCTGTCTAGCTCCTGGGCTCTGCAGATGACTTTTGAAACCAAATCCAAGAAACTTATTTAAATGAGTCAGCTTTATGTCACTTTTCCATAACTTTACTCCAGTGTCTAGGAAACATCCAGTTCTAATATACTCCCATCTTGTCTTTCCTGACCTGACTGCAGGTTGCACACCAGCCCAACACCTCATCAACTCAACCTGTTTCCTTTGTTCCAGTTCCTTCTAGATATTTAACTCTCCATACTTAGTTTGTATGTCTGCACCATCTGATCTTTAATGATTATTTTTCTTAATCTTATATCCTTTAGACTTGACCTAGGGCAGTGAACACAAAGTGCAATGTACAGATGAGGTCTTACAGGATGGTAAATGTAAAATCTATTTAATTTTAACAAATGTCATCCTAATTAAATTCAATTAAAAAAATTTTATATCCTTTTATATATAATAAGGGAGAACATATCCATATGCCTTCTGTTATTTCTATCATGACATTGTGGCAAATAGGTCAATGGAAGGCAAATTCTTTGAATGTAGACAATATAACTGAATGCTAACAATGCTGTTATCTAAATTGTTCCATAGGCCCTGGCTAGTTGGCTCAGTAGTAGATGGCGCGGTGGGTGGATGTCTCATGTTCAATTCCCAGTCAGGGCACACAGGAGAAGCGCCCATCTGCTTCTCCACCCCTCCCCCTCTCGCTTCTCCTCCCGCAGCCAAGGCTTGATTAGAGCGAGTTGGCCCAGGCACTGAGGATGGCTCTATGGCAGCGGTTCTCAACCTGTGGGTCGCGACCCCGGCGGGGGTCGAACGACCAAAACACAGGGGTCGCCTAAAGCCATCGGAAAATACATATTTATTATACAATACATTTTTAAATAAAATATGTATTTCCAATGGCTTTAGGTGACCCGTGTTTTGGTCGTTCAACCCCCACCGGGGTCGCGACCCACAGGATGAGAACCGCTGCTCTATGGCCTCTGCCTCAGGCGCTAAAATGGCTCCTGTTACAACGAAGCAAGGGCTCCAGATGGGCAGAGCATCACCCCCTAGTGGGTGTGCCAGGTGGATCCCAGTAGGGGCACATGCAGAAGTCTGTTTCTGCCTTCCCTCCTCTCACTAAAAAATAAAATTAAATACATTTGTTCCATAAAAAAAGAAAAAGGAGAGGCTATAAATAATTAATTCATTACTGAAATAATACAAATTGGTCCTCACTTTGCCAGAAGGCTTTGGATGCATTAAGAAATTCAAGATCCTCTTCACCAGTTCACTATTTACACCTGATCTCTCCAAATCAAGAACCTCACAAATGCTTTTTAACATGGCATTTCTAAATCTGAAAAAGAAAATAAAGAAACCAAGGTGATCATTTAGGAAAGTGTACAAACATTCTCCACATATAAATGCAATAGCTAACCAAACTGGGTAAGCTACAAACATTAAAAAAAGTATACAATGTTTCTCTGAATCTTAGAACTACACCCTCAGCATTCCTACTGTGATGTTCCAATGAAGGAAAAGGTAATTATCTTTATTATTTTGAGTTCTTAAACTACAGGGAATTTAATAAGGAAAAGCACTAATATATCATCTTGGTTACATTACAGTAGCGAAGGACCTTGTTTCAATCAAACTGATTATCTTCAAAATAGCTTAAATCAGTGGTTTTCAACTGGTGGTCCTCCAGAAATTCCATGCTGGTCCAGTGGTTAACTTCTGCAAACTGGCATGGAATGTCTGGTGGACCAGCACCTTAGGAGTCCATAATCTTCATACAACACACATCAGCGTGGTTAATCTTTGCAGACTATCATAAAATTTCTGGCGAACTGGTGGCTGAAAACCACTAGCTAAAATGGTCCTTATAGCCTGACTGGTGGTGGTTTAGTGTATAAAGTGTTGCCTGGGATGCTGAGGTCCCAGGTTTAAACTCCAAGGTCACTGGTTTGAGCGTGGGGTTGCTGGCTTAAGACTGGGATCACAAACATGATCCCATGGTCACTGGCTTGAAGCCCAAGGTCGCTGGCTTGAGCAATGGGTCACTGGCGCAGCTACAGCCCCCTGGTCAAGGCATGTATGAGAAGCAATCAATGAACAGCTCAAGTGCTGCAACTACAAGTTAATGCTTCTCATTGCTTTCCCTTCCTGTCTCTTTTTCTGGCTGCTTAAAGAAAAGGTACCTATGTAAGTGGAGGAACAGTGGCTGACAGGACAGGAGAGTTTTCACTATATTCCTTTTATACTTTTTGAAATTTGAATTGTGAACAATATCCCCATGTGTATCATTTGTCTAAGAAATAGAAATGTCTTTGAGTTGTCAATAATCTTGATAGCCACTATTTATTGGAAAGTAATGAAGATCCCAAGTTAGTAGTTAAGAAGACAAATCAGGTCTGGCTTTAAGCCAAAATTAGCAGTCTATTGAAAATGTATGGGTGGTCACATTAAATGTAAAGCATATTGACCAAAACATATTTGTAAAAATAACTTACTTTTTCAACATTTCTTCCTTTTTTTTATATTGGGTACTTCCTTTTTCAAATGGAAAGCCACTGAACTGACCCACATTCTTCTTTAATGAAGATACCTGAAAATGTTTATTATTAATGCTTACTACCCAGTATTGTACATACACAAAAAAAATTCAAAGCCAAAATCTTAATTTTCCTCTTTGTCTCTGAGTTACAGTATTGGTTTATGTAACATTTCTTACCCAGAAATGAAAACTATATTTGTTACTAAAATATTAACACTATAAAAGGTTTATAACCTTAATTTTTTGAAAATGACTATCTGAATCAATTTTTATCTGGGAATCTTTACTGGTAATCACAAAACCACAACCAAATGTTATCTGACAGTACCAGGGGATGTGGAAAGTAACTACTTAAAAAGACATTCTTTCCCTCAGTAATATAAGTAATATCTCTTATTTTCCAAATCAGAAAAGTCAGGGATTTTATTCTTTGAAAAGTAAAGAACAGAACACCTCCAAGTTACACCAATTAACAGTAAAGGGACTTTACTGAGGATTAAATGAGATAATACAAATGAAAATAAATTATATCATGCCTCATAAATTCTAACCTAACTACACAAAACTTTTCTTTTGTCCAGTGCACAATCACAAAGCAGTTTCCTTGACTGCATGGAATACTGAAGTTGTGTGTACAGAAGCCCCCCCATACATGGATACTATGGTCTGAAAATATTATTAATTCCAGAGATAAACAGTTCTAAGTTTGAGTATTATTCTAAGTAGTTTGATGAACTCTCAAGGCATCTCACTAGGATGCAAAGCAACCCTTTGTCTAGTATAGCGGTTGGCAAACTCATTAGTCAACAGAACGAAATATCAACAGTACAATGATTAAAATTTCTTTTGAGAGCCAAATTTTTAAACTTAAACTATGTAGGTAGGTACATTCCTTATCAAAGTCGCACCTGCACATGGAATTTTGTGGAAGAGCCACACTCAAGGGGCCAAAGAGCCACCTGTGCCTCGCAAGCCACGGTTTGCCGACCACTGGTCTAGTATATCCACGATGCACAACAGTTCCCTTTTAGATATAGCTCCAAGACCCCAACTGGATGCCTAAAACAAGTTAGTAGTGAACCTTATATATGTATCTATCATGAAGTTTAGTATATAAGTTAGTAAGAGATTAATAATAACCAATAATAAAATAGAACAATTATAACAATATACTGTAGTAAAAGTTATGTGGATGGCTTTGAGGTCATTCTTTAAAGTAAGGCTCTGCAATACTGAGTCAATCTGATAACCAACCAAGAATCCATACCAAGTGACTAACAGGCAGGTAGGGTGTACAGCATGAATGTGCTGGACAGATTCACATCTCAGGCAGAACAGCATAAGATTTCATCATACTACTCAGAACAGTGTGCAATTTAATATTTACAGATTTCTAGAATTTTCCATTTAATATTTTTGGACCACGGCTGAACACAGGTAACTAAAACCATAAAAAGCCAAACCGTGGAGATAAGGGGGGACTACTGTATAAGTTCTCTGCCTGTTAGTCACTTAGCGAGCTCAGATGAACAATGGCAGTATCTCAGGGTTTGCGTTCAGGTAATTACTTAATAATTTAATTTTACTTAAAAGTAATGGCCCCAAAGCGCAAGAGGAATGATGTTGGAAATTCAGATAAGCCAAATAAAAGCCATAAAGTGCTTTTTTTAAGCAAAAAGATGAGTACTGGACAGTAAAATAAGGTATTTTGAGACCACATTCACATATAACTTTTACTGTAGTATACTGTTATAATTATTATTTCATTATTGTTATGGTTAATCTCTTACTGTGCCTAATTTAGAAATTAAACTAGGTTTGTGTGAAGGGAAAAAAACAGTATGCATCAGGTTCAATACTATCCTTGGTTTTAGGCATCCACTAGGGTCTTGGAATGTATTCCATGCAGATAAGAGACTACTGTAAAACAATTTAGTAAATGAAAACACTGATTTATTTTAACAAATCTTCTGGCAAAGAATTACCACCTAATTTATCAGATATTTGCTCAAAAAGATGTACAATTATACTGTATCATTTATTCTGAATGACTAATAAAAATACAAAAAATTGTTTATACAATTAAAAACCACCACAATCATCACATTTGACATTTCAGTTTGGCATAAATACAACTTCAATAGAAAGACCCCAGGATATTGCAATCCTAATTGCTAATATCTCACAATGTATCCTGTGGTAAGTCATTTAAAAAGTATATGTCTCGCCTGACTTGTGGTGGTACAGTGGATAAAGCGTCAACCTGGAAACACTAAGGTTGCCAGTTCAAAACCCTGGGCCTGCCTGGTCAAGGCACATATGGGAGTTCATGCTTCCTGCTCCTCCCCCCTTCTCTCTCTCTCTCTCCCCTCTCTATAATGAATAAAATCTTAAAAAAAAAAAAGTTTCCTAAAAAGTGTATGTTTCAGTTTGCTCACTTGTATGGTAATGAATATTGAACTATTTGATTGCTAAAGTCCTTTCCAAGACTAAAATTATACTTCTATTGTGAAGTATTTTAATACATGTTAATACAATAAATATGCTATTAGGTTAAAGGTATAAAAGAGGGCTTACTGTGCCTGGTCTGTTGTAAAGTAGTTTATGTAGATTTCTAAGTTCATCTGTTTTCTTCTTACTCAGAAAAAAATGTATCCTTTCAATTTCACAGAGTTTCTGCCCTTTTCCTAGAAAAAAAAATTACCATAATTACAGTTAAATACCATTCCACGTTAATGCATTTACAAATTTTTAAAAAAGATTTTATTTGTTAATTTTACAGGGGGGGGGTTTGAGAAGTATCAACTCTTCATGTTTCATGTTTAGCTGTTACTGCTTGCTTGTTGCTTGCTGTATGTGTCCTGACGGGGCAAGGCCAGGGTTTCAAACTAGCGACCTCAGCATTCCAGGTCGATGCTCTATCCCAGGCATGGCCAACATACAGCCCACGATTAAATTTTTAATATTCTCCGCTACTTTAAAATCTCAGCTACTCAGAAGCAGAAGCGTCTTTGATTATTGAAAATCGACAAATTTAAGAAGATAGTGATACACGGGAAAGAATTCCACGTGCGACTAATTTAGGGTTAACTTCCAATAATTGGTTGAATGGATTCACGATACTTATTTTTTAAAAAAATTCCATTATAAAGATTTACAACTTTTGTACTCGTCCGTACTCAATATGAACTGTTTGATGTTTAGCGGCGATGTGAAACCCACATTCTTTTAGGCGGAGTTTGCCAGTGCGCACCTAAGGTCAAACAATTCGTTATTTTTATGGTCAAGTGTGCTGAATCAAGTGGCACTGTAGCATAAACAATAGCTGCGGTTGATAACTGAAAATGTGTCCAGGCTGTTTGTAAAACGAAATAATTGTTTTATTTGCGATATAACCCTTTCAAGCTCATTCTATTAATGACATATTGTTATGACTGATTGTGATACAGTTTGGATATTTATATGGTATGTAATCATATTTTTATTAAAATAATATTGTATATTAAAATTTTTTTCACCACTTACATTTATTCATAACAAATTACATAATAAAATTTTATTTACTTAAATTGTTTTTATATTTAACATTTTTTTAATTTATTTACTTTTTAGATTTTATTTATTCATTTTTATTAGAGAGAGAGGGGAGAGAGAGAGGAAAGAGATAGAACAGGGGGAGAAGCAGGAAGCATCAACTCCCATATGTGCCTTGACTAGGCAAGCCCAGGGTTTTGAACCGGCGACCTCAGCATTCCAGGTCGACGCTTTATCCACTGCGTCACCACAGGTCAGGCCAACATTTTTTTTATTTTAATATTTCGTCCAGCCCTTGAAAAAAGTTTTCTTTCTAATCTGGCCTGGGGGTAAAAACTGTTGGCCACGCCTGCTCTATCCACTGTTGCCACCACAGGCCAGGCAATATATTTACAAATTTAAAAATTATTTTTCAGCATAATTTTTGTAACTTTTGTCCTAACAGGGCAAATTAAGTAATACCAATAATATATCACTACATAGAAAACACTAAAAACTAAGCACTAACCATCACTTTGTATATTCACGTATTTCCTCCATAAAATGAAAACACAGAGTAAACTTACCTTGTGCAATTGTAAACGGCTCTCTTTGTAAAGAAGAGACTTGCATCGTCAACCTCTCGACTTTCTTCTTTTCCCTCTTGCCTTCCACTATGAGACTCTTTTCTAGAAATTAATTTAATACTTCTTAAATAACAAAAAATTTAAAAATATGTTAACTTTATTGGATAAATATATAGAAAATAATCATAGAAACCTAATACCTTACTTTCTCTGTAGCAGGATTTTGAGAAGGAAATAAGTAACAGACGAAAATACTTGACCAGTCAAGAGCAACATCAAACTATTTTGGGATAACATTATACTTACCTGGCAACCTCAGAGGGTCTCCAATTAAAAAAAGAAATCAGAAGGCAAATAAACCTTAAAAAAAAAAATCTTTAAATTTACTGGTTTTAGTAAAAGGAAAGAGAGAAAGAAATACTGATTTGTTGTTCCAGCCACCCATGCTGGATTGATTGATTCAAACCAGCTGGTTGATTCCTTCATGTGCCCTGATCGGGGATCAAACTCATAACCTGGCATTATCAGGATGATGCTCTAAGCAACTGAACTACCTGGTCAGGGCACAAACTTTTATCCAACTATAATTACTGGAAAGTCCAGTTACTTTGTGAAGTCACCAACGCCCTCACTTAGCCTATTCTTCAATTACACATAATTCTACTAATTGCAATTCGTTATTTATGATACCTCAGGCAACAGTAAATTCAGGATAAGATCTTAAGAACTTCAAAAGTTATAAAGAGAAAAGAAATAATTTAGTAGGCTGACAAAGAAAATAAGAACTTTCAGGAAAGCAAAGCAACTTGGAATTATTAAAGGGTAAAATTCTACAAGTTTACACTTACTACATCATCTGGGAGATCATGTACATTATTTCACAGTTTAATAAATGATGTTCATAATTATGATCATAAATTATTACAAAAATGTTTATTTTTATTTTATTTTATTTTTTAGTGAGAGAGAGAGAGAGGGACAGATAGATAGGAAGGGAGAGAGATGAGAAGCATCAATTCTTCACTGTGGCTCCTTAGTTGTTCATTGGTTGCTTTCTCATATGTGCCTTGGGAGCGAGGGGGCTTCAGCTGAGCCAGTGACCATGGGGTCATGTCAATTATCCCATGCTCAAGCTGGTGACTTTGGGAGTTTCAAACCTCGGTCCTTTGCATCCCAGGTCAATGCTCTATCTACTGCTACACTACTGCCTGATCAGGTTAAAAATGTTAAATTGTTTAGTCCAGACTGCCTTTTTTTTTTTAAAGCTAGAAAATACAGAACATATACTTTAAAATTTAAAACATTAAGCCTGACTTTCTAAAACCACTTACCTACGAACTGAGATAAAGTCAGATAAATAACAGGACACTATACTTTACCATTGGTGATCCTTCCAACTATTTAATTACTGCTTGTTTTGTACAAACCTGTACTAGATACTAAGGGCGACTGAGCAGATGATTAAGACAGGGCTATTTTTTTTAGAAGACCATGTTTACTTGGGAGGTGATGAGACACAAATATTATACTCCAAAGATGACAGAATGCCTTTAATAAAAACACAAATAAGAGTTCTGAGAGTTGAGAAAAGAGTAAATATACGAATTATTGAGGATGGCTTTGAAGGGCAGTTAAGATCTGGAGAGGTAAGGATCTGCACAGAAAGGAGAAAGGGATTCTACCAGGTATATTCTGGGAAATGGTGTATAGAAAAGAAAGCACTCAAAAGCAACCCGTTATCACTTGGCTTCCTTCTTCTGAGTGATTGAGAGCATTTGCTTGAGTCAGATTACCATCTAAAAGCTAATAATTTTCCTAGTCTATCTCTAGTCCAGAGTACCCCCCTCTCGGACTTTCTCTAACAGGGCTGCCAACTGGATAGCTCCACTTTCTGTCCTCCAGGTACCTAACTCAGTGCATCCAAAACAGAAGTCAAAAACATCTCTGAACTCAGTCACCAGCATGAAGCTCATTTTTCAGAAAATGGTCATACTATTCACCTAGCTGCCAAAGGCAGAAATTGAGGAGTCTTTTACTAGGCACCCTTTACTCCCTGCCAAGTTATATCAGGGCTAAGTACGATAAACACATTCAGAATTTTAGTTGTTCCATTAACACCTAAAATGAGGGAAAATAATAAACTAGAACTATAAACTGCTTGAGAATGTTTTTGTTTAATTTTCTGTTTAAATTCATCATCTCTGTGGTATCCAAACTGTCTTAAAAAGACTAAAAACAAAATAAAACAAAAAATTGGAGGAAAAAGGGTTGAGAAAGTCTTGGACTAGGAGTTACTGCAGCCAATTTTGTTAATGTATTATGAATCATTTAAAAAGTAACATTTTTTCCCCTAAGCATTTTTTTTTTTTTCTGAGACAGAGAGAGAGAAATAGTTAGGACAGACAGACAGGAACGGAGAGAGATGAGAAGCATCAATCATTAGTTTTCTGTTATGACACATTTAGTTGTTCATTGATTACTTTCTCCTATGTGCCAAGCTTGACCAGGGGCTGCAGCAGACCGAGTAACCCCTTGCTGGAGCCAGCGACTTGGGGTCTCCAACCTGGGTTCTCTGCATCCCAGTCCAATGCTCTATCCACTGCATCACCACCTGGTCAGGCTCCCTAAGCATTTTTGTTCTTAAATGTGGATAGGCTCCCTTCCTAGAGCACCTAACACTTTCAACAAACAAAAGCCACACCATTTGGTGTAATCTCAACCCAGGCTGTACTTATAAAATGCTGACTCTAGACTGGTTTTGGCTTAAAAGAAACGAACCGTTTAACCTGCTTTGGGGATGAAAACTTCAAACATCTTCCCAAGTTTGGCTGAGTGGCAGCCATATATATGTTCAGTAACTCTAGACTGGGCTGCTATCAGACTTAAGATCTCTGATCTGGATTTCCAAGTGGCTGGAAACATTTCAGGAAGCTGGCACCCCTCAAAGAGGCAGTCGCTGTCCATCTACTTGGGATAACCTGGCGCAGTACTATTCCTTACTCCTGTTTTGTTCTTCTGCTTCCTAACTCCAGGCGAATGGTAATAACGCTCTCCCTCAACACCAAAACTGAGACAGCGGCTGAGCTCATCTTTAACTTTCTCTCAGTTCACTGCTTCCATATTTAACCACTTTCTCAAGTAGCAACAGCTTTTACCGGTGTTTCCCCGTGAAAACAACCCCCCTGGGCCTCCGAAAGGGACCTCTGCTGAAGTTCAAGTAAGCGACAATCTGTCCGGGGGCTCACACTAATAACCCAGTGAGCGTGTCGTGTCAGTCAAGACCTTCTAATTCCTTCAAAAGGTAAAAGATGCCTACTTCAGTCATCGAGAAGATTAAAATAGAACAATACCCTCAGTAATTTCAAAGGCTACGGGTTTTAAAACAGATCCGAAACTTACAAGTTTCCTGTCAAAGGCTGCAATGTTATGAAAGCATACGCGTAGTGATAAGTCGACCACGCTCCAAAACACGCAACAACGCTGGCGGGTCTATTTTTTAAAAACTGGAATTCTCAAAGTTAATGTTCTGCTACTGGTAACACGAAAACAGATGGATTTCGCACTCCCGCTGGAAATCACTCCAGTTTAGAGCCTCTAAGCGCACAAGAAGCAGAACTGCTCAGTAAGAGCGTCACTCGGGGGCCGGGCTTCCCACCTTTCTCTTCCTCCTCGTCCTCGTCGTCGTCCTCCTCCTCGCTTTCCTCTCTCGGGTCGGGAGTTTGGGGCTCTTTCTCCGACGCGGGCTGATCGGGGGCTCCCTCTTCCTGCGCAGCAGGGGCCGAGGAGGACATGCTGCGGACCTGCAGACGAGAGGAAGCCGGACGCTTCGGTGTCCTCGCCCCGGGTGCGCGGGGCCCCCACTGTCCACGGACCCCGGGTGCGGGCCCGCTGGGAACCGACCTCAGAGTCGCCTCCTCCGGGAGCGGGGACAGCGGCCCCCTCCGGCTCCCTCGCCCGGAACGACTTCCCTCCCGCGGCGCCCGGGCTCCCGGAACCGCCGAGGCGGGAGCCGCGGGGCCGAGCCGCCCCTCCCACCACCGGCCGCGCCGCGTCCCCTCCCCCGCCGCAGGCCGCCGTCCAAATGGCCGCGGCGGAGCGGGCGGGACCCACGGCGCCTCCCGGCCTCCCTGCCCCGACGCAGCCCTCACCGCGGGTCCCGGCCGCCGCGGGCCTGGCGCGCGTGGACACAAGGAGGCTCCGAAAGACGGCGGCGGGCGCGGAAAAGAAGGCGCCCGGGACGCTCCAGGCGTGACGCTCGCGCCGCGCTCTCTGCTCCCCAGAATCAACAAGATTTTCAAAATGGCGGTTCGGGCAAGAAAGCGGGAATACGGCGGCCAATCAGGGTCGCCAGCTGGGAGTTGGCGTGCGGGTGGGGGAGGCGGGGCCGGCCGGCGCCTCCGCGGGAAACCCCGGAGGCACGGGGTTCCGGGCGGCGGGGCTCCGGGCGGAGGGTCCGCGCGCCCCGCTGCGTCCGACTCGAGCTGCCTCCCGACGACGTTGAACGGAGGACGCTCGGGGCTGCGTGGGTATTGTCCCCCACGGTTCGTTCGGGGGAGAGAGGACGCGCCGTCACGGGCCGGGGACGGGGCGGGCGGGTGGTGGCAGAGAAGTTGACAAACCACGGAGGCGCGGTCTGCAGCATTTCACAGAAATGGAGGGGAGCAGCGGTTTGAGCGGTCCCACGTAGGTCCCAGAGTTCATGCTGGTGATGACTCCCAGTTCCGCTGTGTTTCTGAGCCCCCAGGGCCTGTGCCGTGCACCGGAGGAAAAAGATCCTGTCACGGTGGAAGTTCATGTCACCAGAGACAAGTAGATTTCCTACCTTAACCCGTACAGGGAACCGCGCCTGCGGGTGAGGAAATAACGGTATTCTGCCCAGTCCAGACCCTTCTCCCAGAGTTCTAGGTTAGCTCCGTGGATGACTCTTACACTCAAGATTTCAAAAACTGAATACCCTTTCCCTCTCAGATATTCGCCCTTTCTGTAAGCGATTCCCTTCATTCTTCCCAACTCGTAAACCACTAGCTGCTCAAAGGATCCTTTTACACAATGGACTTAACAGGTATAAGATCTATTCAACTAGAAAAAATTATTTTGCCTGAATAGACTCTGGGTTGCAGGGCAAAAATCAGACATTGTGCTTGAATCCTCCCTTTTCCTTTTGTGCACCATTTGTGCACAAAACAAGCAAATTTTGTCATTTCTACCCTCAAATTTTATACCATTTCCCATTTATGCCATTCAAATCCTTTTGCTTGGATTTCCACACAGCCTGTCACTCACTGGTGGAGGAAGGGGCTTCAACATGGTTACTTCTGTCCCCTACTAGTCACATGGCAGCCAAGGTTTTGTTATTTTAATGTGTTGGTACTCTTGGTTAAAACTCTCCAATGGCTTTCCCTCGTACTTAGAATAAAATTAAAAATACAATGGTTTGTAAAAAAAACAACAACAATGGTTTGTAAGGCCTATGTAATTCAGTTACTGATAATCTATTATTTTTATTTTATTTATTATTATTTTATTTATTTATTTTTACAGGGACAGAGAGAGAGTCAGAGAGAGGGATAGATAGGGACAGACAGAGAGAGATGAGAAGCATCAATCATCAGTTTTTCATTGCAACACCTTAGTTCATTGATTGCTTTCTCATATGTGCCTTGCCCGTGGGCCTTCAACAGACCGAGTAACCCCTTGCTCGAGCCAGCAACCTTGGGTCCAAGCTGGTGAGCTTTTTTTTTGTTTGTTTGTTTTGTTTTGTTTTGTTCAAGCCAGATGAGCTCGCGCTCAAGCTGGCAACCTCGGGGATCGAACCTCGGTCCTTCCGCATCCCAGTCTGGCGCTCTATCCACTGCACCACCGCCTGGTCAGGCTTATTATTATTTTTTAAAGATTTTATTTATGAATTTTTAGAGAGGGGGGAGAGAGAGAGAAAGAGAAGGGGGTAGGGCAGAAAGCATCAACACCCATATGTGCTTGACCAGGCAAGCCTGCAGACCAGCGACCTCAGCATTTCCAGGTTGACGCTTTATCCACTGCACCACCACAGGTCAGGCGATAATTTATTTTTTTAAAGAGCTCATTTATTAATTTTATGGGGGGGGAGGAATGAGAAGCATCACCTTATAGTTGCTTCACTTTAGTTGTTCATTGATTGCTTGTCATATGTGCCTTGATTGAGTAAGCCCAGGGGTTCAAACCAGCAGACCTCAGTGTTCCAGGTTGATGTTCTATCCACTGTGCCACCAGCAGCCATGCCAGTTGCTGATAATCTTGATCTCATCTCTCTGACACTTGGCTGTTTTAGCCACACAGCCTAACTTTATGTTTTCCTATAAAGCCAAGCTTATTCCCGCCTTTGAACTTTCCACTTAACTTTTTCTGCTAGGACTGCATTTCCTTCAGAATCATCAAATGATTTGCACCTTCACATCACTTAGCTCTATGCTCCAGTGCTTCTCCTCTCTCAGTACCATCACTATTCCCTTCCCATTCTTTTTCATTCATTCATTCATTCATTCATTCATTCAAAAAATATATTGAGCACCTACTCTCTGCTCAGGACTTGGAAGCTAGAGAGCAGAACTAAGAAAGATCTTTTTAATAGATGACACTTGAAAAGATATCTTAAGTAAATGAGAGCAGTGAAGAAAGATGATACACTCGACATAATTCTGTAAAGTATTGAATGTGGGATATAAGAGACAGAAGTTAATGATGACTTTGAACTTTTGGTTCAATAACCAGAAGAACCAAGTAGCTATTTGCTGAGATGAAGACCTCAGGCGTTGGGAAGAGAATGCAGGGCTTTGGGGGTGGAGGGGAATGAGTGATGAAGAAGGGGATCAGCTGTTTTGTTTTGGATACGTTAGGTTTGAGATTCCTGTTGGTATCTAAATGGAGATTCAGAATAGGCAGCTGGATGTAAGAGTCTGGCATTTAGAGGAAGAAGCTCTAGCTCAAGATACAAATTTAGCAGTTATGAACATGTAGATGTTATCTAAAACCCTGAGACTGGATGTGATCACTAACAGTGAAGATTGGTAGAGATGAGGAAAAGGTCAAAATTGTTTCTTGGAGCTCCCCAATGTTTAGAGGTTCAGGAAAGGAAGAGAAACCAGTAAAGGAGATGTAGCCAGTGAAGTGGGAGGACAGTCGAGGGAAAGTTGTGTCTCAGAAACTAAATGAATAACAAGAGTCTAAGAGGGAGAGGATGATTAACCGGGTCAGAAGCTGCTGAAAGGTCAGATGAGATGAGAATTGAGAATTGACCATCTGATATAACAATGATAAGTTATCAGTGACACGGACAACAACTATCTGTGGGATGATGAGTACAAAGGTACTGGAATGGGGATCTAGAGAAACAGGTAGGCAAGGAATGGACTCGGATACTCTTTTCAGGAATTTTTCTCTTCAGGGGAGTTGAGAAGTGGGTGTGTGGTTTTTAGGAAGGAAGATACTACAGTATGTTTATCGGATGATGTGAATGAATCAAATTGATGAAAGAGGGAGGGTCAATATCTGGAACCGAGTGACTGATGGTAGGTATGTCAAGTTCAGTTCTCTGTAAAAGCAGATGCTGAAGCAGAATCTGAGGTGCCAGATATTTATGGGGGATCAGTACTTGTGAAAGGAAGGGGGAAAGAAGCAGGATTGGACAGAAGTTCAACTGTGAATCACACCTGACAAAGCCTCAGCCAGCCCTGTGGGGAGCTCTGGAGTGAGGACTGCTCTTCTGAGTGTCCTGCCTGGCTGGGCTTTCATACTTTAACCTTGCCAAGTCACTACACGCAGGTTGTCCCAGGAAGGACACGACCTCAGGTGATGTGACTCCACAGCTGTGGCAGACCCCGAAGGAGCTGACTGCAATAGGCTCTGCAGCTGGGCAGCAGGTGTTTCCATGAAGGGAGATCAGGGTGGCACATTTCCATGCTTACCACAGGAGATAAGAGGTGACAGAATCTAGTACACAAGAGGAGGAGTTGTCCTTACATGGAACAATGGACATTTTCTACACAGTAGCAAGAGGAAACACGGAGGATATGGGTACCAATGCTGGGCGGGAGTTGGCAGATGTGGTGGGAGTTTTAGAAGTCCTTATTGCATTAAGTTTCTCAGTGAAGTCAGGAGCAAAATCACTGACAGTGAGTGAGTGTGGGAGAGGATTGTTTGGAGTTTCAGGAGAAAGGAAATGTGAGCTAGTTTGGTAGGACCAGGGGTCCCCAAACTATGGCCGGTGGGCTGCATGCGGTCCCCTGAGGCCATTTATCGGGCCCCCACTGCACTTCCGGAAGGGGCACCTCTTTCACTGGTGGTCAGTGAGAGGAGCATAGTTCCCATTGAAATACTGGTCAGTTTGTTGTTTGCTTGTTCTTTATTTTAATTATTGTATTTGTTCCCGTTTTGCTTTTTTACTTTAAAATAAGATATGTGCAGTGTGCATAGGGATTTGTTCATAGGTTTTTTTATAGTCCGGCCCTCCAACGGTCTGAGGGACAATGAACTGGCCCCCTGTGTAAAAAGTTTGGGGACCCCTGGGTAGGACAATGGGGGATGGATTGATTAGGGAATGTAATATGGTTGCCAGGAAGCTGCAAGGAGAACTGAGTGAGAATAGTGGCCATGAAACCTAAGTGAGACCGGCCAGATTATTGTGTTTCTCCAGCCATATTCAGCTACCTGGGAGTAAGTGTAAATATGTTACAAATTTGGGCCCTCGCTGGTTGGCTCAGGAGATAGAGCATCGGCCTGGCATATGTACGTCTTGGGTTCGATTCCCAGTCAGGGCGCACAGGAGAAGCAACTATCTGCTTCTCTCCCTCTCCTGCTCTCCCTTTTCCCCTCCTGCAGCCAGTGGCTCAGTTGGTTTGAGCTTTGGCCCCAGGTGCTGAGGATAGCTTGGTTGAATTAAGCATCGGTTCCAGATGGGGTTGCCAGGTGGATCCCAGTCAGGGCACATGTGGGAGTCTGACTCACTATCACCCCTCCTCTCGCTTTAAAAAAATAGATAGAGAGAGAGAGAGAGAGAGAGAGAGAGACAGATAGATGATAAAGAGTTGGGTTTAATCAGGCTAGGGTTTTGCCAGGGAAGTATAAAGACAGGAGAGAAGGGTGAGTTGATACAAACAGAACAATGAACATTGTGATGCTACCTAGAATCTGAACTGAGTAAGGAGGAGAGTAAGGGCAGAAGAGAGGTGAGACTAGTGAAAATGGGGCAAGATCAGGAAGCAAGATCTTCATTTCTTTGCTGCATTTATCACTACCTGAAAATTCCATTGTCTGTCTTCCCCAGTAGAATAGTAAATTTCTTATAGCTGTGGGGACTCTTACTCATCATGGTGTTCTCAGCTTGTGAAGCAGTGCCAAACACATAGCAAGTGGTCATTAAGTATTTGTCAAATGAATGCAAACTGACACTTATTAAAATCTTATTGTGAAGATTCAGAACATTTTTTGTTTAATGAGATGGTATATTAGGTAGGACAGGTTATTTCAGCAAAAGTTTATCTAACAGCAATTCAACAGTTTTTGTTGAAAGCTTATTTCTCACTCTGTAAAGCTTTCTGTTGGTTTGGACAACCCCCCCCCCCTCCCCCAGGGCTTCCATTCATGTGGTTTATGTACTTCTCCAGGCTACTTTGATCTTATAGATCCACTATCTCAACACAAATCCTTGGTGTTCTTGGTGGTATGGGATGACAGCAGCAGAAGAACTCATTCCTGCTCTTCTGTGATTCTGCTCATTGGCCAGTGGCCAGATCAGACATATGACCCCACCTAACTGCAAAGAATCTAGGCAGTGTGGGCACATATGGAGTAGCTGATGAGCACTGCTGTCTCTGTACCCAGGAGGCTAATAATTGCGACCAGATAAGATACAATTGGGGTGAACAGGGAATGTGCCTGAAAATACCTGTTAGTTTTATTTTGGAAAACACCGGGTGGGGCAAAAGTAGCTTTACTGTTGTTCATATGGAAAATAATAATAACAAGAATAAACTGCCTGACCTCTGGTGGTGCAGTGGATGGAGTGCTGACCTGGAATGCTGAGGTTGCCTGTTCGAAGCTCTGGGCTTGCCTGGTCAAGGCACATGCGGGAGTTGATGCTTCCTGTTCTTCCCCCTTTCTCTCTCTCTCTCCCTCTCTAAAATGAGTAAATAAAATCTTAACAAATAAAAAAACTTTAAAAAAAATAAAAAGGAATAAACTCTGTTTCACATACAACTGTAAACCTACTTTTGCTTCACCCTAACTAAACCCCTGATTCTTAATGTCTTTTCATTTTGCCTTAAGAAGCTTTTATATACACTGCACACATATATCTGTCTTTCTCATACAGATATCTAGCTCTTACATACACATACCTGTTTTTCCCCACTCAATAGCCTCATAAGCTCCATGGACACTCCCAGTATTTGGCACATAGTAAATGCCTTAAAAATATTTAATTGAGTCTGACTAGGCAGTGGCGCAGTGGATAGAGCATCGGACTGGGATGCGGAGGACCCAGGTTCGAGACCCCAAGGTCGCCAGCTTGAGCGCGGGCTCATCTGGTTTGAGCAAAGCTCACCAGCTTGGACCCAAGGTGGCTGGCTTGAGCAAGGGGTTACTCAGTCTGCTGTAGCCCCATGGTCAAGGTACATATGAGAAAGCAATCAATGAACAACTAAGGTGTCGCAACGAAAAACTAATGATTGATGCTTCTCATCTCTCTCCGTTCCTGTCTGTGTGTCCCTATCTGTCCCTCTCTCTGACTCTCTCTGTCTCTGTAAATAAATAAATAAATAAATAAATAAATAAATAAATAAATAAATAAAATATATATTTATATTGAATTGAAATGTATCCTTTTTTGGTTCTTAGTGGCATGAGTCTGTTGTCTGGCTCCTATTTAAAGACCTTCAGCAATATCAACTCAGTAAATGAATATGGCTTGAATAAGCTGAGGACCAGATTCTTATTTAGATCTGGTCATAAATATAAATAAATATAAATATAAATATAGTGACATTTGGTTCTTCTAAAAACAAGATCCCATGCTCTATTTTGGTAGAAAGAGCCAGAGTACACATTTTAGTAATTTGAGATTAGGTTTGAAAATACATGAAGGCAGCAATATTCAGTTGGTTCGTGAACTGGATAATGGTCAGGGAAGACTATTCAAGGTGAGCAATAGGAGAAACTGAGGGAAATAGTGGTAGACTTATAAAAGTTGGAGAACAAAGGATAAGTGGTTACCAATTTTGGGTCCTAGCACCAATTATGTTCTAAATTTAGCAAGTATAATTTGTAACACAGTTTGTTAATATTGGTATATTCTTATCAACTCTTCCAAGCAATGAGACCAAAGTAATAGAAAAGCAGAGTTTTGCTATTGTTTTCTTTGTTCACTGTAAAATAAGACCATCTCTGTTGAAGGGGGCTTTTCTGCTTAGGGACTAACATTCACTGCTTAGATTATTTTTAATGTGAGAGCATCAGAAGCAGGAAAATGTTTTCCACTACAAGTTGGCTAGAAATCCTTAACATTGTCACAAGATTATCAAAATGGGATGTTATGTTAGAAAACAGGTATGTCTGCCTGACCAGGTAGTGGTGCAGTGGACAAAGGATCAACCTGGGACACTGAGGACCCAGGTTTGAAACCCGAAGTCGCTGGCTTGAGTGCAGGCTCACCAGTTTGAGTGCATTTTCTCCAATATGAGTGTGGGATCATAGATACAACCCCATGGCCGCTGGCTTGAAGCCTAAGGTTGCTGGCTTGAGCAAAGGGTCACTGGGTTGGCTGGAGTCCCCTGGTCAAGGCATGTATGTGAAAGTAATTAATGAAAAACTAAAGTGCCTCAACTTGGCCTGACCTGTGGTGGCGCAGTGGATAAAGCGTTGACCTGCAACGCTGACGTCACTGGTTCAAAACCCTGGGCTTGCCTGGTCAAGGCATATATGGGAGTCGATGCTTCCTGCTCCTTCCCCTGTTCTCTCTCTCTCTCTAACTCTCTCTCCTCTCTAAAATGAATAAATAAATAAAATTTAAAGTGCCTGAACTACAGTATGAGTTGATGCTTCTCATCTCTCTCCCTTCATCTGTCTCTCTCTCAAAAAGAAAAAGAGAGAGAAGGGGAATAGGTATGTCTAGATGGCACCCATGTTTAGCAGTCTCAGTTGGCTCCCCCATTACACATAGGACAGAATTTATTTTTAATGTGTTTAAAATTTTTTTATTGAGTTTATTGGGGTGACAGTGGTTAATAAAATTATATAGGTTTCAGGTGCATAATTCTACAATAGATAATCTGTATATTGCATTGTGTGTTCACCACCCAAGTCACATAGGATGGAATTTAAACCTGCAACAAATTGTATGACAATCTGATCCCTAGCTTCATCACCTACTCTTCCTTGCTATTCATACAGTCAACCTATTTTTTTCTGTTTTTTTTTTTTTTACAATTTATTGAGGTATAATTAGCATGAAATAAAATGCATGTAATGAAAATATACTATCTGATAAGTTTGACATATGTATGTTACATGGAACCATGATCATACTTAAGATAAGGAACATTCCCTTTTTTTCTGCCCTTTGTTTTCCTACCCTTTCATCTATCCAATCCCTAATCCTGGAAAAGGACTAATAATATCCTTTCTGCCACTATTGAAAAAAAAAGATATGTCTTAACTCTTAAAATATTCCTATAACCTTTACTTTGAATCTAGATTTTTATAAATAAAATATTTGTTTTTATAACATTCTTATTTAAGTGAACTAAAGGAAGGTTTGTGTAGATATTTGTTCCATAGGTAACTTGAGTTTAAAAAGTTAAATTTAGAAGAAATGAATGTTTGAAAATTAGGAAAAGAAAAAGATTTTTAAAAGGTTATGCTACCTCCTAAACACACACACACACACACACACACACACACACACACACACAAGATTTTATTTAATGATTTTACAGAGAGAGGAATGGGGGGGGTGTGGAGTGAAAAGTATCAACTCATAGTTGCTTCACTTTAGTTCACTGATTGCCTGTTATATGCTCCTCGACTGGACAAGCCCAGAGTTTTGAACGGATGACCTCAGTGCTCCAGATTGATGCTTTATCCACTGTGCCACCACAGGCCAGGCAATCTATATAAATAAAAATGTAAATGTTCGTTTGTTGAAAATTTTAAATCTCCGAAAGTTCTTCACCGATTGCTTTGAAATTGACACAACATTGCATTTGAATACGTGCGTGTTTTTATATACCTACTATTATATAGCTGTCACACCTGTGACAGGTTAAAACACGCTTTTTTTTGAAAAACAGCGCCATCTGTTGGACGTAAAAGCAACACATGCTATAATAAATATTTTACGATTATATGTTGCGTGTTCTAGACTTGGCAAACCAGACAATCTCTATATCTGCACAGGCAATGGAACAACAAAAAATATTGTATACCCACAAGCATTGTGAAATTAAACATATTAGAAATGTGTGCTTTCTCTTTTCTATTTAACCAGACTGAGCCACAGTAACACGTGGCCAGGTACAGCTAGTAATATATATATATAATATATATATATTATATATATTATATATATTTAGTATATATATATTATATATATAGTAGTATATATATATATTTTGAAAAATACATTTGTTGTGTCTCCTATCAGCTTCTCAATTTAATACAGTGGTTATCAAGTAGGGGGGACATTTTGCCCTAAGGGACATTTGATAATATCTGGAGACATTTTCAGTTGTCATAACTCTGGAGAGGTGTTACTGGGATCTAGTGGGCAGGGACCCACGGTGCTGCTGAACATCTCATATGGTAAAGGACAGCTCCCACAAGAGAGAACTGTCTGGTTTAAAACATCAATAGTGCTGAGATTGAGAAACACTGATATAATGTACTGTACTCTCTTCATAGGATTGCACTGAAACTGGGATCATAAAGACCAACAATGCAATGTAAAGGCTTCTTTTGAATATTCCTATAATATTATTTAGTTATTTTTGTTGTTGTTTTTTGGGTTTTTTTTGTATTTTTCTGAAGCTGGAAACGGGGAGACAGACTCCTGCATGCGCCCAACCGGGATCCACCCGGCACGCCCACCAGGGGCGACGCTCTGCCCCTCCGGGGCGTCGCTCTGCCGCGACCAGAGCCACTCTAGCGCCTGGGGCAGAGGCCAAGGAGCCATCCCCAGCGCCCGGGCCATCTTTACTCCAATGGAGCCTTGGCTGCGGGAGGGGAAGAGAAAGACAGAGAGGAAGGAGGGGGGGGGTGGAGAAGCAAATGGGCGCTTCTCCTATGTGCCCTGGCCGGGGATCGAACCCGGGTCCCCCGCACGCCAGGCCAACACTCTACTGCTGAGCCAGCCGGCCAGGGCCAAATATTATTTAGTTTTTATACAGCATTTGACACTATTTACCATCATCTTCTTTAAAAAATCTTTTCCTCTTGATTTGCATAACACTGCTTTCTCTTGGTCTTCCTTCTCTGCTGGCTGTCTTGTGTCTGTTAGCCTCACAAACCTCGGTTTTCTTCAGGGATCCACCTATGCCCTTGGTTCTTTTCTCACACATGATTTCCTGTATGATCTCGTCCACACCCATGGTACCACTGACCTCTAGATTCATACAGTCTAAAGCAATATACTTAGCAATTCACTTTCTCTTTAAGTGTCATACTCCTGTCAACTGCCAATTAGATTTCTTCCTTCAATCATCCCTCAGTACCTGAAATTAACATATTTAAAACTAAACTCATTCTCTTCCTGAGAAAATCTTTCCTCTTTTTATTGACTTATTTAATCACTTTATTGTCTGCCTTGTTGTTGAAGCTTGAATATTTGAAGTCATCTTTGGCATCTCCCTCTTTGCAACCCTTCCATCAAATCCTCTGAATTTGAAATCTCTGTCTCTCACACACATCTTTCAGGCCATATCAGCTCTCTCCTTAACTTATAATAGACTTCTTACTAGTCTCTCTCTGAAGCCTTGTCAATACTGAAATAAAATGCATGTAATGAAAATATACTATCTGATAAGTTTGACATATGTATGTAGCATGGAACCATGACCATACTTAAGGGGCATACCCACCACCTCCACCAAACAAGGAATAATCTTGCAAATCCTATAGATCAGATAGTGTATTTGGCAAACATAGATTAATCTTCTTTTGTGTGTGTGTGTGACAGAGAGAGGGACAGATAGGGACAGACAGGAAGGGAGAGAGATGAGAAGCATCAATTCTTTGTTGCAGCACCTTAGTTGTTCATTGATTGCTTTCTCATACGTGCCTTGACTGGGGGGCTACAGCAGACTGAGTGACCACTTGCTCAAGCCAGCGACCTCAGGGTTTTGAACCTGGGTCCTCCGCGTTCCAGTGCAATGCTCTATCCACTGCGCCACTGCCTGGTCAGGCCATAGATTAATCTTTTAAGATTGTATTTAATTCTTAGTTCCAGACTGTTGAGGAAGTCTGTCTGTATCCATCACCTGGGCTTCGAGGGGGCAGCCCTATTACCTTTTACACAGCCCCTCCCCAACTAACTTGCCTTGACTACATTTCTGTTACCTGTGTCCATAGAGTTCATGCATCCATTGATTTATTGATACATCTACTAACTATGAATTAAAGGGTAAGGTCCTTGCCTTGGTCATCTTTGTATATCTAGCACTTACCCTAGTAACATAATAGATAGTACTACATAGATACAAAATTAATAATAGATAAAAATGTTGTGGAATGAATCAATGAATAAAGGAGAAAAAGAAGAAAGGAAAAAGAAGTGATGAGAGGTTTAAAATAAGAGAAATAGAAATAAAAAATACATACTTGGCTGGTTTGCTCATTCGGTTAGAGTGTCATCCTGAAACACCAAGGTTGCAGGTTTGATCTCCAGTCAGGGCATCTAAGGGAAATGACCAATGAATGCACAACTAAGTAAAATAATGAATGAGTGCTTCTCTCTCTCTCTTTCTCCCACTCCCCTTTTCTCTTTCTAGAAATAAATCAAGTATAATAAAAGGAAAGAAAATTGAGGCAAATAGAATTGAATTTAGAGAGAGGTAGCAAATGACCTTAAAACAACAACAAAAGAGCCCTGGCCGGTTGGCTCAGTGGTAGAGCATCGGCCTGGCGTGCAGAAGTCCCGGGTTTGATTCCCGGCCAGGGCACACAGGAGAAGCGCCCATCTGCTTCTCCACCCCTCCCCCTCTCCTTCCTCTCTCTCTCTTCCCCTCCCGCAGCGAGGCTCCATTGGAGCAAAGATGGCCCGGGCGCTGGGGATGGCTCCTTGGCCTCTGCCCCAGGCGCTGGAGTGGCTCTGGTCGCAACGGAGTGACGCCCCGGAGGGGCAGAGCATCGCCCCCTGGTGGGCAGAGCGTTGCCCCCTGGTGGGCGTGCCGGGTGGATCCCGGTCAGGTGCATGCGGGAGTCTGACTGTCTCTTCCCGTTTCCAGCTTCAGAAAAATACAAAAAAACAAACAAACAAACAAAAAACCAACAACAACAAAAGAATAATGAAGAGCATGATCTAGGGGTAAATGTTTGGCTTTCAGTTCTGGCCCTGCTCTCCTAAGGTCAGCCAGCCCTTCCTTCTTGCTTTCATCTTTGCCCATTTGTCTCAGAGTCAGGTGGGAGGATCCAGAATGGAGACCTAGTACCTCAGAGTACCCTTACCCAGGCTGTAATCTGATTACAGCCCCCCATGATTACAGTGAAATAAGTTATCTCCTGGTGGCAGACATTAGGTCCAGATTGAGGAAGGTCATAAAGAAATTAGGTGGGAGAAGTGAAAGGTAGTAGGAATAAAATAACTTTTGAAAGGAGAAGGAATCTGGTGTAGGAGCACACGGTTACATAGTAGGAAATTTTGGATGTCGTTCAAAGTAATATCTATGTCTCAAATTTTCCATTAATTTACTCCATTATTCAGTAAAAGATCAACATTCTGTTCATCCTTGAACTGTATGAGATAGAGTTACAGTATAAATAAAATATTTCATTGTAAAACCCCAACCCATATTCAATCTTTATTTTCTGTTTACTTCTATTGTTTCTCTGTTTATCACCAATGACTCTCCTCCCTGCACATCTTCCTTCAGGAAAAATTTATCTCTCTAGGGACTTGTCATGAGATTGAATTTAGATTTCATAAAGGTAGGAGTATCTATACTCTGCCATTGATTGATCTTGTACCTCTTCTAGAGATCTTCTCCCTGGCTCCCTTTCAACCCTAATCCCATCCTCATTTGAGAGAGCCTACTACTAGAGCCAGTAATCTTTCTCAGGCAAAGACCTGATCTCACCATGACCTTGCTTATAACATTTCAATATTTCCCCCATTGTCTGTGGTATAAAGTGCAATTTTGAAAACACGACCCAGAAGGCTCTCCATGACCTGGCATCTGCTTACCTCTCTAGCCTTGTCTCTCTCATCTTCCTCCCAGCCACTCCCACTGCCAACCCCAAGGAAAAACCCTCCAGCCATAATGAGTTCCTTTAAATTCTTTGAATTGACACGTTCTTTCTCACCTTTGGCTTTCTCTCCGTGCTATTTACCTCCTACTGGAAAACTTTCCTCCTCATCTCCTGTCCCTGGCCAAATTGCACTCACTCTTCAGGTCTCAGTGTAGTGGTCTTGTCCTTTGGGCATCATGTATATACTGCCTTCCCTGTGTGCTGTCCTCCATCAGACTGTCTAAGCAGCCCATTTACTTGTCTATCTCCCTACTCAGCTTGGTGAGGTTGGGATGTTGCCTTTCTTTTTTTTTTTTTTTTTTTTTTTTTTTTCATTTTTCTGAAGCTGGAAACAGGGAGAGACAGTCAGACAGACTCCCGCATGCGCCCGACCGGGATCCACCCGGCACGCCCACCATGGGGCGACGCTCTGCCCACCAGGGGGCGATGCTCTGCCCATCCTGGGCGTCGCCATGTTGCGACCAGAGCCACTCTAGCGCCTGAGGCAGAGGCCACAGAGCCATCCCCAGCGCCCGGGCCATCTTTGCTCCAATGGAGCCTTGGCTGCGGGAGGGGAAGAGAGAGACAGAGAGGAAAGCGCGGCGGAGGGATGGAGAAGCAAATGGGCGCTTCTCCTGTGTGCCCTGGCCGGGAATCGAACCCGGGTCCTCCGCACGCTAGGCCGACGCTCTACCGCTGAGCCAACCGGCCAGGGCCGGATGTTGCCTTTCTTATTAGCTCTGTATCTCTAGCAATCAGCAGTGTCTTGAACTAGCAAGCATTCAATAAGTATTGGCAGAATGAGGAAGAAGGCCAGAGTCTTTGTGCTAACCTCTCCCTACCCCTCGTCCAATGTCATTGAAACTGGTCCTTGCAATAACTTGTTTGATGAGTTTATCTTCCAATATCCATCTCCTGCCCATTAGAGAAACCTGACAATTTTAGTAAGTATTCATTTTTTTTCCCCAGCCCTCAGATTACAAATTATCTGGTCAGTATTTATTTATTTATTTATTTTAACAGAGACAGAGAAAGAGTCAGAGAGAGGGATAGATAGGGACAGACAGATAGGAACGGAGAGAGATTAGAAGCATCAATCATCAGTTTTTCGTGGCCACACCTTAGTTGTTCAGTGATTGCTTTCTCATATGTGCCTTGACCGCGGGCCTTCAGCAGACCAAGTAATCCCTTGCTCGAGGCAGTGACCTTGGGTCCAAGCTGGTGAGCTTTTGCTCAAACCAGATGAGCCCCGCGCTCAAGCTGGCAACCTCGGGGTCTCGAACCTGGGTCCTTCCGCATCCCAGTCCGATGCTCTATCCACTGCGCTACTGCCTGGTCAGGCTCTGGTAAATCTTTAATAGGTATTTAATCAGGGCTCTATAATAAACTGATTGCTTCTCATGTTAATTCCTAACACCCTTTAAATTATAGTATGACTGATTATGAATCAGGCTATACTGCCTCTAACTTTTCCATAAATACATATATAGTATATGGATAGGTGAATAAAATGCCATTAACTAGTCACCTTCCACATTCCCAGTAGGGATTATGTCACTCCAGCTCCTGCATATTAATGACACAGCAAAGTTTTCACGGATCCTCTCGCATCGTTATCTTCTATATTACAGTATGCTCTGCCCATTGCCGGTGCTCACCACTGGAACTCTGAGTACATCCACCTGTTCCTTTCCAGAACTTTGGCTTCAGAGCTGCATCTTTCCTAAGTGAGAACAGAGGCTCAGGGCACGCTCAGTAACCAAAGCCAGTTGTAATTAACTGCTCTGGCCCTCACTCGGAGGTCTGACAGATGGCAGGTATCAATAATGCTGGCAAAAGGGACTTGCCCTGTTTGGTGGAGCTGAACATACCCTCCCTCTACCCCAACCCGGCCAATCTAACGGCCTGGCAACCTAAGTTGAAATAGTGGGGACGTCTTCGTTTTAAAACCAATGAAACAGAAGGAGTTATTTTGAAAAAATTAAAATGACTGGCAGGAGGTTTTCATCAAAGACTACAAGAATATCAAATTGTGGTTAAGACGAACGAGGACGGAGGCGGGGATGAATGGAAGCGGTGCCTATCTTGAACCTCACTGGGCAGATCAAGATTTTTAAAAGGATTTTCTGAGATTGCCCAGCCCCAGAATTTCCAGAATCCCAGTCGCTGCCTCCTTGCTAAGACTGCGCGTTTCTGGAGGAGGTGTGTGTGTGCACGCGCCGGGGAGGGCCGGCACGGAGAGCGGCCACTGCTCTCTGGAATAAACAGCAGGGGGAGAAGGGGAGCGCAGCGAATTGCCGCCGGAGGGGAGCGGAGTCAGGCTGCAGGGCAGGGCGGGAGGAGGGGGCTGAGACGTGCCCGGGGGCTGGTTGCAGGAGACCGAAGTGCCTCCGAAACCCAGAGCGGCTGCGGGGCGGAGCTGACAGCGGGCCCCGAGCGGCGCACGCCTTGCCCGAGCCCTGCGCTCCGGCTCCCCGGCTCCTCACTCCGACCTCGTGCGCAAGGTAAGGAGGGGTGCGGGTGCAGCCCTCTTCCAAGCGCGGCTTGGCCAGCGTGCCGTGTGCGGTTCGGCCTCCCCAGGCTGTCACCACCTTCCTCCCTGGCCCCTCCCTGGTCTCCTCGGCGCCCGGGAGCCCTGGGCGGGTTGCCCGCAGGGACTCAGGACCCTCAGGCACCCCTACTTTAACTCCGCAGCGCGTAGGACCCCCGTCTCCTCCCTACTCTCACTTCCCCTCCCCCCTCCTGGGTAGCTCCCGGAACCCCGTTTCTGCGGGCAGAGACTGAAGGTCTTCCATCCTCACCAGGTGTGGGGAGAAAACAACACCACCCACTTCCCCCCCTGAACCCCAAGTCTGCAGTGATTTCCAGGCTGAAATATCCCAGCCCCTCTCCTTCCAAAACATACCTGTCCCAGCCTTCTGTTACCATCCTAACTTTGAGAGACGTTCACTTTTGGTCTAGGTAGGTATAGCGTCCTACCTTTTGTATCGGCAGCGCACAATAGCTTGAGGGTCTTTGGGATTTAATTTTCCTGAAAATCAAATACTGTGATAAATTTCCAAGGTTTTATGGGTGACTAGGATGCTAGAACTTGATCACAGCCTAGCGCAATAGCTCCTAGTCCGAAGCTGAGATCCTGATTCAGAAATCGTGTGTGTGTGTGTGTGTGTGTGTGTGTGTGTGTGTGTGTGTGTGTGTATGTGTGTGTGTGTTGCAGGCTTCTGTGTATTTAGAAGTACTCTATGTGCCTGCGATGCGCTGTCCCTTTCTTATCACTTGAACCTATCTGTAGAGTTCGCGTGGGAGGGGAGGGCACCCAATTGTTTGCAAGCCTCACCTGGAAACAGTAGTGTGAATAGAGAATAAAAACGGAGTGAAAGCTCCTTTTCCTTCAGGTTGATGAATTTGGTAGGGTACCCTTGGTTCAGCGATGACAATTTTGGGAAGGGAGGGTTCAAGTTCATTTTAAACTCAGATATAGGGTGGAAAGAAATACCCCTTCTAAGAGCCCTCGTTGAAGAGTTAGCATTAAAACATCAATTCAAAAAAATGTAAGAATTCCTTCACAGAGACTCTGGGTATTAGAAAGGAATGAAGCCTGTGCTGGTGGGAATCAGAAAATCTCCCTTCACATGCTTGCATTGACTGACTTTCTGTCAGTGACCACTGGCATTTTTACATGCTGGTTACTTTACAGCTAGAGACCCAAATGGACTATTCTAAGAAACAGGAGGAGGAATCATATAAATTAATTTGGATACTGTTTATATCCCTAATTATTTAAACCAAGCTCTTCTACCCTGACTTGATTGTCTGTCAATTATATTGTATTTTAACCTATATTGGTAACTAGCTCTTTCTCCATCTTTCACTTTGTCATAGACCTACAGCTGCTGCTTTTCATATATACGTGTCTGTATATGTACTTGCGCCATGCTGAGTATCCAGCGAACTCTCAGAGTGTAACTGCCAGAGAAAACAAAGATTGTTATTTGTCTTTTGGAAAATTGAGGTGAAGAACAAACTTAAAAATACCATCAAATACTATTAAATCATACAACTTTTTTTTTTATTATGAGGCTTTTATTTTTGCATCCTTTGAAGGCAGGTCTTTTAATTTTTATTTTTTTATGCATTTTAGAGAGGAGAGAGAGAGAGAGAGAGAAATGGGGGAGGAGCAGGAGCTTCAACTCCCATATGTGTCTTGACCAGACAAGTGCAGGGTTTTGAACCAGCGACCTCAGTGTTCCAGGTCAATGCCTTTATCCACTGTACCACCACAGGCCAGACTAAATCATACAACTTTTTTTTTTTTTAAACCCTAAGGATGTTTAATTCGTTTTTTTTTTTTATAAATAATTTTATTTTTTTAATGGGGCGACATCAATAAATCAGGATACATATATTCAAAGATAACAAGTCCAGGTTATCTTGTCTCATACAACTTTTAATGGAATGAAGTGCTTGTTATGAAATAGGAATGGTATTTGGTACCTGCTTTCAAGGATTTTAAGAAGTAGGAGACTTTCTGTAAAGCATTGTATAATTTTTTTTTAATTTATTTATTTTTTACAGAGACAGAGAGTGAGTCAGAGAAAGGGATAGACAGGGACAGACAGACAGGAACGGAGAGAGATGAGAAGCATCAATCATTAGTTTTTCATTGCACATTGCAACACCTTAGTAGTTCATTGATTGCCTTCTCAAACGTGCCTTGACCGCGGGCCTTCAGCAGACCGAGTAACCCCTTGCTTGAGCCAGTGACCTTGGGTTCAAGCTGGTGGGCTCTTGCTCAAACCAGATGAGCCCGCGCACAAGCTGGCAACCTTGGGGTCTCGAACCTAGGTCCTTCCGCATCCCAGTCCGATGCTCTATCCACTGCGCCACCGCCTAGTAAGGCTGTAAAGCATTTTAAACTTGAAGAGTCACAGTCTAGGTATTGAGCCAATGTGATTGTTTTCCTGGCAAACTTTACCTTCTTTCTAAAATTAACTTTCCCTTAGGAAAACTAGTGCAGATGCACACAGTACAGCTAACCAGGTCCAGAAAATACTATTTAAATTTCAAAATTGACCTTAATTCATCTGTATAGATCTAGTGTTTGCAGCCCATGTCACAAAATATGAAGAAATATTCATTGCTGGCTGACCTTTTCAAAGCATTGGCTTAATGAGGGGAGTTATGGATGGAATACAAATTATACTAAGAATTTTGTTAGCTCCTGACCAGGCAGTGGTGCAGTGGATAGAGTATCGGACTGGGATGTGGAGGACCCAGGTTCGAGACCCTGAGGTCGCCAGCTTGAGCGCAGGCTCATCTGGTTTGAGCAAAAGCTCACCAGCTTGGACCCAAGGTCGCTGGCTCCAGCAAGGGGTTACTCGGTCTGCTGAAGGCCCACAGTCAAGGCACATATGAGAAAGCAATCAATGAACAACTAAGGTCTCACAAGGAAAAACTGATAATTGATGCTTCTCATCTCTCTCCATTCCTGTCTCTGACTCTCTCTCTGTCCCTGTAAAAAAAAAAAAAAAAGGAATTTTGTTAGCTTAGGCAAAACTATTATTTTTTCCCCCAAGGTTTTTGTGTATATGTGTGTACACTGGGTCTGGGGCTTACATAATTATGTATATATATGTAACACATGTTTTTAATAGGAACAAAAACCCACAATATTTTTCTTTGTGGCAGAACACTGTAAGCATTGGGTTTTGATTACTTTTTCATGGAAATTTTAATATGAGAGAACTAAAAACTTCAAGGAAATAATTCCATAAAGATCTACTTGGAACTAAAGGCCTTTTAAATAAAACATGTTTGAAGACCTTAGTTTTGGCCTTTGTGAGCAGGTAAGGGTGGTAGATCCAATTCTGGCAGCTTCAGACAGTGGATGATTAGACCCTGCCACTCTTCTCCAGACCATTAATTTAGTCTATAACTTGATGCTTCACTGACCCCACACTCTGCCTGCCACGCTAGCTCACAGAGGAATTGCTGGCACTCTGGATTGAATTTTTTCCCCTCCCATCAATTAGAACATGTTTGCATTGGTTACAGAATGCAGTTACATTTTTAGCTCAGTAATCTAAGAAATACCTTTAGCTATGAAGAGAGTAGTCTTAGTGAGGCCTAGATCACAAATTGCCTTATTTAATTGCTATGTTAATTTCCCAACCATTCAAGTATGTAGAAATAATAGTTGTAGAGTATTAAAATTGGAAGGCACTTTAGAAGTCATCTAGATTCTAACAATTTCTTTCTACAGATAAATATATATATATTTTTTTGTATTTTTCTGAAGCTGGAAATGGGGAGAGACAGTCAGACAGACTCCCGCATGCGCCTGGCACGCCCACCAGGGGCGACGCTCTGCCCCTCCGGGGCGTCGCTCTGCGGCGACCAGAGGCACTCTAGCGCCTGGGGCAGAGGCCAAGGAGCCATCCCCAGCGCCCGGGCCATCTTTGCTCCAATGGAGCCTTGGCTGCGGGAGGGGAAGAGAGAGACAGAGAGGAAGGAGGGGTAGGGGTGGAGGGGTGGGGGTGGAGAAGCAAATGGGCGCTTTTCCTATGTGCCCTGGCCGAGAATCGAACCCGGGTCCCCCGCATACCAGGCCGATGCTCTACCACTGAGCCAACCGGCCAGAGCCTCTACAGATAAATATTGAAGCACTTATCATAGTCATAATCCATACTTTGAGAGTACTCATTAAATTTTATATTCTTTCGAGTTCTTGTAGTGTGGATTTTGCTCATTTCAAATAAATTTATATACGAGTTCAATAATGTAGCAATATCAGCAAAGTATGTTGAAAATCTCAGCAGGATTTCCAGTGAAACTCCAAATGTGATGTTAAAAGCAATATAGGTCATTTACAAAGGCAGTGAATGATTCTAAACTAGCATCCTAGGTTTTTCATTACAATAGGGGAGGGGACTACTTCAACTGGTGATAGAAGAAAAGGAGTAGACTGTGAAAGATGAGCATAAATGGGGAAGAGTAAGGTGGTGAGATGGATGAACAGCATAACCTACTAAATCAGCAAGTCCTTCAGGAATGGTTGGCCTTCAGACTCCTCTCCGGAGATTTTAATCTGAAATAATGCGATCATTGGAGTTTCTAGTCCTCTACACCTTACTGGGTTAAGGCTTGATTTTGGAAGTCCCACCTGATGTTTCTGTCTTTCAAGATCTTCCATCTTAAAAGATGTCTTTTCCCAAGATCCTCGTGTTGAGACATTCTTCTTTTGTCACCAGTTGAAAAAGAATTTGTCCTGATAGGTAGGCACTAAACAGATTACATCTAATCTTAAGAAACAATGTAGAGTCTACATTGTAGAATCTAGGGAAGTATTCTTCCTAGTGCTTCAACTTGCTACCATTTATTTATTGAGGTACTTTACATAAATTAAAAAAAAAATCTCTTCACAGCTCTAATAGGTAGCCATTGTTATCCCCTTTATCTAGATCTGTGATTCAGAGAAGTTAAGCATCTTGACTAAGGAAGCATCTCACTTTCAACACCCTACACTGCATCCTTAACTAGTGTAAGTTGTTGATTGAACCTGTAGATGATAGTATGCTTATTTTAGGGTATCTGACAAATTTTCTATTTCGGAGGGACTATATAAAGTCTTCAAATGGGTTTATATTTTAGTTTAGGTGTCTATGGTATATGGAACTCAGCGTTCTGACATTGATTTAATGATAAATACAGTCACTACATTTAAAATATGTGAAATTCTTAATCAGGATGTCTTTAAAAATATTTTTTCTGTATAATTCCATGAAATTTTGGTGATTCAGAAGACAGCAATCATATGACTAATTTGACATACTTTCAGTTGATCTGTACAAGTGACTCCCCAATGCATGGTACTGATTCCTTCAAGGCTTTAAGAAATTATCTTACAGTGTCATCCTGCCAGAGCAGGTAGAAGTTAAAATGTGTATTACTTTATTAAATGTTCTCTCTTTTATATCTCCTTGATATTATAGTTAGGATGTTCTATTTGTTTGGTTCAGAAAGTATGTTTGTAATTAGGCTATATTTTCTATGAATTTCAAGATAGTAAAGGAGTAACTTACAAAATCTTCATTAAAAAATGAGCATTAGTCTGATAGGATAGAAGCCATTGCCCTACAAGGAATATTACTTACTGAATCTGACACAAATATAGCCATTTAGCAGTAAAAGTTTTACCTTTAGTTTCATGAATTTTTAAGATTTTAATCAGCTTCTTTTGTCTTTTCAGTACCATCAAGCCTTACATCAAAAGGTGAAGAGGTGTCTTCTTAAATTGTAATATTGAAGCTTCTATCTCAAGAGGGAGTCTTTGCACCTGTAGGGCTTTCTTTTTCTTTTACCACCATTTTTCCATTTTATGTTATTTCACATTTCCAAAGGCAGAGGTTATCCTCTCTGAGTTAGTTCATAGAAAATATTTGTCAACTCCTTGAAAGGCTCCACTGCCAGATTTAGTACATACAACAATTGTCCTGTGGCCACACCCTTGGAAAAGCCCAGCTTTCCAGTCTGCAGTTTGGGAATGTTGCTATGAGCAACTCAGGCAGGATGTTTACCCCCTTCCTCACCTCCTCCCCCTCCCGGAGAGGGTAGAAGTGCCTCAGGAAATGCTACCTTATAAAGGAACAAACGAAACAGACACTCATAGATACAGAGAACAGACTGATGGTTCCCAGAAAGGGAGGGAGTTTGGGGACTAGGTGAAAAAGGTGAAAGGATTGAGAAGTTACACAATAGGCATGGTGATCTAAAGTATTGCATAGGAAATATAGTCAATATTGTAATAACTATGTATAGGGCCAGGTGGGTACTGGAAATACCAGGGGGAGCAGTTTGTAAAGTATCTAATGTCTAACTACAATGTGGTACACCGGAAACTAATATAAAATAATATTGAATATAAACTGTAATTGAAAAAAATTAAAAAAATAGAAAAACATTTCAAGTAAATTATTATAACTTGATGCTTCTTTTCCATAATATTTAATTAGTTCATTTTTTTTCTTTTTAAAATCATACTCTCTATTAGTATACTTCAGGTCTTTATCACTATTTAAATGTTTACGGAGGAACCATGTCAAAAGAAAGAGGTAAGAATATTTGAGTATTGTATATAAATATATTTAAGTTTCTTAGGTTTCTGAACAAGATTAAGAGCATGTGTGACAGTTGACTAATTTTATATTTTGGTTTTGGAAACTGCAGAGGAGTATAAAGAAAAATATCAGTGTCACTTCTAGTCCTACCACCCAAACACGTCTGATATTTTCACATTACTGTCCCAGTTTTTAAGCTATGCATGTGGGCATTATGTGTATGAATGTTGTTACTGAATTCAGATTTTTTTCTATTCATTCTTTTTCTTTAGTTTAAAAAAATTTGACAATGTCATAGAATTGCCCATGCTATTCAATATTTTTCTTAGCTGTCTAGACTATTTTATCTGCTCCCTTTTCTTCTGATACATTGAAAGGTATGGATTATATCTTAAAAATCTAACTACTGCTGCCTTTAAGGTGTGTGTGTAGGCTTGTTTTCCCTAATCAATGCCAGGATGAAATGGATTTACTACCTTTCTTTCCATAAGCTTCTACTGCCTCCCTTTCTCTAGCTCTTCTGTTTCCTAGTTTTGTGTTGATATGATCTAGGATTATTAAAATCAAATTTATTATTAAGAATAGCTGAAACACTTTTTCTATTTAAAGAATTACTTTTGACATTGTATGAAGGTTTATGTCCACATTGACCAAATTTATTTAGACTTAACTCTTTTTAAGTTGTTCTACTACTCATACCAGCTTAGTAACATTACAGTTCCTCCATTCTTAAATTCACATCACAACATGTTTCAGTATATAGTCCAGTAATTTTTTTAGGAGACCAGGTGCAGCTGAGAATGTTTTTAAGAAACTTTTCAGGAAGCCTCGTATAGATGAGAACACTTTTCTGTTTTTTCTTGCTCTGGGTAAAATGCTTGAGTCACAGTCTGAACTTCAATACTCTAGATCAGGGGTCCCCAAACTTTTTACACAGGGGGCCAGTTCACTGTCCCTCAGACCATTGGAGGGCTGGACTATAAAAAAAATCTATGAACAAATTCCTATGCATACTGCACATATCTTATTTTAAAGTAAAAAAACAAAAAGGGAACAAATACAATATTTAAAATAAAGAACAAGTAAATTTAAATCAACAAAGTGACCAGTATTTCAATGGGAACTATGCTCCTCTCACTGACCACCAATGAAAGAGGTGCCCCTTCCGGAAGTGCGGCGGGGCCGGATAAATGGCCTCGGGGGGCCGCATGCGGCCCGCGAGCCATAGTTTGAGGACCCCTGCTCTAGATATTGCTTGACTGAATCTAGCATTAAGGTTGCAGAAAAGAAGTTAATTTTGTAGGTAATCTGTTTTTCTGTCTGGATGCTTAAAATGTTTTTTTTTCTTTAATACTAAATTATTTTTTAACCAGACTATATCATGGTGATAGTCTGTTTTATTAATTTTTTCTGGCACTCTTTGAGTAGTTTTGATTTGAAGACTTAAATCCTTTTTTATCTCAATATTCAATTATTTTTTCTGATTATTCTTTATTGGTATTTTTCTTTTTTCAATTATGTATACATTTATGTATTCATCTCCCATGTCATCTTTTATTTAATAAATTTAGTCATGTTGCCTTTTCTCAGAATATTGGCGGAATTACTTAAGCTCATCATCTACTTTGAATAGATTTTCAGTCATTTCCAATCTGTTACCATCTCCACTGAAACTTTTTATTTGGTAATGATATTTTTAGTAGTCCAAGTTGTCCTTCCTAATCTCAGATCCTTCCTGCTTTATGTTTAACTACTTTGGCTTTATAGCAATGTTGTCCTTTTGCTTTTTATTGAATCTACTAAATAGAAAAATCTATAAAAATTGCTGCTGTGCCACAACTTTATTTTGGTAGAAACAGTTACCATCTATGGAAATTCATTAGAAGAGTCTCCTTGAGAAATATAGTCTCTTCATACACACAGAATTGTTTGTTTGTTTACTGTAATTTGGGGAAGGATCCTTATTAGTAGCAAAATCAGTAGTTAAACTGTGTTCTGTACATATATGTGGGACCCTGGCTGAATCCGTGGTCAGTGGAAGGAGACGGAAAAGGTTGAAATGTGCTCTGATTTACTTTCCTGCCTCAGAGAGAAGGGAGTGAGCAAGAGGCAGATGGCATTAAAGAAGGGAACATTGGCTCTTCATAAAATTTTCTATAATATACAATGCCAGAAATTCATTAAAATAGAAACCTTTATCTCCTTTTTCAAACACTTTTATACATTATCTTAGTTTATTCTTAACACTACTGCTTAAGAGTCAATGGGCCATGGCCTTCGGATTTGAAAGGTTGTGGGTTAAATGCGTTCCTTGTCACTAGTAATGGAAACTTTGCAAATTGCTTTAGTTTTCTTAGCTTTATTTCCTTCACCTGGAAAAGGTAATATTTACTTCATAAAGTGATAGAAATTTCATGAGATAATAATTATGTAGGAATTGTCAGAACACAGGTGACGGGAAGAGTGGATGGGAGGCCCTTGGACAGTGTGAAGCGAGGCTTTCAGCAATGAAACTCTGAGGATACAGAGGAAAAGCCAACCAAAGGAGACTGAGAAGGAGTGGCCAGAGTGAAGGACAAAGATCAGGAGAGAGTGACACAGGAGAATCAAGGGAATTTAGAAATTTAAGATGAAAGGAACTCTCATTAGTGGCATGAGGACAAAGAAATTATTATTGGGTTTGACAATTAGAGTCGTATGACCGCAGCCACAGAAGAAACATGCAGCTAGCAGGAAGACTTCAGTGGAATGATTAATGAGAGTAAAGAAGATAGGAAAGTGTAAATAGCCAGTAAAAAACTTTCTCCCTAGAAGAAAGGGAAAAGATAGGAGAGGAGAGAGATAGCCGGTAGCTAGACAGATACTCAAGATTACAGCATTGGATTTGGACTTGAAAAACTTCCAAAATTTCAAAAAAAATTTTAGAGACTGAAAATTTGCCAAGCTAAAAAAATTTTTTTTTTGCCTGACCAGGCGGTGGCGCAGTGGATAGAGCGTCAGACTGGGATGCAGAGGACCCAGGTTCAAGACCCCGAGGTTGCCAGCTTTAGCGCAGGCTCATCTGGTTTGAGCAAAGCTCACCAGCTTGAGCCCAAGGTCGCTGGCTTGAGCAAAGGGTCACTCGGTCTGCTGTAGACCCCCGGTCAAGGTACTATGAGAAATCAATGATCAACTAAGGAACCACAACAAAGAGTTGATGTTTCTCATCTCTCTCCCTACTTGTCTGTCTGTCCCTGTCTGTCCCTCTCTCTGACTCTCTCTGTCTCTGACACACACACAAAAAATAATTTTTTTAAACAAATAAGGACATTAAAAATACTACCATCGGCCCTGGCCGGTTGGCTCAGTGGTAGAGCGTCGGCCTGGCATGCGGGGGACCCAGGTTTGATTCCCGGCCAGGGCACATAGGAGAAGCGCCCATTTGCTTCTCCACCCCCACCCCCTCCTTCCTCTCTGTCTCTCTCTTCCCCTCCCGCAGCCAAGGCTCCGTTGGAGCAAAGATGGCCCGGGCGCTGGGGATGGCTCCTTGGCCTCTGCCCCAGGCGCTAGAGTGGCGAGCGATGTCCCGGAGGGGCAGAGCATCGCCCCCTGGTGGGCAGAGCGTCGCCCCTGGTGGGCGTGCCGGGTGGATCCCGGTCGGGCGCATGCGGGAGTCTGTCTGACTGTCTCTCCCCGTTTCCAGATTCAGAAAAAAAAAAAAAAAAATACTACCATCTAATCCTGTTTTGTAAAAGGAAAAAAGTATTAACATTAGAAAGCTGAATAAATTTAGCATTATGAGAAAGTCAGTATTTAATATAGTGAAGCTTTTCTTTTCTTGTCCAGGATTTATCCTTTTCCCTAGATTTAAGGTTCCATCTCTCCTCCGTTAAGGGTCTGTCCTCACCAGAGGTCTTCTCTCTCAAATATTTTCAACCTCTTCTCTTCCAAAGAGTCACAGAAGCAAAAACAGCCAAGATTAATTGTTCAGCATTTGTGTTCTGTCATTGATCAGTTAAAAAAAAAAGTGTGTGTTCCTGTAAACCTATAATGACAATGCTCATATGCTCATAAACCCATAAACTCTAGAATAAACAGAATGCTAATGGGTTTCTCTTTTCAGCTTTGGGGAATTTAAAAAGGGCTTTAAATTATTAGCTTCCATATTATCTTCCCAGAATTTGCAATGTTATTCAATCAGTCTTTTAATAGTAAAGGAGTGACAAGGGGGGCAATCTAAATAACGTCTCTATTAATGTGTTTCTAAAAGTTGAAAAGACAATTTGAAAACTATACAAGACGTATATAACATATTTATAACATATTTACATTGACAGAGAACACATGCAGTTTATTCCATTGAAGTGGACTTTTGGATCCAGAGGTAGGATATTAGACTGACCTGAAAGATGGAAGAAAGGTGATGACTTGGCATGGGATCTTGAGTCAATCTTCTGTGGCTCTAGAGCAGAGGTCCCGAAACTACAGCCCATGGGCTACATGTGGCCCCCTGAGGCCATTTTTCTGGCCCCCGCAGCACTTCCGGAAGGGGCACCTCTTTCATTGGTGGTCAGTGAGAGTGTCAAAGTGCGGTATCACTCATGTACAGCACTACTTCCGGTGATGCGGGATGCACGTGTCACAGCTCCAGAAGCGTGCCATATCACTTGTTACGGCTAGCAGTGACAAATATGGAACCGGACATTGACCATCTCATTAGCCAAAAGCAGGCCCATAGTTCCCATTGAAATACTGGTCAGTTTGTTGATTTAATTTACTTGTTCTTTATTTTAAATATTGTATTTGTTCCCGTTTTGTTTTTCTACTTTAAAATAAGGTATATGCAGTGTGCATAGGGATTTGTTCAAATAATTTTTTTTTATAGTCCAGCCCTCCAACGGTCTGAGGGACAGTGAACTGGTCCTCTGTGTAAAAAGTTTGGGGACCCTTGCTCTAGGAAACTGCCATGCCCTTAGGATCCTGAGGGCAATGCTGTGTTGCTCTCTTGTCTCGCTAAAAATACCATGTGGACTTCCTTTAGAGTAGTGGTGAGAGCCAAAGTGATAGAAGTGATGTGACCTGGGGCATATTGTATCTTCTAATAGTGCTTGTTCCCTATGGTTGACAAAATTCCAAGACGTCCGCAAGATTCTGGCCCCTGGGGCACACTGCTGTAAATTCCTTCCCCTTAAGAGTGCCTAGAGCCTGTGAAGATGCTAGACTAAGTTATTCCTGTGATGACATTACGTTATATAAGACTGGAGAGAGATTCATTACATTTTATAAGACTGGAGCCAGTATTGAAGAAGCAAGATGCCATGTTGTGAGAGGGCCACGTGACTAGTACTAGAGCAGCAGCTACATTTGTAGTAAGTTATTTCATGACTATGGAAAAGTAGTACATTTTCCATTTTCTCTAGTCCATACTCTCATAGTTATCATAAGCATGTGCTGGAAATTCTATTCTATCCTCATGTCTCTTAACTGCACATATTTTCCATTAAATTTGTTTCTCTGTATTGTGTCTTAGGATTTCTTCAGATTTATTTTTAGTTTCACTAATTATTTTTTCAGCAGGCTGCATTGGTCAGCCTTTGCCTTGGTGGTACAGTGTAACAAAAAAATCTTAAAACCTCAGTGGCTTAGATATTTCTTCCTTGCACTGCATAGCAATGGCTGCAGGTCAGGTGCAGTGTTTTTGCTCCAGGTGGTGGGTCAAGTTTATTTGACAGGAGGAGAGTAGCCCCTGTCTGGGATGTGAGGTTCACTTGGTATGCAAGAGGGCTGGCTGAGACTTGCAGTGCTTCCTAAAGCTTCTGTTTATAACTGGAAGTCAGTGGCCAAGCCCGGCATCAGTGACATGGAAAACTTGACTCTTCGCCGGGAGAAGATGAAAAGAAAAATTTTAAATAACAGTACAATATATTAAATTGGTCTGTTGCCTGACCAGGTGGTGGCACAATGGATAGAGCGTCGACCTGGGACACTGAGGACCCAGGTTTGAAACCCTAAGTTTGCCAGCTTGAGTGTGGGCTCAACTGGCTTGAGCATAGGCTCTCCAGCTTGAGTGTGGGATCACAGGCTTGAGCATGGGATCATAGACATGACCCCATGGTCATTGGCTTGATGCCCAAGGTCACTAACTTGAGACCAAGGTCACTGGCTTGAACCCATGGTTGCTGGCTTGAGCCCAAGGTCATTGGCTTGAGCAAGGGGTCACTGGCTCAGCTGGAGCCCCCCAGTCAAGGTACACATGAGAAAGCAGTCAGTGAATAACTAACGTGCTTCAACTACAAGTTGATGCTTCTCACCTCTTTCCTTTCCTGTCTGTCTAGCTCTTGCTAAATTAAAAAACAATTGGTCTTTTTTTCATTAACAATATTTTGAAATTTTCTGTTCTTAAAAAAATTACAATGATAGAAAACTTGACATATTTCACTTTTTAAGGAGCCTGCAACTAGGCTAATTGGAACTAAACACGCATCTCCCACCACTGCCATACACAAATATGTACAAGTTGTATAAGCAAAGGTTTACAAAACAAATTACAAAGGAAGGGTGAACATACCCATATATGTATATACATGCAGGTTTTCCTTAAAAACATATAACACGGTTGTCTTTCATTTTACTCAATTCAGAGAAATTCTTTCTTTAAAGATATGTCATACCTAACACTATACATAGGCAATATCATAAAGCAAAAGTGGTTCTTTCTGAAACCTCCTTGTTCTTTTATAATGCCTTGATATATATGTTCTCTTCCATCTTTTATCTTGTCAGACATACAAGATAAAAACATTATAAAAACATGTTTTAAAAACATTAAAATTACTAAGAGTGCTCTATTTATTTTTGGTAAAGTAAGTTTCCTTTTTTTAAAAAAAAATTTTTATTTAGAAAATTAAATTTAACCAGGTGACATTGATTAATAAGAGTACATAGGCTTCAGGTAAACATACCTATAGCATTTGAACTGTTGATTTTGTTGTGTACCCATCACCCAGAGTCAAATCATTTCCTGTCACCTTATATTTGTCCTTCTTTACACTCTTCCCCTCCTGTCCCATCCCCCTCCCCTACATCCCCTTCTCCCTTGTAAGTTTTCTTTGTGATTCACCACTAATTTCATCTTCCTCGTGGCGTTTTGCTCACCCATGTGCCTTATCATCTTTGTGAGCTCAGCGTTTACGTTCCATGCATCCTGGCTCATGGAGGTGTTCCTGTGAGGCAGTTTTCCATTTCGTTTGTTGAAGCCGCATGTTTCCTCAGCCTGGGGTCTGGTTTCCAATCCTGTGTAGTTAGAGTGCACTTGGACTCCTTCCTGTGCCTTGAACAGACTTGAGTCTAATTTCTCTGGCCCAGAGCCAGTGACATGCTTTTCTATTGTGTCCTTCTGAGAGGATGCCATTTTCTTGTCCTCCTTCCGGTCCTGACTTTGTATAAGATGCTTATTTCCATCTCTACGTGGTGGATACACTCTACACTCCACGGTGAAGATTCTATTCTTATATTCCTACTAGGTCTTCAATTTTTTTTTTTTTTTTTAACAGGGACAGAGAGAGAGTCAGAGAGAGGGATAGACAGGGACAGACAGACAGGGACGGAGAGAGATGAGAAGCATCAATCATCAGTTTTTCGTTGTGACACCTTAATTGTTCATTGATTGCTTTTTCATATGTGCCTTGACCGTGGGCCTTCAGCAGACTGAGTAACCCCTTGCTTGAGCCAGCAACCTTGGGTCCAAGCTGGTGAGCTTTTTGCTCAAACCAGATGAGCCCGTGCTCAAGCTGGCAACCTTGGGGTCTTGAACCTGGGTCCTCTGGATCCCAGTCCAACACTCTATCCACTGTGCCAGTGCCTGGTCAGGCTAGGTCTTCAATTTTTAATCACAAGTGTAGGTTTAGAGTTTCCTTTTTGTTTCTGGGAGATCTTCCTTTGTTGCTTTCACCCTAGCTTGTATTTACAAATGATTTGTTCTATTTTCTGTAGAACTTATTTGTTAGCAGACAAGGGTGTAGAATGGGGTGGCAGGAGCGGGAATGGAGTGGGCTTCCCAAGTCAGCTCACTGTGCCTCATTGACAAGAAATCCTTAAATTCCTTTGGTAACTTTTCCATCCCCAAATTTCATTTTATTTTTTTATTGGAATTATGTTGAATGTATATATTAATTTGGAGAGAATTTATGTATTCATAATATTGAATCTTTTTATGAATATGACATCTTTCTTACCATTTGTTTGAGACTTCTTTTTAATGTCCTAAGGCAGGGGTCCCCAAACTACGGCCCGCGGGCCGCATGAGGCCCCCTGAGGCCATTTATTCGGCCCCGCTGCACTTCTGGAAGGGGCACCTCTTTCATTGGTGGTCAGTGAGAGGAGCATAGTTCCCATTGAAATACTGGTCAGTTTGTTGATTTAAATTTACTTGTTCTTTATTTTAAATATTGTATTTGTTCCCGTTTTGTTTTTTTACTTTAAAATAAGATATGTGCAGTGTGCATAGGGATTTGTTCATAGTTTTTTTTATAGTACGGCCCTCCAACAGTCTGAAGGACAGTGAACTGGCCCCCTGTGTAAAAAGTTTGGGGACCCCTGTCCTAAGGCAACAATTTTTAGTTGATGTGCCGTAGGAATTTTTAAAACATGCAATACCTGACTCTTTAATCAGGGGCACTGACTTCATTTCCCTTAGACTGTCAAAATAAAAAAAATGACAAAAACCAACACAATAGCCATCCAGTGTGAATGAATCAAAATTATATCTATTTTTTGTCAGATCAGCAAAAAATATACCTTTGACATGCTGCAGAATTTTAGTAATCAGTTTATGTGCGCCATGAGATGAAAAAGGTTAAAAATTGCTCTCCTGCCTGACCAGGCGGTGGCGCAATGGATAGAGCATCGGACTGGGATGCAGAGGACCCAGGTTCAAGACCCCGAGGTCACCAGCTTGAGTGCAGGCTCATCTGGTTTGAGCAAAGCTCACCAGCTTGGACCCAAGGTGGCTGGCTTGAGCAAGGGGTTACTCAGTCTGCTGAAGGCCCACGGTCAAGGCACATATGAAAAAGCAATCAATGAACAATTAAGGTGTCCCAACAAAAAACTGATGATTGATGCTTCTCATCTCTCTTTGTTCCTGTCTGTCTGTCCCTATCTATCCCTCTCTCTGACTCTCTCTCTGTCTCTGTAAAAAAAAAAAAAAAAAAAAAAAGAAATAAAAATAAAAGTTTACTATATAAAAAAAAATTGCTGTTCTACTGAAATTGTGCAATTAAGAATAGGTACTATGCACTAATTGCTAAATTTAGTTCTAGGTTTCATACTTTATTTCTAGGTGTTATTTCTGGCCTGTTGAATAACCATGAGCAAAACTATCATTATAGTTTTAACTTGGTTGAACTGTTTAATTAATATTATTTAACTCAGTTGTAATGAATATAAAGTGACAAACTTACTGGGATACATAATTCAGTTTTTTAACATTTTTATTTATGAGTTTAGTATTAATATTATACTTCCAAAATTTAAAAGAATACATTCATTCACCAAAATTACTCAAAATTCACATAAGTAAAACATTTTGAAGGAAAAGCAAAAATAGAAATTGCTAACACAGTAGTAAATTAAATTAAATATTTGACTTTATTACCTGATGCATGCCAGAATCAGGATTTGTAAAATCATTGGTTGAAAGAAGGACATGGTGGAACCGAGGTCTGTTGTTAACTAGGGAGCTCAGCCTTAGTCAACAGACAGTAAGTGAGCTGAGTGATCTTCAAGCTAGGATATGGTAAGAGTCAACTCAGACACAACAGAAATGTGAAGTTCTTGAAGAGGCCTTGTGGAGGCGTCTGTGGAAAATAGGACTGCATCCTCTGTTGGAGCGTAACTGTCTACTGTGGTTTCATGCACCATCAATTTTAAAAGATTTTGCAAAATTATTGTGGAAATTTATTTTCCCTTTTACTTATTTATTTATTTTTAAATGATGATTTCCTACTATAAGGCAATATTTATTTATTTTTTTAAAATTTTTTTACAGAGAGAGAGAGAGAGAGAGGTATAGATAGGGACAGACAGGAACGGAGAGAGATGAGAAGCATCAATCATTAGTTTTTCGTTGCGCATTGCAACACCTTAGTTGTTCATTGATTGCTTTCTCATATGTGCCTTGACCGCGGGCCTTCAGCAGACTGAATAACCCCTTGCTTGAGCCAAGGACGTTGGGCTCAAGCTGGTGAGCTTTTGCTCAAACCAGATGAGCCCGCACTCAAGCTGGTGAGCTTTTGCTCAAACCAGATGAGCCCGAGCTCAAGCTAGCGACCTCGGGGTCTCGAACCTGGGTCTTCCGCATCCCAGTCCAATGCTCTATCCACTGCGCCACTGCCTAGTCAGTCTATTTTTCTTTTTAATTAAAAGATAGATGTATGGCCCTGGCCAGGTTACTTGGTTGGTTAGAGCAGTGTTTTTCAACCAGTGTGCCGTGGCACACTAGTGTGCCATGAGACATGGTCAGGTGTGCCGTGGGGAAATTAAACATGGGTCCCCAAACTATGGCCCGCGTGCGGGATACGGCCCGCGAAGGCTATTTATCCGGCCACCAGCCGCCTCCATCTGAACATAAACATTCCCCTCACAATCCCTCCAGCTATCAGTGACAGGAAGAGTGGAGGCACAGGGAATGCTTACTGACCAATCACCTTCTAGGATTCATCCCGACCACTAGCGATGAACCAATAGTAGGCCGCCTCTCATCCACACCCAGGAAGGTCCCTGCTCGGGCTGCCGTGCACTTGTCATTGTGTGGGCCTGGAGAGTAGTTGAAGCTGCTACTTCTCCCCATGGTCCCGATTTCTAATCCTGGTCAGGACTGGAGGTAAATGTTGCCACCACTAGATGAAGCCTCAGCCTCAGCTGGTTATGTCTATGCTGATGGTGTATATAGATATTTGACCTTTTACTTTTTAAAAGAGGCCCCCGAGGCCCTGGCCAGTTGGCTCAGCGGTAGAGCGTCGGCCTGGCGTGCGGGGGACCTGGGTTTGATTCCCGGCCAGGGCACATAGGAGAAGTGCCCATTTGCTTCTCCACCCCCCCTCCTTCCTCTCTGTCTCTCTCTTCCCCCTCCCGCAGCCAAGGCTCCATTGGAGCAAAGATGGCCCGGGCGCTGGGGATGGCTCCTTGGCCTCTGCCCCAGGCGCTAGAGTGGCTCTGGTCGTGGCAGAGCGACCCCCGGAGGGGCAGAGCATCGCCCCCTGGTGGGCAGAGCGTCGCCCCTGGTGGGCGTGCCGGGTGGATCCCGGTCGGATGCATGCGGAAGTCTGTCTGACTGTCTCTCCCCGTTTCCAGCTTCAGAAAAATACAAAAAATAAAAAATAAAAGAGGCCCCCGCAGAGGGTGATATACTATGCATCATAATGCATCACAATGCATCATAATATTATCTAACTTTAAAGCTAAAGTTTGCTGGTCTTCCTTTGGACAATTTTTGGTTATCTGCTGCCAAGAAGTTCCCCATTCTGGCCAACAAAGCTATTTTGACATTGCTCCCGGTTTCAACCATGTATCTATGTGAGCTGAGCTTCTCAAGCTTGACTGCAATAAAAACTAAAAACAGAGAGAGACTGAGAACTGTTGAGGAAGAGCTTCGTGTGTGTCTTTCTATCATTCCTGCCAGGATATCCCTTTTGTGTTCATCGAAACAGGCCCAGGTTTCACTCTAAGTGAGTATAAATACATTTAGAAACTATATTATTAACTATATGTATAATATGTACTGTGTTAGAGTGTCATTTTGTGTCATTTTGGTAGGTGGTGTGCCCCAGGATTTTGTAAATGTAAAAAATGTACCGCAGCTCAAAAAAGGTTGAAAATCACTGGGTTAGAGCATTGTCCTGAAATGTAGAGGTTGCCGGTTCGATCCCTGGTCAGGGCATGTACAGGAACAGATCGATGTTCCTGTCTCTCTCTTTTCCTCTCTTGCTAAAATCAATTAAAAAATTAAAAAAATAAAATAAAATCAAGAATAGATGTATGGCATGACAAGTCAGGTGAGACAAGAATCTAAGGAGGCATCCCAAAATCAACCAAGCCCAAATGATCTTAAAACATATTAGTGATATCTGGGCCACAGTATTCTGTTATTTTAGTTATTCTGGTATGCTTAGCCCCCTGTATTAAGTAGCCCCCCATGTTAGAACTTGCTCATTTTAGGAAGATTCACCTTTGCTATTTATTTTTCTTATTTTCCAATTATTGGAAAATATTTAAAATATAAAGTCTTAAATATACAAGTCAAATTTGTTCACATCTGAGAAGCCTGGTGAAAGGCTAAGAGTTGCTATATAATCACCCCCTTTATATTTGCATAATATTTAATATACATTAAATAAATTTGATATATATTCTTATTTGGCTTTCACAACAGCCAGAGAAACAGGTGGTGAAGTGGTGAAGATATTAGCATTTCTACTTTACACAGCTAAGTCCTTCAAGAAACAGTGACTAGCCCTCGGTGGGCCTGGTGGGTCGTATACAGTAAGTCCTCACTTAGCATTCTCCATAGGTTATACAACTTAAAGGAACCAATTTTCCCGTAGGTGATTGGTATAAAGAAAAGTTCATATGCCAATTCATCAAAGTTATAATGAAACAATGTTGAATAATGTTGAGTGGCCTTATTTGAGGACCTACTGAATTTGGAAAAGTGCAGCTAGAAATGACTGAAGTGAGGTGTGTGCTTTAAGAACTAGTAATTAACTGAGGTTTGTAGATAATTGAGTGTCATATTTCATCTCTCTGTGACATACCTTTCCATCAGTGGTATGAATAATTAAGACTTCACAGTTTTCTCTTTAAATTAAAATGTTTTATTGGTTTTACAATGAGAATAGCCTTTTATTTAATTAACAAATTAATTTATTTCTTTATTATTTTTTATTTAATTTTTTAAAATTGAATTTATTGGGATGACACTTGTTAACAAAATTATACAGGTTCAGGTGCCCAATTCTGCAGCACCTCTCTGTACACCGAACTGTGCGTTCTGAGTCCAGTCTTTATCCACCACCATTTATCCCCTACACAGACCTTTCACCACCTCCCCCACCCCTGACAATCGCCACACTGTTGTCCATGTTCGTGAGTTTTATCTTTCTTTTTTTGGTCCTTTTTTTTGCTCAATCCCTCTACCCACCTCACCAAGTCCCCTGCCCAACCTTCCTCCTCAAGAGAACTGACTTTTAAAACACTGGAAAAGGATTATCTTTAGAGAAATGAGGAGACAAAAGCAAGAGGAAGTGTGGTAGGTTTGGAAGTAACCTGTGCCCAGCACCTATTTTATGTGAAGCTCTGCATGAGGTACTGTGAGCAGGGACTTTTATTCCCATTTTATGCATAACAAAACTGAGGCTCAAAAGATTTAATCTTACTAACTAGTTGTAAGTTTAGTTATCCAGCTACTAATTAAGAAGCAATAATTTGATTTTGGGCCAATGCACACTCATTCCCCTTCTCCATGCAAGACTCTGAAATGCAAATCTAATACTAAAGCCATCTGAACAGCTGTAGTATAAGGTAGAGACTATGTGCAGTTCTTTCACAAGGATGCCATGTATGATCAATACATCATTATTGCTTGTAGTGCTCTTTTTTCATTGACTCCTTTATTTATTTATTTATTTATTTATTTAGTGACAGAGAGAGATAGGGAGAGAGGGACAGATAGGGACAGACAGACAGGAAGGGAAAGAGATGAGAAGCATCAATTCTTCATTGTAGCTCCTTAGTTGTTCATTGATTGCTTTCTCATATGTGTCTTGACTGGGGGCTAAAGTAGAGCGTGTGACCCCTTGCTTAAACCAGCGACCCTGCACTCAAGCCGGCGACCTCGAGGTTTTGAACCTGGGTCTTCTGTGTCCAGTTCAACTCTTTATCCACTGCGACACCGCCTGGTCAGGCTATTGGCTCCATTTACTAACATAGTACTTATAGCCAGAGGGCTTTCAGAGATTAGAATTTACAAACTAAAGGTATACAACAAAATTTTTTTGAGGAATATTTTCAAAGTATACATATTGTCTTCTGATTTAGTAGGTTTGGGGTGTGGATTGTATATGTGTTTGGAAACTTTCCTAGGTAATTTGGTGTGGTTTTCTGGTTAAGAATCCTTTCTCTAGGTTAACTCCTTTAAAACTGTATAGATGAAAGAGTTTTCTTGAAAGGAAGAAAAATCCTTCTAATTTAAGATTGCCTTGGTTAACTTGGGTAGTTAGAACATTTAAACCTTAATGATTCTTGCCTGACCTGTGGTGGTGCAGTGGATCAAGTGATGACCTGAAACGCTGAGATCGCCAGTTCAAAACCCTGAGCTTGCCTGGTCAAGGCACATGTGGGAGTTGATGCTTCCTGCTCCTCCCCCCTTCTCTCTCTCTCTCTTCTCTAAAATGAATAAATAAATAAAAATAATTAAAAATTTAAAAAGTGTTTATAAAAAAAAATAATAAACCTTAATGATTCTGTTTCTCCAGTTCTTTTTGAGCTCATATTTCACCACCATTAACTTGCAATTTAGTTCCTGATTTAATGACTTGAGACTTCAGGTAGATTTTTATTTTCAAAACAAATCTCTGTATTTTTTTTATAATGTAGATGAATGAACAATGCTCTGCACTGTGTTTTGGGTTCAGAATTGGGTTCAGAAATTTTATTTATTTATTTATTTATTTTTGTATTTTTCTGAAGCTGGAAATGGGGAGAGACAGTCAGACAGACTCCTGCATGAGCCCGACCGGGATCCACCCGGCACGCCCACCAGGGGCGACGCTCTGCCCACCAGGGGGCGATGCTCTGCCCCTCCGGGGCGTCGCTCTGCCGCGACCAGAGCCACTCTAGCGCCTGGGACAGAGGCCAAGGAACCATCCCCAGCACCCGGGCCATCTTTGCTCCAATGGAGCCTTGGCTGCGGGAGGGGAAGAGAAAGACAGAGAGGAAGGAGGGGGGTGGTGGAGAAGCAAATGGGTGCTTCTCCTATGTGCCCTGGCCGGGAATTGAACCCCGGGTCCCCCGCATGCCAGGCCGACGCTCTACCGCTGAGCCAACCGGCCAGGGCCTGGGTTCAGAAATTTTGAGGAGCTCTTTAATGATAATAATTCAAGTTAGTTGCGAACAGCTGGAGCAGGGCTAGGGCAGATGAGCTGCTTGGGTCAGTGCTGAAGCTGCCCTGAAGTGTGCAGACTGTCTATGGGGCCAAGACTTAGCTCAAGGCTGGAAAGTAACTTTTAAAACCCCCCTCAGTTTATTTTACATTCATATATTTCTGAAGTGATTTATGACTTGGCATCATCTCCCACTCTGGTCATGTTTAATGACTTTGAAACATGATTTCACAATTCCTGAGCTTTCTATATACAAATATGAAAGTTTACTTTTTCAGATGGGTAAGTCAGGCTCCTGAAGTTAACAGGACAGCAAGCGTGTCTTTTCTTTACATTGAATAGTTGGAAAAGAAACCCAAGAAGGAAGCTATCCTTTGTGGAAGAGAAAAGAGCATAGGTAATTTTAACCTTACTTGAGACCATCTACCATAGTTGACAAGCTGCTAACCAGGACTCTCTTTTCACTCATTAGCCCCCCCCCCCCCATTCAGCTTCTTTAACAGCTCAAATCAAGATATTTAATAACATATAATCCAAATAAAGTATTTTGGGTTCAAGTGACTTACTTTGTGATCTTTTATTAAAACAGATTCATTTTTCAAAGGGAGTCATATCTCTAGTTTCACATTTTCCCCTTTCAAAGAGGGGCTTACACTGTTCTTTTTCCATATTATAAAACAATTTTTAAAAAAAAATTAAGATTATTCTTAATAATTGGGAGTTAAAAATGAATGTCCACATCTCCTCAACTGGTTGAACAAAATGACCTTAGTTCAGGTAAAATGTCATGGGCTGATTCCTGTAAGGAAAAGTGTAATGGACCTCATCAAAATTACAACTAAAGTATAGATCACCCATCATTTAGAACCACCTGAAATCTAGCTGAATGGAAGTTCCTATAACTAGGGATTTAAGAAGAAGCCATACTGAGACTGGTAGGAGGCCCAGAGACAGGAAATATCTGGTTCTACACCCACATGTGGTGGACAAATATCTGGAGGTTATCTTGGATATAGAAGTGTCCTGTGAGGATTAAGGGATCCCAGCTCCATACCAGGCCTCTCAGCCCAGGTTCCATAGCCAGGAAGAGACGCCCCCATAGCTTCTGGCTGTAAAAACCAGGGGGATTGTGGCTGAGTGAGACAGAGCATGTGGGAATCCCAGGCAGTTACTCTTTTTTTTTTTTTTTTTTTTCCACAGGGACAGAGAGACAGTCAGAGGGATAGATAGGGACAGACAGACAGGGACGGAGAGAAATGAGAAGCATCAATCATTAGTTTTTCGTTGCAGCACCTTAGTTCATTGATTGCTTTTTCATATATGTGCCTTGACTGTGGGCCTTCAGCAGACTAAGTAACTCCTTGCTCGAGCCAGTGACCTTGGGTCCAAGCTGGTGAGCTTTTTTTTTTTTTTTTTGCTCAAGCCAGATGAGCCCGCGCTCAAGCTGGCGACCTCAGGGTTTCGAACCTGGCTCCTTCTGCATCCCAGTCCGATGCTCTACCCACTGCGCCACCGCCTGGTCAGGCCCAGGCAGTTACTCTTAAAGGGTCAGAGCACTGACTTACTCAGACTTACTACCTCGGAGTTCCAGTGCTGGGGCAGCAGCTCAAAAGGCACCAGGGACTTGTAGGGAGGAACTGAACTGTCTAGCATTGGGACAAGAGTGGGGGACAACCTTTTCCCAGATGGCAGAGGCCATTGTTCCTTTTCTGAGCCCTCTCCCCACAGTGCTGGCAGGTGGGCACCAGATCTGAGTCATCAACCTGGCTCACACTGTTCACCCCAGCCTGGTGATTTCCTAAGGCCTCATTCTACCCAAATTGTGGGCCCACCCAAGCTCTTTCCAGTGTTTTCCATACAAACACTCTTTCTTGGTTCATGCTTCAGACTTTCCTAAAATTTTTCAAACTAGCAGCATCTGTCCTAGTAAGAGGTAGCAGATACTTACCTCTTACTAAGTGGTCCCAGAGCTGGCACTAGCAGTAGCCAGCCTTGGTTCTCAGCTTTGCCTCTCCTGGGCACCTATAAGCCCAGGACAAGTAGCAACCATCTGCAGATTGTAGCTTATGCTGGTGGCCCTGGGCAGAACACAAGTAGGTGGTGGCTGGCCTCTGCTTGCACCTCCTGGGAGGCCTCAGAGCCAGCTTCAGACCATGTGGAAGCACCACATACTCAAGGAGTAGACTCAGCAGGCACCAGAGCCCTGCTGAAATAAGTCCTGCTTATTTGGGTGGGTCCCTGTGCAGCTAGCTGATCTGTCACAGCCAGCCCTTGCAGCCAACCTGCCTAGGGGTAAATTTCTCCCACTGATGTGCTAACAACAATCAAGTCTCAACTACAATGGGAGGGTGTACATAGCCCACACAGTGTGGGGGTCGGCTCACTTTGAGTGCCCAGCTCAGGTGATGGGGAAGATGTCCCACTGGACACCTGTAAGACACCTACTACATAAGGCCACTCTACCAGGCCTTGGAGACATAGCAGCTCTACCTAATACACAGGAACAAACACAGGGAGGCTACGTCCCAAATGGAAGAACAGAACAAAACTCCAGGAAAAGAACTAAACAAAATGAAGACAGGGAATCTACTAGATGTGCATTTCAAAACACTGCTTATAAATATGCTCAGTGGACTTAGGGGAGGAGATAAACTTAGAACTTCAACAGCATAAAAAGGGGCATGAAAACCATAAAATCTAGTCAGAAATGAAGGATAAACTAACTGAAATTGTGGTAAGGTACCAAAGAATGGAAAAATTAATATTTTAGGAGAGGAAAGAGGGAGTTTTTCTGGCTTGCAGAGACATACTGTGTAGAAAATCCCCTTTTTACTAGGAAGCTTAAAAGGCGTTTTATAATTTGGACTAAGCATACAGAGAGATTTTGTGAATATGATTTTTATACTTGTGTGTGATTTGCACCAACTTAGGATAGGATAGACAACAGCATTGTATTATAAAGAGATTTTGTGCTGGGAGACTTAGATCCCCCTTCCCCCACCTCTGTGGGAAACAGGGTAAACACCTTGCCAGGTGTGGGGAGGGGGGGAGAGATTTAGTGAATCTTTTCCTCTCCTCTTCTTCCTTCTTTAATGGGCCATTCGTGGATGTTTAACCCCCGGTGCCATGTAGACTTTCCCTCCCCTCATGAAAACATGTAATCAATGTATATACCTCTAGACCAGGCATCCCAAACTACGGCCGCATGCGGCCCCCTGAGGCCATTTATCCGGCCCGCCACACTTCCAGAAGGGGCACCTCTTTCATTGGTGGTCAGTGTACTGGAGTACTGTACGTGGTGGCCCTCCAGCGATCTGAGGGACAGTTAATTGGCCCCCTGTGTAAAAAGTTTGGGGACCCCTGCTCTAGACAAAGGGATGGCAAATGAACACTAGAAAATTTAGGAATATCTTTAGGAATATTTAGGAATATATGTAGAACGTTTTCCGCTATTGTAATACCTTATAAGTTTTAATGTGTAGAAACATTTTTATAAATCCTAGAGACAAATGTTATAAGCTTGCTAATGAATTGTGTCTCCTCCTCCTTTTCCCGCCAATCTGTGTGTGATCAAAAGTATATAACCTGCCTCAGGGCTATAGTTGGTGTGCACGATTTGGGTCAGCTATGCCCCGTGTTAGTCATATGCAGCCAGCATGTTATTATATCTCCTCCTTTTAATAAAACTCCTTAAAATTCATTTGGACTTGGTGTCTCTAAGTAAACCTGGCGAAATGGTACTTTACAACAAAATGAAGAATAAAGTATAGGGAATTAATAGAGTAGATGAAGCCAAGAATCAAAGTAGTAATTTGGAATATAAGGAAGTAGAAAACTACCCAATTAGAACAACAAAAAGAAAAATCCAAAACCTTGAGGATAGCATGGGAGTCTTTGGAACAACTTCAAGCATAGCAACATTTGCACCATGGGGGTGGCAGAAGGAGAAGAGAGAAAGGAATTTAAAACCTATGTGAAAAAATGATGAAAAACTTCCTTAACTTGATGAAGGAAATAGACATACAATTACAGGAAGTACAGAGTCCCAAACTCCCAAATAAGATGAAAACCAAAGAGGCCCACACCAAGACACATCATAATTAAAATGCAAAAGGTTAAAGACAAAGAGAGAATCTTAAAAGCAGCAAGAAAAAAGCAGTTAGTTACCTACAAGGGCGCTCCCATAAGATTGTCAGCTGATTTCACAACAGAACTTTGCAGGCCAGAAAGAACTGGCAAGAAATATTCAAAGTGATGAAAAGCAAGGACCTACAACCAAGATTACTCAGCAAAGCTATCATTTAGAATTGAAGGACATAAAAAAACTTTCCCAGACAAGAAAAAGCTAAAAGAACCCATCACCACCAAACCAGTATTACTTGAAAATGTTAAAAGGTCTTCTTTAAGAAGACGACAAAGGAAAAAGATAAAAAATATGAATAATAAAATGGAAATAAATACATATGTACCCACAATTGAATCTAAAAGACAAAATAAATAAACAAGCAGAACAGAAACAGAACTCATAGATTCAGAGAACATTTTTTTTTCTTTTCTGAAGCTAGAAACGGGGAGAGACAGTCAGACAGACTTCCGCATGTGCCGGACAGGGATCCACCCAGCATGCCCACCAGGGGACAACGCTCTGCCCACCAGGGGGTGATGCTCTGCCCCTCTGGGGCGTCGCTCTGCCGCGACCAGAGCCACTCTAGCGCCTGGGGCAGAGGCCAAGGAGCCATCCCCAGCACCCGGGCCATCTTTGCTCCAATGGAGCCTTGGCTGCAGGAGGGGAAGAGAGAGACAGAGAGGAAGGAGAGGGGGAGGGGTGGAGAAGCAGATGGGCGCTTCTCCTATGTGCCCTGGCCGGGAATCGAACCTGGGACCTCCGCACGCCAGGCCGACGCTCTACCACTGAGCCAACCGGCCAGGGCTGCAGAGAACATTTTGATGATTGCCTGGTAGGAGGGGGTTGTGGGGCTCAGTGAAAAAGGTGATGAGGGGATTAAGAAGTACAGATTGGCTGCCCTGGCTGGATAGCTTGGTTGGTTGGCGTGTTGTTCTGGAGCATGAAGGTTGTCAGTTCAATTCCCTGGTCAGGGCACATACAGGAGCAGCTCAATGTTCCTGTTTCTCTCTCAGAAAAAACAACAAAACAAACAAACAAGAAGTACAGATTGGTTTTTACAGAATAGTCATGGAGACGTAAAGTACAGCATAGGGAATATAGTCAGTAATAGTCTCATAACCATGTATGATATCAGATGGGTATAAAATGTATCTGGATGATCACTTTTTATTTAATGTCCAATCACTGGGGTGTACATCCGAAACTAATATTGTATGTCAACTGTAATTGAAAAATAAAAAATAATTTTAACAAGTATAATGCTATATTATTGCCTTGTAGAATTCTCAACTCTATTTTTAAAAAAGGACAAATATAAACAGAGATAAATAAATTAAAAATAGTGTATCCAAGCATAGTAAAGCATAGTCAAGTCCAAAATGAAGAGAAGACTTTTACTTTGATTAGAGAAACTACTCCTACATATTGGCATAGGACTCTTTGGAAGAGAGTCCTTGAACAAAATAAGTTTTTCTACTTCTGTTACTACTTGGAAAATGAAAACCAAAAAAGAAAAACAAGTAATCACCATTTTTGTATGATTTTTTGAGAGTGAGACTTCCATATTTGAATGTTGCATTTTCAAGAAAATATATTTGTATTTTATCATTGCTAATGCAGCCAGTGAGAAGACTTCTTGTACATACATAGAAACTCAGTTATTCTTTCTCACATTTTATTTTCAGGTCAGAAATCTGATGTGGCTTGCCAGGGACATTGATCATCTGGGGGTGGTTGAACAAAGGCTATTGATGAAGTTTCTTGATTCTTAGTGACATCCTTTTTGGCTTCTTTCTGCTTGTGATAAATAAATTTAGGTACTTAAATTTGTTGTATTTGCCTGACCTGTGGTGGTACAGTGGCTAAAGTGTCGATCTGGAATGCTGAGATTGCTCGTTCAAAGCTCTGGGCTTGCCTGGTCAAGGAACATATATGGGAGTTGATGCTTCCTTCTTCTTCCCCTCCCTTCTCTCTCTCTCTCTCTCTCTCTCTCTCTCTCTCTCCCCCCTCTCTAAAACGAGTAAAATGAAAATAAATAAATAAATTTGTTGTAGTCAATCAGAGAAGGTCAATATCCAGTTTTTCATGTAACAGGAATATAGAGTATGTAGTAATTCTGTTCTCCACAAATTTCTGGCTTTCTGCCTTTCATATTGCATTTCCTGAGCTTCATGTGGTTGGATGGGACCACATGACCAGTTTGACCAATGGTTTTTGAGCAGAATTGTGTGTCACTTCTGAGGGGGAGTGTTTAATCCATGATATGAGACCCTCTGGGGATCTGTCTATGGTAGCTACTCCATTAACCTGTGTCCCTGAACCATATGATATGCAGCGCCCCCTGCTGAACCAGAATAGACATAACATGAGGAAGAAAACCCATTTTGTTTTAAGCTCTGAGATTTGGGGTTTATCTGTAACCTCAGGTTACAAACTTGCTAACAAGGTGGTTTCTTTTAAGAAAGAAAATGTTTCTAATTTAGGCTGTAGAATTAAAGGCAAATGAGGAATTTAGGTAACACATTTGACCATTTAGGGCAAAAAGAGTTATATGAATCTTTTTCTTATGAGAGATTGAGAGTATCTTGGGGGGGGGGGGCAGTTCTGTATCATTATCTTGATTCTTCATTTGGTTATTTTTTATTACCTATTGTAGCAAAACGTGCATGGAATGACTGCTGCAACCAATCTCAACACTTTTTGAACTATTGTCATTTTAAATCTCAACTAGGATTCAGTAAATTAAATTAAGAATCAAGAATCAGGGTTGTAATTTGCATATTGCCACCATATGAACTTCATGCTTTCTGGACCTCAGGATACACATCTATAAATAGGTGCTGAAACAAATCATCTTGAATATCTTTCTAGCCCTGTTGATCTGTAATTCCAGGAAATTAGAGTAACATATTGCTAGCTATTTTGGGCTGGCTATTAAAAAAAAACAATTTTAAAATATAAGAATAGGTCAAAGCATATCTTGGTATAACAGTTCAAGGAATAACTTATTGTACTGTGAGAGTCTCCTTTTTTAAGTGCTATCCATGATTTTTTAAAATTCAATGAAAGAAGGGGAGGCAGAGACAGACTCCTGCATGCACCCCAACTGGGATCCACACGGCAGTCCCACTAGGGAGCGATGCTCTGCCCATCTGGGGCATTGCTCTGTTGCTCAGCAATTGAGCTCTTCTTAGTGCTTGAGGCAGAGGCCATGGAGCCATCCTCAGCACCTGGGGCCAAGTCCCTGCAATTGAGCCAGGCTGTAGTAGGAGGGGAAGAGAAAGAGAGAGAGAAAGAGAGAGAGAGAGAGAAGTGAGAGGGAGAGGAGTGGAGAAGCAGATGGGCACTTATTCTATGTGTGTCCTGACTGGGAGTCCAATCCGGGGCATCCACATGCTGGGACAATGCTTTCCCACTGAGCCAACTGGCCAGGACCCAATAAATTTTTTAAAAAATATGTTTTCCAATATTTAATGTATATTTAAATGTATATATTTTGCATTTATTAAATGTATATTAAATGTATTTTTAATGTATATTTAAATGTATTTTTCTTGCATTTAAGAAATTTTTACTTTGATATTCAGAAAAATTTACAAAGATGTGGTGGAACTGTGTTGTTTTATTTAACATGCTTTTTATTTTATCTTAAATTTTATTTATTGATTTTAGAGAGAGAGGAGGGGAGAGAGAAAAGGGGACAGAAATATCTATCTGTTCCTGTATGTGCCCTGACCAGGGATCGAGCTGGCAACCTTTGTGTATCAGGATGATGCTCTAATCAACCAAGCTATCCGGCCAGGACCTTAACGTGCCTTTTAAATCTCTCTAATTTCTTATAGAGATGTGGATGCCTAGATCTTTAACACTTTTTCATGAGATTTATCAACTTTATCCAAATTTGCTAAATTTGAGTTCTAAGATGTTGGGAAAGTATTGGCAGGCTAAGCATTACCTTCTCCTTTTAGTGGAAGTTCAAAGGTGGCTGCACTTAAAGGTTCAGCTATCAAATCCTCAGAATGTTTTGTTTGCAATCAATTTGTATGTAAAGCTCAAGTTACAAAGCCTTGAGGATAAATGCCATGCGCCTGTTTAAAGGCAGATGCAGTGTCACTGGTTTCTTGCTCTGGCTTTTACCTTCTGCTTTCTCAGAGCCAAAAATAAGGTGGGCACAGAGCTGTAGCCCTTACCTGGGAGGTGCCCATTGAAGAAACAGTCATTTCATTGCTGTCCTAATGGATTGTAATGGATTGTAAAACGACTAAATGACCCTTGAAAGCCAGTTTAATTGTTTACTTTTATTCAGACAGTATTCTGAATTGTTTAGTTTTATTTATTATTTTTTGTATTGCAGTTTATATAGTTAGTATTGTTGCACATACTCTTTTATCTTAGGGATGTATTGATGATGGAGAAAGTTACCCATAATGACTGTCATTCTTGATGGTTTTAAACATACATCTAAGAATCAGAAACTGCCTAAAAAATAAGCTTATTGTGCTGAGCTCCCAACACCTTGTGTTAATTCAATGGCAAATAAAATGCTTTATATGTAAAACTTGATTTTTAAGAAAACAGACACGAGACATTTTGAATACTGTTACTTTATATTCCTAAATCATTATTTTCTGCTCTCATTTGAATCTTTTATTAAATTGATTTTAGAGAGAGGGGGGAAGGAAGAGAGAGAGAAGGAGAAAGAAACATTGATTTGTTGCTCCACCTGCTTATGCATTCATTGGTTGATTCTTGTATGGGCCCTGACAAGGATCAAATCTGCAGCTTTGGCTTATCAGGACAACGCTCTAACCAACGAAGCTACCCAGCCAGGGCCATCTGAATCTTTAAATGTAAAGACAGTTTTAGTGCACTGACCCAAAGAAATGAAAATAACACAAATACAAACATTATTCAGTTCCAAGAATTCACGAACCTGAAGTCCTATGTACCGAAGCTTTAAAAAGCTGGAGAAGGTGATCTTAGCAGTACAATCTTACCATCTTCAACTAGTCATCTTACCTGATCTTAAAAATTGGCTACTCATAGTGGAGAGGAGTGTTAGAGAAGGGATGTGCCTCCAGATGTCAGTTAACTCTGACGAATGCATAAGCCCCCAGGCTGAGGCAATGCACTGTAACTTTCTGAATATTTGGGAACCACAAACTTGGGGTCTCTGGATAGGTATGAGAGGTATGCAGGGCGAGGTATTTTCTTGACTCCTCCATGCCATCAGGCTCACAGCACTCAACTGAGCTAAGCCAGATTCCACATGTCACAATTTGGGTGGCTTAATTGGTGAGGAGTGTGAACTAAATAGAATGCAGTAACTCAGAGAATGTCCTGAAATGTGTGCAGAGATGATGGTATTGAGAGAAATGTACATTTGACATGATTATTTGCAGTGGAACACTTGCATTTTTAGACATTCTTTCTTAGCCTTCTATTAACTTGATTAAACAATGTCACCCAATAAACTCAATAAAAAAGTGAAGCTAAAATGAAAAAAAGAGACAATAAGCCCAGCTTCAATAGTGGACATCTGTCCCCCATGGCTGATAGGCTCTCCTCTTGGGCTACAGCAGAAGGGCCCTGGGCCCTTCCTTCTGGAGCCTGAAATGCACATAACTAGGGTGTGCCTGAGGGCTGTTGGCATATACATGCTGGCGCAGAACAAAGGAGCACACATTGAGCCTGAAATGGAAAGATATTCCCACACAAGGCGATAAGCCCTGCATGGCAGGCTGTGTGGGCTCTTTATCTCTTGGTAAGGAAGTGTTTCAGGCCCTTTCTTAAATGGAAAGCAGAGGTTGAAAAACTACTCATGAGACTGCTTTTCTCTACGCTTATCATGAAGAATTTATTTTTATTTATTATTTTATGTTATTATTATTTTTTTATTTAGTGAGAGAGACAGAGAGCAGAGAGAGGGACAAATAGGGACAGACAGGAAGGGAGAGAGATGAGAAGCCTCAATTCTTCATTGTGGCACCTTAATTAGTTGTTCATTGATTGCTTTCTCATATGTGCCTTGACCGGGGGTGGGGGACTAGGAGCTCCAGCCTGAGCCAGTGACTCCTTGCTCAAGCAGGGACCTTGGGCTTCAAGCCCATGACCTTTGGACTCAAGCCAGCAACTGTGGGGGGGTCATGTCTGTGTTCCCACGCTCAACCTAGTGACCCTGTGCTCAAGCTGGTGAGCCTGCATTCAAGCCTGATGAGCCCTCGCTCAGGCTGGTGACCTTGGGGTTTTGAACCTGGGTCCTCTGCATCCCAGGCCGAAGCTCTATCCATGGCACCGCCACCTGGTCAGGCAAAAATTTCTTGATTTCTCGATTATGTGTGTTGCTGCTGTCCTTGTTTCTGCTTCTAGGTCTTTGTGCTTAAATACAGTTCCATCTTTGAAAAAGAAAAAAACAAACAAACCCCCCACCCAGTAATGTTTGCTTGATTTGTTACCATGGCCATTTCTCCAAGTCCAATGGCTACTTTAAAGAAAATCCTAATAATTACATTATTTTGTGCTTTCACGTATAAGACCTGTTAGGTTCTGCTCAGCTCAGCAGCTGTTCACAAAGGAAATAAGCTATATTCTTACATACTTGGCATTTGAGGTAAGTACAGATTTTTTTTCCATTCATACTTTAAGTAACTATACCTACCTACCCTAACGGGATGTTGATAAGAATGGGTTTGACATTTGGAAAATAACAAAGTTTGAGCACAACAAAGTAAAAACAAATTAAAGAGCAAGGAGGCACTAATTCTTGCACATGTGTTCTGTTAACCTGTCTCTGTTGGGTTCTGAGGGCAAGAGTGAGCCACTTCTCCAGGGTTAGTATTGGGTGCCCAGCTTGCACCCGCTGCTGCCGCTAAGTATCAGTTACGTGGGACCTCTCACCCCTTTCCACTTTGAGAACAAGAATAGGACTAATTGTAGCATGAAGATGCACTGTATTCCAAAATATATTTACTCTGAAGCAGTAATCTTTCATATCCTGCAAAGCAGCCAAGGACGTATTTTTTGTCACTTAGATCTTTTTTGACATTAGATTTGAAACTCTAAACCTCAAATGTGCTGGAAAAAAAATAGTGCAAACAATCCAATTTGTGTACAGTTCTGTGTATTGATTTAATATTATAGTATTCCAAACCCAGTTATTTATGACTTAAGTTGTTTTGGTCCATTTAGGACAAAGACAAAAAAAATTGCTTCAATATTAGTATGAAGTAGGTCACACCAGGATGTCATTATTCTACCTTTGTTACTGATAAGCAGTCAGCAGTTTATTGAGAGAGAATAGGTGAAGAAGAAGCTATGGCAAGGGGACATTCAGACTACAAATACTGAAAGCTTTTGAGAACTATTTGAAAGTTTTGGTTAGGGTAAGGTGACTCTTCGCTAACCTAAAATCTGTATACCCTTGGAGCATTTGCTCCTGTCTTAGCAAGACAGTCCTCATAGACAGTGGTGTCAAATCACTCAGTGGCCTTGTGAAAGAGCTCAGGCCCCCTACCAACATTAGAGTCTTTATTCCCTAGCAACATGCTCTAGCAACAAAGGACTTTTATTTCTTCATACCCTAAGGGCAGTTGGAAATCAGCTCTTGGTTAATCATCAGAGTACCTGCTTGTTTAAAAAGGTACAGTATTAGAGCCTGACCTGTGGTGGCGCAGTGCATAAAGCATTGACATGGAATGCTGAGATTGCCAGTTCGAAACCCCAGGCTTGCCTGATTAAGGCACATATGGGAGTTAATACTTCCTGCTCCTCCCCCTGTCTCTCTATGTCTTTCCCCTCTCTCTCTCTCTCTAATAAAAATGAATAAATAAAATCTAAAAAAAAAAAAAAAAAGAATAAAAGGGCTGAAAGCCCACATGAAGTTTTTAAAAAAAGTATGGTATTAAATTTGGACTTTCTCTTACCTCCTCTTGCCTGAAACAATAGTGTGATTAATATGTCATATGTGAAATATGTTATTTCTTTATTTGGTTTAGTAAGAGACATTATCTTGTATGTTATTGGCTTGTGAAACTATAATTTCCACCATGAACCTCTGCTAAATAAATTGATGGCAAAGACACACTCAGTTTCTGAGTATAATTTTGGCTGCCTTGCCCCCCCCTTCCCCCCCCAAAATACCAAAACAAGTACAAATAATTTAATAATGAACTCCATGAAACCATTCTTTTACTATATTGGCAGTGTGCTGTGTTAGCTTTTACTTGAAATGAGAAAAGCAGTTTTAGAGAGGATCTTCTGACAATGGTATTGTCATGTGGCATTGGGTCAGCATCCACATCCACCCTAGGTCAAGCTGTACACTTGGTGAAGTTTGCAGCCCTTTGCTTCGTTTCCTTTGTTCTTTACAATTTCTTCCCTGCCAGAAGGCCTCACCCTCACCCTCACCCTCACCCTCATTCCAGCAACCCCCAAGGGTTAGATAAAGTCCCTCCTTAACCACTGTAAACAATCTGATCTTCAGAAGGAATGTAAAACGAATATACAGGTATTGTTCAAAGAAATAATTAACCAGTAATAATGAGCAGAGGTAGGAAACGTCTAACTTTGATGCCCCTGGACTGACTTCATCTAACTATAGGGACATTTCTGTAGTTTATGCCCACTGTACTTGGAGTCTGAAGACCTGTGTTCAAGCCTGGCTTAGCCACTCTCTCAGCTTCTGTCTTTCTTTATATGTGTTACTTGGGGACTGCAGTGCTTCCAGGCGATGGTGTCTAGACATGGTTTGTAAGCCATGAAGCACTTTGTAAGTGGTCTTTTAAAAATATTGCTTTAAAATCATGCAAGCAACTCCAAATAGGAAGTCAGGAATTCTAACCTTTGAGACCTACTCATGCCAGGCTCGTTTCCTTGTCATAAAAACCTTGAAGTCGAGCCCGAAAGTCTCTAAAGTCCTTTTCAACTGCAGGCCTTTGACAATTCCATGAAGTAAATAAAGTATGTAGTTTGCAAAGAAAACATGATGACACATGAGTTTAAAGTAGGAGGTAAGCGGAGGAATAAAGGAAGTGGTGATTATGGGAATCCGGTTAATCACTCCCTTCCCAGGGCTGCAGGTAGAAGCTGTAGGCAGGAGCTGGTGGGCTCTGTGTGGAGGGACTGCAACAGAGTGGGGGCATTGGTTTAGATGCATTTGCGGGTTTGGGGTGAAGGTTCCAGGGATATCTGGGAGCTGAGCGAACAGCTAAAACTGTCTAATGACTTTTGCGGGGCAGTGTTGCCAGGATGGTAGGATCTAAGGCTATGGGGATTGGGGGATTGGTAAATGCAGGGGTGAAAGTGGAAAGAGTGCTATTACTATAACAACCAGCTCCTCTCCTGCACTCAATCCACTGGGCAGTGAGGGCAATGAACTGGAAATGTAAATCACATGACCTCTCCCCTGCCTAAAGTCCTTTAATGGCTTCCATAGTATTGAGATTAAAATGTAAATTCTGTAACTTTTGCTTTGGAATTGGCACATGCTTACCTCTAACTACTCTCTCCCCTCCCACCACCACTTTTTCATTCCAACCTGCTACTTTTAAAATTTAATCCACTGGGGTCAACTTGAAGTCGCCCAGGTTTTCCTGCCTTAGGTCCTTAGCACATTTTCATAGAGTTAGCTTTGACTCTTTGAGAGCCTATCTTAAGTATGTCTTCAGACACATTTTTTCTGACCACTCTATGCATAGTACCCTTTGCCGCTAGTCTAAGCCATTTATTTGTTGCCATAACAACAGCCACAATCTATAATTATTGTGCCCTAGCATGGTGTCTGACTAGATAGAGACTTCTTTGTCCAATGATTGAGTGAAGGAATGAATTTACATTCCCCCCCCTTTTCTCTATTTCTATCTTTTCTCTACTGATCTTCCCTCATTTTTTCAAAGTGAAATAGTTTATACAGTTTTCTTTGATTATAAAAGTATACATAACTATGTCAAAAAATTAAGTAACACTTAAGTATATAAGGAGGGAAATGAAAAATCACTGAAATTTCATCACCCAGAGAAAATCAGAGCTAATGTTTTATTATATATACTTAAAATCTTGTTCTTTATTTTTTATTTTAATGATTTTATTGGCTTTATTTTATTTAATTTTTACTTTTTTAGAAAGAGAGAGGAAGAGGAAGAGAGAGAGAGAAATATTGATTTATTATTCCACTTATTTGAGTATTCATTGATCGATTCTTGTATGTGCCCTGACTAGGGATCAAACCCACAACCTTTATGTATTGGAATGATGCTCTAACCAACTGAGCTACCGGGCTAGGGATTTGGTTTTATTTAAAAAAACATATACTATTGACTATATTTCCTCTGCTGTACTTTATCCCCCTGACTATTCTTTAACTACAATTGTACTTCTGATTCTTTCACTTTTTTTACCCAGCCTTGCAAACCCCCTTTCATCTAGCAACTATCAAAATGTTTTCTGTATATATGAGTCTGTTTCTATTCTACTTGTTTATTTATTTTGTTTTTTAGATTCCACATAGAAGTGAAGTAATCTGGCATTTGTTTTTCTCTCAACACAGTGCCCTCTAAATCTTGCCATCCATGTATGCAGATGGCAAGATTTAATCCTTTTTTATGGCTGAGTCCTATTCCATTGTACATATGCATCACTTCTTTATCCACAAAATCTTGTTCTTAATTTTAAAAAGCAATTGAAGCCATTATTTTTATTTCCATATTCACCAAAACCAAGTTTTTTTCCTCTTGAAAGGCCTTTAACTAGTTGAGTCTATGCATCCTCTGTGGAAACCTTTGCCTCTGTTGACATTGCGCTAGTGTTCTCTGCTGAGGAGTTAGACTGATCCTGCCTTTTTTAGGCACAATCTGGCATTTATCTTTGGTAACAAAAAGTAACTGTTATTCTTGTGTTTCACTGCCAGCATTGCAGACTTGGCATTTAAATGCTTTTGATTGTGTATTTGTGGAAGCTTAACAGCTGCATGTGCTATTTCCAATAGTTTTTAATATCCACTCAGGATGTGACCATGGAATGCTTGTCATTTTTTGAAGGGGAGGATAGATGTAAAAATGGTGAGTAATATACAGAGGTGAAAACTAGGTGAAACATTCTTCAGTAGATTGTAGGCTTGCCATCTGCTATCTAGAAAAAACTACATTCCTTTGAGCAGCTCAGAACGCCCATCTGCCTGAACTCTCAGATGGCCAATGCTTTGAGGACTCAAGTAAAGCCAGCATGCTTCCAAAACAAACAATATGCATCATCCAGCTTGTGGAGATAAAAGACCATCTCTGGAAGGAATGAGATCAATACTAGAGTGCTCAAAACAAGTTTCATCAGTTATATCTGTCTGAGAAACTAGTCTCACAAGTATTTGCTCCTGCCAGTGTCAATTTAGAAGAGAGAAAAGGACTCACTTCTTTCCATTTCCATTGAACCCTGCAGAAAAGAGATCAGAAGGGCTGACTGGGAAAATGTTTACCCCCTCTGCTGGCCATGGCCAGACGTCCAGCAATCCAGGGAGCTAGTAGTGTCCCAACCTGTGAACTCGCCTAGCTGGCTTGCCCGCCAAATGGTGGAGGTAAAAAAAATATGAATACTTTTCTTTCCCACTTCTAAGTTTTTCTAGCTGAGCTAAAAATCAAATTAACAGCGACAGCCTAACAGGAGAAAATCAAGTTTTAATATATGCACATGGGGAATTCACGTAATCATGAAAACTTCAATACAATGAGACAACGTTGGGTATAGAAAACGTTTTTAGACAAAGGAGAAAGGGGAGGTATTAGATTTCAGAAGTGAGAAATGAAGACAGTACTGTATGCACTATGCATACATAGATATATGCACACACATACACATACTTCATGCAAAAGTGCTGTTCTCCAACCTATATTTAAATTACCATAAAACAACAAACAGAAAACCAAATGAAACACTACAATTTTTCTTTTAAAAATTGGATTGGATAGGGGGCCATGGTCAAGTTCTTCCCTTCTTTGAAGCATTAAAATATATAGCTGAATTGTGTTTCCAGTTTTTATATTTACCTCCAGCTCAGTCAATGAACCACTTGTTAACACTGTGTTGGGATCTGATTCAGCTGAGAAATCCTTGTTATATTTTAGTAGGGCCAATTTTATAGATTTTTCTCAAAATATTCTGCAACCCAAAGACTAATAGAAGTTTCTTGTTTTTCTGTTTGTCTGTTTTTAAATGAGAGAGAGAGAGACAGGGATAGAAAGGAAGGGAGAGAGATGAGAAGCATTGACTTATAGTTGTGGCACCTTAGTTGTTCATTGATTGCTTTCTCGTGTGTGCCTTGACTGGGGGGCTTCAGCTGAGCCAGTGACCTCTTGCTCAAGCCAGCGACCTTGGGCTTCAAGCCAGCAACCTTTGGGCTCAAGCCAGCCACTATGGCATGATGTCTATGATCCCACCCTCAAGCTGGTGACCTGGGGGTTTCCAACCTGGGTTCTCAGTGTCCCAGCTCGACACTCTCTCCACTGTGCTACCGCCTGGTCAGGCCTAATAGAAGTTTAAATGAAATCATTATTTTTGGTTTTTTTATATGGTGATATTATTTGATGATCTAGGAATTCTTTGTTTGGGAAAAGATGTTTTTTTTGTTTGTTTTGTTTTTATAATTTTATTTTTTTAATGGGGTGACATCAATAAATCAGGATACATATATTCAAAGATAACATGTCCAGGTTATCTTGTCATTCAATTATGTTGCATACCCATCACCCAAAGTCAGATTGTCCTCTGTCACCTTCTATCTTGTTTTCTTTGTGCCCCTCCCCCTCCCCCTTTCCCTTTCCCTCTCCCCCCTCCCCCCGTAACCACCACACTCTTATCAATGTCTCTTAGTCTCACTTTTATGTCCCACATACGTATGGAATAATGCAGTTCCTGGTTTTTTCTGATTTACTTATTTCACTTCAAATAATGTTATCAAGATCCCACCATTTTGCTGTAAATGATCCGATGTCATCATTTCTTATGGCTGAGTAGTATTCCATAGTGTATATGTGCCACATCTTCTTTATCCAGTCATCTATTGATGGGCTTTTTGGTTGTTTCCATGTCTTGGCCACTGTGAACAATGCTGCAATGAACATGGGGCTGCATGTGTCTTTGCGTATCAATGTTTCTGAGTTTTGGGGGTATATACCCAGTAGAGGGATTGCTGGATCATAAGGTAGTTCTATTTTCAGTTTTTTGAGGAACCACCATACTTTCTTCCATAATGGTTGTACTACTTTACATTCCCACCAACAGTGTATGAGGGTTCCTTTTTCTCCACAGCCTCTCCAACATTTGCTATTACCTGTCTTGTTAATAATAGCTAATCTAACAGGTGTGAGGTGGTATCTCATTGCAGTTTTGATTTGCATTTCTCTAATAACTAAAGAAGATGAGCATCTTTTCATATATCTGTTGGCCATTTGTATTTCTTCCTGGGAGAAATGTCTGTTCATGTCCTCTTCCCATTTTTTATTGGATTGTTTGTTTGTTTGTTGTTGAGTTTTATGAGTTCTTTGTATATTTTGGATATTAGGCCCTTATCTGAGCTGTTGTTTGAAAATATCATTTCCCATTTAGTTGGCTGTCTGTTTATTTTGTTATCAGTTTCTCTTGCTCAGCAAAAACTTCTTAGTCTGATGTAGTCCCATTCATTAATTTTTGCCTTCACTTCTCTTGCCTTTGGAGTCAAATTCATAAAATGCTCTTTAAAACCCAGGTCCATGAGTTTAGTACCTATGTCTTCTTCTATGTACTTAATTGTTTCAGGTCTTATGTTTAGATCTTTGATCCATTTTGAGTTAATTTTAGTACAGGGGGACAAACTGTAGTCCAGTTTCATTCTTTTGCATGTGGCTTTCCAGTTTTCCCAGCACCATTTATTGAAGAGGCTTTCTTTTCTCCGTTGTGTGTTGTTGGTCCATTTATCAAAAATTATTTGACTATATATATGTGGTTTTATTTCTGGGTTTTCTATTCTGTTCCATTGGTCTGAGTGTCTATTTTTCTGCCAATACCATGCTGTTTTGATTGTTGTGGCCCTATAATATAGTTTGAAGTCAGGTATTGTAATGCCCCCAGCTTCATTCTTTTTCTTTAGGATTGCTTTGGCTATTCGGGGTTTCTTATACTTCCATATAAATCTGATGATTTTTTGCTCCATTTCTTTAAAAAATGTCATTGGAATTTTGATGGGAATTGCATTAAATTTGTATATTGCTTTGGGTAATATGGCCATCTTGATTATATTTATTCTTCCTAACCAAGAACAAGGAATATTCTTCCATCTCATTATATCTTTTTCAATTTCCCTTAACAATGGTTTATAGTTTTCATTATATAAGTCCTTTACATTCTTTGTTATGTTTATTCCTAGGTATTTTATTTTTTTTGTTGCAATCGTGAAGGGGATTATTCTTTTGAGTTCATTCTCAAATGTTTCATTGTTGGCATATAGAAAGGCTATTGACTTCTGTATGTTAATTTTGTATCCTGCGACCTTACTGTATTGGCTTATTGTTTCTAGTAGTCTTTTTGTGGATTCTTTGGGGTTTTCGATGTATAGGATCATATCATCTGCGAAAAGTGATACCTTTACTTCTTCTTTTCCAACATGGATGCCTTTTATTTCTTTGTCTTGTCTGATTGCTCTGGCTAGAACCTCTAGTACCACATTAAATAAGAGTGGAGAGAGTGGACAACCCTGTCTTGTTCCTGATTTAAGGGGGAAAGCCTTCAGTTTAGTGCCATTTAATATGATGTTAGCTGATGGTTTATCATATATGGCCTTTATCATGTTGAGATATTTTCCTTCTATACCCATTTTGTTAAGAGTCTTAAACATAAAATTGTGTTGTATTTTATCGAAAGCCTTTTCTGAGACTATTGATAAGATCATGTGGTTTTTGTTCTTTGTTTTGTTGATATGGTGTATTACGTTAACCGTTTTGCGTATGTTGAACCATCCTTGAGATTCTGGGATGAATCCCACTTGATCATGATGTATTATTTTTTTAATATGTTGTTGTATTCGGTTTGCTAGTATTTTGTTTAGTATTTTAGCATCTGTATTCATTAGAGATATTGGTCTGTAGTTTTCTTATTTTGTGCCATCCTTGCCTGGTTTTGGTATGAGGCTTATGTTGGCCTCATAAAATGTGTTTGGAAGTATTGCTTCTTCTTCAATTTTTTGGAAGACTTTCAGTAGAATAGGAACCAAGTCTTCTTTGAATGTTTGATAAAATTTGCTGTTATAGCCGTCTGGGCCTGGACTTTTATTTTTGGGGGTTTTTTAATGTTTTTTTCTATTTCTTCTCTACTAATATGTTTGTTTAGGCTTTCTGCTTCTTCTTGACTCAGTCTAGGAAGGTTGTATTGTTCTAAGAATTTATCCATTTCTTCTAGGTTGTTGAATTTAGTGGCATAAAGTTTTTCATAGGATTCTACAATAATTCTTTATATATCTACAGTGTCCATGGTGATTTCTCCTCTTTCATTTTGGATTTTGTTTATATGAGTTCTTTCTTTTTTTTTCCTTGGTAAGTCTTGCCAAGGGTTTGTCAATTTTGTTGATCTTTTCAAAGAACCAGCTCCTTGTTCTATTAATTTTTTCTATAGTTTTTCTGTTCTCTATTTCATTTATTTCTGCTCTGATTTTTATTATCTCCTTTCTTCGGCTGGTTTTGGGTGTCTTTGTTCTTCTTTTTCTAGTTCCTTAAGGTGTGAAGTTAAGTGGTTCACTTGGGCTCTCTCTTGTTTGTTCATATATGCCTGAAGTGATAGGAACTTTTCTCTTATCACTGCTTTTGCTGCATCCCATAGATTCTGATATGTCGTATTGTCATTTTCATTAGTCTGTATATATCTTTTGATTTCTGCACTTATTTCTTCTTTGACCCATTCATTTTTTAAAAGTATGTTGTTTAGTTTCCACATTTTTGTGGGATTTTTTTCCTCTTTTTTGCAGTTGAATTCTAGTTTCAAGGCTTTATGATCAGAAAATATGCTTGGTACAACTTCGATTTTTCTGAATTTGCTGATGTTGTTTTTGTGGCCCAACATATGGTCAATTCTTGAGAATGATTCATGTACACTGGAGAAAAAAGTGTACTCAGTCACTTTGGGATGAAATGTCCTGTAGATGTCTATCATATCCAGGTGCTCTAGTGTTTTGTTTAAGGCCACTATATCCTTGTTGATTCTCTGTTTGGATGACCGATCTAGAGCCATCAGTGATGTATTGAGGTCTCCAAGTATGATTGTATTTTTGTCAGTTTTTGTTTTAAGGTCAATAAGTAGCTGTCTTATATATTTTGGTGCTCCTTGGTTTGGTGCATATATATTAAGAATTGTTATGTCTTCTTGATTCAGTGTCTCCTTAGCCATTATGAAATGGCCATTTTTGTCACTGAGTACTTTTGCTGTCTTGTAATCAGCATTATTAGATATGAGTATTGCAATGCCTGCTTTATTTTGGATGTTATTTGCTTGGAGTATTGTTTTCCAGCCTTTCACTTTGAATTTGTTTTTATCCTTGTTACTTAGATGAGTTTCTTGTAGGCAGCATACAGTTGGATTTTCTTTTTTAATCTATTCTGCTACTCTTTGCCTTTTTATTGGTGAGTTTAATTCGTTTACATTTAGTGTAATTATTGACACATGTGAGTTCCCTATTGCCATTTTATAGATTGCTTTCTGTTAGTTTTGAGTCTTGTTTGATCCTTCTCTTTCATCTTTCTATCTTTTGTTTTTATTTGGTTGTATTCCATACATCTTTCCTCTGTTGCTATCTTTTTTAAATCATGTGCTTCTGTGGTGGTTTTTTCAATGGTGGTTACCTTTAAGTATTGAAAAGGGTTCCTACCCTGTTCATTGTAGTGCACTATTTTGTGAGTACTTTTGCACTCCATCGTCCTTTGCTACTGTTAATCTCCATCCTCTCCCCCCCTTTCTTTTTGTTGTCACAGTTTAAATTTGGTTTTATTGTGTTCTTTTTGGAGCTTTTACTTGTGGCTTTGTTTTTTTTTTTTGTTCTTTTTATCTGGTTGGAAAACCCCCTTTAGTATTTCCTGGAGTGAGGTTTTCTGATGATAAATTCCCTCATCTTTTCTGTATCTGTGAATGTTTTTATTTCTCCTTCATATTTGAAGGATAGCTTTGATGGGTATAGTATTCATGGCTGAAAGTTCCTTTCTTTCAGGACTTTAAATATGGGGGTCCACTCTCTTCTAGCTCGTAGAGTTTCTGTTGAGAAATCGGATGATAATCTAATGGGCCTTCCTTTATATGTTGTAGTCTTCTTTTCTCTGGCTGCCTTGAGAATTTTTTCTTTGCCGTTGGTTTGTGTCCATTTCATTATGATGTGCCTTGGAGTAGGTTTGTTGGGGTTAAGAAAACTCGGTGTTCTGTTTGCTTCTTCAATTTGAGGCTTTAGTTCTTTCCACAGGCTTGGGAAGTTCTCATCTATTATTTGTTTGAGTATGTTCTCCATTCTATTTTCTCTCTCTTCTCCCTCTGAATACCTATTATTCTTATGTTATTCTTTTTCATGGAGTCAGATAATTCCTGTAGGGCTATCTCATTTTTTTAAATTTTTGAGTCTCTTTCTTCTTCTCTCTGTTGTGCCTCAAGTTGCTTGTCTTCTATTTCACTAATCCTACCTTCTATCTGGTCTGTTCTATTAGCTAAGCTTGTTACCTTGTTTTTTAGCTCGTGAATTGAGTTTTTCATCTCTGTTTGATTTGTTTTTATAGTTTCAGTTTCCTTGGAAATATATTCTTTGTGTTCATTGAGTTGTTTTCTGAGCTCCCTAAATTGTCTTTCTGTGTTTTCTTGTATATCTCTGAGTATTTTTAGGTTTCCTATTTTAAATTCTCTGTCGTTTAACTCCAAGGTTTCCAATATATTATATTTTTTCTCCATAGATTTTTCCTCATCCATCTGTGTTACCTCTCTTTCTTTTGTATTCATGATATTCGATTTTCTCTTCCTTAATGGCATCTGAGAGTGGTTTTGTTGATAGTATTAATGAGATTTAATAAAGAATAAAAAGTTAAAAAAATAAAAATAAAAATGGAAGAGTTTTTAAAAAAAATTAAATAAAGAAAAATAAAATAAAATAAAAAATTAAAAAAAAAAAGAAAATTATTCCCCTCCTCTTTTTTTTCTCTCCTCTCCTCTCCCCTCTTTCTTGAGAAAATCTTGTGGTGAACTGTGAATTATATTGTACTAAATAGAACAAACAATGCCTGTACTGGAGGGCCTGAATTGGGGAGAAGTAATAAAGGGGCCAAAAAAACCCAGAAAAAAAAGTGGGTATGGACCCACAAAAAGCAAATAAGGAAAAAATTTGGGTCAAGAATAAAATGATTTGCTTATAGGTGTTGGTTGACTAAGAGTTATGATGAGAGGAATAAGAGGGAAACAGGAAAATGAGGGGAGAAATTAAAAAATTACTATTATATTTAATGGAAGAAGAACTAGATAAAATGGAGAGCCAGGATGGGAGCACTGCTAGTGAGTTAAAAAGGTGAAGTAAAATCCACCCAAAATGCCACAAACATAAGTTTGAGTCCCAGATAAGATAATTTGTTTGTTATTGAGGTTTGAATGAGAGGAGACGTAAAGGAGAAAGGAAGAATCTAATATAGAGGGAGAAAAGAAAGAGAGAGAGAGAAAAAAAGAGGGAACCACTAAAAGAAGAAAAAAGAAAAAAGAGGAGAGAGAGAGAGAGAGTTAAGGGTTTTGGAATGCAACCCTCATAGAGAGAAAGGAAGAGGAAAGAAAAGATAATGGGAGATGTAACACTTATGGGTAGTGTACTTCAAGGAGAGGAGAGAGTAAGACTGGCAAAGAGTTAAATGACCGAATTTGAGGAGGAAAAAAAAAAATCAAGAATGAAGATTAGAGAAACAAATGAACAAATATAATAAAATGGGATAGGTTATAAAGTCTGCAGATTATTCTTGATTTTGAGAGGTTATCTTCTTGCTTTTTCTTTTCTCTTCCTCTTCCTGGTTGGTGACTCTGTACCCCGGGTTCTGCCCCTTTGGCACGCTCAGGTAGAGGTTTGCAGTTGATAAGTCTCTATGGCGATGTCATGTATTGTGCTTCAGTCTCATTGGCAGTCGAGGCTCATTAGCATTTACAGGCTCCAACAGTGAGAGAGTCCGTGTTCCTGGAGCCTCTCTCCTAGTCTTTCCTTCCTCAATTAGTAGCCTGATAATCCAGCTATGGGGTTGCTGCTGCCTCTGCCTGGATAGTTAGAGGCTCAAAGAGCTGGCCACTCCCCACTCTATTCCCACTCAGCACAGGGCTCTGGGTAAGGCTCAGTCAGTCAGAGCTGCTAGCATAATCAGGTGGGGCTTCCGCCCCCTCAAAGACCTCTGGCTCTGCCACTCTGTCCGGTAACACGGGTGGGCACCCACTCCTGGGGCGCTTGGAGGAAACTCTCACTCACTATCTGTGCGCAGACCAGGATATCAGGCTGGAAGTCTCACCCTCTGAGTGAAACCCCTCCTGCACGGAAAAGTTGCAGCGTTGGAATTGGCTCTCGCTCCCTCCCCGTGCGCGGCTCCCTCAGGGTGCTGGGGCGGCCCGGAGATTCCGCTTTAGGCCCACACAAAGGCCCCTGACTCTGCCTCTCTGTGGGATAACATGGGCACCCACTCCCGGGGCTTTGGAAGGAATCTCTCACCCACTATCTGCGCGCGCCGACCAGGAGATCGGGGAAAATGGCTGCCCCACTTGTCTTTCTTTGTCTGGGTTTGGCGTGAGTCTTAGCTTGTATTGACTGGGTTGCAGCAGGCACAGTTTTTCCTCGGCTTGGATCTCTGTGCTGCAGCCTGGTTCGGCCGTTTGTGCCGCGGCCTGGACCTATTCACCCTCTTTACCCACCTCAGTTTCTATATTCTCAGTTCCCAGTGAAAGCCGCCCTGTTAAGGTTAGTGAGGAAAGTGGAGCATTTCTTACTCCCTATTTCCTTCGGGGTTTGATTATATATTTAGCCAATTTTTCGCTCGACCATACCTTCGGGTGTATTGCAAAACATCTGGAGGCTCCAACGATAGATTTTTCTGTTTCTGGGTGAAGATCTTGTTGAGTTTTGGGGGAGATTTATCGGTATTTTGAGTATTTGTTTTGATGTGGGAAAGAGGCAAGCAATTAGCATGTTATTTGCATAATTACTTCATGTAAGAATATATTAATATATATATACTGTCAGTACTTTGCCCACTTAAGGACCTTATCATTTCATTGTCTTCAGACTTCCAACTTTGATTATCTGGGAATTCTGGGGAATTAAAAGCCACCCCCAGCAGTCAGTCAGTGGATGGTAGGCATTAGGGTCTAATTGCTCCAGCGCCCTCCCTTCTAGATGATTGTAAGGCCTTTATGAGCTGTCCTCCTTTTCCTGCTGCTCCCAAACCAGTTATGCCTGAATCTTTCTAATAAACTACAATCAAATCTTTGTCTCACATCAAACCAATTCCCTTTGGGGAATATCTAATCTAATGCAAATCACTTGTCTTCAAGCAGTATTTTAATCTATTATTCTTGATATTTAAAAAAAGTTCTTGGAATGGCTCTTTTTAACAAATCAACACACAATAAGTGCTGGCGAGGCTGTGGAGAAAAGGGAACCCTCCTGCACTGCTGGTGGGAATGCAGACTTGTGCAGCCACTGTGGAAGACAGTGTGGTGTTTCCTCAAAAAATTAAAAATGGAACTGCCTTTTGACCCAGCTATCCCACTTTTAGGAATATATCTTAAGAATACCAAATCACTGATTCTGGAAACAGCCCAAGTGTCCCTCAGTGGATGAGTGGATTAAAAAGCAGTGGTACATATATACTATGGAATACTATGGGTCCATGAAAGAAGGAAATCTTACCTTTTGCAATAGCATGGATGGACCTGGAAATTATTATGCTAAGTGAAATAAGCCAGGCAGAGAAAGAAAAATATCATATGATCTCACTTATATGTGGAATCTAATGAACGTGGTGAACAGAGGAATGGAATAGAGAGAGACAGAGGTGGAGCCACAGGGAGCAGAGGGACAGCTGTCAGAGGGAAGGGGGATGAGGAAAAGGAATCAGAGAAGGTGAAGGGATTAGTGAAATTACAGAACACATAGATACAGATAACAGGACAGCAAATCCCAGAGGGAATGGGGGTAGGGAGTCAAGGGGAGGGGGACAAAAGGGGTGTAATGGAGGGCTCGTTGGGGGAGATGAGGGCATTATATTGAGTGGGACACTTGAATCCATATTAACAAATTAAAAAATTTAATAAAAAATAATTTAAAAATTTCTTGATTTAATTCACTTAACAAGAATAATAGTCTTCCCCTTTATTCACAGTGGATATGTTCTAAGACCCCCCAGAGGATGCCGGAAGCCACAAATAGCACTAAACCCTCTATATACTAGATCTTTTCCTGTACATACTGTACATACCTACAATAACATTTAATTTATAAATTAGGCACATTAAAAGGCTAGCAACAATAACTCATAATAAATAGAATAGTTATAATATATTGTAATACAAATTTATGTGAATGTGGGCTCGCTCTTCCCCACAATATCTTATGGTCCTGTCCTTATCCTTCTTGTGAAGAGAGATGATACAGTGCCAGTGTGATGACCTATGTGAGGTGAATGACATAAGCATTGTGACATAGTGTTAGGCTACTGCTGACCTGATGGTACTTCAGGAGGGTCATCTGCTTTGAGTAATCTTGATATTGATGAGTAACTATCAGGAGTGAATGATGTTCGTGGTTGGGAAATTTAATGTTTTCGGACTGTGGTTGACAAACCAAGGAAAGCAAAACTGCAGATAAGGGGAGACTACTACACTTTACACAGGCATGCAGACCTCATTTTATTGTGCTTCACAGATGTTTCATTTTTTAAAAATTGAAGGTAAGACCCTGCACTAACAAAAAGGTTTCAGTTTGCTTTATTGTGATACTCGCTTTACTGTGGTGGTCTGGAATTGACCCTGCAATACCTCAGAGGCACACCTGTGTGTTATCTGGTGGTATATATTGTTAATTGTCTACTAAATAATATCTTTGTTATTTTTTTTAAAAAGAAAAGCTTTTGTACATCAAAAGCATAATCAAAACAATTAAAATGCAATAAAAGCCTCAGAAAAATAAGTAAGTTAAACATGATCATATTTTAAGAGTTTCCAGTCTCGATAGTGACATTTTAAAGAGAGCAGAATATACCCCAAGTGCTAAGGTTAGTGTCTAACCTTATAATTATGCTTTCATTGTTGCTTTTCATACCGTCTTCTATGTTATAGGATAGCCAGAGACTTATAAAGAATTTGTAGTTATAGCAAAGGTAAGGTCTGAGGTCAAATACAGTCATGTGTGCCGCTTAACAATGGGGACATATATACAGTGTGTCCGTAAATTCATGATGCACTTTTGACCGGTCACAGGAAAGCAACAAAAGACGATAGAAATGTGAAATCTGCACCAAATAAAAGGAAAACCCTCTCAGTTTCTGTAGGATGATGTGGCAGCCTCCCAGTTTCTGTAGGATGATGTGGCAGCAGGTGCGCATGCGCAGATGATGACGTAACACTGTATACAGCGGAGCAGCCCACGGCCATGCCAGTCGAGATGTGGCTTGCTAAATTCGAATCCGTGACCAAAGTGCAATGTGACTATCAGCTTGTTTATAACGAAGCACCACCACATAGGACTAACATTACTCGGTGGGATAAGCAGTTGAAGGAAACCTGCAGTTTGGTGGAGAAACCCTGTTCTGGTAGGCCAGTGATCCCCAAACTTTTTGGGGCCACAGACCGGTTTAATGTCAGAAAATATTTTCACTTACCGGCCTTTAGGGTGGGACGGATAAATGTATCATGTGACTGAGACAAGCGTCAAGAGTGAGTCTTAGACGGATGTAACAGAGGGAATCTGGTCATTTTTTAAAAATAAAACATCATTCAGACTTAAATATAAATAAAACGGAAATAATGTAAGTTATTTATTCTTTCTCTGCGGACCGGTATCAAATGGCCCATGGACCGGTACCGGTCTGTGGCCCGGGGGTTGGGGACCACTGTGGTAGGCCATCAGTCAGTGATGAGTCTGTAGAGGCTATACAGGATAGCTACCTAAGGAGCCCTAAAAGATCTGTGCATGAGCCCATATTGAACTGCGCTGAATAGGTATGAAACTGGGAGAGTTTTCCTTTTATTTGGTGCAGATTTCACATTTCTATAATCTTTTGTTGCTTTCCTGTGACCGGTCAAAAGTGCACCATGACTTTACGGACACACTGTATATATATTTTTGTTTGGTTGATTATTTTTTGTGTGAGAGACAGACAGACAGACAGGGACAGACAGGAAGGGAGAGAGAGATGAGAAGCATCAGTTCTTTGTGGTGGCACCTTAGTTGTTCATTGATTGCTTTCTCATATGTGCCTTGACCCGGAGGCTTCAGCTGAGCCAGTGACCCCTTGCTCAAGTCTGTGACCTTGGGCTTCAAGCCAGCAGCCTTTGGGTTCAAGCCAGCGACCATGGGGTCATGTATTCGATCCTGCACTCAAGCTGGCAACCCTGTCTCAAGCTGGATGAGTCCGAGCTGAAGCTTGGGGTTTTGAACCTGGACCTCAGTATCCCAGGCTGATGCTCTGTCCACTGTGCGACCACCTGGTCAGGCCAGTGAGGATATGTTCTAAAAAAAAAAGCATCATTAGGCAATTTTGTCATTGCATGAAAAGTGTACTTACAGAAACTTGGATGGTACAGTCTACTACACACCTAGCCTATATAATATAGCCTATTGTACCCAGGCTACAAGCTTATACAGCATGCTTTTGTACTGAATACTGTAGGCATTTGTAACAGTGTTTGTATATCTAAACATATCTAAACATCGAAAGGTTCACTAAAAATATGGTATAAAAGATAAAAAATGGAACTTCTGTATAGGGCACTTACATGAATAAAATTTGCAGGACCGGAAGTTGCTCTGGGTGAATCAGTGAGTAAATGTGAGTGAATGTGAAGATCTAGGGTATTAATATACACTACTGTACACTTTATAAACACTGTACACTTAGGCTACACTAAATTTATTAAAATTTTTCTTCAATAATAAATTCTTTGCTTACTATAACATTTTTTTACTTTATGAAGTTTTTAGTTTTGGTTGGCTCAGTAGTAGAACTTCAACTCAGTGTGTGGATGTTCTAGCTTTGATTCCTGGTCAGGGCACACAGGAAAAGTGACCATCTGCTTCTCTACAGCTCCCCTTCTCCCTTTTCTCTCTCTCTTCCTCTCCCGCAGCCATGGCTCAGTTGGAACAAGTTGGCCCCGGGCTGACCTCAGGCACTAAAGTAGTTTGGTTGCCGAGCAATGGAGCAATGGCCTCAGACAGGCAGAGCATCGCCCAGTCAGAGGCTTGCTGGGTGGATCCCAGTTGGGGCATATGTGAGATTCTGTCTCTCTACCTCCCTGCTTCTCACTTAAGAAAAAAAAAAAAAGGAAAGAAAAAAATTTAACTCTCTGATCCTAACACTTAGCTTAAAACATAAACCATTGTACAACAGCAGAAAAATATTTTCTTTATACCCTTATTCTGTAATATTTATTTATTTTATTTTTTTAACAGTATGTATTTATCCTTTATTTTCTTCATACCTACAAAATATTCTCAACACAATGTGTTCAAAGTTTGAATATTGATAACATAAAGATTATTTACATACCATTATACCTCTGTGTGATTATTAGGTGATGTATGTCAGTCACTAATGATAATATGAAGGAAACAAAGTTCTAAATAGGAGAGTTGTATCTGTCTTTTGAGCAATGCGTGTAAATTGTAATATTCTTACTGGAAAATAAAATTACACTAATGTGTAAATGTTTGAAAATGAATTGACAATGCTTGTTTTATGTTAAAATTATGACAGAGAAATATGAATATACATATTGATCTGTAATGCATTGCCTACAGAAAACCATAGATGCAGTTGAACATCTGCTTGTTAAAATTCCAATACTCTAAAATTATAGTTTATAACACTAATAAATTATTGATTACTAAAGTGAATAGCTCTCATTGACAACCTATAGTTAATACAAAAAACAACCTTGATCAAATGACTTTTTCTTTTTTAAAAAATCTATTTTTAAAAGAACTTTTAAAACTTTATTGTTAAAAACCAAGACACAAACACACACATTAGCCTAGGCCTACACAGGGTCAGGATTATTAATATCACTGTCTTTCACCTCCACATTTTATCCCACAGGAAGGTGCTCAGGGCAGCAGCACACCTGAAGCTGTCTTCTCCTATGATAACAATGTGGCCTACTGGAAGGCCTCCTGAAGGACCTGCCTGAGGCTCTTGTTGGGGAGATCTTACTCTTTTCAGAAATATGTCCATGGTGATTTACTTGGTTTCATTTCTTTCTCTCCCTCCCTCCCTCCCTCCCTCCCTCCCTCTTTTCCTTCCTTCTTTTTTTTGTCATAAATTTTTTGGTAAACAGGTAGCACTATGATGTTACAACAGTTACAATGATACTAGGTGACAAGAAGTTTTGAGCTCCATTTTAATCTTACAGGGCCAGCACTGTATATCAGTCTGTCATTGACCCACAAGTTGCTATGTGGTGCACATATTCCTGTACAATTTGGTTCACAGTACTGCAAGAGCTGTCCATTATGGATCTCACCCCTGTAGTATGTATGTATAGGGTACCACTGAATGCAGAATAAAATATTCTGCAGAACTAGAGATTGCATACACATGCATAAATTACCTGTGTCTTGAAAGATCTGTGACTCTCCTAGGATCTTTTGGGTGCAGTGAATTGCTTGGGTTTGCAGCTGTAGTCTGGCCCCCTAAATGTGCCAGCTATCCTAAGAATATACTGCCTTGGCCAAGTGGTCAATGGGGTCAGAGGTCATGATATAACCAAATCATGGTTATTAGCTAGAAGCGCATTCTCTTTGTTGTGGGTCAGTAGTGTCCTGTAATATAGGGAGAGAGAGGCAGTCAGGCATGGAGACTGGATACAGATTCCCACTCTACTACTTACTGTCATCAGATAAAATGGAGATAATAATTCCTACCCTCCAGGGTATTTGTCAAGATTAAATAGGTAGATAAAGCAATTTGAGCACAGTGTCTGATAGATAGTAAACTCTTAGAAAATGGTAGCTGTTTGTCCGAAACAGTATACTTTCAAAATTGAAAGAATTTAAATTATACATATTATATAACATAATTAAAAAAATTATTTATTGAAAAATCAGTTTTATTATATGGATAGGCCTACAGAATATTTGTATTTAAACATTTTTGAAATGAAATTCTTTAAAAAATTTATGTATGTTAAAGCAAAATAAAAAAAATGAAACCTTTATATTGTCTCATTTGAGTACTAAAAATAAGTAGAATGGTTATTTTATTTATTTATTTTTTTTTAAAGATTTTATTTATTCATTATAGAGAGGGGAGAGAAAGAGAGGGAAGGGGAAGGAGCAGGAAGCATCAACTCCCATATGTGCCTTGACTAGGTAAGCCCAGGGCTTTGAACTGGCAACCTCAGTGTTTCCAGGTTGACACTTTATCCACTGCTCCACCACAGGTCAGGCTAGAATGGTTATTTTTGTTAAATATTTGCATAGTTAATCAGCTTTTTGGTCATATCTGGCTCTACTACTATATCACTAGCATTTTTCTGAAGAATGCCTTTTTTTCTAATATGTACATATTATTTTTAATTTTTCATAATCTGTAATTATTTTAGAAGTTGTACTTTATGCTAATAAATAGAAATTATTACCTTCAATTGCTGCTTTTCTGTAAACCATAATAGTTTTATTTAAGAAATAATCTCTCTACAAGAACTCAGTGCATTCAGCAAAATGGAGACTTCTCAATTATAATATTTTTGTATTAAAATGTATATGTAATCAGCTAAAGTATAATCCTTGATGCACTTTTTTTTTTGCCTTTATTCAAGGTATCTTTTCTTGACAACCATTTCCAAAAGACAAAATTCATTAAATAAATTATCTCCGGATGTGATTCTTTTGCTGTTTCCCCAACAAGGATGCTGCACAAAGACGCTCCTAATTTTGTACAATCCCATTGGCCATTATAAAAGTTTCTTCCCACAAGCAGGTATATTCCAAAGAGCAATTATTGAATTTTAATATAAAACATCGGACATGACTTGTGTGCCCATTATTAATTTATTCACACTTTGCTATTGTTTGGATGTTTCATGTCTTGCTTTTTGCATGTTTTGTTTTCCAATAATTGAAATTCTCCAAAAACTTCAAAAGCTAAAGATTTTTGGTACTCCTTGAATTTTTACTTTTTTAAGTGAGAGGAAATGAGACAAAGAGACAGACTCCCACGTGTGCCCTGACCAGGATCCACCTGGTGACCCCCGTCTGGGGCTGATGCTCACAACTGAGCTATTTTTAGCACCTTACGTAGAGGCTCCATGAAGCCGTCCTCAGTACCTGGGGCCGATATGCTCGAACCAATTGAGCCATGGCTGCAGGAGGAGAAGAGAGAAGTAAGAAGGGAGGGGGGAAGGGAAGGAGAAGCAGATGGTTGCTTCTCTTGTGTGTCCTGATCAGGAATCAAACCTGGGATTTCCACACACCAGGTTGATGCTCTACCATTGAGCCAACCAGCCAGGGTCTGAATTTTTTAATTAAAAATTTTAACTGCTATTGAGTGAATAACCCAAAATCTAGAAGACTCATTTACAAAAAAGTTTAATATCCTTATAGGATACAAATTTATTTAACAAGTAGTTCCAATTAATGATGGGCAATGAAGAGAGCAGTCTGGTGAGACCTTGCTGAACGTTTTTTTTTTTTTTTTTTTAATTCAACATCAGCTTCATAACAAAAATTTTGTAGTTTAATACTTGGCATATTCAAAATTTGTAAATTTAGACAAATATAGCTCCTATTGTTATAATAATGCAACTTTTTTTGAGTGAAATTATGACTTACATTTACACTTTAAGTGTAAATTACATTTCTGCTTCATATCAATTTTAAAATTAGACACCTTAAATTAGTAAAATATTGTTTTTACCATGGACACAATGTTCCAACAGAATTATATAGTATTATCACAAATGCTTTTACAGTTAATATCGAACTTTTAAACTAAATTTATGGGAAGATTCACAATGTTATGTTTCATCTTAGACTAAATTTCTAGAAGCATTGCTTTGATTTCATGAATTAGTTTTAAAAAATGAAACCATATTTGGATTTGATCATTTTTGGTGAAGCTTTGGTAACAGTGACATAAAATTAGCAACATGACATTGATAAAAATTCTGTTTTCATTACCAAATACATTATAGCTTTTGCTTCACTTTTTTGTACATCAACACAAAAACCTGAGATAAAAATTGGCAAAGTTATTTCTTTCTTCCCTGGTTGTTTGAAGATTGGCTACCATCATGAATAATGCAGTAACTCTCCGTACCAGGAAGTTCATGACCAACAAAGTACTACAGCAGAAACAAATGGTCATTGAAATCCTTCACCCTGGGAAGACAATAGTACCTAAGACAGAGATTCTGTTAAAACTTGCCAAAATGTATAAGACCATACCCGATGCCATCTTTGTATTTGGATTCAGAACCTATTTTGGTGGTGGCAGGACAGCTTTGGTGGTGTCTTTGGTCTGATACATGATTCCTTGGATTACACAAAGAAAAATGAACCCAAATATAGATGTACACGACATGGCCTGTGTGAGTGCTCACTTCGGCAGCATACACACTCAAATTGGAACAATACAGAGAAGATTAGCATGGCTCCTGCACAAGGATGACACGTAAATTCATGAAGCGTTCCACTTGGGTCTCTGGTCCATCTGAGAAGAAGAATTGAAAAAAAAAAGAAAACGGCAAAAGGAATGCAAGAACAAAGGAAGTGAGTCAGGGAGACTGTCAAGTCCAATGTAGGTGCTGGAAAAAGTGAGCTGGAGATTGGATAGCACAGGAATAAAGATTCTTCAGAGGCTTTATGTGGTGATTGTGTAGATTTTATGAGAAGATTAACAAACTAAGAACATTTATGTGAAAAAAGTAAAAAGCTTGGCAGAGTCAATTTAGAAGAACAATCAGTGGCTGTAAATGTTATGTCAGCACCTCTACAGCTGCATGTGATAAATCATAAACTTCAAGTACAGGGCTCTCAAAATAGCTTTTGATGTCCATTATAATGCTTCCTTAGCAGATTTGTGTTTTTACTCTGTTATTTATTTATTTATTTATTTGTATTTTTCTGAAGTTGGAAACGGGGAGGCAGTCAGACAGACTCCCGCATGTGCCCGACCGGGATCCACCCGGCTTGCCCACCAGGGGGCGATGCTCTGCCCATCTGGGGCGTTGCTCTGCCGCAATCAGAGCCATCCTAGCGCCTGAGGCAGAGGCCACAGAGCCATCCTCAGCACTCGGGCCAACTTTGCTCCAACGGAGCCTTGGCTGCAGGAGGGGAAGAGAGAGACAGAGAGGAAGGAGAGGGGGAGGGGTGGAGAAGCAGATGGGCACTTCTCCTGTGTGCCCTGGCCAGAAATCAAACCCGGGACTCCTGCACGCCAGGCCGATGCTCTACCACTGAGCCAACCGGCCAGGGCTTTTACTCTGTTATTGATATCATTTTGTTCCTCATGGCTGAGGGGGATGAAAATGCTGACATTCTATGCAATTTCACATTTATCATGAACTTACCTGAGAATCAGAAATTCAGCACTTAATATTTTACTAAGTGTAAACTTCCACTTTTGAATGCATACTACTGAAATGGTTTAATTCAAAATAAAAAAGTATCACCAAATAATATAGTCATAGTAGGTACACCTCATTTAAGAAATGGCCAAATCATTATGTTAAAAGTGTGCAGATTGGTCTCTGTATGCTTCTAAGTGCTCTTTACTCTTCTTCTCTGAAAATATTTTGAAAATCCTCACCCCAAATTTCCTACCTTTCCTACTGACCCCACAGCTGTGCCTTTGTGGATTCATCCATCTGGTGGGCTTGAGCATGGGCATGTCACACCTACTGGTAAACCCAAGGGCTCAGGGCATCAGACTGTTCTCTCACCATCAACAGAGGCAAGAGGGATTCACTGTCCCTGGCAGCTCCTTTTGAGTGCCTTTTCCTTTGTAAGCAAATGTCCTGCTGTCCTGAAAAGGAAGTGGTAGTTCTGTTATGTTTGCAAAGGATTAGGGAAAATAGAAATAAGCCATTGCTGATTATCCTTTGTTAGAGTGACATCTTTGTTTGCTGCTTGTCTTAGCTTAGGCTGTTATAGCAAAATATCATAGACTGGGTGGCTTAAACAACAGGTATTTCTCATAGTTCTGGAGTGTGGAAGTTTAGGGTCAAGGTGCTAGCAGATTTGAGAGCCTGTATTCTGGTTTGAAGATGGCCATATTCTTGTTATGTTCCCACATGACCCTTCTTTGATGTGCATGCATGCATGCACACCTGTGGGTGTGTGTTGGGGGAGGGGGGCTCTGGTTTTTCCTCTTATAAGGGCACTCATCCCATTGCGAGGGCTCCAACCTCATGACTTCATCTAAACCCAATTACCTCTCCAAAGCGCCACCTCCCAATACCACACCATTGGGAATTAGGGCTTCAAAATATAAATTTGCCTGACCAGATGGTGGTGCAGTGGATAGAGCGTCGGACTGGGATGCTGAAGACCCAGGATCGAGACCCCGAGGTTGCCAGCTTGAGTGCGGGCTCATCTGGTTTGAGCAAAAAGCTCACCAGTTTGAGCCCAAAGTCGCTGGCTCGAGCAAGGGGTTACTCAGTCTGCTGAAGGCCCACGGTCAAGGCACATATGAGAAAGCAATCAATGAACAACTAAGGTGTTGCAACGCGCAACAAAAAACTAATGATTGATGCTTCTCATCTCTCCATTCCTGTCTGTCTGTCCCTGTCTATCCCTCTCTCTGTCTCTGTAAAAAAAAAAAAAATACACACACACACACAAACACACACACACACACACACACACACACACACACATATATAAATTTGAGGGGGGCACAATCATTCAATCATAGCACTGCTCATGTGCTTCATAGTACTGGATGAGACCATGAGGGAAGCTTGGAAATACAAAGTGGGGGCCTACCTAACCAATCCCAGATTTTTATGTGACTGTTAATAATAATTCTCCATTAAAGTGAAAATGTCAGGCAAATGTTAAACCAAACAGGACGGCAGGCCAATAGGACTAAATTAGGACTATCCAGGCCAAAAGGCCATTATATAGAAAGGATGGGACTTTATCTGAAAAGTTTTTGCATAAGAACACTAGAGGGCGCTTTAGACTGTAAGAATTCTGCTTTAAGATACACAAGGGAACACATTCAGTACCAAATTGATGTTAATAAATTTCAGTAGTGAATAGTTTATATATCTTTAAAATAATTATAAAATAATAAATTGTTTATTTAATTAGGTAAATGCATATCAGGTAGTTTTGATATTCCAATGGCCTGAAAAAATTAAACACAAATGTTTTGATGTTTGTCTACCCAGTCCCACTCTATGCTAAAGGTTATGATGATCCTATTTTTGTTTTACTTTAAAAATTTTTAAAAAAATATTTAGGAAGTGCCTTAAGGTTAAATATTGGATTTAAATTTTCTCTCACTAACGGAGAGTTTATTTTTTTTCTTGGGGGGGATGGCCAATTTCTGGGACAGAGTGCTTACTCCACAGCCAGGTAAAACAACTACAGCATTGTTCTTTGAGATAAATGTAATGAAATTGTTTTACATCCATGTGATGTCCACTGTTCTTATAGCAAATGTTGACAAGTAAGAGTAGATTATTAAGGTAAGTACTCTAGTCTTTAGGGAAGCAGTAGAAACAGTGGAAGAAAATGTTTGACTGGATGTCTGACCCAGGGCCTGCGGGTCCGCCCCTACCTCTGTGACTTTGGGAAAATTTTATAATTGCTCTGGGTATGTTTGTTAATAAAATGATGGGGTTGAAATAAATGACTGCTGAGTCTTCTTTAAGCCTGAAGCTCTCTAACCCTGGATTTTATACTTGACTTTGGTTGGTCTTTAACCTACATTTGCGTGTAGATGTCACGTCTAGAGGTTACTTTTGGCTCAAACCATGAAGTCTGGGACACCGCAACAACTGGGTCAGAAGAGAGTGGGGAAGTAGGTGGTCCTTTAAGTTCTTTAAAATAATGGCTCATTTTGCATTATGAACAGACTGCTTTTGTCAACTTCTAGAAAATACTAATACAAGCACTGCTGCCCAACCTCAAACTCCCCTCAAAGTAAACATGATGTTCCAGTGTTTATATTGCATTGACTTTCCAGCTAGGATTCAGACTAGATACAAAGTGAGAAACCAAAGTCACTTGAGATTTTAAATCAAATCTAATTAGTCTATTTTTGATGTTATGAAAACAAATGAGGTAAACATTTGCCAGATAGCTGTATGCCCCCATCTGCCCTTGTGTAATTGAGGCCAGACTGTTTAGCGATCTGGTGTTTGATTTAATATTGTTGCTACACAGCTTTTGTAACTCCTGAAGAATGCTCTGACATTGTTAACTGAGTTTTCCTCATAAAACATATTGTTGAATGGTGTACGCTTTACATGGAAGAATAAAATGTTAGCAACATACATCTCTGTTGGAAGGACAATAATTTGGTTGATAGAATTGCACAAGTTCTGACTTAAAGACACACAAAAAATGATTCTTACCTGTTTCTAGACTTGTCAGACTTTCAGAAGTCTTTTGCATGTCTTTGTATGAATGCGTCTGCGTGCATCTGTGTGCATGTATTTGCATGTCTTATGTCTGCACATGTATCTCTGTGTTCATACTTCAAGAGTACATTCATTACAGTTAGTACCTCTTGGATGATTACTTGTTTTACATCTTGAAAGTTTCTCCACACTTCAAAGTTCCCCATCTGTGACGGTGAAATAAAAAATAAGGAGCGATCCCCAAAGGGAACTTCCACATCTTGGTAATTTCTTCCTGACTCATAAAGTCTAAGCTGAGTGTTGGGAGCAGCAGGCAGAGTAGGGAGGAAAGGACACGAAGGCTAAACCAAAAAGCAGCGTAAGGCAGGGGAATCCTGGTGGGTCTCACCTTGGCAGCAAGGTGCACAGCTCATCACATCTGCAAGAAGAACACAGTGGTAGTCTTAGAAGGTCAGTGTCAGGAAGTTTCCACCATTTATTGTTCATCAACCCTGTACTGAGTGCCTGATTTGTGCCAAGTGCAACAGTTGGTGAAATGAATGTGAAAGTTCCTTCTGTCAAGCATTTTAAGGACTAGCATATAAAACAGGCATAGAAATAAACCATGATAAAATCAGAAATGCTGAGAGAGATGCCAAGGGAGCCTCAGGAGTTCAGGCTATGGGAGGATAGGAGAAGACTCTCTGAGGACACAATGACTAATGTCTTCCAAGGGAAGACAAGGGTTCCCCTGGTGGACAGCATGCCTAGGTGTGAATAGAGGGAGCATGAACCCCCATCCTTGTGCAGAATGGTTGAGGGGAAGGTCATGCTGAGTAATGGCAGTCGTGCCTGTGAGAGATGGACCTCTCAGTTCTTTTATTTATTTATTTATTTATTTATTTTAGATTTATTTATTCATTTTAGAGAGAGGAGACAGAGAGAGACAGAGACAGAGAGAAGGGGGAGGAGCAGAAGCATTAACTTTCATATGTGCCTTGAACAGGCATGCCCGAGGTTTTGAACTGGCAACCTCAGCATTCCAGGTCAACGCTTTTACCCACGGCACCACCACAGTTCAGACCTCTCAGTTCTTTTAATGCTTCATAAGGTCTTTAATGGACAGGATGGCTTGAATTAAAGGTAGTGAATTCTGTTTTGTTGTTGTCATTTCAATCTTTATTTATTTAAGGCATGCAATACTTTCCTTTGTCATTTAGCTAAAAAGTAATTTTAGTATTCTTCATTAAAAGTATGTCTGAAACAACACTGGCAGAAGAGAGAGATCAGATGGATACCAATATTAACACTATTGTTTTTACTGACATTGCTTTCAAGATTATCAGTCAAGGCTTTCTTAGTTTTAAGTGACTGAAACTCAGACTAGCTTATGCAGAAAAGGGAATTTGTGGGTTCACATAATTGGGAAGTCTGGAGGGTAGAGACAAGAATAGCTGGACCTGAGTTTTTGTTGCCCCTTATCTCTGTTCCCCTTTGCTTACAGTTTTGTATCCTACAGTTTTTTTAAAAAGATGATCTTTTTTGAGAACTCTAATGAGGTGGAGAACTTCAGTTGATATAGCATGAGCCAGATGATTGGCTGGTATTTTGGCTGCTGTAGTACAAGTGGTGAAGAAACTGTAGAGAGAGTTATAGAGTTATGAAATAAAAAGTAAAGCCATCCTCTTGCACACCCTTCCTCAACTTTTGTGGGACAAGAGTATCAAACATTGGGGAAAAAATGTCACACATCAGCAATGGGCAATGAAGATCAAGGATGTTAGACTGACTCAGATAACAGGAATGACACTCAATACATGTTAGGTGGTTTTCCTAAAACTTTTATGTGTAACACAATGTTCATCAGAATTCTATGAGATAGGCGTGAGTATTATCTCCACTTTATGGATGGGGAAACTGAGGTGCTATGGATTGAGGAGTCTGCCCAGAGTTGCTCACTAGTGCATAGAAGTTGTTCACTAAGCATATGATAAAGAAGGGAAGTGGAAAAACTTGGTATTTTTTTCCAGCAGCTAGCTCAATAATTTGATGTATCCACCCAGATCCCAAAGGTCCAGTGGAGTCCACTACAGCTGGGGAATGGGTTTGTCTGGTTCACCTCTAGGCTTACCTGACAATAGTGAATATGGATTCAGGGCCACCTGCTAACCAACCCTTGGGAGCTTGGCTCAGGGATAGCATAGAAGAGCAAGGGAAATGAGAATGGGGTCCACTTCCTGACAGAATAGGTGAAATACAGGGAGGAGACATTGCCTGAACACCTTCCGCAGCTCTGTTCTGTAACACCAAATCAGTAGGCCTGTCTGTCTCTCTCTCTGGGAGCCAGACCTCCTTGGGTTGACTCCTAACCAGAGAATGTGGACAGACACTGAGGTATCAGGTCTAAAGCCAGTGTCAGTGAGGGTCGAATGAGGTGGGGGGAGAGGGAGGAGTGTGTGAAGTTATCTCCCTTGGCTAATTTTTTGTTGTAAGCTTTTAAATTATGGTTAAATATACATTACATAAAACTGACCATTCTTAAGTGTACTCTTCAGTGGCATTAGAACATTAACAATGTTGCACAACTGTCATTACTGTCTACAGGCATACCTCATTTTATTGCATTTCTGCTTACTGCGTGTCACAGATGTCTTTTTTACAAATTGAAGACAAGACCCTCCGTCAGCAAAAAGATCGACTTGCTTCATTGCGGTGGGAGGGAACCAAGCCTGCTCTTCTCTGAGGTATGTCTGTTTTCTAGAACTTTTCATCATTTCAAATGGAAACTCCCCATTCTCCCCTCCTGTCAGCCCCTGGTAACTTCTATTTTAGTTTCTGTCTCAGTGAATTTGCCTGTTGTTCCTCATATAAATAAAGGGGAATCATGCAATATTTGTCCTTTTGTAACTGGTTTCTTTCATTTAGCATAATGTGTTCAAGGTTCCTCCATATCCTAGCATGTGTTAGAATTTCATTTCTTTGTTAAAATGAGAAGACCGGAGAGGGGATGGCATGAGGTGGTCTGGGAGTGCCCTCCTTGGGGGCAGTGGGAGAAAGCAGAGCAAGGGTGCAGTCCTCCTGCCCTTCAAGAAGCTCTGAGTTATTACCCTACTTTTTCCTTGACCTTTTTCAAGGCTAGCAAGTGTTGTGATTGATGGGACAACAGAAAAACAAACTTCTCGTCCCCAAGCTATCTCCAAACTCCTTCTCCATATTACCTAAAATATGGGGACTAGGAGATTGACTTAACAGTGAGAGTGTGGAGTTGAGGTGGGAAGAAGGCTTGTCAATTATTCACACTTTAGTGGGAGTTCCTGTCATTGGATCATTCTCCAGAACTCCCAGCTGAACTAAGCAAGTAGGAATTACGGCGTGGGGGTGCAGAGTAGAGTGAGGCTGGGACTCTGGAGCATGCGTGTGGCAGCTTATCAGGATAGCAGCTAAGCTCTGGATACCTGCGCAGAAGGAGGCAGAGAAGGGGAGCCTGGGATCTGGAGGAGAAGGGCAGAGGAACCATTCTTGCTCTTGCCAGTCTTAATAGGGACCGGGTGGGGCACTTTTGTGGCCCACGTAGAAACTGTCATTTAAAACATCTTAGGGGGCATGCTCTCCTGGGAGCAACCCTGCACCTCTGCCTCCCCCATGTTTCTCCCCACAGGTGTTCATCTCCTAAACTCTAAGGGTCCCCACGAGACTTGCAACCAGGGGAGCAGTGGGCAGTGGCAGCTCGTCCTGGGCTAGCCTCCGAACCTCTCTCCAAGACCCCTTTTCTCTGGCTCTCCAGTGAGCTGACAGCAGCCCCGCCTCGGCTCACTTCTTTCCTACAGTGTTTCTAGAGAGTCAGAGCAGCCCAGCCCAGGCTCTCCCCTGTTGCTTCTTCTATCCTAGGCCCTTTCTTGTTTCACTGTCCCAGCTTTAATAAATGTACTCTCAAAATCACCTGGACTTGTGTTGTGATATCTTTTCTGCACAAAGCAAGAACCCACACACTACAGGTCCATTCTGGGCCCAGTCCCCTTTCTGATAACACACCTGTCTGGCTGCCTGTGGAAATATTGGACTCCGAGGCTGCTGTTGTCCCCATGTATTGTGTTTAGACTGTGGAGACACCATCTCAGACCTGTTGATGCTGCATGAAAAAAAAGAAAAGAAAAGAAAAAAAAAATCTAAGGGCCCAGCCCTTCTGGAGTCTTAATGAGGAATAGGGAGTGCTGTATTTTGCATCCTCCTTGCCTCCCTCCTTTGCAGACTTTTTGGTGATGGAGCCACGAAGAAGTTTCCAAGGCTGACTCTGGGTCAGGCAGTCAAAACAGAAGTTCTTTGTGGAGACGGTTTATGTTCTTTTCAGCTGTGCTCACACGTTCACTTCCAGCTGTAAGGTCTTGTGGGCGATGCCTCTGTACTGGCTTCCCATGGGTTTACAGACTTTGACACTCTTGTGGGAGGACAGTCTTCTTTCATCTCTGTGTGCTTCCTTCTTAGCTGCACGCCGGATAGGCTGGTGAAAAGGTAGCCAGCTCTGACTGAACACAGTACTTGCAGCGTCAGGAGACAGGGAGGAGGTTTCTAGGTCTGGGTTGTTGACCTAATTCTGTATCATGTTTTCAGCATTGCTGACCTAATTCAGCATTATGGTTTCATTGAATGAGTTGATTATTTTTATTTCATATTCTGGTAAGTGAATTACCTTCACTACTTTCAGTTTTTCCATGTCCCGTTTTCTAGTTCCTTAACACCTTTTATATGCACTTGAAATTCCTTGCTTAAGCTTCTTCTCTTTCAAGTCAGTGGGGACAGTATTGCCTGCTTCTTATTTGAATGGCAGCATTGCTATTATAAACACCCCGGTCTTACATGTAATTTGTATGAGAAATAAATTAAAATTTGTTGTCAAGTTTTTTTTTTTTTAATTTTTATTAATTTTAATAGGGTGACATCAATAAATCAGGGTACATATATTCAAAGAAAACATGTCCAGGTTATTTTGTCATTCAATTATGTTGCATACCCATTACCCAAAGTCAGATTTTCCTCCGTCACCTTCTATCTAGTTTTCTTTGTCCCCCTCCCGCTCTCCCTCCTTCCATCCCCCACCCCCCATAACCACCAGACTCTTGTTCATGCCTCTTAGTCTCATTTTTATGTCCCACCAATGTATGGAATCATGCAGTTCTTGTTTTTTTTCTGATTTACTTATTTCACTCTGTATAATGTTATCAAGATCCCACCCTTTTGTTGTAAATGATCTGATGTCATTATTTCTTATGGCTGAATAGTATACCATGGTGTATATGTGCCACATCTTTATCCAGTCTTCTATTTTTTTTTACAGTGATTAAAGCCTTTAAGCAAACTCTTGGCCAATACAGCAAGAATCCATAAGAGTAGTGTCCTTAACATGTTCACCAAGTCCAAGTTGGCACCATCACCATGCCAAATCCCTGAAAAATGCAACCCAACCCCAGTGCAGTCTGTTAGGAGCTGTCCCAAGAAGCAGGAGTCCAGGAAAAGTCCATATCCAGGAAAAGTCCGCATGGCACTGGGATTGTTGTCATAATTCTATACTTTGCAGCTCACGTCCAAGTCCCAATGACCGCTGCTTCTAGCTGGTAATGATTCAGGTAGACTGGAAAAGCCATCTGCAGCATGTTTGGAGATGGAGCTTCTGTTCTCCTCTGCCTGGAGAGATGAGACCAGGTTGCTTTTCCCTGGAGTTCTGTGACTGTGGCGTGGTAAAGAGAACCTTGGGATACTCTAAGCTGGGTGGCAAAGGTAGATTCATAATAGAAGTCAGCAAAAGGGGGGAAACAGAGCTCTAACTTAGGAGTAGGTCCCAGCCTGAAATATGAGTGGGGCATTGAGGTAGGAGGAATAGAGGAAACACTATATATTAAACAAAGCAGCAGAAAATAGGACTATCAACACCCACAACAGAGATCTTTGAGGGAAGAATAAAAAACCTGACTATTCAGGCAAGACATAGTTAAGTGGCCCTTGTGCAAATGAGATCAGTTTACCTGCTTCTTGGAAGAAATACCCTAGGCTCGTCCACAGTGTCATAGATGGGGCTGACGGCCCTGGGCACCTTCAGCCTTCAGTGGCAAACCCCAGCATTCTGGGCAAGGTTAGGTCATAGGTGGCTGGAGCAGGGCTGGAAGAGACTGAACCCTCCCTTAGAGAAGCAAGGGGGAAGCCTACCTTCCAGTGTCCCTGTTTCCTCACAGCAGAGGCATGTAAGTCTGGCAGGCTTTAGCTCAATGACCTTCCTTTCCACTACTGAAGCAGGACCCAGATGGCATCCTGTGAGACCCCTTTGGGGTGTTGGAGCCTTTAAGGGCGTATCCTAAAAGCTGGTAGTTCCCCTTATCTCTATTGGGCTTTTTCTGCCTCTTGGTATCTTTTTTTTTTTTTCATTTTTCTGAAGCTGGAAACAGGGAGAGACAGTCAGACAGACTCCCGCATGCGCCCGACTGGGATCCACCCGGCACGCCCACCATGGGGCGACGCTCTGCCCACCAGGGGGCGATGCTCTGCCCATCCTGGGCATTGCCATGTTGCGACCAGAGCCACTCTAGCGCCTGGGGCAGAGGCCACAGAGCCATCCCCAGCACCCGGGCCATCTTTGCTCTGATGGAGCCTTGGCTGCGGGAGGGGAAGAGAGAGAGAGAGAGAGGAAAGCGCGGCGGAGGGGTGGAGAAGCAAATGGGCGCTTCTCCTGTGTGCCCTGGCCGGGAATCGAACCCGGGTCCTCCGCACGCTAGGCCGACGCTCTACCGCTGAGCCAACCGGCCAGGGCTGCCTCTTGGTATCTTAAAAGCCATGCTCAGAAGATCTCGCTGAGGGATTTGAGCAGGGGTCCCCAAACTTTTTACACAGGGGGCCGGTTCACTGTCCTTCAGACCGTTGGAGTGCCAGACTATAAAAAAAACTATGAACAAATCCCTATGCACACTGCACATATCTTATTTTAAAGTAAAAAAACAAAACGGGAACAAATACAATATTTAAAATAAAGAACAAGTAAATTTAAATCAACAAACTGACCAGTATTTCAATGGGAACTATGCTCCTCTCACTAACCACCAATGAAAGAGGTGCCCCTTCTGGAAGTGCAGCAGGGGCTGAATAAATGGCCTCAGGGGGCCACATGCGGCCCACGGGCCGTAGTTTGGGGACTCCTGGATTTGAGGATCCCCATCCGCCTATATAAATCTTTTCCATATATCTGGAGCTATTTGGAAAAAGACAAAACAGTGTTATTAGCTGGATCAAATAAAAGAAGGTAGAAGTTTGCAGGAGAAAAAGATTTGGCATCTCCTGTTCATCAGCATTCAAAAGAAATTTTAAAATTTTTAAGTAAATAGCATGATATGGTAGACCCATAGGAGTTCCAGGATATGACTTCCCCCTTTTAAATTGACCTTAAAATATTTGCTGGGTACACTTTAATAATACCTTGACTTTAAAGATTGTTGTTGTCAAGTTTTTATAGGAGCTGTATTCTTCATATGGCATTTTAATATTCAATGTACCAATGTTGTCTTTTTGCTTTAATCAACTTCCTTGAGTGATTAAATATGGGTTGCTAGATCTGGCTTTCACTATCTCTGAAATCTGATTCCTTGTTAAACAAGTTAGTTATTTATTCCCTAAAGTTATATTCTCTGTGGACTGTAGTTGCTGGCATTGCCTTTTGTGTTTCAGTTTCAGTGAAAACATTTAAACAAATCACTTAAAATATATATGTTCTCATTGTATTTTGATATTCATGTTATCTTGTTGTCAGGTTGAACATTGGAGGAATGTTCTAAGTTAATGTTCAAACTCACAGCTGCATGGCTTTTTTGTTTCTAAAACTTAATCGGTTATGCCCAATTTCTGCTGGTATGACATAATAAAAAGACTCTTATGTCTTGTGTAAATTTGAATTTTGTATCCCTTCCCTAATAGTTGGTACATTTTGAGATTCTCTTCACTCCTAAAAATTAAGTGGAAATAATAATTCGATTAAGTATGGCTTTTAAAAATCTTTAATAACAAGATGTCATTGTTTAAAAATTATTTTAATGATTAGAACATTCCAATAGGAATGATTCATTTCTTTTTTTTCTTCCTCTTCTTTTTTTAAGTGAGAGGAGGGGAGGTAGAGAGAAAGACTGCTGCATGTGCTGGACCAGGATCCACCCAGCAACCCTCTTCTGGGGCTGATGCTCTGCCCATTTGGGGCCATGCTTGCAATGGAGCTATTTTTAGCACCTGAAGCAGAAGCTTCATAGATCGATCCTCAGCGCCTGGGCCAACTTTGCTCCAATGGAGCCTTGGCTGTGGGAGGGGAAGAGAGAGACAGAGAGGAAGGAGAGGGGGAGGGGTAGAAAAGCAGATGGTTGCTTCTCCTGTGTGCCCTGACTGGAAATTGAACCCAGGACATCCACACGCTGGGCTGATGCTCTACTGTTGAACCAACTGACCAGGGCCAGGGTACATCCTGCTTTTAAATCACACCTGTTTATGTATGTGAGACCTATGTTAAATGTAAATAAATACATTTAGTAACCCTTCAAGGAACAATTCCCTCTCTTCCATAAAAGGATACACTTACATTTTATAAGAAATAGCATCTTAATTTTATTTAATGACAGGTGGTTTTGAGCAAAAATTTGCAATATAATATTTATGTTCCCTTTTTCTGTTACTGAAGAGAAAAATAGCTTCAGAGGAGAAAGCAGAAAAAAAGGTTTTAGGTCCTGTCATTGACTCTGACTGTATTCCTTTACTGTAGCTGTATTATCTGCATAGATTGCTATAATTATAGAGTTCATTTTTGCAGCAGCCTCAACTAATTCAGTTTAAAATTGGATTAAAACAAAACAAAACTTTCTTTTTCTTGTGTGTCCAAACCTGTGATTTAGACTGTTCTGGACTTTTAAAAGAATTCTTAGCCAGTTCTTTTTTCAACCACAAGTTGATTTAATTTCCTTAAAAAGCAAGAAAATTGTGCCACATTCAAAGAGCCTAGATTTAGTTGTTGAGGAGCTCTTTCAGATGATGGGGGAAATTAAGTGGACCACCATGTACTATTTTCTTTTATAAGTACAATTGACCTTTGAAGAACATGGGGGTTGGGATGCTGACCTCCCACACAGACAAAAATTCATATATAACTTTTGACTCCTCACAAACTTACCTACTACTGGACTACTGTGAAGCCTTACCAATAACGTATAGTGGATTTACACGTTTTGTATATTATATGTGTTATATACTGTATTTTTACAGCAACGTAACTTGAGGAAAGGAACTGTTATTAAGAAAATCATAAGAAAGAGAAAATATTTATTGAAAATAATCTATCTAGAAGTAGACCTACACAGTTTAAACCCATGCTCTTCAAGGGTCAGATGTAGGGGAAGAGAATCATGGCTGGGAAACCGGGGGTGAGTCTCAGTCAACTCAGAGGAAGAGTTGGCAAGGCTGGGATTCTCCCTTTTAACCTTAGCATCGCAGTGGATCTTTGTTTTCATGTGGACTTTTCCCCCTCCTTCTTTCTTCTCTTTTCCTTCCTTCCTTCTTTTCTTCCTTCCTCCCTGTCCCTTCCTTCCTTCTTTAAAAATATAAGCGTTAAAAGAATGGTAATATTTGGATGTGCTCTGAGCTTTGGAAAGATTTTCTTTGAGTTTAGTCTACTGGGTCCATTTAGTTCTGCTGTGTTTTCATACTGCAGCCATCAGAAGAACTTTAAGTGGAATGAAGCACACAGAAGTATTAAATTATCTTGAGTTTCTTCTTGAATCATTTTAACTGCAGTTATTTTCTTCCTTTTGCTAGTCAGAAAATGTGGGGCTTTAGAAGCAGGACTTCCAAGATAGAAAAGCTCAACATTGTACAAACCAAACTTTTTTCCATTTCTCCATGGAAGTCCAGCATCTGATTTCTGATTAGATCAGTACTGAAAGGAGGGCCTCTGGCTTAAGCAGTTGTGAGAGGGAAACTGTTAGCTCTGGCCCCATAGCACAGCCAGAGGAGACTCTAGCTGTGTCTACTTGGAGATTATTAGTATATATAGAAACAAGGGATTGGTTTAGGTAAGTACAATATATGATTTATGAAAGAGGAAATTTGGAGTGGTGATTAAGACTAGAAGCATTGGTGTGACATCAGAGAAATGGTGCCGTGAGGAGCACTACTGATAAATCTCCCCCAAATTTCAACAAGTTCTTCAACCAGAGACAGAAAAATCTATCCTTGGAGTTTCTGGGAGTCCCACACACTGAAAAAAAAGTGCTATCAAGAAAACCACCTTCAGATGCCATTAAGGAAAAGGAAATCAAATATCATGGATACAAAAGATAGAGAAGTAGCACAGATAGATGCAGAAAAATCTGTGGAGAAAAAATTTAATATATTGGAAACCTTGGAGCTAAATGACAGAGAATTTAAAATAGAAATCCTAAAAATACTCAGAGATATACAAGGAAACACAGAAAGGCAATTTAGGGAACTCAGAAAACAATTCAACGAACACAAAGAATATATTACCAAGAAAATTGAAATTATAAAAACAAATCAAACAGAGATGAAAAATTCAAATCATGAACTGGAAAACGAGGTAACAAGCTTAGCTAATAGAACAGGCCAGATAGAAGGTAGGATTAGTGACATAGAAGATAAGCAACTTGAGGCACAACAGAGAGAAGAAGAGAGAGACTCAAAAATTTAAAAAAATGAGAAAACCCTACAGGAATTGTCTGACTCCATCAAAAAGACTAACATAAGAATAATAGGTATATCAGAGGGAGAAGAGAGAGAAAATGGAATGGAGAAAATATTCAAACAAATAATAGATGAGAACTTCCCAAGCCTGTGGAAAGAACTAAAGCCTCAAATTGAAGAAGCAAACAGAACACCAAGTTTTCTTAACCCCAACAAACCTACTCCAAGGCACATCATAATGAAATTGGCACAAAGCAACAACAAAGAAATAATTGTCAAGGCAGCCAGGAAAAAAAAGAATACAACATATCAAGGAAGGCCCATTAGATTATCATTGGATTTCTCAGCAGAAACTCTACAAGCTAGAAGAGAATGGACCCCAATATTTAAAGTCCTGAAAGAGAAGAACTTTCAGCCAAGAATACTATACCCATCAAAGCTATCATTCAAATACTAAGAAGAAATAGAAACATTCACAGATACAGAAAAGATGAGGGAATTTATCATCAGAAAACCTCCACTCCAGGAAATACTAAAGGGGGTTTTCCAACCAGATACAAAGAACAAAACAAAACCAAACCACAAGTAAAAGCTCCACCAAGAACACAATAAAACCAAATTTAAACTGTGACAACAAAAACAAAAAAAAGGGGGAGAGGACAGAGATTAACAGTAGCAAAGGATGATGGAGTGCAGAAGCACTCATAAGATAGTGTACTATAATGAACATGGTAGGTACCCTTTTCATTACTTAATGGTAACCACCCTTGAAAAAACCACCACAGAAGCACATGACTTAAAAAGGTAGCAACAGAGGAAAGAAGTATGGAATACAACCAAACAAAAACAAATGATAGAAAAACAAAAGAGAAGAATCAAACAAGATACAAAACTAACAGAAAGCAATTTATAAAATGGCAATAGGGAACCCACAAGTGTCAATAATTACATTAAATGTAAATGGATTAAACTCACCAATAAAAAGACACAGAGTAGCTGAATGGATTAAAAAAGAAAATCTAACTGTATGCTGCCTACAAGAAACACATCTAAGCAACAAGGATAAAAACAAATTCAAAGTGAAAGGCTGGAAAACAATACTCTAAGCAAATAACATCCAAAAAAAAAAAAAAAAAAAAAAAACAGGTGTAGCAATACTTATATTTAAATATGCTGACTACAAGACAGCAAAAGTACTCAGAGACAAAAATGGTCATTTCATAATGATTAAGGGGACACTGAATCAAGAAGACATAACAATCCTTAATATATAGGCACCTAACCAAGGAGCACCAAAATATATAAGACAGCTACTTATTGACCTAGAAACAAAAACTGACAAAAATAAAATTATACTTGGAGACCTCAATACATCGCTGATGGCTCTAGATCATTCATTCAAACAGAGAATCAATAAAGATATATTGACCTTAAACAAAACACTAGAGCACCTGGATATGATAGACATCTTCAGGACATTTCATCCCAAAGCAGCAGAGTATACATTTTTCTCTAGTGTTCATGGAACATTCTCAAGAATTGACCATATGTTGGGCCACAAAAATCACATAAGCAAATTCAGAAAAATCGAAATTGTACCAAGATATTTTCGATCATAAAGCCTTGAAACTAAAATTCAGCTGCAAAAAAGTGGGGAAAGACTCACAAAAATGTGGAAACTAAACAACATACTTTTAAAAAATGAATGGGTCAAAGAAGAAATAAGGGCAGAGATAAAAAGATATACAGACAAATGAAAATGACAATACGACATATCAGAATTTCTGGGATACAGCAAAAGCAGTAATAAGGGGGAAATTCATATCACTTCAGGTATATATGAACAAACAAGAGAGAGCCCAAGTGAACCACTTAACTTCACACCTTAAGGAACTAGAAAAAGAAGAACAAAGACAACCCAAAACCAGCCGAAGAAAGAAGATAATAAAAATCAGAGCAGAAATAAATGAAATAGAGAACAGAAAAACTATAGAAAAAATTAATAGAAGGAGCTGGTTCTTTGAAAAGATCAACAAAATTGACAAACCCTTGGCAAGACTCACCAAGGAAAAAGAGAAAGGACTCATATAAACAAAATTCAAAATGAAAAAGGAGAAATCAGCACAAACATTATAGATATACAAAGAATTATTGTAGAATACTATGAAAAACTATATGCCACCAAATTCAACAATCTAGAAGAAATGGATAAGTTTCTAGAACAATACAACCTTCCTAGACTGAGTCATGAAGAAGCAGAAAGCCTAAACAGACCAATTAGCAGGAAGGAAATAGAAAAAACAACTAAAAACCTCCCCCAAAGTAAAAGTCCAGGGCCAGACGGCTATACTACTGAATTCTATCAAAGATTCAAAAAAGACTTGGTTCCTATTCTACTCAAAGTCTTCCAAAAAATTGAAGAAGAAGCAATACTTCCAAACACATTTTATGAGGCCAACATAACCTTCATACTGAAACCTGGCAAGGACGGCACAAAAAAAGAAAATTACAGACCAATATCTCTAATGAATACAGATGCTAAAATACTAAACAAAATACTAGCAAACCGAATACAACAACATATTAAAAAAATAATATATCATGATCAAGTGGGATTCATCCCAGAATCTCAAGGATGGTTCAACATACGTAAAACGGTTAACGTAATACACCATATCAACAAAACAAAGAACAAAAACCACATGATCTTATCAATAGATGCAGAAAAGGCATTTGATAAAATACAACACAACTTTATGTTTAAGACTCTCAACAAAATGGGTTTAGAAGGAAAATATCTCAACATGATAAAGGCCATATATGATAAACCATCAGCTAACATGTTAAATGGCACAAAACTGAGGACTTTCCACCTTAAATCAGGAACAAGACAGGGTTGTCCACTCTCTCCACTCTTATTTAATGTGGTGCTAGAAGTTCTAGCCAGAGCAATCAGACAAGACAAAGAAATAAAAGGCATCCATATTGGAAAAGAAGAAGTAAAGGTATCATTTTTTGCAGATGATATGATCCTATATATCGAAAATCCCAAAGACTCCACAAAAAGATTACTAGAAACAATAAACCAATACAGTAAGGTCTCAGGATACAAAATTAATATACAAAAGTCCATAGCCTTTCTATATGCCAACAATCAAACATTAGAAAATGAACTCAAAAATATAATCCCCTTCACGATTGCAACAACAACAAAAATACCTAGGAATAAACATAACAAAGAATGTAAAGGACCTATATAATGAAAACTACAAAGCATCGTTAAGGGAAATCAAAAAAGATACAATGAGATGGAAAAATATTCCTTGTTCGTGGATAGAAAGAATAAATATAATCAAAATGGCTATATTACCCAAAGCAATATACAAATTTAATGCAATTCCCATTAAAGAAATGGAACAAAAAATCATCAGATTTATATGGAACTATAAAAAACCTGACTTCAAACTATATTATAGAGCCACGACAATCAAAACAGCATGGTATTGGCAGAAAAATAGACACTCAGACCAATGGAACAGAATAGAAAGTCCAGAAATAAAACCGCATATATATGGTCAAATAATTTATTTTTATTTATTTTTATTTTTTTTACAGAGAGAGGGATAGACAGGGACAGACAGAAATGGAGAGAGATGAGAAGCATCAATCATTAGTTTTTCACTGCGCGTTGCAACACCTTAGTTGTTCATTGATTGCTTTCTCATATGTGCCTTGACCACCCGTTGGCTTTCAGCAGACCGAGTAGCCCCATGCTGGAGCCAGCGACCTTGGGTTCAAGCTGGTAGGCTTTTTGCTCAAACCAGATGAGCCCGCGCTCAAGCTGGCGACCTCGGAGTCTCGAACCTGGGTCCTCTGCATCCCAGTCCGACGCTTTATCCACTGCGCCACCGCCTGGTCAGGCTGGTCAAATAATTTTTGATAAAGGGGCCAACAACACACAATGGAGAAAAGAAAGCCTCTTCAACAAATGGTGCTGGTAAAACTGGAAAACCACATGCAAAAGATTGAAACTGGACTACAGTTTGTCCCCCTGTACTAAAATTAATTCAAAATGGATCGAAGACCTAAATATAAGACCTGAAACAATAAAGTACATAAAAGAAGACATAGGTAATAAACTCATGGACCTTGGTTTTTTTTTTTGTTATTTTTTTTTTGTATTTTTCTGAAGCTGGAAACGGGGAGAGACAGTCAGACAGACTCCTGCATGCGCCCGACCGGGATCCACCCGGCACGCCCACCAGGGGCGACGCTCTGCCCACCAGGGGGCGATGCTCTGCCCCTCCGGAGCGTCGCTCTGCCGCGACCAGAGCCACTCTAGCGCCTGGGGCAGAGGCCAAGGAGCCATCCCCAGCGCCTGGGCCATCTTTGCTCCAATGGAGCCTTGGCGATGGGAGGGGAAGAGAGAGACAGAGAAGAAGGAGGGGGGGTGGAGAAGCAAATGGGCGCTTCTCCTTTGTGCCCTGGCCGGGAATCGAACCTGGGTCCCCCGCACGCCAGGCCAACGCTCTACCGCTGAGCCAACCCGCCAGGGCCAGACCTTGGTTTTAAAGAGCATTTTATGAATTTGACTCCAAAGTCAAGAGAAATGAAGGCAAAGATAAATAAATGGGACTACATCAGACTAAGAAGTTTTTGCTCAGCAAGAGAAACTGACAACAAAATAAACAGCCAACTAAATGCGAAATGATATTTTCAAACAACAGCTCAGATAAGGGCCTAATATCCAAAATATACAAAGAACTCATTAAACTCAACAACAAACAAACAATCCAATAAAAAAATGGGAAGTGGACATGAAAAGACACTTCTCCCAGGAAGAAATACAAATGGCCAACAGATATATGAAAAGATGCTCATCTTCATTAGCTATTAGAGAAATGCAAATCAAAACTGCACTGAGATACCACCTCATACCTGTTAGATTAGCTATTATCAACAAGACAGGTAATAACAAGTGTTGGAGAGGCTGTGGAGAAAAAGGAATCCTCATACACTGTTGGTGGGAATGTAAAGTAGTACAACCATTATGGAAGAAAATATGGTGGTTCCTCAAAAAACTGAAAATAGAATTACCTTATGACCCAGCAATTCCTCTATTGGGTATATACCCCCAAAACTCAGAGACATTGATACATAAAGACACATGTAGCCCCATGTTCATTGCAGCATTGTTTACAGTGGCCAAGACATGGGAAACAACGAAAAAGCCCTTCAATAGATGACTGGATAAAGAATATGTGGCACATATACACTATGGAATACTTCTCAGCCATAAGAAATGCTGATGTCGGGTCATTTACAACAAAATGGTGGGATCTTGATAACATTATACGGAGTGAAATAAGCAAATCAGAAAAAAACAGGAACTCCATGATTCTATACATAGGCGGGACATAAAAACGAGACTAAGAGACCTGGACGAGAGTGTGGTGGTTATGGGGGGTGGGGTGGGCTGGGAGTAGAGGAGGGAGATGGGAAGGGGAGGGGGAGGGGCACAAAGAAAACTAGATAGAAGGTCACGGAGGACAATCTGACTTTGGGTAATGGGTATGCAACATAATTGAATGACTGACAAGATAACCTGGACATGTTTTCTTTGAACATATGTACCCTGATTTATTGATGTCACCCCATTAAAGTTAATAAAAATTTATAAAAAAAAAAGACTAGAAGCATTGACATTAGATAAATCTGGTTAAAAATCTGGCTGAGCCAGTCAGGTGATCTTGACCTAACTAATGGGTTTTCATCTATAAAGATAATAATATAGATAATGTTTAGGGGATATTGTGGAACATAACATATGTATTGTATCTAGCATAAGGTAAGTCCTCAGTAAATGGGTTATTAATTCATAAATGTATCCACAAATTTTTTGTCATGTATGTACCAAGAGAAATAGCCATTACAAATTTCTTATAAATTTCTTTGTGGCTGTCTGGTTGAAATAAGAATGATGTGTGTTGTCTTAAGGATTAAAGATATTTAAGGAGAAGGTAAATTGATGTGACTTTCACAAGTAATGATATACCTGGAGGCAATTTTCCTGCCTCTTGCCTGCAGAGCTCGTTTGTCCTTTAACTTTTTTTTTTTTTGTATTTTTTCAAAGTTAGAAGCACAGAGGCAGCCAGACTCCTGCATGCACCCTACTGGGATCCACCGGGCATGCCCAACAGGGGGCGATGCTTGGCCCATCTGGGGCATTGTTCCGTTGTGGCTGGAGCCATTCTAGCACCTGAAGAGGAGGCCATGGAGCTGTCCTCAGCGCCCAGGCCAACTTTGCTCCAATGGAGCCTTGGCTACAGAAAGGGAAAAGAGAGAGAGGAAGGAGAGGGGGAAGGGTGGAGAAGCAGATGGATGCTTCTTCTGTGTTCTCCGGCCAGGAATCAAACCCGGGACATCCACACACAGGGCCGATGCTTTACCACTGAGCCAACCAGCTAGGGACTGTCCTTTAATTTAAACCCAGCTCTTTATCACCTTCCCTAACCCTCCAGAGGGCTATTTTCTCTGTGTTTCCTTTGTACCGGGCCTCTAGTCTGTAGTTACCTTTATCTCAGGGTTTCTGCAGTCTCCCCTTTTGGACTGAGAGCATTATTGAAACAAGAACTTCTTTATTCATACTTACTGTCTCCCCCTGCCCCCTAACTCCCCACTGTCCAGTATGTGACCTGGCATAGATATCACTTGGATTGAAATAGATTGATTTTAATTAAATCAAATACTTGTATAGAAAACAGAGCCATGCAGAATATTTGGGGCTCACAAGACTGCTAGCTAAGTCCACGAGGTGTCTCACTGTGCAGCTTTATGTTTAATTCCAGGACCCCAACCTCAGCTTGTCCCAGACTGCACATCACATTGGATATGCTCTGTGCTACAGTCGCCACTGCAGATGAACAATGTGGTGCGATCCAGTGCCAACAGATGTCAGGTTTTTCTAGGCTCAAACAAGTGGATTGGTTGTTCTTTGGGATGTGAGCAGCCATAGGTTCAGCTTTCTGGAATGGAATTAAGGGATGATTGCCAGTGTGACAATGGGGAATAAAGGCCCAGATACAAGCTCAGGAATTGTGCTCAGATGTCGTGGTTTTCTTGATGAGACTGAGTTTTAACCTGTCGGTAGGGTTGTGTCTCTATTTGTAGCTTCTTTGAGGTATAGGTTTACTTTTGAGTCTTTCACTGTCCTTTTTAAGAAAATAGGAATGAGTTATTCCACATATGGTGTCAGTCAAAAATAACACTGACAGTTACACCTTTAAATGTAAAAAGTATGTTTGAACCATTTTTATGTACAAAATTTTTATGTAATTGCCACATCTGATTCATAGATTGCAGTTTAAGTGTAGATTCTTTCCTGGTACTTTGATATTCTTGAGAGGGTAGTATCATTTAAATATATGTTCTTCTACCTGTTTTAATTCTTTATTCTCCATTTAATGAGTGTATATTTCTTATGTTATTCAAGAATCGACTTAAACCTCCTTTTTCCCTGGTCATGAACCACTCAAGGTAGATCAGTAAGAGTGGCCTGCTGTGGGTGAACCCTGTGAAGAGTGCCTTGTCTGTGTACAGCTATAAAACAAAACCAATAAATGTTGGTCTGCATTTTAATATTACCATGTGATAATAATTCTAGACAAATGTCAATGATAAAGAACTCTTCCCTGAAAAAGCTCTTTTGTTGGCCTAAGTTCTAAACCTGCTAGGGTTACTGAGGAGTTTTAATAATATACATGTAAGCTATAAATTAGCACATTTGCATTATGCATTTCTTAATAAATATTGTTTCTATATGGATGTTAATTTGGAGAACTACTTAAACACTGAGCTATACACATTCATTTTAAAAAAATTATTGGGGTAATATTGGTTAATAACATTAAAAAAATAATAGACATTTCTTCTCTCACACAGTATCTGAGGGGCTGGATCTGGGAACAGCTTTAGGACCAGAGCTCTGGTTCAGCTTCTTTCCTGAGGCCGCAGTGAAGATAGTGGCTGCAGCTTCCATCATTTAAAGGCTCTTGGTTGGAGGCTTCAGTTCCTCCGCTGATTTCTCCACTGGGTAACCTTCATGGCATCGAGCTTCCCCAGTGTGAGTGATCTACACACATTTTTTTTGAGAGTAAGTTTCTAAAGGTTCAGAATTGTTTGAGCTCACTTTAGGTGTCGTTTGAGTCTCTGACCCCTATGGAACTATACATTTCTGTGTTTAAACCATAGATTGGAAATAATGACAGCACAGTGATTGTACAGGTGAGGAAATCTACTTTCTTTAATCCTGTCACTCTGTGACCATAGGCAACTTTTTTTGTGTGTGTGTGTGTTTAAAGTTTAAAACAGTGCAAACTGAAAAGGGTAAAATTTTAATATGTAGTTTATGCATGACATTTTATTGATTTTGAATAGCAGTTTTTATCTTAAATTCTTGTTTGTTTTCAAATAAACAAGAAAATACAATATTACAGCAATATGATTTGGCAGTTACCCTAAACATTAAGTTTTTCAGATATTTCCTTTTAATTGAAATTAGTTTATTCAGTTACTGTAATATTGTTAATTATAATGGATAAATTATAGTATTAATTATTTATAATAAAAACAGGTCAATATATAGATATGTTTTTCCTTCCTTATTATAAAAATATGCTAAAATAATTAAAGGGTACTGGACTATTACTTTTTTTTGAATGGTAAACTTTCTTTCCTTTTTTATTTTATTTATTTTTTAAATTGATTTTAATTTGTTGTGTTTACATAGTTACAAGTGTGCCCACAAATATATCTCCCTCCCCCCCCTTGTTCTCCTTGATACCCCCTTTGCCCCCTCCCTGCATGGCCTTTTCCCCTTTCCTCCATGATTTACTATCCTGCCCTCTATCTCTGTGTTAGGTTTATATACTTTCACTAATGTCTTTCCTTTCTTTGATCACCTCCTCTCATCTTCTTTCCCTCTACCCACTTTCTCTCTGGATTTTTTGACCCCTTTTCCACCTCTCTTCCGTTCCTCAGTTCACATTGTTCATTGGGTTCCTCATATGAATGAAGTCATATGATATTTTTCTTTCTCTGCCTGGCTTATTTTGCTTAGCATAATAGACTCCAGGTCCATCCATGTTGTTGCAAAGGGTAAGATTTCCTATATTTCATAGCTGTATAGTATTCCATTGTGTATATGTACCACTGCTTTTTAATTCACACATCCACTGATGGCCACTTGGGCTGTTTCCAGATTTTCGCTATTGTGAACAATGATGCCATAAACATGAGGGTGCATTTCTCCTTTTGAAATAGTGCTATAGTGTTTTGGGGGTACATTCCTAAAAGTGGGATAGCTGGGTCAAAAGGCAGTTCGATTTTTAATTTTTTGAGGAATCTCCATACTGTTTTGCACAGTGGTTGCATCAGTCTGCATTCCCACCAGCAGTGCAGGAGGGTTCCCTTTTCTCCACATTCTGGCCAGTACCTGTCATGTGTTGTTTTGTTGATGAACGCCATTCTGACAGCTGTGAGGTGATATCTCATAGTGATTTTAATTTGCATTTCTCTAATGATTAGTGAAACATTTTTTCATATGCCTATTGGCCATCTGTATGTCCTCTTTGGAGAAGTGCCCATTCATTTCTTTTGCCTATTTTTTGATTGGATTGTTTATCTTCCTGATGTTGAGTTTTACAAGTTCTTTATAAATTTTGGTTATTAACCCTTTATCAGATGTATTGTCAAAAATGTTATCCTATTGGAAAAAAAAATGTTATCCCATTGTGTAGTTTGTCTTTTTATTCTGTACTTATTGTCTTTAGTTGTGCAAAAGCTTTTGAGTTTGATATAGTCCCATTTGTTTATCCTGTCTTTTATTTTTCTTGCCTGTGGAGATAAATCAGCAAATATATTGCTGCTAGAGATGTCAGAGAGGTTACTGCCTATGTTTTCTTCTAAGATGCTTATGGTTTCACGACTTACATTTAAGTCTTTTATCCATTTTGAGTTTATTTTTGTAAATGGTGTAAGTTGGTGGTCTAGTTTTATTTTTTTCCAGGTAGCTGTCCAATTTTCCCAACACCATTTGTTGAAGAGGCTGTCTTTACTCCATTGTATGCTCTTACCTCCTTTGTCAAATATCAGTTGTCCATAGAGCTGTGGGTTTATATCTGGGTTCTCTGTTCTGTTCCATTGATCTATATGCCTGTTCTTATGCCAGTAACAGGCTGTTTTGAGTACAATGACCTTGTAGTATAACTTGATATCAGGAAGTGTGATACCTCCCACTTTATTCTTCCTTTTCAAGATTGCTGAGGCTATTTGTGTTCTTTTTTGGTTCCATATAAATTTTTGGAATATGTGTTCTATATCTTTGAATATGTCATTGGTATTTTAATTGGCATTGCATTGAATTTTTAATTTGCTTTGGGTAATATAGACATTTTAATGATGTTTATTCTTCCTAACCATGAACACGGTATATGCTTCCACTTGTTTGTATCTTCCTTGATTTCTTTTATCAATGTTTTATAATTTTCTGAGTAAAGTCTTTAATCTCCTTGTTTAAATTTACTCTTAGGTACTTTATTTTTTTGGTTGCAATAGTGAAGGGGATTGTTTCCTTAATTTCTCTTTCTGATAGTTCATTGTTGGTGTATAAAAATGTCTCTGATTTCTGAGTATTAATTTTATATTTTGCCACCTGGCTGAATTTATTTATCAGGTCCAGTAGTTTTTTGACTGAGACTTTAGGGTTTTCTATATACAGTATCATATCATCTGCAAATAATGATAGTTTTATTTCTTTTTTTCCAATTTGGATGCCTTTTATTTCTTCTTCTTGTCTGACTGTTGTAGCTAGGACTTCCAGGACTATGTTGAATAAGAGTGGCGAAAGGGGGCACCCCTGCCTTGTTCCTGATCTTAAGGGGATTGCTTTTCATTTTTGCTCATTGAATATGATGTTGGCTGTGGGTTTGTCATAGATGGTTTTTATCATGTTGAGGTATGTTCCCTGTACTCCCACCTTGCTGAGAGTTTTGATCATGAATGGGTGCTGGATTGTATCAAATGTTTTTTCTGCATCTATTATCATGTGGTTTTTCTCCTTCCTTTTGTTTATGTGATGAATCACATTGATTTGCAAATGTTATACCAGTCTTGCCCCCACAGAATAAATCCTACCTGATCATGGTGTATAATCTTTTCCATATATTGCTGGATCTAGTTGGCTAATATTTTGTTGAAAATTTTAGCATCTAGATTCATCAGCGATATTGGCGTATAATTTTTTTTTGTGTGTGTTGTCTCTGCTGGTTTTGGAGTTGGAATTATGCTCACCTCATAAAAGGAGCTTGGAAGTCTTCCTTCCTCTTCAGTTTTTTGAAATAGGTTGAGATGGATAGGAGTTAGTTCTTCTTTGACTATTTGGTAGTATTCACTTGTGAAGACATTAGGCCCCGGGCTTTTGTTTGTTGGTAGTTTTTTGATAACTGTTTTGATCTCATTTGTTGTAATTGGTCTGGTTAGGTTTTCTGATTCTTTCTGATTGATTTTTAAAATATTATATATATGTTTCAAGTAATTTGTCTATTTCATCTAGGTTGTCTAATTTTTTGGCATACAGTTCTTCATAGTATTTTCTTACAATCCTTTGTTTTTCTGTTGTGTCAGTTGTTATTTTTCCACTGTCATTTCTAATTTTATTTATTTGAGTCCTCTTTTTCTTGGTGAGTCTGGTTAAAGGTTCATTGATCTGTTTAGCTTTTCAAAGAACCAGCTCCTGGTTTCATTGATCCTCTGTATTGTTTCTTTAGCCTCTATGTCATTTATTTCTGCTCTGATCTTTATTATTTCCTTCCTTCTACTACATTTGAGCTTTACTTGCTGTTCTTTTTCTAGTTCTTTTAGGTGCAGGGTTAAGTTGTTTATTTGAGCTTTTTCTAGCTTCTTAAGGTATGCCTGTAATGCTATGAACTTCCCTCTCAGGACTGCTTTTGCTGTGTCTCATAAATTTTGAGTTGTTTTATGCTCATTATCATTTGTTCCTAGGATTTTTTATATTTCTTCTTTGATCTCATTGTTAACCCATTTAATAACCCATGTTATTTAATAACATGCTATTTAATTTCCAAGTGTTTGAGTATTTTTCAGTTTTTCTGTTGTGGTTGATTTCTAGTTTCATGGCACTGTGATCAGAGCAAGTGCTTGATATGATTTTAATCTTTTTAAATTTGTTGAGACGCTTTTGTGCCCTAACATGTTGTCTATCCTAGAGAATGTTTATCATAGCACTTGAAAAGAATGTGTATTCTGCTGCTTTAGGGTGCAAAGTTCTGAAAATATCTATTAAATTGAGTTGACCTAGTGTGTCCTTTAAGTCTGCTGTTTCTTTGTTAATTTTCTTTCTAGAGGATCTATCTACTGATGTTAGTGGGGTATTATAATCCTGTACTATTACAGTATTGCTGTTGATTTTGCCCTTTATATTCATCAAAGTGCTTTATATATTTAGGTGCTCCTATATTAGGTGCCTAGATATTTATAATGGTTATATCTTCCTGTTGGATTGCTCCCTTTATCATTATGTAGTGACCTTTTTTATCCTTACTATAGCCTTTGTTTTAAAGTCCATTTTGTCTGATATAAGTATTGCTCCCCCAGCTTTCTTTTTATTTCCATTTGCATAAAATATTTTTTTCCATCCTTTTACCTTCAGTCTATATGGATCTTTTCTTTTAAAGTGTGTCTCTTGTAGACAGCATTTGTATAGGTCCTGTTTTCTAATCCACAGAGTTATCCTATGTCTTTTGATTGGATCATTTAATTTATTTACATTTAAGGTTATTATTTATATGTAGTTATTTCTTGCCATTTTTTCTTTAAAGCTGTATTCCTCTTTTGCTATATTCTTTTTCCCCTTTGATCTGTTTACAACAGGCCCCTTAACATTTCTTGCAGCATTGGTTTGGTTGTAATGAATTCCTTGAGGGTTTTTTTTTGTCTGGGAAGCTTTAATTCTCCTTCAATTTTAAATGATAGCCTTGCTGAATAAAGTTGTCTTGGTTGTAGGCTCTTGTTCTGCATTACTTTGAATATTTCTTGCCATTCCTTTCTGGCCTCAAGTGTTTCTGTTGAGAAGTCAGATGTCATTCTTATGGGGGCTCCTTTGTAGATGATAGCCTTTTATTTTCTAGCAGCTTTTAATATTTTCTTGTTATCACTTAGTTTTGGTATTTTAATTATGATGTGTCTTGGTTTACATTTCTTTGGGTTTCTCTTTAATGGAGTTCTCTGTGCTTCTTGAACTTGTGTGCCTTTTTCCTGCATCAACTTAGAGAAGTTTTCAGCTATGATATGATTGAACAAAATCTCTATCCCTTGTTCTTTCTCTTCTTTTTTAGGAACCCCTATGATGTGATGTTATTTTTATTCATGTTGTCACAGAGCTCTCTTAGAGTTTTTCAAACTTTTTGAGACTCTTTTCTTTTTTCTGCTCTGCTTCTGTGCCTTCGTTTATCTTGTCCTCTAACTCACTGATTCTACTTTCAGCTTCATCTGTCCTGCTTTTAATTCTTTTTATTGTGTAATTTCTGATATATTTGTCATTTCTGACTGATTTTTTTTATTATTTCAATGTCCTTTTTATACTTGCTATCTCTTTATTTAGTTGTTTGTTATGATCATCTATTGTTCTAAGATCTTTGAACATCCTAACAATCATTATTTTAAACTCTGCATTCGGTAATCTGGGTATATCTGACTCATTCAAGTACTTTTCTGGGGATTTCTCTTGGTTTAATTGGGTTGCATTTCTCTGCCTTCTCATTTTGTCTGTGTATAAGAAGGGTGTGGCCACTGAGTCCAGTGAGTGTGGCCTCTGTATTCTGTTGGTGTGGTCTATCTGCAGGCCTGCCACCCCATCTGCTGTTGCCTCGGGTGTTCGGATATGGGCTTTGCAGGCACCAGCCGGCTGCAGCTGTCAGTGTGGTTTACACCTCTCCTCCACCGGAGGGGCTGTGTTCATGTGCTCGAGTGTACAAGCCTCAGCCTTCGCCCTGCCCCCATGGGTGGGGCTGCTCACCAATGCCCAGGGCTGCAAACCTCAGCACTGCTGGCAGGGGTGAGCACCTTTACTCAGCTGCAGGTCTCCACCTATTCCCGGGCTTTTTCCAGCTCCTGTGGGCAGAGCTGTGCTTGCGCGTCTGGTCACAAGCCCTGGCTCTGCAGGCCGGGCTGGGCTGCATGCCTGTGCTCTGCTGCTGGTCTTCACCTGTTCCCGGGCTTTTACCCTGCCCCTATAGGCAGAATTGTGCTGGTGGGTTGGGCCGCAAGCCCCAGTTCTGCTGGCCGGGCAGGGCTCTGTGCCCAGGCTTAGCCGTAGATCTCTGCATTTCCTACACTTTCACCTTTCCCCCACAGGCAGGATTTCAGTCGGGCCTGAGCAGCCGACTGCTTTTGTGCATCCCTTTTGTCCCCGCTGGGCGAGACTGAGCTCATGCCGGGCCTCAGTTGTGGCCTGTCTGACTTCCGCCCCTGCCGTCCTCACTGCTCTTTTGCATCCTGCCACTGCCCGCCCTCTGGTGAGCCTCAGCAGTGTGGATGGGGGTGCTGCAGCTCAGACTCTAGCACTCAATACTGTATTTCTTATGGCTCCCTCCTTCTAAGCAACTCTGCTCTGAGTGCCACAGAAGAGCTTGTTTGGCTGGTGTCCTGCTTCCCTTTGCTGGTATTGCTGGTTCCTGGGGAAATATTCACTTCTGATTTGGGGAGTGACTCAGCCCAGGGGTTAGGGTAGCTGTCCCTCAAAGTGTCTCTGCCTGTGCCTCCTAGATTACACTCTCTTCCTGCTACTCCAGTCCTCTCCTCTATCCTCGTCCCCTGGAGCCCTGGGTGAGTGGTTGTGAAAGAGGTTTTTTGTGTGGTACCTTTAAGAAGAATTCTGGTTCTGAGAAATCTGTCTCTTTCTCACAAACAGTAACCTGACTTGTTTCACAGCTAAATACTGTCCATTTGCTTCTTCTAGGCTCTGAGGCTGCAGAATAGGGTTTTGTTCCTGGGGCTCAGGACCCTCCCCTCTCCGTTAAACTCACTTCCTGCCATGCAGGTCTCTTTAGGCTGCCGTTTGCTCACAGGAGCTGGGCAGCCCTCTCCGCATTTCCGCTTTTCTTACCAGTCTCAATATGGCTTCTTCAGTGTTCCTTGGTTAAAGAATCATCTTAGTTTAGTCCAAAGGTGGTTTTTCCAGATGATGGTTCTTAAAATTAAGTTGTAATCCACTTTGGTTCTGGGAGGTGGAAGGTGGTACATCTGTCTACTCCATCGCCATTTTGCCACCCCACTTCCTCCTTTCTGAACAACCTTTCATGCTGATTGAAGCTGGAGAGCTTTTTGTACATGGGTCAACTGGTTATATGCTAGGCTTGTGCAGGATGGATGGAGCGACCCCTCCCCCAGCTATGGCTGCCTCAGCACTGTAGAATGACTCAGCTCAGGTTTTCTTCTCCCCATCACCATTTGTGTCCCCATGTCTCATTCTTTCCACTCTGCTCATGCAAGACCACTCCTCTCAGTTCTCCTTATCCTTGAAGCCCCAGGCAAGTGGCTGTGAGCAATATTTTCTGTGCTGGCCCTTTAAGGCTGCACTTTCTTTCACCAGCTGCTTCCCACAGACAGAACTCTCACTCTTCTCCCCACGCAATGTCAGGTTGTCTCCTCCAGTCCCTAGGTTTCTAGGCTGGGGCTCCAGTCCTGGGACTGAGGACCCTCACCTCTCAGGGTCTTTCTTCTTCTGGACCTTCAGCCTCAGCCTTCCCTCACTCCTGGGAGTGGGGGAACGCCCACCACACCCCCACACTCCCTATGAGGCTCAGTGTGTATTCTTCTGTGCTCCTTGGTTTTGAAGTCCTGTTCTTTTAGTCCCAAATTGGTTTTTCACGATGATTGTTCATAAATTAATTTGTAATCCAGTTTGGTCGCAGAAGGTGGCAGTTTGTGTGTCTGCCTACTCCACTGCCATCTTGGAGTCTCCTCTGTTTTTATTCTTTCTTTCTTTCTTTTTTTTTTTGGTCTCTATGACTACATATATTAAGTAAAATAAAAGTGTCTTTGTTTATGCTTCTTTTCTGGCCATTGTTATTATTTGTTCCCTTTTACAATCATAACTGAAAATAGCTTTGTCATAGAATGCTGGCATTAGATGATTTATGCCAGGTCATATTTACTAGGTATGCCATTGCTTCCAGAATCATTTTCCACATAACTTTATCATATCTAGTAACTTTTCTTGTACTCCAGACTTGGTCAAATAAACACAGACAACCTTCATATAACAACATTGCTCCTGAAAAACATGTACATAATTAGAATCTTTGGAAAACAAAGCTATTTAAAATATATTCTTTAGAATATCCACGTTACCTGTTTTCATTTCAGCATGCTTACAACCGTTTGCCTCCCCCCTCTTTACTCCTAAAAGAGAACCAGGAAGTAACCATGAAGGGATAGTCTGTGTTCTGAACAAAGAACATTAGATGCTTTTTTCACCCCCCCCCCCCCCACTTCTTGCTCTGATAAGAGACGCAGAGATTGTTTCAGCCCTGAAACAACTTTATTTTAGCATCAGAGTCCTCTCTTGTCTTATAGGCTCTGTTTCCTGTCACTTTGAAGTCACAGGCCAACTTTATTACCTAGCTAGAACCAAAAAGCAAAAAGTTCCCTGCCAAAGACATTCCTTGAACCATTCAGGCTAAAGTTGAAGAAATTTCTGAGTTCCCAATGCAGCCTGGGGACATGGTAAATGGAAATCATATCTGGGAACAGGCACATAATATGTGCTTGAACATATTAGTGAAAGCAGTGAGCTCCTCAGACATGATGTTAACAATCTGTTATCTGCAAGAAAAGGCAGCATGTGTTACATGGTGGAGTCAGATGAGACCTTGGTCCAGCAACCTTAGTACTTGGGTTCTGGCTAAGAAAGAATTCAGAGACAAGACTCAAACTATAAGAGAAAGTTTATTTAGGAAGTCATAGATGTAGAAGAAGTGAGCTGTAGAGGAAATGGAATCAGGAAGCAAGTAAGAGAGGCAAAAGAAGGGCCCTTGGAGCTCAGGAGAGAGAAATGTAGAGAAACTGTGCCTGTTGGGAAGAAGAGGGATGCAAAAGGTGCAAGCTTGCTTCTGGGAGAGAAAGGGAGCGGGGTCCTCTGTCCTAAGGGTTATAAGGGTAGGGATTTTAAGGGCAATCCCACAGGAGGATCTCAATAGAATATTTGTTAGCTTTCCAGGTATCTCCTTTTAGGGTTATGGTCTCCACTGATTGGCTGGTGTCAGGGAAAAAGTCATTAGTCAGTGCAGTTGGTCCTGTGTTCTGCCGTATCATCACTTGTCTGGTTTTACTGATTTTCTGGGCCTGGAGCTGAAACACAACTGAGGACTAGATGTTATCCCTAGGGGCTAATGCTTAAGGGACTGGTCAGCAAGGACCTGTAAGGGAGTTGCTGCTCCTTGTACCTCCTCCAAGGAAGTCTACCACACAACTAATGACATATCAGGGAAGGAGAGGTCAGGAGAAGGTTCAAATCACATACATATGAAAGGTCAGAGGGTCTAAACCACATGACTAGTGATATGCTAGGGGAGGAAAGTTTACCATGGGGGTAAGTTCCTTGTTTTCCCAGTTTTGCCCATTGCTAGGCACCCTGGGCTTTCTGCCCTGGTGACCCTCTACCTGACCTGTTCTTGGTCTGCTCATGTCTGTCTAACCACCTACCACAAATCAACCAGGAATTTCTGAATAGCCTGTACTGTTCTTAAGGAGTTGCAGCAATATCCATAGGCCTAGATATATTCATTTATAAATTTTCACAAATGTATTTCCAGAAGAGCTCTTTTAATAGAATGGTTTGAGCTGAACTTCTCTGGAATTTATCTTATTAGTTCAAATTATGAAAAAGATACCTATGATGGGATGGTTTGCCATCTGCTAACCACTGTCACTGTCAGAGGCCAGTCAGTGCCCCTCCCCCCACCATCCTTTACTCTTTTTTGCTTTGTTTGGCACAGGGGAAACCTTCTTGTCCTTTGGCCTCTTCCCACATAGTCTATTCTTTGTTGGATGACAGTAACTGTTAATCAAATATTCTCATCTGAGTGACTGCATTACCCAAAGGGTATGTCACTGTCTCAGATAAAACAAAGACATTTCCTGAAGACATTTAAAGAAAGCAAACAGTGATGTGATTTCAGGCTATTTGGGGGGGAAAGTCACATGGTATTTCTGGAGAAGAAATTCTGGCTTCAGCATTAGAATTGTCAGCATTTGAATATATATAAATCCTGGCTCCTTAACCTATTAGCTAGATGATCTTGGGCAAATGATTGACCTTTATGAGACTTTGTTTTCTCATCTCAAAAAACCCAGATGATAATTCTAATTGGAGGAAGGGTTGTTATTTGGATTAAGTAGAATAACAGATGGTAGTAATGTTTACCCCATAATGGGCTCCATGAATTGGCAGATGTAACTATAATATTTAGGGCCATTTTAGGCTTTTCTGAAGCCTCATTCTTATGTGTGAGTTTCTGCCTGGATAGCAGACACAAAGTACTGATTTGTCTTAGAAAACTCTTTTATTTTTTTAATTTTTTTTCATTTTTCTGAAGCTGGAAACAGGGAGAGACAGTCAGACAGACTCCCGCATGCGCCCGACCAGGATCCACCCGGCACGCCCACCAGGGGTGACGCTCTGCCCACCAGGGGGCAATGCTCTGCCCATCCTGGGCGTCGCCATGTTGCGACCAGAGCCACTCTAGCGCCTGGGGCAGAGGCCAAGGAGCCATCCCCAGCGCCCGGGCCATCTTTGCTCCAATGGAGCCTTGGCTGCGGGAGGGGAAGAGAGAGACAGAGAGGAAAGCATGGCGGAGGGGTGGAGAAGCAAATGGGCGCTTCTCCTGTGTGCCCTGGCCGGGAATCGAACCCGGGTCCTCCGCACGCTAGGCCGACGCTCTACCGCTGAGCCAACCGGCCAGGGCTGAGAAAACTCTTTTAATTGAAAATGGTACCCAGACATTTAGAAATGATTAGTCTGGATGATAGTTTTATTATTTGCTTTGTGTAGTTTTATTATTCTTAAATCATCTCCCTTTGAATTTATTGGCGTCTCTTCCAGTATATGTGATGCTGATCACTGAATAATTTGAAGGTTAAAGGGATGATGCATTCAGTTGGAGGCAGGAGCATCTCTCTGACAGGGGGCCAAAGTTGACCTCCTATTTACAGGGGTGGTTTTATGTATGGTCATAAAAATGGTAAGAAAATATTTTGGATGAGTTCTTCCACTTACATATATGGATCTAGTGACTACCCCAAGAGAGGTACACATTTATACCTTGAATATATGTTAAAATGGCAAGTCTCAAGATTTTCAACCTGTGAGTGAGAAAAAGGCTCTGACTTTCCCTTATATGAAAACTCCAATTGCAATATTAAGAGCTTTAGTAGGAGCTTTGATAAAAAGACCCTGAAAAGGTGATCTGGGCTATTTATTAATCCAGTATATTTAATTTCTTTGGGCTAAGGAGGAAATTTATTATTTTTCTTAAAAAATAATTTTCACATTAAATAAAACATTTAGACTCTGGTGTCTATTTTAATGAATGACTACAAGGGCTGGTAAAACCATTTAATTTGCCTATGTGTCAGTTTCTTTCTTTATAAAATAAGAAGCTGAACCTGCTCTGTCCTCACATGCTTTGATTTCTAATGCAAATCAGAAGGATTGAAAGACTGGCCCTGGCCGGTTGGCTCAGCGGTAGAGCGTCGGCCTGGCGTGCGGGGGACCTGGGTTCCATTCCCGGCCAGGGCACATAGGAGAAGCGCCCATTTGCTTCTCCACCCCCACCCCCCCACCCCCCCTCCTTCCTCTCTGTCTCTCTCTTCCCCTCCCGCAGCCAAGGCTCCATTGGAGCAAAGATGGCCCGGGCGCTGGGGATGGCTCCTTGGCCTCTGCCCCAGGCGCTAGAGTGGCTCTGGTCGCGGCAGAGCTACGCCCCGGAGGGGCAGAGCATTGCCCCCTGGTGGGCAGAGCATCACCCCTGGTGGGCGTGCCGGGTGGATCCCGGTTGGGCGCATGCGGGAGTCTGTCTGACTGTCTCTCCCCGTTTCCAGCTTCAGAAAAATACAAAAAAAAAAAAAAAAAAAAAAAAAAGAAAGACTGTGAACACCTGTCAGTCCCTCCATACCCTTTATGTGAATGGCCTAGCAGATTGTGGCTTAAGCTTTTATAAATGGGAAGAAAAGACAGCAAAAGAATTTTGATTTTGCACTCATTCCCCACCCTACCCCCTACTCGCCCAACCAACCAGGAAGTTAATGCTTCTTTTTTGAAGTTAAAGAAATGCTAGTTTCAGTTGAGCTTTTCTGGGTGGCTTTTCAGGGTTGTTATTTGAAAGAATGTGCTGTGTTAAAAATGTTTACCCCCTTTCTGGAAATTCTTACATTCTTCCTACTGGCACCCAAAGCACTCTATTTTCTGTAGATGTGTTACAGACTTGCTTCACTAAGCTTAAAAATATAAAACTGATGTAAACTGGCATTAATTTTTTAAATGACCTTTTAAAAGTTTATACTTTCTACCAAATTTGCCTTTCTCTTCTATTCTTTACATTTTACTGGATTTTTACTAGATATTTTGGTGGTAACTTTGAAACATTTATTGTATTCCTTCCAGGAATTTACACTCTGTTAGCATATGATTACATTTTAACAGTTTACCAAGTGCTTCACTCATACTTAAACCAATATAAGTCTCACAACATGTTTATGAAGTTAGCATGTTATAATTATCAACTTTTTATAGATTAGGAAATTGAGGTGTAGGAAGGTTACATAACTTAATGTTGACATGGTGTTGGGCAAACCAATCAATGTGTTTCACGTGTGAAACAAGTGAGTTAGGTTTGCTCACTTGTATTTTGCATTGGTGTGGGGCAGCAGCGTGTGTGTGTGTGTGTGTGTGTGTGTGTGTGTGTGTGTGTGTGTGTGGTCTGTGGAAGGCTGTGGTGCTTGCCCTCAGGGAGGCAAATTGTGGATTGTCTTCCTGCTTGGGAGGGGCATTTGTTTACTGTTGTTTGCTGGAGAAGTGTTCTCCCCCCCACACCTGTTTTGCTGGAGAGTGCAGAGAGAGAAAGAGAGAGAGAGAGAGAGAGAGGGAGAGAGTGTGGAAGGGCTGGGGAGCCTGTAGATTTCTGTCAGGCCTGTTTGGCTGGGGAGTGCTGAGGCTGGTGGGGCCTGTGAGTCCAGAATCTGGAGAATCAGTCAGGGGAGTCTGGAGTGCTGAGGGGCTTGGGAGCCCTGAGTGAGAGGGAAGCGGTCTTCCCTGCCTGTTTGCTCGTCCACCATTGCGAGACTTTAATAAACGGAGTGGCCCACCATTTTCTGGCTCCACAGTTCATTTATCATCTGCTCAAATCCAACAGGAACCTAAACCTGCCTGGCCACAGTGACAGCCACTGGCCGTACACATGGGAACCCATAAGTCTGAATTCAACTTCCATGGTCTTTCTACTTCACCAGGTTGGGTCAAATGAGCAAGCCTACTGCCACACACCCCTTTTTACAATGTAAAACATTTTTAGAAGAGAAACCTCAAAAACAGATTTTGTAAAGGTTGACTTTTACTTATTGTGATACTTTTTCTTAATTGATTTTTTTAGACAGAGAGAGAGAAAGGGTGGTGGGGCAGCAGAGAAAAAGAAAGAAGCATCAATTTATTGTTCCACTTAGTTGTGCATTCATTGCTTGTGCATTCATTGTGTGTGTCCTAACTGGGGAATGAACCCACAACCATGGCACATGGGGACGATGCTAACAACTGAGCTACCCGGCCAGGGCTATTGTGACACTTTCACAAATAGATTTTCTTGCTTCCTTGAAATACTGTATAGGTCACTCTGCATTTTTTCCTAAAGCAAAGCAGGCCCTGTGAAATAAATATGATGCATATTAAATTAAGAATTTCAAAATGTTAATTTAGGAGGATTTCATAGGCCATAGTCAATTCATTCATTTAACAATTAAAACAATTAAATGAGGATCCACTCTTCCAGGTGCTAGGGAAACATCAGTGAACTGAAGAGACAAACATTCCAGCCCTCATGGAGCTAACACTCTAAGGCAGTGGTCCCCAACCCCTGGGCTGCGGACCGGTACCAGTCTGTGGGCCATTTGGTACCGGTCTGCAGAGAAAGAATAAATAACGTACATTATTTCAGTTTTATTTATATTTAAGTCTGAACGATGTTTTATTTTTAAAAAATGACCAGATTCCCTCTGTTACATCCGTCTAAGACTCACTTTTGACACTTGTCTTGGTCACGTGATACATTTATCCATCCCACCCTAAAGGCTGGTCCATGAAAATATTTTCTGACATTAAACCGGTCTGTGGCCCAAAAAAGGTTGGGGACCACTGCTCTAAGGGACTGGGGTGAGTAAATGGATGATACTCAAGTAAACTAGTGTGTCATCAGATGGGAATCTGTGCTATGAGAAAAAGGATTACAGGTTTTTAAAGGGAATGGTGTAGTCTGACCAGAAGGTGGTACAGTGGATAGAGCATCAGACTGGGATGCAGAGGACCCAGGTTTGAAACCTCGAGATACCCGGCTTGAGCACAGGCTCATCTTGCATGAGCATGAGCTCACTAGCTAGAGTGCAGGGTCACTGGCTTGAGTGTGGGTTCGTGGACATGATCCCATGGTTGCTGGCTTGAGCTCAAGGTCACTGGCTTGAGTAAGGGATCATTCACTCTGCTGTAGTCCCCTTCCTCCCCCATCAAGGCACATATGAGAAAGCAATCAATGAACAACTAAGCTGCTGCAACAAAGAATTGATGCTTCTCATCTCTCTCCCTTCCTGTCTGTCTGTTCCTATCTTCCCCTCTCTCTGTCTCTATCAAAAAAGAAAAAAAAAAGAAAAAGAAAAAGAAAAAGAAAAAAGGGTATGATTGAGAAGATGATATTTAAGGATAGATCTGAAGGAGGCAGGTGAGGTAGGAGCATCTGGATGAACAGTTGAGTAAGTGTCCTTTCTGTACTTCCTGTATCCCAGCCACCTGCTTCTCCTGGAAGGCAAAATTACCACTCTGTTTCTGTGCCTAGAGACAATCCAGGCACACAGATACAAATATAGCATACAGGTTGGGGACACCAGCCATGGAGCCCGGTGACCTGTATTTCAGTCCTGGTTTTGGTACTTGCTACCTGTATGACCTTTAACCAAGTAGCTAAATGTCCAAATGCCTCCATTACTTCATCCAAAGAAGGGAGAGAATAATCATAGGGTTATTGTGGGGATTAAATGAGATTATGTATTTATGTAATACGTATATATATATATGTGTGTGTGTGTAATATTATATACATATAAAGAATTTAGTACAGTGTCTAGCAAATAGTAAGTACTTAATAAATGTTAGCTATTATCACCATATTTAATTCTCATAGAAATATCTCATAGGGTAATCCCATTATACAGATGAGAAAAATAAGTCTTAGAAAGGTCATGACATTTAGTATGCAGAGGTACAGCAATGTTCAACCAGAATTCTCTTACCATGCGCCAGGGTTTTCTAGATGAACATCATTGATTGGCTCTCTTATGTGTCTTTCATTCAACCAAATAAAGTGTGTAAGAGCCAGATGAATGTAAATATAGAAACACTTGTCAGTATTTGCTTTGAGACCATCATCAAATACAGTTATTTTTTATGGTTTTAGCCATAAATGCACAGTTTTTATTTTTCACCTCAGGCAACTTTCGTTTTTCTAACCAATGTTTATTAAGAATTTATTATGTTCCAAGCAGCATATTAGGCACAGTGAGTGAAAAACTAGACAAAGTCCCTGCACTGTGACAGTGACAGTTAAGTGAGAGACATAGACAAAGAGCTCTGTAAAGTGCCCAGTGCTGTTACTCTCATAGGGATTTGTCCAATGTGGGAGAAGCTTGACTTCCTGAATCCAATATAGGTGTTTTCAAAAACTTTTCTTTTTTTTGGAGGTTTGTTGCTCATGGACATACATCAAAAAATTCTTAGAAATAAGTTTGTTTTTTCTTTGGTATGCCTGAGCACGTCCCAAACATTTGGTTGGTGTTGCCTGCTTTCAAGGTTCAGTGGGTTGCAAGCAGTATTGCATTGTTTGCCACCACAGAAGTCATTATTGGTTTGGCACATAAAGGAGATTATGAGCAAGAGGTGTGGATTTTAAATGGAATGTATTAAGGGCAAGAAATGTGAGCACAGTCTGTCTTGAAACACTGTTAAATTATAAATGCTGTTAGCTATTACTTCTTGGAGGGAGGAAGTGAAAAACCTTGAACCATTATTCTGGGTTGCTGGATATAGATGGTCTGTTCAGTGCTACAGGCCCAGGGGAAATAACATACATAGTTGAAGGCAGTGCTTTTTGTGTCAAATTTGCTGATAAATCATGGTAAAAGCTCAACAGAAAAGGGAAGTATAGAATGATTTTAAATATTTACTTATTACTCTTACTACTTACTGTCTTCAGTAAAAAACATTGCATATGTGTCCTTTCGTTCACTGGCCCTTCTTTTAGAATTTATTACACTTTGCCTCCCCACTATGCTCCTCACCCCTGTGGTCCTGCTGCTCTCACCTACCTGATTCATCTGTTCCTGGTCTGTCTTGTTTGGGGACACATCTCTCCCAGAGAGCCTAGCTTTCCCACTCCTGCTTCAGTTATGAGTGGGATTCGCTTGCATAACTTGGCCTGCCTTTCAGTTCCAGTTAATCACTGCCTTTGAGCATAGAGCAACCCCTAGCCCAAGTGGAAGGACTGAAGAGCTCCTGTTCTAGGGTCAGAGCTGTGACTCCCTGATGCTTGTCCTGTTGGGGCAGGGGATTTTCTTGCCAGCAAGCCTTTCAACTTCTTTGGAACCTGTCTGTGTACCCAAGTTTGTGGTTTTTTCTAGACCCTTTCCTCAGCTCTTCAGCATAGAGTCTCCGTATAGTTAAGGCTTAATGTGCCCTGTGACCTGGCAAAATAGCAACGGGCCTCTGGAACTCTCAAGGCAAAACACATTTCCTTCTGGCTCTTCTTAGCCAGACCCTTGGGAGCGGGAATGCAGTATCCCTAAACAGTTAGAGATGGGGAAAAGGTGACACTTAGCAGCTACTCACCACTGTTCTCTCTAAAGACACAGACAGCCTCTCTTGGCTGCTTGCCAAATGCTTGTGTCCTTGGACTGCGAGGCATTGGATTTTGCAACCCACTTCTTCCTTCTTATCACTATTCAGGGAGAAGCCTAAGGCAGGACAATGGGAATTACTGTTTTGTTTCTCTGCAGAAGTGGGAGACATTGGCTTGTCTTGAAAGGTAGTGTCATATCATGTCACTCCTCAGAGTGGGTGGACCTCTACCCTTTGTCCTGATTTGTTAAGCTTTGCTCTGAGAGGCAGTATGTCATAATGAAACTTTTGTCCCTTCCTGAGACCTCAGGAAGCATTTGTCTCCAGTCAAAGATCTCCATGGCACCCCTCCTCCAAGAACCCTCCCACAGCTGGCCTGTCACTCTGCTCAGCCTCTGAACCCTCCCACAGCTGGCCCGTCACTCTGCTCAGCCTCCCCTCCCCCACCACACACCTGTAGGACTAGCTGTATCCAGCCTGTCACATCTACTTGGAAGGTTTCTTTGGCTAATTTATTTGTTTGTTTGTCTTTCCTACAATGCTCTGCAACTGCTCTTTCCACCACTAAGGCAGCACAGCGTGCCCATGACAATTGGATAATATCTGACTCTTGGACTAGATGAAATTGTGTACACAAAGCTCCTAGCCTGGCATTTGGTACACATGGTGGGGATCCAATAAACGTTAGCTTCCTTCATCTTTCCTGTATTCTTTTTCTGGCAGGGAGCAATGTGTTGGCAGGCTTTTCAACTCTTGTTTGATGAGCACTGTTACAATGTTATGGGTAGGAGAGTGGACCATGGTCCGGTCCCCCACTGTTAGGGTCTAGAGTCATTGTCTAGGTGACTTTGGGTAACACAGTTTGCTTAACCTCTCTACCTCAGTTTCCTTATTAATGGAGTTAGCACTAAGAGTTCATATTCATAACATTGTTGTGAAGGTTAAATTAGTTAATCCATCAAGTACTGGTGAGACCATGTGCCTGGTACATAGGTCTAAGAAAGTGGGAGAAACATCGTGTTACATTAGTAATAGAAGTGGGGCTACCAAGATTATCATTGCCATACGGCCTAAAGTAAAGCAAGTTCCCACTTTCTCTTTGGGAAAATCCAGGTCAGAGTAGAGCTGAACGCATGGAATGGGGGCTCCAAAAAGGGTCCAAAGGTCCATTGGAACAACCTTGCTGCTGGGGATGGCAGTGTCTGACTCAGCTAAGTAAGATAGACACATTTCTCAAACTCTAGTTAGACACACACTCTAAGGCCTTGCCCCGGGCAGACCTAGTGAATCAGAATCAGGAAGGGCCCATCTGTTGGCTAACACCTAGAAACACTAAGCCTCCATCACCTGGGAAGCTTGAGAACCCTAAGGACTGACTGGGCCTCATGCCCTTGATGCCTTGATTTGATTGTTTTGGGGTCGTGGTGTACAGGCATAAACACTCTTTTTTTTGAATGCTTTGCACAGAAATGTAGTGTGAACCAAAGTTGAAATCCACTAAAATAGAATCAGAATTAACCCTTTGAGTAGTACGAACATTCATGTACGTCCTTGTGCCTCCTGACCATCCAGAGTAAGATTGATTTACTTAAAAAATGTGTAAGGCAACGTTAAAAAAAGGCAAATGTATATTCTTCTTGTTTCCATAAATTGGTTATCAAACAAAAATGATTTTAAGTTAATAAAACTGTAACTGGAACTAATTTCATTTTTTTTTTTTTTTTGTATTTTTCTGAAGTTGGAAATGGGGAGGCAGTCAGATAGACTCCCGCATGCGCCCAACCAGGATCCACCCGGCATGCCCACCGGGGGGCGATGCTCTGCCCATCTGGGGCATCGCTCTGTTGCAACCAGAGCCATTCTAGCGCCTGAGGCAGAGGCCACAAAGCCATCCTCAGTGCCCGGGCCAACTTTGCTCCAATGGAGCCTTGGCTGCGGGAGGGGAAGAGAGAGACAGAGAGGAAGGAGAAGGGGAGGGGTGGAGAAGCAGATGGGTGCTTCTCCTGTGTGCCCTGGCTGGGAATCGAACCCGGGACTCCTGCACACCAGGCCAATGCTCTACCACTGAGCCAACCGGCCAGGGCCTAATTTAATTTTTTGAAAAAAAAAACAAAAAACCTCATTCCCGGGGGTCAGTGAGCATGAAAAAAAACTCACTACTCAAAGGGTTAAGTTAGTATTTCTCAGAATCAGTTGGGATCTGTGCTAAAAATGCAGTTTAATAAGCCCATCCCCAGCCTGCTGAACCCCACTCTCTGATAGTAGGGGTAGAATTGGAGGAGGGAGACCCTGGATTCTGCATTCTAAACAGATTTGCCAGGTGATTCATCTGCATGCTAGACTTTGAGAACTACCCACTGAACAGTGTTTTCCCTTAGTAGGCATATGTGAAAGTGGCTGAATAAATGAAACAAAATTATTTTCTTTCTGGCTAAACCAATCTGTTAGAAACATGCTTCTTCATGTATTGTATAAAAATTCATACTTGCTCTGCTTTAATAGGCATAGGGTTTCTAGATAGTGGTCTAATTTTTCTTATGGTATGATTTGACCTGGCAGAATTTTCTGGGAATTGCTTTTCAGCTTTTGCACAGCCATATGCGCATAACAGGTGAGCTGATGACACCAGGGAATTGCTGTGGAACTAAGACTGGTTGAGCAGGTGCAGTTCAGCACAGTGTGCCTGTGTTCTCAAGGCTGTTACACCAAGAGTCCACCGAAGATGAAACTGACTGAAAGGGGAAAGTAGACAGTGTTTAAGAGTAAATGTTTATGTAGCCATCCTAAAGACAGAAAGCATGCAGCTTCTCTCAAATCAGGGCCGGCGTCTCATCTGCTTTTGCTCACCACTGCATCCCAGGCTGACCCCGTGTTTGGCTCTCCATTGGGGCTCCATAAATAGTTTAGGCATAAGAATCCTCTCTACTGTGGCAGCAGCATAAATGTAGCATTTCTTCTTTTTCATTAAGACAAGGAAAATAACGATTTTGCCGAGAGCTAATCTAGGACGTTTATAAGCACTGGGTCAGTGTGGAGATTTATCAGGTCCTCTTGGAGGGAATGACTCCTTGCTCTGCAAAACCAGCTCATAAACTAATTGAAGGCATGTATATATATGTATATATGTATGTGTGTATATATATATGAATCTGTTACTCCCACTGCAGGTGGGAGGAGATTAAGTGTGGAAGCAACATAGGAAGAGTCCCTGGAGCTGCATATTGGCGGTACCCATGGGAACCCTGTCCAGGGGAGGGGTGACCTGCCAAGGATAATGCCATCACTGAGTGCTGGTAGTGGGAGATGGATGCATCAGGCAATCAAAGCCTGATGACATTTAAACAGGTGGTCAACTGCTCCTGTGATGTAATTCATATTCAGGTCACCATTAAACTCTATACTTTGTTTTCCATGTAACTTGTCTGGACCCTTGCTATGTAAAGTATGGTCCATGGACCAGCAAGATTGGCATCACTTGAGAGCTTGTTAGAAATGGAGACTCAGAGGCCTCACCTCATCAGGCCCAATGTGTCAGCTTTGCCTGACAATGTGGCATTCTGTTTTTCTATATCATATTCACTGATGCTTCGTTAGTATGAGTGAGCCTCTGTGAGATACTAATGAAGTAGTTGCTGAACCTCTAAGGCTGAGAGCTGACTCTGAGCAGAGGCGAGAGTGATATTACCAAGTGAATATCAGTGAATGGGTGGGGGTTGGCCTTCTTCCGGTAATCTCCCTTTTTGTTGTGCACTGCCTTCTAATTTCAGCACCCACACCTGCTACAAGTTGCCTCCGATAACTGCAGTTCCATCTGGCATGTGCCTGATGGTGAACTGTCTCCCTTCCAGCTGTTATGAGCAGCTTCCTCCAGCTGCTTGGCAGCCAGCCAGGCCAGCAGCAGCTTCTGAGAGCCTTTGTAGTGAAGGAAGGAGCCTTACTTGTTGAGATTATATAGGATACATTTATATAGATATATAATTTGTATAATATATATTATCTAGATTATTACAATATTTTTTTTAAGTGAGAGGAGGGGAGATAGAGACAGACTCCTGCATGCACCCCAACTGGGATCCACCTGGCAACCCTGTCTGGGGCTGATGCTCAAATCAGTGGAGCTATCCTCAGTGCCTGAGGCTGATGCTTGGACCAACCAAGACATTGGCTGCCTGAGGAGAAGGTGGAGAGAAGGAGGAAAGGTTGGAGGAGAGAAGCAGATGGTTGCTTCTCTTACACGCCCTGACTGGGGATTAAATCCAGGATGTCCATATGCTGGGCCCACGCACTATCCACTGAGACAACTGGACAGGGCTTATTGTAATCATTTTTAAGTGAACTGAAGCCCATACTTTGTTCTTAGTTTTTACCTAATGTCCTTTTTCTTTCCCAGGATCCCATCTACAATACCATGTTGTGTTTAGTCATCAGCTCTCCTTAGGCTCCTCTTGGCTAAGTTCCTCAGACTCTTCTTGTTTTTGATGACATAGTGTTGAGGAATAAGGGTCAGGTATTTTGAGTGTCCTTCAATTGGGATTTGTCTGATGTTTTCCTCACGATTAGGCCAGGATCATAGGTTCTCAGGAGGACAACTACATACTATCCTCATGACTTGACATGGTTGATATTGGCCTTGATCACCTGGCTGAAGAGTGTTTGTCAGGTTTCCTCACTTTACCCTGCTCTCCCCCTTTCCCTGCAGTATTCTCTAGAATGAAGTCACACTGAAGAATTGGAGAGTTATGCTTGAATGTAGAGTATCAACATCAATTATTTAGAATTCTTCTAGGAGATTGGTCAGTTCTCCATCATTTATTTATATAAGTATAAACTCCTAAACGCCCGTTTTATAGTTTGTGTTATAATCCAACACAACTTTATTTTGTCACTCAAATTATAGATCTTTTTTGATGCCTACTAGAAATAGCTTTTACGGTTAACTGGAGTCTAGGTCTGTGCTCATGTAAAGGTGGTAACTGCTTAACTGGTATGAGTTCAGTGATGCTTCCCATCAATTTAAAAATTGGTGCCATTTGAAATACTTAGTGACTCCTTGTATTCGTTTGCTAGAGTTGTTATGACAAAGTGCCACAGATTGGGTGGCTTAAACAACAAATTTATTTTCTCACAGTCCTAGAGGCTGGAAGTCTGAGATCAAAATTGTCACCAGGGTTGAATTCTTTTGAGGCCTCTGTCCTTGGCTTGTTGAGGGCCATCTTCTCTCTGTGTCCTCACATGGTCTCCCTTCTGGACTTATGTTTTATTATCCTCTTTTTGTAAGGACACCAGTATTATTGGATTAGGACCCACCCTAATGACTTCACTTTAACTTAATCACCTCTTCAAAGACACTATCTTTAAATACATTCATATTCTGAGGTTCTGGCAGTGTTAGGACTGCAACATAGGAATTTTGGGAAGACGCTGTTCAACCCATAATGCTCCTTCAGGGAGTTTTAGGGGCACATTTTTACTAGCTATGTTCTTTAGTTTATCTTACTACCGCTCTGGTCACTGCCATGAGGCAATAGTGTACCTCCTCTAGAATGGTTTGAGACTGGCAGTTGGAGGTGGGGCCACCTGAGATCCCTGGACACCTAAAAGAGTGAGGGAGGAGAGAAGTGTCAGAACAAAATTCATAAAGAAGGTATGGGACACAAAAATAAGACGTTTGTAGTAATCTGATGGCTCTGTCCATTATTGAGAAGCATCTTGCTTTAGTTGCTTAATTCACATGCAAAGTCTATAAGAATGACCTGAGGATCAAACACAGAAAAAATTGGGTGATTTATATTACAATGGTGACTTCCTCTTTGTATACCTGCTGCTCAGTGTGATGTATCAGCATGTCTGTCTCTATTCTTAGTTAAAAAAGACTGGGTTTTATGCACATCTTGCCCAGAAGGGGTAGATACTGAATGAATATTCCTTGATTCTAAGCCCAGTTTTTGAAGCTGAATTCGTTGTGACTTTATAGACAACAGATCTTGTCAATGTAGGTGGTTTGGCATCTTCAGCTTATTCAACCACACAGAAGATAATGGTGTCAAAAAACTTCATGTCTCATGTCATACCTGTTTTCTAAGGCCAGGGACAATTTGGGACCCCACATAACAACAAGGTTGATTCAAAGAAGAGAGCAAGATGGTGTGGAGATAGTCAGAGCTATGCTAGTAGTCAGGCAGACTACTAGCTGTCCTTCTGAATCCCATTTTCAACTCTCCTTTAGCAAGAACTTTAACCCCATCCAAACTATACTTCCCAGCCTCAGTTACATCCCAATGAGTCCACACAATTAAGTTTTAATCAGTAAGATGTACATAGACAGACATATTTAGGGAATTCCAGGAAGGCCATTGAAAAGGAGGGGTGTTGTAGTGAGTTGAGGGCGCAGAAAGAGACATCAGCAGACGAAATCATCAAGGACTAGCAAAGGACCACCACTTGCTCAGGCAAATGGCCCCGAGTTCATGCAGTGTCCTAATTTTATTCACAAGACTTCAAAAAGCTTGTTTACTGAGAAATTGGCATAACATTAAGTGTAACTTTTACTTAAAGATACATAGAGCGCACCTGCAAGATAGCTTAGTAACAACATAATATCAGAAGGCATTAATTGCTATTGCTTCTATGGATCCCACAACATTCCTATCCTTATCTTAAGGGATAACCTTGGAAAGTGCAGAAATCTTATGAGAATGTTTTACTGAGAAAAGCCCAGCAACTGACTTCAGTCACATAGACCTGTTTCAGTGACCCGCCTTCAAGTCAAAAAACAACTTTCTTGGCAAAACATTCTTTTCTTGTTGGCTGTGTTCCCATCCAAGGCCATGCAATGGGTTATTCCACTACATTTCCCCCTTTTTGTTTATGCTGAATGTTATGAAGCACCACAGAAAACACAGCCTTCTGTCGTTCATCCCTTATTTCTTTTGCTTTGATTTGTTGACAGACTACATATAAAAGAAAACATAGAATTAATATTATTATAAAAAGTCCTACAGTGGATTCCCAAAATCCTTTAATATATTTAATAGGATTTAATTGCGATAAATTATCCATTAATCCCTTCAATATAGGTTGACATGTCAGAATTTCTAATTTTCTTTGAAAAGCTTCATGAATATGTCTTTGTAATTTAATGATTTCTTTAGTTACATTATCATGATTTAACAAATGCTTTTTAACATTTTCCTAAGGGAAATAAGTATGATTTTAAGAAATAGGGGTAACACAAAAAGTAGTTACATTCTAATAACATCTTAGCTTAATTTGTCTTTGCAGGCTAACAATTTGATCTCTTAACACAATCATAGTCTGTTCTAAATCATTAATTTTAGTATTAATGTTACTATTTATACGTTACTGAGAAGACCACAGTTGTTCAGAATCTTTTTTTTTTTTTTTTTGTATCTTTCTGAAGCTGGAAACGGGGAGAGACAGTCAGACAGACTCCCGCATGTGCCCGACCGGAATCCACCCGGCACGCCCACCAGGGGGCGACGCTCTGCCCACCAGGGGGCGATGCTCTGCCCCTCTGGGGCATCACTCTGTTGCGACCAGAGCCACTCCAGCGCCTGGGGCAGAGGCCAAGGAGCCACCCCCAGCGCCCGGGCCATCTTTGCTCCAATGGAGCCTCGACTGTGGGAGGGGAAGAGAGAGACAGAGAGGAAGGAAAGGGGGAGGAGTGGAGAAGCAGATGGGCGCTTCTCCTGTGTGCGCTGGCCGGGAATCGAACCGGGACTTCCGCACGCCAGGCCGGTGCTCTACCACTGAGCAAACCGGCCAGGGCCCTTTGTTTGTTTGTTTTTAATAATTTTATTTTTTTAATGGGGTAACATCAATAAATCAGGATACATATATTCAAAGATAACATGTCCAGGTTTTCTTGTCGTTCAATTATGTTGCATACCCATCACCCAAAGTCAGATTGTCCTCTGTCACCTTCTATCTAGTTTTCTTTGTGCCCCTCTCCCTCCCCCTTTCCCTCTCTCCCTCCTCTCTCCCCCATAACCACCACACTCTTATCAATGTCTCTTAGTCTCACTTTTATGTCCCACCTACGTATGGAATAATGCAGTTCCTGGTTTTTTCTGATTTACTTATTTCACTTTGTATAATGTTATCAAGATCCCACCATTTTGCTGTAAATGATCCGATGTCATCCTTTCTTATGGCTGAGTAGTATTCCATAGTGTATATGTGCCACATCTTCTTTATCCAGTCATCTATTGATGGGCTTTTTGGTTGTTTCCATATCCTGGCCACTGTGAACAATGCTGCAATGAACATGGGGCTGCATGTGTCTTTACGTATCAATGTTTCTGAGTTTTTGGGGTATATACGCAGTAGAGGGATTGCTGGGTCATAAGGTAGTTCTATTTTCAGTTTTTTGAGGAACCACCATACTTTCTTCCATAATGGTTGTACTACTTTACATTCCCACCAACAGTGTATGAGGGTTCCTTTTTCTCCACAGCCTCTCCAACATTTGCTATTACCTGTCTTGTTAATAATAGCTAATCTAACAGGTGTGAGGTGGTATCTCATTGCAGTTTTGATTTGCATTTCTCTAATAACTAAAAAAGATGAGCATCTTTTCATATATCTGTTGGCCATTTGTATTTCTTCCTGGGAGAAATGTCTGTTCATGTCCTCTTCCCATATTTTTATTGGATTGTTTGTTTGTTTGTTGTTGAGTTTTATGAGTTCTTTGTATATTTTGGATATTAGGCCCTTATCTGAGCTGTTGTTTGAAAATATCATTTCCCATTTAGTTGGCTGTCTGTTTATTTTGTTATCAGTTTCTCTTGCTGAGCAAAAACTTCTTAGTCTGATGTAGTCCCATTCATTAATTTTTGCCTTCACTTCTCTTGCCTTTGGAGTCAAATTCATAAAATGCTCTTTAAAACCCAGGTCCATGAGTTTAGTACCTATGTCTTCTTCTATGTACTTAATTTTTTTTTTTTTTTGTATTTTTCTGAAGTTGGAAATGGGGAGAGACAGTCAGACAGACTCCCGCATGCGCCCGACCGGGATCCACCCAGCACGCCCACCAGGGGCGACGCTCTGCCCACCATGGGGCGATGCTCTGCCCCTCCGGGGCATCACTCTGCCGTGACCAGAGCCACTCTAGCGCCTGGGGCAGAGGCCAAGGAGCCATCCCCAGCGCCCGGGCCATCTTTGCTGCAATGGAGCCTTTGCTGCGGGAGGGGAAGAGAGAGACAGAGAGGAAGGAGGGGGGTGGGGGTGGAGAAGCAAATGGGTGCTTCTCCTATGTGCCCTGGCCGGGAATCGAACCCGGGTCCCCCGCACGCCAGGCCGATGCTCTACCGCTGAGCCAACTGGCCAGGGCCTGTACTTGATTGTTTCAGGTCTTATGTTTAGATCTTTAATTCATTTTGAGTTAATTTTAGTACAGGGGGACAAACTGTAGTCGAGTTTCATTCTTTTGCATGTGGCTTTCCAGTTTTCCCAGCACCATTTATTGAAGAGGCTTTCTTTTCTCCATTGTGTGTTGTTGGCCCCTTTATCAAAAATTATTTGACTATATATATGTGGTTTTATTTCTGGGTTTTCTATTCTGTTCCATTGGTCTGAGTGTCTATTTTTCTGCCAATACCATGCTGTTTTGATTGTCGTGGCCTTATAATATAGTTTGAAATCAGGTATTGTAATGCCCTCAGCTTCATCCTTTTTCTTTAGGATTGCTTTGGCTATTCGGGGTTTCTTATAGTTCCATATAAATCTGATGATTTTTTTGCTCCATTTCTTTAAAAAATGTCATTGGAATTTTGATGGGAATTGCATTAAATTTGTATATTGCTTTGGGTAATATGGCCATCTTGATTATATTTATTCTTCCTAACCAAGAACAAGGAATATTCTTCCATCTCATTATATCTTTTTCGATTTCCCTTAACAATGGTTTATAGTTTTCATTATATAAGTCCTTTACATTCTTTGTTATGATTATTCCTAGGTATTTTATTTTTTTTGTTGCAATCGTGAAGGGGATTATTCTTTTGAGTTCGTTCTCAAATGTTTCATTGTTGGCATATAGAAAGGCTATTGACTTCTGTATGTTAATTTTGTATCCTGCGACCTTACTGTATTGGCTTATTGTTTCTAGTAATCTTTTTGTGGATTCTTTGGGGTTTTCGATGTATAGGATCATATCATCTGCAAAAAGTGATACCTTTACTTCTTCTTTTCTGATATGGATGCCTTTTATTTCTTTGTCTTGTCTGATTACTCTGGCTAGAACCTCTAGTACCACATTAAATAAGAGTGAAGAGAGTGGACAACCCTGTCTTGTTCCTGATTTAAGGGGGAAAGCCTTCAGTTTTGTGCCATTTAACATGATGTTAGCTGATGGTTTATCATATATGGCCTTTATCATGTTGAGATATTTTCCTTCTATACCCATTTTGTTGAGAGTCTTAAACATAAAATTGTGTTGTATTTTATCAAAAGCCTTTTCTGCGTCTATTGATAAGATCATGTGGTTTTTGTTCTTTGTTTTGTTGATATGGTGTATTATGTTAACCGTTTTACGTATGTTGAACCATCCTTGAGATTCTGGGATGAATCCCACTTGATCATGATATATTATTTTTTTAATATGTTGTTGTATTCGATTTGCTAGTATTTTGTTTAGTATTTTAGCATCTGTATTCATTAGACATATAGGTCTGTAGTTTTCTTTTTTTGTGCCATCCTTGCCTGGTTTTGGTATGAGGCTTATGTTGGCCTCATAAAATGTGTTTGGAAGTATTGCTTCTTCTTCAATTTTTTGGAAGACTTTGAGTAGAATAGGAACCAAGTCTTCTTTGAATGTTTGATAAAATTCGCTAGTATAGCTGTCTGGGCCTGGACTTTTATTTTTGGGGAGGTTTTTAATGGTTTTTTCTATTTCTTCTCTACTAATAGGTCTGTTTAGACTTTCTGCTTCTTCTTGACTCAGTCTAGGAAGGTTGTATTGTTCTAGGAATTTATCCATTCCTTCTAGGTTGTTGAATTTAGTGGCATAAAGCTTTTCATAGTATTCTACAATAATTCTTTGTATATCTACGGTGTCCGTGGTGATTTCTCCTCTTTCATTTTGGAATATGTTTATATGAGTTCTTTATCTTTTTTCCTTGGTGAGTCTTGCCAAGGGTTTGTCAATTTTGTTGATCTTTTCAAAGAACCAGCTTCTTGTTCTATTAATTTTTTCTATAGTTTTTCTGTTCTCTATTTCATTTATTTCTGTTCTGATTTTTATTATCTCCTTTCTTCAGCTGGTTTTGGGTTGTCTTTGTTCTTCTTTTTCTAGTTCCTTAAGGTGTGAAGTTAAGTGGTTCACTTGGGCTCTCTCTTGTTTGTTCATATATGCCTGAAGTGATATGAACTTCCCTCTTATCACTGCTTTTGCTACATCCCGTAGATTCTGATATGTCGTATTGTCATTTTCATTAGTCTGTATATATCTTTTGATCTCTGCACTTATTTCTTCTTTGACCCATTCATTTTTTAAAAGTATGTTGTTTAGTTTCCACATTTTTGTGGGATTTTTTCCCTCTTTTTTGCAGTTGAATTCTAGTTTGAAGGCTTTATGATCAGAAAATATGCTTGGTGCAACTTTGATTTTTCTGAATTTGCTGATGTTGTTTTTGTGGCCTAACATATGGTCAATTCTTGAGAATGATCTATGTACACTGGAGAAAAATGTATACTCAGTCACTTTGGGATGAAATGTCCTGTAGATGTTTATCATATCCAGGTGCTCTATTGTTTTGTTTAAGGCCATTATATCTTTGTTGATTCTCTGTTTGGATGACCGATGTAGAGCCGTCAGTGGTGTATTGAGGTCTCCAAGTATGATTGTATTTTTGTCAGTTTTTGTTTTAAGGTCAATAAGTAGCTGTCTTATATATTTTGGTGCTCCTTGTTTTGGTGCATATATATTAAGAATTGTTATGTCTTCTTGATTCAGTGTCCCCTTAGCCATTATGCAATGGCCATTTTTGTCACTGAGTACTTTTGCTGTCTTGTAATCAGCATTATCAGATATGAGTATTGCAACGCCTGCTTATTTTGGATGTTATTTGCTTGGAGTATTGTTTTCCAGCCTTCACTTTGAATTTGTTTTTATCCTTGTTACTTAGATGAGTTTCTTGTAGGCAGCATACAGTTGGATTTTCTTTTTTAATCTATTCTGCTACTCTGTGCCTTTTTATTGGTGAGTTTAATTCATTTACATTTAGTGTAATTATTGACACTTGTGAGTTCCCTATTGCCATTTTATAGATTGCTTTCTGTTAGTTTTGTGTCTTGTTTAATCCTTCTCTTTCATCTTTCTATCTTTTGTTTTTATTTGGTTTTATTCCATACATCTTTCCTCTGTTGCTATCTTTTTTAAATCATGTGCTTCTGTGGTGGTTTTTTCAATGGTGGTTACCATTAAGTAATGAAAAGGGTTCCTACCCTGTTCATTGTAGTGCACTATTTTGTGAGTACTTTTGCACTCCATCGTCCTTTGCTACTGTTAATCTCCATCCTCTCCCCCCCTTTCTTTTTGTTGTTGTCACAGTTTAAATTTGGTTTTATTGTGTTCTTCTTGAAGCTTTTACTTGTGGCTTTGTTTTTTTTTTGTTCTTTGTATCTGATTGTAGAACCCCCTTTAGTAATTCCTGGAGTGGGGGTTTTCTGATGATAAATTCCCTCATCTTTTCTGTATCTGTGAATGTTTTTATTTCTCCTTCATATTTGAAGGATAGCTTTGATGGGTATAGTATTCGTGGCTGAAAGTTCCTCTCTTTCAGGACTTTAAATATTGGGGTCCACTCTCTTCTAGCTTGTAGAGTTTCTGCTGAGAAATCGGATGATAATCTAATGGGCCTTTCTTTATATGTTGTATTCTTCTTTTCCCTGGCTGTCTTGAGAATTTTTTCTTTGCCGTTGGTTTGTGCCAATTTTATTATGATGTTCCTTGGAGTAGGTCTGTTGGGGTTAAGAAAACTTGGAGTTCTGTTTGCTTCCGAATTTGAGGCTTTAGTTCTTTCCACAGGCTTGGGAAGTTCTCATCTATTATTTGTTTGAGTATATTCACCATTTCATTTTCTCTCTCTTCTTCTTCTCATATACCTATTATTCTTATGTAATTCTTTTTGATGGCATCAGATAATTCCTGTAGGGCTATCTCATTTTTTTTTTTTTAATTTTTGAGTCTCTTTCTTCTTCTCTCTGTTGTGCCTCAAGTTGCTTGTCTTCTATTTCACTAATCCTACCTTCTGTCTGGCCTGTTCTATTAACTAAGCTTGGTACCTCGTTTTTCAGCTCATGAATTGAGTTTTTCATCTCTGTTTGATTTGTTTTTATAGTTTCAATTTCCTTGGAAATATATTCTTTGTGTTCATTGAGTTGTTTTCTGAGCTCTCCAAATTGCCTTTTTGTGTTTTTTTTTGTATATCTCTGAGTATTTTTAGGATTTCTATTTTAAATTCTCTGTCGTTTAATTCCAAGGTTTCCAATATATTAAATTTTTTCTCCATAGATTTTTCCTCATCTATCTGTGTTACCTCTCTTTCTTTTGTATCCATGATATTCGATTTTCTCTTCCTTAATGGCATCTGAGGGTGGTTTTGTTGATAGTACTAATGAGATTTAATAAAGAATAAAAAGTTAAAAATATAAAAATAAAAAATTGAAGAGTTGTTTTTTTTAAAAAATTAATAATTAAATAAAGAAAAATAAAATAAAATAAAAATTAAAAAAAGAGAAATTATTCCCCCCCTTTTTTTTTTCTCTCCTCTCCTCTCCCCTCTTTCTTGAGAAAATCTAGTAGTGAACTGTGAATTATATTGTACTAAATAGAACAAACAATGCCTGTAATGGAGGGCCTGAGTTGGGGAGAAGTAATAAAGGGGCAAAAAAAAAAAATAAAAGAAAAGAAAAAAAAGGGGGTGTGGACCCACAAAAAGCAAATAAGGAAAAAATTTGCGTCAAGAATAAAATGATTTGCTTTTAGGTGTTGGTTTATGAAGAGTTATGATGAGAGGAATAAGAGGGAAACAGGAAAATGGGGGGACAAATGAAAAAATTACTATTGCATTTAGTGGAACAAGAACTAGATAAAATGGAGAGCCAGGGATGCGAGTACTGCTAGTGAGTTAAAAAGGTGAAGTAACCCCCCCCCCAAAATGCCACAAACATAAGTTTGAGTCCCAGATAAGATAATTTGTTCGTTATTGGGTTTTGAATGAGAGAAGACGTAAAAGAGAAAGGAAGAAACTAATATAGAGGGAGAAAAGAAAGAGAGAGAGAGAGAAAAAAGAGGGAACCACTAAAAGAAGAAAAAAGAAATAAAAGGAGAGAGAGAGAGAGAGAGATTTAAGGGTTATGGAGTGCAACCCTCATAGAGAGAAAGGAAGAGGAAAGAAAAGATAATGGGAGATGTAACACTTATGGGTAATGTAGTTCAAGGAGAGGAGAACGTAAGACTGGCAGAGAGTTAAACGACCAAATTGTAGAAGGAAAAAAAAAATCAAGAATGAAGATAAGAGAAACAAACGAACAAATATAATAAAATGGGATAGGTTATAAAGTCTGTGGATTATTCTTGATTTTGAGAGGTTATCTTCTTGCTTTTTCTTTTCTCTCCCTCTTCCTGGTCGGTGACTCTGTACCCGGGTTCTGCCCCTTTTGGCATGCTCAGGTAGAGGTTTGCAGTTGATAAGTCTCTATGGCGATGTCATGTATTGTGCTTCAGTCTCATTGGCAGTCAAGGCTCATTAGCATTTACAGGCTCCAACAGTGAGAGAGTCCGTGTTCCTGGAGCCTCTCTCCTAGTCTTTCCTTCCTCAATTAGTTGCCTGACAATCCAGCTATGGTGTTGCTGCTGCCTCTGCCTGGATAGTAAGAGGCTCAAAGAGCTGGCAACTCCCCACTCTATTCTCACTCAGCACAGGGCTCTGGGTAACCTCAGTCAGTCAGAGCTGCTAACATAATCAGGCGGGACTTCCGCCCCCTCAAAGACCTCTGGCTCTGCCACTCTGTCCGGTAACACGGGCAGGCGCTCACTCCTGGGGCGCTTGGAGGAAACTCTTGCTCACTGTGCTCAGACCAGGATATCAGGCTGGAATTCTCACACTCTGAGTGAAACCCCTGCCCGCACAGAAAAGTTTCAGCATTGGAATTGGCTCTCGCTCCCTTCCCGTGCGCGGCTTTTTCAGGGCACTGGGGTGGCCTGGAGATTCCGCTTTTGGCCCACACAAAGGCCCCCAACTCTGCCCCTCTGTGGGATAACACAGGCACCTACTGCCGAGGCACTCGGAGGAATCTCTTGCTCATTATCTGCGTGTGCAGAGCAGGATATCAGGCTGGCAGTCCGACCCTCTGAGTGAAAACCCCGCCCGCACGGAAAAGTTCTATCATTGGAATTGGCTCTCAGACCCTCCCCGTGCGCGGCTTTTTCAGGGTGCTGGGGCAGCCCGAGATTCTGCTTTTGGCCCCCACAAAGGCCCCTGACTCTGCCCCTCTGTGGGATAACATGGGCTACTACTCCTGAGGTGCTGGGAGGAATCTCTTGCCCACTTTCCGTGCATGCCAAGCAGGATATCAGGCCAGCCACCTTACCCTCCGAGTGAAACCCCCGCCCGCACAGAAAAGTTCCAGTGTTGGAATTTGCTCTCAGTCCCTCCCCGTGTGCGGCTTTTTCAGGGCGCTGGGGTGGCCTGGAGATTCTGCTTTCGGCCCACACAAAGGCCTCTGACTCTGCCTCTCTGTGGGGTAACACGAGCGCCCACTGCAGAGGCACTCGGAGGAATCTGTCGCCCACTATCTGCGCGCGCCGACCAGGGGGTCGGGGAAAATGACTGCCCCACTTGACTTTCTTTGTCTGGATTTGGCACAAGTGTTAGCTTGTATTGACTGGGTTTCCACAGGCACAGTTTTTCCTCGGCTTGGATCTCTGTGCCACAGCCTGGTTTGGCCATTTGTGTCGCAGCCTGGATCTATTCACCCCTTTTGCCCGCCTCAGTTTCTATATTCTCAGTTCCCAGTGAAAGCAGCCCTTTTTACATTAGTGAGGAAGGCAGAGCATTTTTTACTCTCTATTTCCTTCGTGGTTTGATTAAATATTTAGCCAATTTTTCACTTGGCCATACCTTTGGGTGTATTGTGAAACATCCGGAGGCTCCAAGGATAGGTTTTTCTGTTTCTGGTTGAAGATCTTGTTGAGTTTTGGGGGAGATTTATCGGTACTGCTTCCTACAGCGCCATTACTCTGATGTCATCTCTGTTCAGAATCTTCATGTCATTTTTGCACAAAATCTACAGTCTGTATACTTTGATGTAATGTAACTCCAGATACAGCAGCCGCGGTGGTTACAGCTATTAGTTTCATAATGATGGCGATGATCAGTCTAACCAGTCTCTTGGTTCACTTCAGGGACTTAATAAGATGTTGTAACAGCATCATGGAAGGGAACCTTGCCACATCCGATGCATCTGTACTGGAATCAGGTTCTTAAAATGTAAAGACTTTGACTATTTTCATTAAAAAGAATAGAAGAGTTAATACATGTATAAAAAGCACACTTATTGCAAGTTATTGAATAATTTTCAGCTGTCTATTTGGTTTCACCTATAACAAATATATAAAGCAATCTAACACAAGCAGATATGAAGTGTGTTTCATTTTTCTTAAAGATTAACATAATATGATTAGAAGGATAATTTCTCCAGATTTTTTCTTTCTACACTGACATATGTTTAAGTGCCATGGCTACTTTCCACAAATGATATTGTATAGGACCAAATTTTATATGAGGAGCTTGAGGTGACATCCCTCCTCTATACTATATGATAGTATGATTACTTTGATCACCAGCTGTAATTAAACCATTGTTTTTATGCCACCTTATATAAGCACCCTGCCCATTAACTTGGGCAGAGCTATGAGGGTTTTAATCTATAACATTTTATGTACAGATGTATTACTTTTAAATCTATATCCTTGTAACAAATGTGTTTTTTTTTATCTTCTTTACTGTTATTTTTGAAAATAGAGAGCCAAGCTTGAGCTTCTATGTTTAAACAATGTGGTTTGTGTCCTATACATATAGGTAATTCCTCAACTCCTGATGTATGATTTCTAATTTTACGCCTTCTTTCGAAGGCGCTAAGGGACCTCTATCATTTAAAGGTCCTAGAAGCCAATTAGAGTCATTAACAAAAATAGGAAAGGCAATATTTTCCTAATGAATAGCTCTACTTAATGGAGGATTAGGAACATATGCCTAATAACTAAAATTTTCAGCTTTACTTACTGGAATTGTTACCAAAGCAATCATTGCTAAAAATAGGTTAGTAGCATTTTCTTCTTTTTTAGTAGTTTGTAGCATTTTTTTTTTTTTACCATTAAAGGTCAGTTTTTTAAGTTAACCCCACCTTGGTATTTTAGCCTTTTCAATACCAAGCACTAGTACCTTTAAGATTCTTCTTTTGAAATTCATTTCTTCCATCTCAGCAATGGGCAGATATGGAAAGAATCTATTGTTCTTATTCATGGTGTTAGTTTAATTCTGTGAGCAGAACTCCAAAAGACTTCACCGGATTCTGCAATGACACAAGCAAACCCTCTTTCCCAATGTTGCACTACACTAGGTACCTATTGATTCAACTCACTTTTATAATGTATAGGTTGATTAATCTTAGAACTGTTACTTTTTATCTAATGTCTGCAGCAGTCAAATTATCTTCTCCTGTATTTAAGAAATTTAAAGTAAATAAAGCTTTGTGTAACATAATTCTAGGGAATAATCTCCTTTCATCTCCCCCCTTTTGTTTAAGTAACATATTTTTCAGAGTGCAATTACTGCATTCAATAATTGCTTGTTCTTGTGGATTATGTGGAATTCTAGTAGTATGTTTAATATTCTAAAATGATAAGAATTGTTGAAATTTAGTAGATGTATAGGCAGGACTATTGTCAGTTTTAATTGCTTTAGGAATGCCTATAACATTAAAAGCTTTAATAAGATGTTGAATGACACAATTAGCCTTTTCTCTAGGCAAAGGTGTGGCCTATCGAAAGGAAGAATAAATATAAATAAAACCATACATAAGATAGTTTTTTTAAAAGAAGAATTATGAGAAATATCTATTTGCTGCAGGTTATTACTGTGTTGCCCTCTAGGATTCATTCCTCTTGGTAATGGAGGAGCATTATAATACTACACTGAGGACAGTTTCTAACAATATTCCGAGCTTCTCACCAGGTTATTTTAAATTTTTGCATTAAATCTTTTTTATTTGTATGAGTCTTTGTATAAAACTTAGTAGCTATTTTTATTGATCTAATGAGTAATTGATCAACTTCATTATCTGTAGTAGACATAGGTCCTGGTAAAGCTGTATGAAAACAAATGTGAGTTATATAGATAGGCAAATTTCATTCCTACAATAAAAGTTGTAACTCTTGAAACAATTTGTGCAATCTAGAACTATTATTTGAAATATGAACAGTTTCTATAAGTTTAATTGTATGTTCTACATATTGTGAATCAGTTAATAGGACAGGATGTTTGAGTTTTGTCTTTAACTACAATCAAGCTATACTGATTTAAGGTTTCAGAAGCATTTTTAAGGATACTGAAAGTTCAGCATTATTTTTATAAGCTATTATGTCATTTATATAATGGATTATTAAAGATTGAGGATATTTTAAACAAATTTTTTAAAGGTTGATTTACATAATGTTGATACAGTGTCTGACTATTCAACATTGCCTATTTAAGTAATATAAACTTAGTAAGAATAGTTAGTTATGCTTATTGTTATAGACACACAGCTAGCATTGCTAGAAATAGAGTCGATGTTTTTTGAAGTCTTAGTCTTAATTAAAAAATTTTTTGCCTCCTAGGTAAGTTTATTTAATTGTCAAAATTTTTTTCTATTTCTAACTTATGCCAAGGCTTCAATTTTCTGGAAGGTATCTACTAGTCCCGTATCTGTGGAAATAAGAGCAAATCCTCACCCCTACATTTTGTCTACATTGCTGTTAAAAGTTAGAAAACTGTCTATTTAAAAAGTTCATTTTGTGTAATATTAATAAGAGGGTTAGCATTAGCATTTTGATTAGCTTGAATACAAGCTTGATTTTCCTAAGTTATAAATTGTAACTCTTTCGCTTTTGAAAGAACAGTCCAAGTAACATTTCTAAATTTTTTGAAATAAAACATTCAGAGTCTATGAAGGAGGATAGCAGTTCCTGCATATAAAGACAGTTAGTTTTATACTGGGAGCAAGCCGTTTTTAACTCTTTAAGACCTTTGACAGAAATTTGGTCATAGTGAGAATAAAAAACTCCTTGTCAGAAAGTTTAGACTGTAATTTAAAAAGTTGCTCTTTTAATTATTTATAAGATAAATGCTTTTCTTTATCAGAGGCCAAATGACCCTTGTTATTTTCCTATTGTAAAAGAAATCTTAGAGCTTTGTTAGGGACTTCTCCTAAGCCATGCAGCTTAGTGACTACTGCCTAAGTGGGCTAAAAAGAAAACTAATGTTGCTTAGTAATAAGAGATGTATTAGCTTCTATATCTAAAAGTCTGTTGTATTGTTAAGTCTATTATAGGGCATCAGAGGAACTAAATTCCCACTTTCCTCAGTGCCTCCTTTTTCAGGATGTTGCCTTACGAGCAGCCAACTGTCTGAAGCAACTTGTGATAAATTCTTAAAATGACTTAATTTTACTTAATTCCTTAGTTTTACAAATTTGAGTATATTTTACACATAAACAAGAAAATTTTCTTTTCTTTTTTTAATAATTTTATTTTTAGTGGGGCGACATCAATAAATCAGGATACATATATTCAAAGATAACAACTCCAGGTTATCTTGCCGTTCACTTATGTTGCATACCCATCACCCAAAGTCAGATTGTCCTCTGTCACCTTCTATCTAGTTTTCTTTGTGCCCCTCCCCCTCCCCCCTTTCCCTCTCCTTCTCCCCCCTCCCCCTGTAACCACCACACTCTTATCAATGTCTCTTAGTTTCACTTTTATGTCCCACCTATGTATGGAATAATGCAGTTCCTGGTTTTTTCTGATTTACTTATTTCACTTTGTATAATGTTATCAAGATCCCACCATTTTGCTGTAAATGATCCGATGTCATCCTTTCTTATGGCTGAGTAGTATTCCATAGTGTATATGTGCCACATCTTCTTTATCCAGTCATCTATTGACGGGCTTTTTGGTTGTTTCCATGTCCTGGCCACTGTGAACAATGCTGCAATGAACATGGGGCTGCATGTGTCTTTACGTATCAATATTTCTGAGTTTTTGGGGTATATACCCAGTAGAGGGATTGCTGGGTCATAAGGTAATTCTATTTTCAGTTTTTTGAAACAAGACAATTTTCAATACAGAAACACAAGTATAACATATAACTTTAATTAATTCTAATATTTGAATTCTTATTTGATTTCAAACTTTGAATATACCTTATAATGTATTAACCAAATTAGCAAGTCTTAAGGATCCATATTCTATTTAATTTAAATTTAAATGAGTGCTCCTTATAATTTCTCATTTTAAAGCAAAAAATATATGGATGAAACTATTTTTTCAATATAAAAGCCGGCATTTTTAATTTTTGTATGTAAACACAATTCAGGCCTTAAAAATCACATTTTAGACAACATCAAACAAAAACTTAACAGAAATTAGAATCAGACAAAACAGACTAGACAAACCAAAGAGAAACCCGGGATTTCAGAGCACAGTCAGACTAGAAAGATGCCTGCCTGATTTTAATCAGGGCATTTTCTGACAGAGGGACTGACGATGGATTAGACTAAACAAAATTTTCCCAAGAAAATTCTCTTGGCAGCTGCTGGGATATTTTCTATAGTCAGATCCAACACATGTCCCCTGCCTCAGTTTCCAGGCAAAGAATAAGAAAGAAACAAAATGATAGCTCAGAGGATTGTAGCTAAAACACCAAAGAAAATTAGTATTTATTTATTTATTATTACAAAGACTAGAGAATTCTAAGGACTTCATGATTCTTCTATATGTCCTAATTCTAATTGAATTTTTACCAATTGATGTAAAGCTTTAAGCTTTTCTTCCTTGTCTCCAACTCTAGTGATTTGCATCCAGGCTTTAAGACAAGCAATTTAATCTGAACTATAATAGCATCAGTATAACCAGTTTGTTGTCCCACAGCTGCATAAGCGCCAACTCCGATGAGCATTTCAAAAGTAACTCCGGGGGGATTATTTCTGGTGTTCATGTGAGATATTCGAAAAGCCTCCTCTCTCCACCAAGATTTTAATTGTAAATATTGTCCTGGTTCCAAAACCATACTAGCAAGTAAATCCCAATCCAAAGGAATGATTAAATGATTATTACAATAGGAAGAGATCAGACCTTGAACATATGAGGACTGAGGTCCATACGTAGCAACAGATTCTTTGAATAGCTTTAAGAAAGTAAATTCAGTTTGGTCAAATTGGATATTATGCCCTCCCCCAGGATCTGAAACATTAAGAGGAAAAGGCTGTCGAATAATTGGAAACATAGATGCAGAAAAATTACTAGAATTAGATTCTAAATCATTATGGCGTATAAGCACCTGTTGCATTTCAGAGATTTCAGGGAATTGAAAAATCCTTCCCCTGCCAGTACCAATTAATTTTTGACCTTGAATTGGAGGAGCCATAGGCTCACATATATCTTGCTTTTGAACAGGATAAGCAGTATACTGATTTTCATTCTCCTGTTGTTCCAGTGTAAATTGTAGTTTACTTAATAAATGTTTTAGACAGGCAACATCATCCATAGGGGCTCCCTCATTTTTTAAGAAAGAGGGATGAAAGCCTGTGAATGGCTGAATTTCATTAACATTATCAGTAACTTCAGAAGCAGAGACAGTATTGTCCAAGTCATTATTCTGTTCATTCTGTGCTGAATCAAATTCTTCAGGCTTATTAAAAATAAGCTCACTCAAGTCTTTAACAGAATCTCCATCTGATTGCAAAGGTCCAAGGGCTGTAGCAATAAGATTATAAGCAGCCCATGTTTCAGCATCAAGTGGATCTCCGTGCTGATGAACACAGCGTAAAGATTTTCCTACTTGTTGCCAAACATTCAGATTCAATTGATTACAATGTTCAGGAGTATACTAATAACAGTGTTTCTGAACAGCATTTAAAAGACGTAACAAAACCTTGTCTTTTATCTGAGTCCCAGACCCTTTTAAAAGGGATGTCAAAACCTGTACATAATTGTCACGTAATGAATGGGAATTTCCCATGACTTTGCTAGTTACCCAAAAGTATCGTGTACACAGAGTGTCCAACTTACCCTTTCGGGGTTCCATCTGTTCCCAACCTCTTCTTAAGGCCCCATGGTAGGCGCCAAATGTTGTGGTGAGTCAGGGGTGCAGTGAGAGATCAGCAGACGAAATCATCAAGGACTAGCAAAGGACCACCGCTTGCTCAGGCAAATGGCCCCGAGTTCATGCAGTGTCCTAATTTTATTCACAAGACTTCAAAAAGCTTGATTACTGAGAAATTGGCATAACATCAAGAGTAACTTTTACTTAAAGATACATAGAGTGCACCTGCAAGATAGCTTAGTAACAACATAATATCAGAAGGCATTAATTGCTATTGCTTCTATGGATCCCACAACATTCATCTCCTTATCTTAAGGGATAACCTTGGAAAGTACAGAAATCTTATGAGACTGTTTTACTGAGAAAAGCCCAGCAACTGCCTTCAGTCACATAGACCTGTTTCAGTGACCCGCCTTCAAGTCAAAAAACAACTTTCTTGGCAAAACATTCTTTTCTTGTTGGCTGTGTTCCCATCCAAGGCCATGCAATGGGTTATTCCACTACAGAGGGGCACCTGTAGTTTTCCTCTGTTCTCAATTTTTCCTCCTTATAATCTTGAATATGATGGGTGGAGTGTCGTCAGGCATTTTAGAACGTGAAATGAAATGAATTAAAGACATAAACACAAGACCTAAAACGATAGGGGAAAAGCTCCTTGACAATGTGTTGGTAATGATTTTTTAGATATGCCATTAAAAACACACGCTATGAGCCTGACCAGCGGTGGTGTAGTGGATAAAGTGTCGACTTGGAATGCTGAAGTTCACAACTTGAAACCCTGGGCTTGTCTGGTCAAAGCACATGTGGGAGTTGATGCTTCCTGCTCTACCCCCCTTCTCTCTGAAATGAATAAATAAAATCTAAAAAAAAACAACCAATGAATTTTCAAGCAATGAAAGCAAAAATTAAGTGGGACTACATCAAATTAGAAAGCTGAGCAGCAAAAGAAACAATAAGCAAAATGAAAGGCAATCTGTGGAATGAGAGAAAATATTTGCAAATCAAATATGTGATAATGAGTTAATACCCAAAATATATAAAGAACTCATACAACTGAGCAAACCCCCCCCCCCCAAATCCAATTAAAAATGGACATAGGAACTGAATGGACATTTTTAAAAAAGAAGACATACAAATGGCCAGCAGCTACATGAAAAGAGGCTCAATATCACTAATCACTAGGGAATTTGTATCAAAATCACAATAAGATATCACTTTACACTTGTTAGAATGACTGTTATCAGAAAAAGACAAGAAATAACAAGTATTGGCAAGGATGTGGAGAAAAGGAACTCTTGTGCACTGTAGGTAGAAATGTAAATTGGTACAGCCATTATGAAAAACAATATAGCGGTTCCTCAAAAAATTAAAAATAGAACTACCATATGATCCAGAAGTCCCACTTCTGGGTATATGTCAAAATGAAATATAACAGGATATTGAAGAGATATCTGCCACTTCCATGATCATTGTTGTATTGCTTACAATAGCCAAGATCTGGAAACAACTTAAATATCCATCAACAGATAAAAGAATAAAAGAAATATGTTATACACAGACACAGGAATATTATTCAGCATGAGAAAGAAGGGAAATCTTGACATTTGTGACAACACGATGAACCTTGAGGACATTATGAAAGGAAATAAGTCAGAAGAGAAAGACAAATACTGAATGAAATCACTTGTATGTAGAACCTGGAGAAGCTGAACTCATAGAAAAAGTAGAATGGTGGTTACTGGGGACTGGAGGAGGAGGGAGGGGGCAGTATTGGTAAAAGCGTACAAACTTTCAATTATAAGATGAATAAGTTTGGGGATCTAAAATACTGCAGGAGATTATAGTTAACAATACCGTATTATATACTGCAAAGTTGCTGAGAGAGTTAATTTTAGATCTTTTCACCACAAAATAGAAATTGTTATTCCGTACGGTGATGGAGGTATCAACTACAACAGTGGTAGTCAGCCTGGTCCCTACCACCCACTGGTGGGCGTTCCAGCTTTCATGTTGGGTGGTAGTGGAGCAACCAAAGTATAAATAAAAAGATTTAACTATAGTAAGTTGTTTTATAAAGATTTATTTTGCCAAACATAGCGAAAATTTGACATAAATTACTTGGTAAGTAATTATTATTATATGCTTTAACTTGCTGTAACTCTGCTTTATAAATTTTATAAAGTAAAGTTACTTCCCTACTTTATAAATCACCATTCCTGTGGGACCAGTGGGCGGTTAGAAAATTTTACTACTAACAGAGATACAAAAGTGAGTGGTAGGTATAAAATGGTTGACTACCCCTGGACTACAGTTATTGTGGTGATCGTTTTGCAGTGTGTAATTGTATCAAATCAACACCTGTATACCTTAAACTTATACAATATTATATGTCAATGATATCTCAATAAAGCTGGACAAAAAATATACTATTTAGAAATATCAGTACATTAATACTTCTGAAAAGCACTAACATTTTCTGAGGAATAACTGACCTATAGCATTATAGTAGATTCAGGTATATATATAACAATTTTATATTTGTATACATTGTGAAATTATCACCACAATAAATGTAATTACCATCTAAAAAGCACTAACACATGATTTTTTCTTATAAATATTTCATTTATTAATTTTAGAGATAGGAGAGAGAGAAATAGAGAAGGGGGGTGGGAGGAGCAGGAAGTATCAACTCATAGTAGTTGCTTCTCATATGAGCCTTGACTGGGCAAGCCTGGGATTTCGAACTGGGGGCCTCAGCATTCCAGGTTGACACTTTATCCACTGTGCCACCACAGGTCAAACTACATAATTTTTTCTGTTGAGTTTTCTATTTTAGGGTGTAATTTGCTTGGATTGTCCTTTCTTATCTAAGGCAAATTATACACTTGGGCTCCTGGACCATATCTTCCCAACTTTTCTTTTTTCTTTTTTTTTTTGTATTTTTCTGGAGCTGGAAACGGGGAGAGACAGCCAGACAGACTCCCACATGCGCCCGACCGGGATCCACCCGGCATGCCCACCAGGGGCGATGCTCTGCCCACCAGGGAGCGATGCTCTGCCCCTCCGGGGGGTCGCTCTGCCGCAACCAGAGCCACTCTAGCGCCTGGGGCAGAGGCCAAGGAGCCATCCCCAGCGCCCGGACCATCTTTGCTCCAATGGAGTCTTGGCTGTGGGAGGGGAAGAAAGAGACAGAGAGGAAGGAGGGGGGGTGGAAAAGCAAATGGGCGCTTCTCCTATGTGCCCTGGCCGGGAATCGAACCCGGGTCCCCCGCACGCCAGGCTGACACTCTACCACTGAGCCAACCGGCCAGGGCCTCTTCCCAACTTTTCAATGACCCTATGTTATGATTTACCCTGATGTTCTCCAGTATCTTCTCTTTTACATTTGCTTTTAGACATGCATTAAAAAGTATATTAGATTAATTCTACCTCCCTCTCCAGCTACCAATCTATCTTTTCATCTTTAAAATATAATAGAATTTCTTGGCCATGCTGTCTATTTGCCATCTCCATTTCCTTACCTCCAGCTTACTTTTCAGCCCATTCCCAACTGGCATTTATTTCTTCCACTTTCTGAAGCTTCTCTTGTTCAAATCATCATTGACCTCTAATAACATCAACCCCAATGGACCCTTTTGGTCTTTACTTTGCTTGAACTTCCACCAGCATTTGATTCTGTAATCTTCTCTTTGCTTCTTGGAGCTTTCTTTTACTTGGATTTCCTGAGCTACATTCACTTGGTCCCTTGGTTTTCCTCCTATCTCTCTGGCCATTTCCTTTTTATCCTTTGCTATCTCTTTCATTGTTATCCCTTCTTCCTCTGTTCATTAGCTTCTTATGGGGTTAGGTTCTAAGCTTCCTTCATCTCAGACTTGAATTACTTAAGTAATATCATTCACATTCATCGCTTCAGTAAACATGAATAAGCAGACTACTCCTTAATCAGTATTTTCACAGACCTGTCCTCAAAGATTCTACTAGACATTTTCACCTATGTACCCTACCTTGAGTTCAATATGCTTAAATCTGAGCTTGTTTATCCATGTTCTTATCAGAAACATGGAAGTGAACATTGACCTCTCACATCTCCAACATCCCACTAATTCCCTAGTCTTATCAGATCTGGCTTTTAAGTAATGTGTGAAGCTGTTAACTTCTCTCCCACCCCATGCTACCACCAGCATCATTTCTCACCTGGACTAGTGAGACAGATTCTCATCTAGAAGCACCTGATTAAATTTTGTTTCTGGTCAACCTATTTCAACACTGTAGCCAGGGTGACATTTAAACAAGGACGGGTAATGTCAAGTTGTTTAAAAAGGCTTCCCTGGTCTTTTAATTCAACTCTTAAGCTAACTGATTCTTTATCATCTTATCAAATTCCTTCATTCTAATGTCAAAGCACTCTCCCTCAACCTTTCTATAATCCAGTCCTGCTGAAGTCTGTAAATCCTTCAAATGAACTCTGTCTTTCTGCCCTCTACCTTTTAAACATGCAATTTTCTCTGCTTTGAAACTCCTTTTTCCCATTTATTTTTATACTCCTATTCATCCAGGTCTCAGCTAACTCTATGGACCACAGTAGAATCAGCTAGGGATATCTTTTATTTTATTATTATTATTAAATTTAATGCAGTGACATTGATAAATCAGGGTACATATGTTGAGAGAAAACATCTCCAGATTATTTTGACATTTGATTATGCTGCATACCCCTTGCCCAAAGTCAAATTGTCTTCCATCACCTTCTATCTGGTTTTCTTTGTGCCCCTCCCCTCCCCCCACCCCCCTCTTTCCTCGCCCCATTTCTCCCCCCCCCCCGTTAGTATCACATTCTTGTCTGTATCTCTGAGTCTCATTTTTATGTCTCATCTATGTATGGATTCATATAGTTCTTAGTTCTTTCTAATTTACTTATTTCACTCTGTATGATGTTATCAAGATCCTCAAAACAGCCTGGTACTGGCATAAGAACAGGCATATAGATCAATGGAACAGGATAGAGAACCCAGAAATAAACCCACAGCTCTATGGACAACTGATATTTGACAAAGGAGGTAAGGAAATACAATGGAGTAAAGATAGCCTCTTTAATAAATGGTGTTGGGAAAATTGGACAGCTACCTGCAAAAAAATGAAACTAGACCACCAACTTACACCATTCACAAAAATAAACTCAAAATGGATAAAAGACTTAAATGTAAGTTGTGAAACCATAAGCATCTTAGAAGAAAACATAGGCAGTAAGCTCTCCAACCTCTCTCTCAGCGATATATTTGCTGATTTATCTCCAAGGGGAAGTGATATAAAAGAGGATAAACAAATGGGACTATATCAAACTAAAAAGCTTTTGCACAGTTAAAGACAGTAAGAACAGAATAAAAAGACAAACACAATGGGAGAACATATTTGACAATACATCTGATAAGGGGTTAAAAACCAAATTTTATAAAGAACTTGTAAATCTCAACACCAGAAAGATCAACAATCCAATAAAAAAATGGGAAAAGAAATGAATAGGAACTTCTCCAAAGAGGACATACAGATGGCCAATAGGCATATGAAAAAATGCTCAACATCACTATCATTAGAGAAATGCAAATTAAAACCACAATGAGATATCACCTCACACCAGTCAGAATGGTGCTCATCAACAAAACAACACAGAATAAGTGCTGGCGAGGATGTGGAGAAAAGGGGACCCTCCTGCACTGCTGGTGGGAACGCAGACTGGTGCAGCCACTGTGGAAAACAGTATGGAGATTCCTCAAAAAATTGAAAATCAAACTGCCTTTTGTCCCAGCTATACCACTTTTAGGAATATACCCCAAGAACACCATAGAACTGCTCCAAAAGGAGTAATGCACCCCCATGTTTATGGCAGCATTGTTCACAATAGCGAAGATCTGGAAACAACCCAAGTGTCCTTCAGAGGATGAGTGGATTAAAAAGCTTTGGTACATATATACTATGGAGTACTACTCAGCCATATGAAATGATGACATCAGATCATTTACAGCTAGGAACATCTTGGAATACCAGTGACCTCATGTAACTGTGATGGGATGGGTGTGAATCAGAATCTGGAATCTTGTTAGAGCCACAGAGTAACATGAGTGCTGCTCATGTGGGGGCTGCACTTGGAAATCATTGCTCTAGATTAGACTAAGTTTGGGCTCCAGCTAAGTGTTGTCACAGCACCTGTGCATCTCTTAGCGCATACTTTATTATCGTCACTTAAAATAAAATTCTTTCTTGCTCAAAAGGAAAGACAGTCTTCATGAGGTTGGGCACCCCAACTTTCTAGCATTGTGCCTGGCACATAATAAAGATTTATTTAATATTTGTTGAACGAATGAATAAAAGACTATGTTTGAGTAAGAGGGTGGTATTTAGATAACCTATGAATGAATCAGGGTAATAATAATATAGAGATAAGATTAGAGTTTATTCTATGAATCTATCTTTAACTTGTTTCAACTTTATTTTTTGGTTAACTATTTATTCAAAATCTGACACTTATTTTTAATGTGTACATGTGTGTGCTCACATGTTTGTGTGTATGGTGGAATTTATTTTAGAAATGTCTTAGGGTATAAGAGAATCAAATAAGACCAGAGATATGCATTGTATAGAGCAGGGGTCCTCAAACTTTTTACACAGGGGGCCAGTTCACTGTCCCTCAGACCGTTGGAGGGCCGGACTATAAAAAAAAAACTATGAATAAATCCCTATGCACACTGCACATATCTTATTTTAAAGTAAAAAAAAAAAAACAAAAAACAAAACGGGAACAAATACAATATTTAAAATAAAGACCAAGTAAATTTAAATCAACAAACTGACCAGTATTTCAATAGGAACTAGGCTCCTCTCACTGACCACCAATGAAAGAGGTGCCCCTTCGGAAGTGCGGCGGGGGCCGGATAGATGGCCTCAGGGGGCTGCATGTGGCCCGCGGGCCGTAGTTTGGGGACCCCTGGTATAGAGCTCCATTGCCAAAAAATATAATTCTTTAGAATTGACCAAGCAGAGAGTGCCTTCAGCTCCTATAAAGTTGTAAGGAAAATATATTCTGGAATGTATTAAGGTCCTTTTATTCTGGAATGGATTAAAGTCCTTTTATTGTCTGTACACTATCTTAAATTTTCTATTTCTCAAATAAAAGACAAGCATAAATCATAATTTGCATTTATAAAATATTACATACTTATTTATTTATCATTTATTGAGTATTTACTGTATGGAACATAATCCTAGAAATAAGTGACACATATTCTGTCCTCATTCATATTTTAGTATGGGAGACATGTGCAAACCTACTGTATTGCATTTCAGTAACATTAGTAGCCTAGGGGTGGGGAACTTAAAGCAGGATATCTTTTGCCTGTGGATCATACCCAAGGATACTTTCTGACACATAGATTTATATTTAAAGAAGTACCAGCTAAGGAAGTTTATTGGACTGTTCAGCCCTTGGGTAATTCATGGATGAGATTCAGGTGCATCATGCACACCGGGCAATGTGCAACCTTGTTTTTATGTATATATGTGAATCTTCCGAAGTGAGAGGTTATACTTCTATCATATTCCCCAAAGGCTCTATGATTTCTGCAAGGATTAGAACTGTCGCTCTAGTGCAGTGGTAGTCAACCTGGTCCCTACCGCCCACCTAGTGGGCGTTCCAGCTTTCATGGTGGGCAATAGCGGAGCAACCAAAGTATAAATAAAAAGATAGATTTAACTATAGTAAGTTATTTTATAAAGATTTATTCTGCCAAACTTAGCGAAAATCTGACATTCAGTACTTGGTAAGTAATTATTATTATATGCTTTAACTTGCTGTCACTCTGCTTTATAAATTTTATAAAGTAAAGTTACTTCCCTACTTTATAAATCACCATTACTGTGGAACCGGTGGGTGGTTAGAAAATTTTACTACTATCAGAGATACAAAAGTGGGCATAAAAAGGTTGACTACCCCTGCTCTAGTGTGTAAACTGATGGAGGAGGAAGATGAGTTGAGAAGGAAGTAATCCTCCACTTGGAGTTGCTACTGGGATTTCCCTAGGACTTTTCTCACAAATATAGAAGTAACCTGTGGTCAGGGCTATGTTAAAAAGCATTTTAAAATCAAGCTATATTTTGCATATACTAGAGTATCTCAGTGAAGAAACTTGGGTTGAATTATTTTGTAAAGTACAGAATTTAAGAAAAATATCTCCTGTATTCATAGGTTCTGGTTTTTGTAAATAGTCCTGCTATTGAAGTATCCATGGTGATGCTGCTATGGCCACCATGGCTACTGTTCCAAAGAACTCTGCCAGAACTTATCATTTATTTATTTATTTTTATTTTTTTGTATTTTTCTGAAGCTGGAAACGGGGATAGACAGTCAGACAGACTCCCGCATGCGCCTGACTGGGATCCACCCAGCATGCCCACCAGTGGGCGATGCTCTGCCCCTCCGGGGCATTGCTCTGTCGCGACCAGAGCCACTCTAGCGCCTGGGGCAGAGGCCAAGGAACCATCCCCAGCGCCCGGGCCATCCTTGCTCCAATGGAGCCTCGCTGCGGGAGGGGAAGAGAAAGACAGAGAGGAAGGAGAGGGGGAGGGGTGGAGAAACAGATGGGCGCTTCTCCTGTGTGCCCTTGCCGGGAATCGAACCCGGGACTTCTGCACGCCAGGCCGATGCTCTACCACTGAGCCAACAGGCCAGGGCCCTTATCATTTATTTTGTGTTTACTACATGCCAGAGTCTCTCTCTATGTAGTTCTGATTTTCACAGCAATTCTACATGGAAGTTAGTATCTGCATTATAATTGAGGGGACCAAGGTTCAAGGAGACAGCTTCTTATTCAGTAGAGCCGAGATCTGAAGCCAGCATTGGCATATTCAAAGGTCCCTGCTCTCCTTGTAGCATGATGCTGATTTACTTTTACAGTAATGTGGCTTAATCAAGGTGTTTCTGATTTCAGATAGCCGAAATCCATTTGAACTACCTTTAGCAAAACTTTGTTATAAGGACAAGAAGTATCTTGAGGAGCTGAAATGCAGCTTCTGTAAGGAGCTATAACAGAACTTTTAAACCATTCTCTTTCTCTGACTCTCATCTCACCTTTTCTCTTGGACATTGGCTCTACTGTTCTCTCCCTGGCTTCTTTTGTTGCTCATATAGATGATGGAATATGGCTGCTATACTGCTTCAACCAAGCACAGAGATTGGCTGTCCCTAAATCCCAATGTCTGACTCTTGTCTTTTCTTACTCATCTGGTTTGACTACTGCCCATTCTGGGTATTCTAATTGTTGCATGGAGATGTCTAAGGATTCCCTTCCTGATTTGACCCATGATTATAGTTCTTTGAAAAGAAACATGACCAGGACAGACTTAGCCAGTATGTAGTCACATCAACTCTTTTCCTCTTTTAAAATATATTGTCATTGTCATCCCCCTCCAGTCTTATTCCTTATAGCTCAGTTGCCTTTACACACACATGCCCATGAACACACATACACATGCTTACACAGGAGTGTATTTTACAGTGTCTGCTTGGAAGAAACCACCTGCCACCTGCCTCCTGCCTCATTGGAGTTCAACTTTCACCTTGGGTTACTGTATCAACAAGCCTACTAACTCCCTTTAGTTAATGAATAGAAAGTAAATAAAACCCTCCCTCACCTGTTACTCTTCCTATTCTTTATGATAATTCTGAGAGTTCTTTTCCCAATAGTCATTACTTATCCAGAAGTGGGCCCAGTTACTCTCATTGAGCACAACCAGAAGAATAAATTTACCTAGGGTTTCTTAGAACAAATGGTGGTCACCAACTTTTTCTTTTTCTTTTTACAGGAACAGAGAGAGAGAGTCAGAGAGAGGGATAGACAGGGACAGACAGACAGGAACAGAGCTGAGAAGCATCAATCATCAGTTTTTTGTTGCAACACCTTAGTTGTTCATTGATTGCTTTCTCGTATGTGCCTTAACTGCGGGCCTTCAGCAGACTGAGTAACCCCTTGCTCGAGCCAGCGACCTTGGGTCCAAGCTGGTGAGCTTTGCTCAAACCAGATGAGCCCATGCTCAAGCTGGCGACCTTGGGGTCTTGAACCTGGGTCCTCTGCATCCCAGTCCAATGTTCTATCCACTGCGCTACCGCCTGGTCAGGCATCCAACTTCTTTTTCAACTGATGCAGCTTCTAAGGAAGAAGGTCAGATCTCAGCACCCACTCACATATATGTATACTTTCTATATTCTGCAGCTGCAAAGAGAAGGAAACTTAGGGAGAAAAGTCATGTCATTACATTTCTTGTAGGTGGCCAAAACTTATAAACATCAAGTGTTCTGAAAGGTTGCAGGTCAATTGTTTAGAATTTGGAACTCATTTAACTATGGAAACAATATTATATGTGCCAGTTTAAGTTTCTAGCTGAACTGCAAATGATCATTTGGACTGCAACATAGCTGAAGTGTTAATTATATTCTTGAAATTTCCTTGCCTTTAAAGTTGAGGTCTGGACTCTTCTGTGTCTAATGCTCTAATTCATTAGCTTCCTCAGTACTAATCCCACTGAACTCCCCCAAAGTGTGATATTCTCTGGACCCCTGTTTGCTCTCACTGTAAAGGAGATGGGGGAATGGTGTGCAGGTGAGTGATGGGTGGGGCTCCGGGTATTAAAAGATGCAGGGGTACTAGATGCCACAAAAGGACAAGCAGGGAGTGTAGTGAGTTTGATGTCCTTGGTGAATTCCATAGGAAAGATTGGAGAGTATGAGGAGGAGAGTCATTAGTTAGTCAATGCCTGTGTTGAAAACATTAACTTTTTTTTCTCGTTTGCAGTTCTGTGAGTTGTTCTGTCCCCTGGATTAGCTTGCAGTACACAAGTAAAGAATTTTACAGCATTTTTCATTTGTCTCACTGAATCCCTGAGCACACCTCCCTGCAGTGAGGTGCCGTGACTGCACAGCAGTCCAGCCAGGTAACAGGAAGTGTGCCCTGGCCTCTCACCACGTGGCTGTGGCATGTTGCCGCCGCCCCAACCTATGCAGCTAGAGTGGATGATGTTGTCCCCTTTTCTGACTTGGACTCAGATGGCTTTACATTCCCAGCAAATGGATGGACAAGGTTGAAACAGGATCTTGTTCTAAAATAATCTTTGAGTCGTCTTCTTGTTTGCTCTTCCAGGAAACTTGCCCCTTCCTTCTTGCAGGAGGCCAGTGCTGAGAACTAATGTACTCAGACTTGTTGGACTCTCTTCCCAATGTGTTCTTCATATTTTTCTTCTTGGTCTAGATTAGGGTTTCACTAAGATACAAATAGTGTCTAATATGCTCAGGCTTTTTGCCCTAAGTAGACCTTTAAAAATAGAATAAAAAGTTTTGCATCACCTTTCTATTTTTGTCCTCCTTCCAAAAAAGGTTCTGATATGAGAACAGGAGGCTTGATTTCACCTATAACTTTATTTTGGGAGGCATGGGTGCCCTAGCAGAAAGTCACTTGACTAGGTTATTAGGTTCTAGTCCAAGCTGTGCGAGTAACTACCTGTTTGACATCAGGAGAGATGATTCATTTTTCAGTGCTCAGTTTTTACATCTGTAAAAATGGAATGATAAAACATCAGCTGAAAGGTTGTTTCAAGCATTCAGTGAGACGATGTTTGTGAAAGCACCCAGATGAGGCATTGCTTTAATAACATAGGTTTTGATTAATTTTCATAGATTTGAGCTATCCTTCCTCTATAGTAAAATAACTTATAATAAGCAAGAAATAATTCACTTACAGATGTATTTATTGGAAGCCTAAAGTATTGTGCTCAGTAACTTTAATTCAGTTCTTGCAAAATAGTGATAACAATATTCACGCCTTTGTTGTTTCATCCTCCATTTGATTTTTTGAATGTGGTATAAAATGAAGCAAAGCATAATTCAGGACATGATGTGGCTCACACTGTCTCCATCTCGCCCAGTTGGGACATTTACTGTGAAATTGTTAGGTATTTCGCTAAGAGACATAAACTGATATGCTATCAAAGGAACATCTTGAACGATCTGAACTGTTGAAATAGCATGAACTGGGCGGCCAACCCCCACCCAGGTTTCAGCATGCTTTTGAGGATGATGGTATCTGCTTTCTCAGTGCCAGTTTCTGCAGCTGTAGGTAGCTACTGCATTGTCCAAGGTCCTGAGGAAGTATGTGTCAAAAATGCAGGCTGAAAAGATTGGAATTTTATTTTTCAGAATTTAAATAACAACATGTATTGGTCACTCTAAACCGTTTTGTCTCTGTTAGTCAGAGGATACAATTTGGATTAGAGATTTTCTATATAACCACTGAGGAGGAGAATTTTTAGCTTGTGTGTGTGAATTAGGTCATAAGAAAAAAAGACTGGTGCTTGAAAGCGCCCCTAACCCCTTAGGATGGCCTAGAGGTTTTACCCCAAAGTTTCTATCATTTGTGTTGATTTGTCCTCACCCTTACCTGGGGAGGTGAGTGAGTCTCTTCCCCTCACCCCATTTCTCAGTCTCACATGACTGAACTATTTTTCCTTATTCACTAATGCTTATTAGAGCAGTTATAAAATAGCATTTTTGCCTTTATATAAAATATGAAAGTCTCATTTAGATAAAATAATGAGTCTCATTGGGCTTAAGAAAGCACTGGGTATTACTGACAATTAGGAATAAGGTTAGGGTTGACTTTCTACCATTATATTTTATTTTGCTTTTATTATAGCTTGCAAAAGTTTGTAAACAAGTGGTTTGAAAGTTTATTTTTTAAATAGTGTGCCTTGGTTGGAAAAATTTTGTTTTCTGCCATCAACAGAGTTTACCTGTAACCCATCTCTGCCTTTGCTTATGTGGTTCTTCTGCCCATTACACTCTTCCCATCCTTCAGGGCGGTGCCCACAAAGCTGCCATCCTGGATCAGGGACAGCACCGTTTTGACTTATTTACATGTCTATCTGTTCCTGTACCACTTGAAGTCTTAGGTTTTATTTATCTTTGTATACCTAGCACCAAATAAAGAACCCCGTAGATAACAGGAGCTTAATAAGTGTTTGCTGAATGAAGGAATAAGAGCTGTAATAGGGCAAGAGCACTGTACTGAGGGAGGAAGGCTGGAGGAGGCTATGTAAGCATATAGTAGGTAAAGAAAGTAGAGGGGGCTGTCTCAGAGAAAGCTACACTTTGAGTGACATTTTGGAGAATGAGCAGCTATTTGTTAGGTGAAAGGGTAGGGAAGAATGAATGGCTTGAGCAAATGGAGACCCAGAGGAATTTGTGAATGAGAAATGTGGGTGCCTAAAATACTACTATTGGCCCTGGCCGGTTGGCTCAGTGGTAGAGCGTTGGCCTGGCGTGCAGAAGTCCCCGGTTCGATTCCCGGCCAGGGCACACAGGAGAAGCGCCCATCTGCTTCTCCACCCCTCCCCCTCTCCTTCCTCTCTGTTTCTCTCTTCCCCTCCCGTAGCGAGGCTCCATTGGAGCAAGGATGGCCCGGGCGCTGGGGATGGCTCCTTGGCCTCTGCCCCAGGTGCTGGAGTGGCTCTGGTCGCAACAGAGCGACGCCCCGGAGGGGCAGAGCATCGCCCCCTGGTGGGCAGAGCGTCGCCCCCTGGTGGGCGTGCCAGGTGGATCCCGGTTGGGCACATGCGGGAGTCTGACTGTCTCTCCCTGTTTCCAGCTTAAGAAAAATTAAAAAAAAAAAAATACTACTAGTGTGTCTGGAACATAGATGAAAAGTCAAAAGGGTAGAAGATGGCTCTAAAAAGGTCAGTCAGTTATGTGTTACTTTGAATTTTGTGCCAGTTAAAAAAAATCACTTATGTTATTAGCCAGAACAACCTCTGTGATACCCTGATCAATTATAAATAAAAAGTAAACTATAATGAGATTAGATCTCATGAAGTCAGGTCATTTGATTAGGTGAGTTATTATTTAATTTTTATGTAACACTTTCTTTAAAGTACAATATATAAATGGATGGGCATATTGGTCTGTGTTTAAAACATGAAATTTGCTGAAATCTTAGAAGTTTTAGTGGGTTACTCCTGACTAAATGTTAGTCATAGTTTATCTTCAGACAACTTTATAGTCAAATCTATGTTTTAATGAGCCTTTCCTGGTACTGTATATTAGTTGCTAACCATTTAAAAATGTGATACTTACAAAGAGTTTGTAATTAGATTAAGTTAGATTATATTCTATAATGACTACTGTTGTGAATATTGAAAGAGAATGTATGCAAAATGCTTAGTACTAAGTACTGGGCCCGGCACACAGTAGGTACTCAAGAATATATAATTTGTTTCTTCCTCAAACTCACCAGACCTGAGGAAGCTTATGGTCTATCTCTATGAACTTTCAGGAGAAACTTTAAGATAACAACACCCTGCCTCTACATGTATCTTTGCTTAAATATCTGCTAATTATTTTGTAAGAGTTTGGAATCTCCTTTGTGATAATTGACAAGATTTCCTCTCTTAAACATGCTCATTCTCTGAGTCTTAGGTCACAAGGCTGATGTGAGTTGAGTATAGAATCTTCAAAGCCTTGATGGGACTAAATATTTTAACAGTTACTTGCACTTAAAATAGTGTTAGCTCCTTTCAGCTCAAGGTGTCAGAGATCACGCTGAAGTACTTTTGACTGGCAAGTCAAGTGTTTTTCTGTTGGATTTGTGCATGGGCAGTAGGTTTGCCTGATGCCTACCTACTAATGCCCACTAATGCTGAACAGGAACTAAGATGCCAGATTGGAAAAGGAATTAAACTGGGTGTTTGCTAGGCACCATTTATGGTATTGTGTGCCTTTGGTTTGTTTTAATTAAATTCCAAGGGGATACAATCACCTGGCTGTTAAAAATAATGAATGGCCTTTTTTTGTACTTAGAGGTATCATGGTTCCAGATTCCCCAGTTAGGGTGCATTTCGCAATGGGACATTGAAACATGAACAGCTGTTACTGACTCAGCCTTTAGGTGAGTGCAGCAAGTGACCTGGGCACATCACCATGACACTTTTCAGGGAACATTTCTTTGGAGATGGGCAACTTTCCAACCCCCAGTTACTGAAAATAATAGAATTATTAACCAATTTGGCCAATAACAAAACAAAACTATAATAAATATAAAAAGTATACATGTTTAGATTATACTCTCTAATCATAATTCAATTAAATTAGAAGTTGATATTAAAAATATGACCAAACAACAACTACTTGGAAATTAAGAAACACTGTCCCAGAAAAACCTTTGGTCAAAGAGCAAATCAAAGAGAATGATAGATTCATTAGGAAGGGACAAAACAAGTTACTTTATGCCCAAATCTTTAGGGTATTGCAGGTACCCTAACTTTTACTCAGGTAAAAGTTAGTATATAACAGTAAGTACTCATGAATATTTGTATTCATGAAGGAAGGATCAGCAAAACACCTGCCCCCCCCAAATAACAAATGATAAAGTTAAAAGGTGGAATTAATGAAATAGAAACAAAAGTAGGAAGGCTAAATAAGAAAACTGAAAAAAGAGTAAAAATATATAAGATTGGGAATGAAGGAACAGACACAACCACAGAAGTAGGAGAGTTGGAAAGAATGATAAGAATTATACCTAGAGACGAGGGGCAAAACTCAGTAGAAACAAATTTGGAAATGTGGAAGAAATGGACAGATTTATAAGTGAAATATAAATGATCAATATTGACTCATGTAGAAAACTCAAACAGATTAATTATTGTGGAAGTCCTAGTTGGTGCCTGTTATATCTCATTTGACATTGGTTCTGTACTTTTTTTTGTATTTTTAAGGAAGTATTATTTTTACATACACTAAAATAAGGGGTAATAGTCCTCCATCTTATAATATTAGCTTTTACTATAGTCTCCTCTAATAGCATACTATGAAAAGCATTTTTACACAAGGTTAAAGGTGAAAGATGACAAGTATGATCCTGTATCCCCCCCCCCCATTCTCTCTAAATGCAAGTTAACTCTCACCTCTCTTTAAAGAACAGCATGCAAAGCGCTTGCTAGTAGAATGAAATATGTTCCTATGTAGATGGCTAAGAGTAACTAATACATTCCAGTCTCAATGGTGGGGGAAGTACTTGGTGCTGCTACTTCTGTTTGCTAGTTAGGGTTTAGTTGGTTGTGCTGTGGTCCCCACTGTGGCCACAACAAACATGAAGCTGCCAGACTGCCCGTTGGCAGGGTTGGTTGCTAGTGTGGGAAGTCTGAATTCTCCTGGTACAGTGGTTTTGTCATTTCTGTATAATGTAAACCTATAGCTCTTTATTTTATTGTTTATTACCTTTAACTTTTATTTTGGAATGATCTTCTTATTCCAGTAATAAGCTAAAGAAAGACAAAGTTTAATGAAAAATTAAGCACTGAATCCGTTTCTCATGAAAGATATTGATGAATGTGTAACTTACACATCTACTGAAATAGCATCAATGTCTTTTTAAAAGTTTGTAATTATTTTAAGAATGCTTTGCCCAAGCATCATGATTTAATACATGCAGCTACAGAAGGTATCATTTCATTCTGTGAAGCATGACTTTTCATTTAGACCCAATGACTCCTTAAATCCATTTCACCCATCTACGATTTTAAGTTTTCTTATACATATAAGAATAGTGAAGTAGTCACTATTAATCTGTTGGTTCCATTAGCAGAAGAGACATTTTCACACAATTAGATCCAGACATTTTTTTTTATTATTTTTTTATTTTTTTATTTTTCTGAAGCTGGAAACGGGGAGAGACAGTCAGACAGACTCCCGCATGTGCCCGACCAGGATCCACCCGGCACACCCACCAGGGGCGATGCTCTGCCCACCAGGGGGCGATGCTCTGCCCCTCCGGGGCATCGCTCTGTTGCGACCAGAGCCACTCTAGTGCCTGGGGCAGAGGCCAAGGAGCCATCCCCAGCACCCGGGCCATCCTTGCTCCAATGGAGCCTTGGCTGCGGGAGGGGAAGAGAGAGACAGAGAGGAAGGAGAGGGGGAGGGGTGGAGAAGCAGATGGGCGCTTCTCCTGTGTGCCCTGGCCAGGAATCGAACCCGGGACTTCTACACACCAGGCCGACGCTCTACCACTGAGCCAACTGGCCAGGGCCCAAGATCCAGACATTTTAATAAAAATATTACCAGAGTCTTAAAAATAGAAATTCAACTAATTTTTTTCCAGAATGGTTTAATTTTTTTCATATAATCTGTAAATAAAAGTAAAGATTTATAACAATCATTCTACTCAAATTTAAATGTTTAAAATTATGAATTCTATTTGGTATTTATTTTAAAGTTTATCATAAAAATAATAAATTTTTAAACAGCTTTATTGAGGTAAACCTTATATACCAGGGATTTCACACATTTTGAGTGTCCAGTTGGGAGACTTTTAGTACATTTATACCGTTGTGCCACCATCACTACCATCTAGTTTCAGAACACTTCCGTCACCTCCGAAAGTTACCTGCTACCCATTTGCAATCATCCCCACTTTCACACCCAGTCCCAGACAACGACTAAAAATGATTGATTTCTTTCAAACAAACTGCAGTAGAAATAGAAATAATTGCCAAATTATATATTTTCTACATACACTAAGAAGCTGAGCTACAACATTTTTGTGATGAAGCTGGTGTTGAATATGAAATACCTTTCAGCATGCAGGATGTTTTCTCTCTTTGCAGTCCATTATCATTCAATTCGGATCTTTTAAATGCTTTGAAATTTGAAGAATGACTTTGTAAATCAGTACCTATTGACAGTTGACTTTTTTCTTTCTTTTTTTTTTGCAAAGGAGTCCTCAAAATTTGGATTGTATTTTGTCTGAAAGGAGTTGGAAAAATTTTTTTTGTAACAGAGACAGAGAGAGTCAGAGAGAGGGATAGATAAGGACAGACAGACAGGAACAGAGAGAGATGAGAAGCATCAATTATCAGTTTTTCATTGCAACACCTTAGTTGTTCATTGATTGCTTTCTCATATGTGTTTGACCATGGGGCTACAGCAGACTGAGTAACCCCTTGCTCAAGCCAGCCACCTTGGGTCCAAGCTGGTGAGCTTTACTCAAACCAGATTTGCCCGCGCTCAAGCTGGCAAGCTTGGGGTCTTGAACCTAGGTCCTCAGCATCCCAGTCTGATGCTCTATCGACAGTGCCACCGCCTGGTCAGGCAGGAGTTGGAAATTTTTAATGAAAGTATTCAGTTAATGGAGCAAGCAAAATATTCAGCTTTTTTTTTTTTTTTTTTTCATTTTTCCAAAGCTGGAAACGGGGAGGCAGTCAGACAGACTCCCTCATGCACCTGACCGGGATCCACCTGGCATGCCCACCAGGGGGCGATGTTCTGCCCCTCTGGGGGGTCACTCTGTTGCATCCATAGCCACTCCAGCACCTGAAGCAGAGGCCACAGAGCCATCCCCAGCGCCCGGGCCATCCTTGCTCCAATGGAGCCTCGGCTGCGGGAAGGGAAGAGAGAGACAGAGAGGAAGGAGAGGGGGAGGGGTGGAGAAGCAGATGGGCGCTTCTCCTGTGTGCCCTGGCTGGGAATCGAACCTGGGACTCCTGCACGCCAGGCCGACACTCCACCGCTGAGCCAACCGGCCAGGGCCAAAATATTCAACTTTTGAAGTTTTACACACTGCAGTTATGGAAAACAAAGCTTGCAAATAGGAAGGCACTAGAATTTAACCTTACACATACAAGGTAGGAACTGAGCACAAATAAAAACTCAGAGTTATACAGGATTTAATTTTTAAATTTTATAGTGAGTCTCGAACGTGAGACTAGCCTGACCAGGCAGTGGTACAGTGGATAGAGTGTTGGACTGGGACGCTGACCACCAGGTTTGAAACTTTGTGGTTGCCGGCTTGAGCATGGGCTCATCTGGCTTGAGCACCAGCTAACCAGATTGAGCGCGGAGACACTGGCTTGAGTTTGAGATTATAGACATGACTTCATGGTCGCTGACTTGAGCCCAAAGGTTGCTAGCTTGAAGCCCAAGGTCACTGGCTTGAGCAGGGGGTCACTCACTCTACTATAGCCCCTGGTCAAAGCACATATGAGGAAGCAATCAATGAACAACTAAGGTGCCACAACAAAGAATTGATGTTTCTCATTTCTCTCCCTTCCTGTCTGTCTGTCCCTATCTATCCCTCTCTCTCTCTCCCTGTCTCTGTCAATAAAAGCCAAACCAAACAAAAAACCCCCAAACAAACCAGATACTGAACAAAACAAAACAAAACAAAAACATAGCCACTCTGGAGCCACTCTAATGGAATTAATAAACTCTTTGTGGAGATGGCTGGATGCTTGATAAATGTACAAATTGAAAGCTTTTCTTTATTTAAGCAAAGCAATAAATACTAAGAAATGAAGGAATTATTCTCTTAAATAATAAACCATAAAAATATACAAAATATATAAATTTATTGCAGTTCAAAAACAGAATGGCAATATGGTTTTAAAAAATTGCATAGGACCCTGGCCAGTTTGCTCAGTGGTAGACCATCAGCTTGGTGTGTGGAAGTCCCGGGTTTAATTCCTTGTCAGGGCACACAGGAGAAGCACCCATCTACTTCTTCACTCCCCACCTTGCTTTTCTCTCTCTCTCTCTCTCTCTCTCTCTCTCTCTCTCTCTCTTCCCATCCTGCAGCCATGGCTCAGTTGGAGTGAGTTGGCCCCAAGCACTGAAGATGATAGGCTCCATGGTCTCTGCCTCAGGTGCTAAGAAGAGCTCAGTCGCTAAGCAATGGAGCAATGCTCCATATGGGCAAAGCATTGCCCCCTAGTGAGCTTGCTGGGTGGATCCTGGTTGGGGGGCATGCAGGAGTCTGTCTCTTGCCTCCCCTCCTCTCACTGAATAAAAAAAATTGCATAAATGTATCATAAAATTTTTTTATTGTTATATTTTTCTGAAGTGAGAAGCAGGGAGGCAGAGAGACAGACTTCCACATGCGCCATCTGGGGCATTGATCTGTTGCAACCAGAGCCATTCTAGCACCTGAGGCAGAGGCCATAGAGCTATACTCAGCACCTGGGCCACCTGAGGCAGAGGCCATAGAGCTATACTCAGCACCTGGGGCAACTTCTGCTCCAGTGGAGCCTTGGCTGTGGGAGGGGAAGAGAGAGATAGAGAGGAAGGAGAGGGGGAAGGGTGGAGAAGCAGACGAGCGCTTCTTCTGTGTGCCCTGGTGGGAATCAAACCCAGGACTTCTACATGCTGGGCTGATGCTCTAACAATGAGCCAACCAACCAGGGCCATAAAATTTGATATTGATAAAGAAATACCCTATTATACCCAAGAAAAGTATGAAAAGTAAAAATACTATAAAGTCACTATCAGTATTGACCAAGCAATTGTCAAATAGATCATTGGAATAGAGTAGATTCAAAAATAGATCATTCAGAATAGATCATTGAAAATACAGAAAACATAATATTTAATACATGTTATAGTTCAATTTAGTGGAAAAATTCTGGATTGTTGAATAAATTGTTCTGTGATAGGTCCCTATCTGGTTAAAATATAACGGGACTCATCATATATTATTTAAATATAGTTCCTTGGTAGAATACAAATTAAAAAAAAACATAACAATAACATCTCATAAGAATATCTAGGAAAGCATACATATACAATCTAAAGCATGGGAAACCTTTTCAAGACTGGAAACCCTAGAAGCTATATATAAGAAGGAAGGGATATCATAACATATACAGTCAAAAACCATTTTATGCTACTCAGCCATGAGAAATGATAACATAGTATCATTTATGACAACTTGGATGGACTTTGAGAACATTATACTTAATGAAATAGTAAATCAGAAAAGGCTAAAACCTGCATGATTTCACACATAGGTGGGATACAAAACTGAGACTTATGGACATAGATAAGAGTGCAGTGGTTACCAGGGGAAGAGGGATGTAGGGGAGGGGGAGAGAGGGTGGGTTGGGGGAAGGTTGTAAAGAGGGATAGACATAAGGTGACAGAAAATGATTTGACTTTGGGTAAGTGATGGGTATACAACATAATCAACTGTTCAAATGATGTGAAGATGTTTACCTGAAATCTATGTACTCTTGTTGATCAAAGTCATCCTGTTAAATTTAATTTTCTAAATAACAAAACAAAACAAAACACCTTGGCTGGTTGGCTCAGTGGTAGAGTGTCAGCCAGGCATATGTAAGTCCTGGATTGGATTCCTTGTCAGGGCACACAGGAGAAGTGATCATCTGCTTCTCCACCCTTCCCCCCCTTCTTCTCCCACAGCCATGGCTGGAATGTTTTGAGCAAGCTGGCCCTGGGCTCTGAGGATGGCTCCATGGCCTCATCTCTGGTGCTAAAATAGCTCAGTTGCTCAGCAATGGAGCAGCGGCCCTAGGTGGGCAAAGCATCACCCCATAGAGGGCTTGCCAGGTGGATCCTCGTTGGGACAGATGTGCAGGAGTCTGTCTCTCTGCCTCCCACCTCTCACTTAAAAAAAAACAACAACCAAAAATGATTTTATGGAAATAGTAACATAAAGTAAATCAGTAGACAGCAACTATGTGTGGAAAAGTATTTGTAAAATGTATTGCAGCCAAGTGTTCATGTTTATAAAGAGCTTTCATAAATAAGAAAAATATAAACTATACTACAGCATGATGGACAAAGACTACGAAAAGACAATTCATAGAGCTAAGATAAATGCTGTATGTGTTAGCGTACATCAGTATGACTAAATGAACACGGAGGAAAATGCTTAGAAGACACCAGAGGCTGTTAACTTTGGTACATGGGTGGGTGAGTGAGAGGCTGCTATGAGTGGAAAGTGAAAAGAAATATTATGACACTCTTCTAACAGACAACTGTGGGAGATGGACATCAATAGAGTGTTCCATAGGTCTCAAAGTTGAGGAATAACATGAGAGTTGACTGAGTTAGAGAAGGAGGGAAAGGCCTATGTATCTGAAAAGAAATGGCTCTGGGTAGTGACTTATTTTCTATAGTACTGGCCTTATGAGATCATTAATTACCTGCCACCAGTGACACAGTGACTTCCATTAAATAAATATAGTAATGTGGGTCAAGCATACTATGAATTTAAAAATTGCCTGACCTGTGGTGGTGCGGTGGATAAAGTGTCGACCTGGAATGCTGAGGTCACTGATTCAAAACTCTGAGCTTGCCCGGTCAAGGCACATAAGAAAAGCAACTACTATGAGTTGATGTGTCCTGCGCTTCCCCTGCCTCTATCTGTCTCTCTCTTCTCTCTAAAATGAATAAATAAAATCCTTAAAAATTATTTTGGGGTCCTTGGAAGAAAGTACTGTGCAAAGACATATCACATGACTCCAATTACTGCTTATTTAAACTGATCTAACTGGTCTTCATATACTTAATCAATTATGATAGCTCTTCAGGGACCAAAGGAAATGAGAAGGATTCACTTAAGAAACACTGAATTGTAAGAAAGAGCTCCCTGAGATCCCATTTTGTTGGTGATGCAAGCAGTGTTGAACAGAGTCTATGGTTTCTGCTACAACTCTTAATACCCAGTGACGTATCTGTGGGGCTCCTCGTGAGGCTGTACTGTGGCATGTGCTGTGGGGAGTTATGTTGAACCAACCCCCTTAATACATTCTAGGAGGATTTTAGATGAAAAGTGGTAGATGTTGCCTACCAGGCAGTGGCAAAGTGGATAGAGAATTGTTCTGGGATGCTAAGGACCCAGGTGTGAAACCCTGAGGTTGCGGCTTAAGCGTAGGATCGCAGACATGACCCCATGGTCACTGGCTTGAGCCCAAAGGTTGCTGGCTTGAAGCCCAAGGTCGCTGGCTTTAGCTAAGGGGTCACTGGCTCAGTTGGAGCCTCCCGGTCAAAGCACATAGAGAAAGCAATGAGTGAACAACTAAGGTGCCACAACTATGAGTTGATGCTTCTCGTCTATCTTCTTTCCTTTCTGTCCCTCTCCTTCTCTCTCTGTCACAAAAAAAAAAAAAAGAAAAAAATAAAGAAAAAAGAAAAAAAAGTGGTAGTTGTGGAAGGCAAATAGGCTTTCCTAGTATAGGGGTTTTGTTTCTCTTGTGGAATGCAGAATACCCCTCTCAGGGCACCTGTATTTCTTCATCCAGCATACACTTAGCCTTGGGTTCCATGCTCTTAATTTTGGTTTCTTTGACCTGTTGCAGATGATAGTATTTGTTGGTTCTATTTGGCTCCTGGTTTCACTGGGGACTTTATGATTCACTGTTTTGCAGGAAGATGGACAAGAAAGGTGAAAGGGAGAAAGCAGGAAAAGAAGGGAATCAGACATCAATATTATAGAGAAAACAAACTTTTAAGGTGCCTTTAAAATTCTACTGGGAAATTAACACCTATAATATTCCTATCTATGAGTAATTTGGTCCTGGAGAGTGGAATCTTAATTTGAAGAATGACATTCCTAATGATATACCAGTAAGCCAAGAAATATATAGTTTGACTTTTACTTGAGCTGAGTCCTTTGTATCATGTAGGATAGGGATGCACAGTACTGAGCTCTTCATGTCCTGTACACCAATTAGTATGCATTTTCTTGGATGACAATTTATGGGAAATTGTTTGGGCATTTTTTTCATTGATTCTCTGATATATAGGCATGTGGAGATGATAATATTATTAGTAGGATGATTAATGCAAACTTTGCAAACCTAAGAAGTCTCAAAACTATTTCATCTGACTTTCTAGTGGATAATAATATTTTATTTAATTTTTATTTATTGATTTTATGAGAGAGAGAGTGGAGAGAGAAAGTGACAAGCATCAAAATTCATGTATAGTTGGCTTTATGTTAGTTGTTCATTGATTGCTTCTTGTACGCGCCACCATTGGGGGAGCCAAGGTTTAGAACTGGCGACCTCAGTGTTCTGAGTCAACACTCTATCCACTAAGCCACCACAGGTCAATCTCTAGTGGAGACTCTTCATTCGGGGCTAATGTAGTAATTTTTTTCTAGAGTTAGTGCTGTATTTTATTTTCTCATTGGGCTCATAAACCCAGCTTGCTAGTGGTGGTATCATATGTGGGATGTTAAGAGTCTTGAACAACTAAATCCTTTGGAATCTTGCCCTCTTGTTCACAGTCCATCTTGGGTCATGATGGGTTCTCATGTGACATAATAGCAACGTCAGTTTGAGATTACAGTCTTGTGCTCCTTAACTGCGGGGATCCATTCTGAGAGATGCATCTTTAGTTGATTTCATTGTTATGTAAATGTCGTAGAGTACAAATTAAACCTAGATGGTATAGCCTACTACATACCTATTATTCTTATTATTCTTGCCTACAAGCCTGTACAGCATGTTACTGTAAAAAACAGTATGAGATTAAATCAAGCACAAGAGAAAATGTTGTAATTAAAAGATGGGGTAGGCCCTGGCTGGTTGGCTCAGTGGTAGAGCATTGGCCTGGTGTGCAGGAATCCCGGGTTCAATTCCCGGCCAGAGCACACAGGAGAAGCGCCCAACTGCTTCTCCACCCCTCCCCCTCTCCTTCCTCTCTGTCTCTCTCTTCTCCTCCCACAGCCAAGGCTCCATTGGAGCAAAGTTGGCCTGGGTGCTGAGGATGGCTCCATGGCCTCTGCCTCAGGCGCTAGAATGGCTCTGGTCGCAGCAGAGCGATGCCCCAGATGGGCAGAGCATTGCCCCCTGGTGGGCATGCCGGGTGGATCCCGGTCGGGTGCATGCAGGAGTCTGTCTGACTGCCTCCCCGTTTCCAACTTCAGAAAGAAAAAAGGTGGGGTAGGCCCTGGCTGGTTAGCTCAGTGGTAGAGTGTCGGCCTGGTGTGTGGATGTCCCAGGTTTGATTCCTTGCCAGTACACAAAGGAGAAGCAGTGATCTGCTTCTCCACCCTTCCCCCTCTCACTTCTCTCTGTCTCTCTTCTCCTCCCCTCCTGCAGCCAGGGCTCGATTGGCCCCAGGTGCTGAGGATGGCTTCATGGCCTCCGCCTCAGGAGCTAAAAAATGGCTCTGGTTGCAATGGAACAAGGGCCCCAAATGAGGCCCCTAGTGGGCTTGCTGGGTGGATCCTGGTCAGGGAGCATGTAGGAGTCTGTCTCTGCCTCTCCTCCTCTCTCTCTCTCTCTCTCTCTTTCTCTCTCTCTCTCTCTCTCTCTCTCTCTCTCTCACACACACACACACACACACACACACACACACACACACACAAAGATGGGGTAAACACAAGAGGTAAAAGTCGCTGCTGCCATAACACATCTTAGTTTTACAGCAAACCTTTTTTTAATAAGTAGCAAGAGTGCACTCTAAATTAACAAGAAAAACTATAGTATAGTAAATACATAAACCAGTAACATAGTTGTTTATTGTCATCATCAAGTAGTATGTACTGTACATAATTGTACATGCTATGCTTTTATCTGACTGGCAGCCAGTAGGTTTACACCAGCACCCCCCTCCTCCACACACAAGAACTGTGTTGCACTAGATGTTATCACTAGGATGTGAAAAGGCAATAGGTATTTTTTAGCTACATTGTTTTTTTTAAAGGACATATAGAGTTTACTGGTGACTTTAATTTTCTTTTAACTTATTTTTCACCAGTTAAAATAAAGGTCATTTAAAATAAGCATTACATGCATTTCAGTTTTTCCTAATGTGTAATTTAACAGATGTACTTTTAAATTAAATTTATTGGGGAGACATTGGTTAATAAAATGATATAGGTTTCAAGTATATAATTCTAATACATGAGCTGTATATCACATTGTCTTTACCACTCAAAGTCAAATCTCCTTCCATTACCACATATTCGGCACCTTTCACTGTTTATTACCTTCCGCTCCCTCCCTCCCCCCTCCCACCCCCCTCCCTCCCTCCCTCCTTTCTTCCTTCCTTCCCTCCCTCCCTCCCTCCCTCCTTCCCTTCCTCCTTTCTCTTGGTCAGCACCGTGCTGTTGTCTGTGTTTATGAGTTTTTTATTTTTATTTTTATTGATTGATTTTAGTGGGAGGAAGGGAAGAGAGAGAGGGGCACACTGGTCTGCTCCTGCATGTGCCCCAACTGGGGATCAAACTGGCAACCTCTGTGCTGCCGAATGATGCTCTAACCAGCTAAGCTATCTGGCCAGGGCTATGAGTTATTCTTTGTTTCTTTGTTTTGTTTGTTCGTTTATTGCTTTCAGTTCAGCTCCATTATAAACTATGAGGCCATTACCACATATTGTGGTTCATTGATTACCAAAAAGTCTTAGGCGGCCCATGACTATATTCTGGTCAGGTTTTGACTTGCTTTGTGGGATATGATGTTGAGATGCATGAAATTAAACCAAATGACATGTCCCCAGCTTTTTGAAAACTTTTGTTTTCAAGTCTGAGGAAACTGGATGATCATTTCTGAGTCATGATTTCCATGTAATTTGACTTTCATGGCAGCCTGAGAGCATATCTCTGGCATAGTTTCTTTCTATCACACTATCTTGTAATGTTCTTAGTCTCATTTTGTATTGTGTCTTACTCTTAGTTCTATACTCACTACCTTTGATCAAGGTTGAATTGAATGTGTAAGATGAGCAGCTGTAGATGCAACAGAAAGATGTAAATGAAACTGTAGCTGTTTGGAAATGAAGTATCACCATATTGTCAGTGGCAGAACACCATGACCTTTGCCTTAAATTTTTTCCTGTGGAGAAAGCATTGCACCTATTGCAGAAGTAGGTTTCCCAATACTTGTGTTCTGTCAGCTGATTTTTAAAAATTAATTAATTTATTCATTTTTAGAGAGAAAGAGTATAGAGAGAGAGAGAGGGAAGAAGGGAAGAAGCAGAAAGCATCAGCACCCATATGTGCCTTGACCAGGGAAGCCCAGATTTTGAACCTGCAACCTCAGCATTCCAGGTTGACGGCTTTATCCACTGTGCCACCGCAGGTCAGGCCTGTCATCTGATTTTTTGAAACTGAACAAATCATTAAAAATTTTTATGTTTTATTACAGGATATAACTAAGATGTCACATCTTATTTGCATAACTTAAATATTAAGGTCTATTGGAAGGTGAATTTCAATAGCACAAGAGCGAATCTTGAATTTTCTTCATATTAAAGAGAATATTTTTTTAAATAAGAAATTCCATTTGTTAATTTTCTTCTTATGTGGACTATATGTGCATTTTACAGTATTTATCTATTATCTATTATATACTATGACAGATATTATTATATAAGTATTTTACACATAAATATTAGTAATCTAATAAATATATTTCTATATAGTTTTGCCTCATATGCAGGGAAAACTTTAAGTATCCTTTGGATTTATTTTGGTTTTGCTCTATATAACTTTAGATATATTACAAGTTAATATAATTTCTACAGTTTGGATTACTTACCATTAATGTCGAGATTTTGTTTCCCTTTTCTTTAGGAAGCTCTGTAATTCTGATTAGGAAATAATTCCCTATTACAATGAAGGTCAACATGACTGTAATCTCTGGTGAACAATTTGTAATTCTATGTCTATTAGAAAGATAAAAAATACTTTTATAGATTATAGTGGTGGAATTCTTCTTGGTCAGAGATAGAAAATGTTAACATTTTTTTTTTTTACCCTTTAAATACTGGTGTTGTTTTGGTTCTCTTTTCTGATCCCTTTCTTTTCACTTCCCCTTAACATTGACTGAGTTTCTATTGTGTAGCAGGACAGGGCCATGCTGTACAGGTGAGCAGGTTGTGTACCGCACAGTTCTAGAAGGAGACATTCACTGCACTATCCCCAAGACTTAGTACTAGCTAATCTGCAACCTCTTGTTTAACCTTACCACAACCTATGAGAAGAATATTATCCTTCCTATTTTCTACACGAGAAAACTGAGTTTGAGGTATGTTAAAACTTATTTAAATTTACATAATAATGAATGGTGATAAAGTTTGTATGGGTCTGATTATCTCAATAGCATGCCATCTTTTGTGGGTGACTTCAGCTCTGGGTCATCTCATCCATGGACACAGCCTAAGTGATGCTAATTGCTAAAAGACTCTCTATCCAAGATCTTTGTCTCTGTCTCTACTACACAAGTCTTCCACTATGTCCTGGAGGCACCTCAGATTCTGCAGAATTAAGTTGTCATCATTTACCTTATAATTATGCCTCCCTTATTCCCAATCTCAGCTGGTGGCACCAACAGCCTGTGCTCTCCTTGCTCCCTAATTCCTCATATCCAGTCAGATCTTTCAGGTCTTACTAATTTTGTTTCTGTAATCTCTCTCCATTTGTTCCCTTCCTTTTCATGCCAGTTGTCACTGATGTTAGTTCAGGCCCTCATTCTTTTATTCTGAATGCATCCACTGTGTCTGAATTATAAAAAAAGCATCACCTACAGTCTCACATCTCTAGGCCTTTGCATTGGCTGTTGCCTCTGGCTGGTTCATCTTTCTCCACCTTCCCCAGTCAGCTACCTGAGGACTCAGCTTTAAGTAACTTTCCCAGGGATGCCTCCCTTGCTTCTTTCTATCTAGTCCTTTCCTTGAGTTAAATTATTTTTCTCTGTACTCCCACGGAATGTCATATGTAAGTTTATTGTCTCACTCATCACAATACCCTGAGAATTGATTTGATTATCTGGCTCCTTCCCGGGACTGAGAGCTCTCTGAGGACAGGGACTATAGCCAATTTATCTTTGTCTTCCAAGCATCTAGCAGCCTTTCTGGGAGGAGATCAATAAATGCTCGAGAGAATGAATCAATGAACACAATGGACTCGTTAGGTAGACTGGAAAGAACTGTTCACATAATACCATAGTATTTTACATGTTTATTTAGTCCAACTAAAACTGGAATGCAATTTTTATAAACTTCAGTGTTTGAAAATAATACTGATGCTTTTTAAGGACACAATGTATTTTTTCTTTCTCATTGCCATTTACAATAACAGGTGGCCTGATTATTGCTTAACCCATGTTTTCATTCCGATTGGCAGCAGCTTCTTCCCTTATCCTGTTGATAAGAGATTATAACTTAATTACCTGGTAATTTAAAAAGTGGACTCTCTGTTGAACTTTGGTTTGAGGTGCCACACTTTTTGCATCAACACTAATGAAAAACTGACCTCTTAGAAAGTGCTTTATTTGTCTTTCTTGATTCCTGTTCATCTACAATAGTCACTACATAAAGTAAATACCTGGATACTGATTTTTTCAGAACCTAAGCTACTGCTAAATTTGAAGTCAGACGTCTCGTGGGGTGGTTTTCGTCTAAGACAGATTTAGCTCTTTCCATCTAAGACAGATTTAGCTCTCATCCCACTCTGTCCCCTATCTGGTTCAAGCCAACCACGTACACCTCCCTGTACATCAGTTTCTTCATTTTTAAAATTAAGCATTTGGACTAAACTAGGTAGGAAAAATTTTCAAACTCAAATATCCTCTGAGTCTATTATTTTGGGTCCCCAATGTCAATTCTCTTAGTGTCTTATTTCCCTTATTCACTTTCCCTTCCTCTCCCACTAGTTGACAGATCTTCCTGCCTGGCCTACCACCATATACATAGACACACTGTGTTCTTCAACCCCTGGCTTTGACCAGAAGGTTTTCTTTGACATGGAGAGAGATGAGAAAGTTTACTGTGTGCACTTTTTTCAATGGCGTGCATTGGAAGGGTCCACAAAGGGCTTGCGAGGCCCTGCCTTTCAGGAAGCACATTCCTGAGTGCAGTTTCAAATGTAGACTGAGGTTGGAGTAATGGCATTTCTAAATTGCAACCGATCTAGGACTGCAGTTTTGACCTCTGGGGGCTGTGGGCAAGTATGTATATAATCTGTTATAAATATTACACAAATTGGCTCTGACCAGTTGCCTCAGTGGATAGAGCACCGGCCCAGAGTACAGAATTCTGGGTTTGATCCCCAGTCAGGGCACTCTTGAGAAGTGACCATCTACTTCTCTCCCCCTCTCTCTCTCCCTCTTCCTCACTCACATCCAGTGACTTGATTGGTTCAAGTGTTTAGGATAGCTTGGTTGATTCTAGCTTCTGCCCCAGACAGGGACTGCCGGTGGATCCCAGTTGGGTGCATGCGGGAGTCTGTCTATCTCCCCTCCTCTCACTTAAAAAGAAATTATATAAATTCAGTGTCTAAGGTTTTGGAGTGAAGAAGGGATGTTAGAGTCCCCCACTGGATTACCTTGTTACATTTTTTTCTAATTGAGATTACCACCTGTTAGATTATTAAGTGCTCTCCACATAATTTGTTGACAACCCATTTCAAGCAAAATCATTGTTTCATAAAGGTGTGCCTGGATTTTATGAGGTAAACTAAGATGGTCTTGATTTCATTTGCCTGAGTTTTCATTTTATCATTAGACACAAAAGGACAAATCAGATCAAAGGTGCTTTTTTAAAATTTTAAATCATTTTTATTTTTCAACTACAGTTGACATACAATATCATATTAGTTTCAGGTGTACACCCCAGGGATTATACATTACATAATGTACTAATGATCATCCTGATAAATCTTGTATCCACCTGACACCATACATAGTTCACCACCACCAAACCAGTATTACATTAGATGTTAAAGGATCTTCTTTAAGAAGAAGAAAAAAGATTTAAAAAATGAATAAAATGGCAATAAATACATATCTATCAACATCTGAATCTATAAAAACAAACTAAGTGAACAAGCAGAACAGAAACAGACTACACACATAGAGAACATTGTGATGGTTGCCAGATGGGAGGGAGGTTGGGGGCTGTGAGAAAAAGGTGAAGGGATTGAGAAGTACACATTGGCAGTTACAGAACAGTCATGGGGATGTAAAGTACAGCACAGGGAATAGAGTCAATAATATTCTAATAACTAGGTACAAGGTGTTTTTGATGAAATGTACGTGGGAAATGTTTATAAAAACAGTTTTCTGGCAAGGTGGTAAAGTCAGGTCTGGGCTATTGGAAGTGGAAGAAAAAAGAAAATTTAAAGAACAGGGAAGGAGGGAGACAAAGGTGCCCTGGAAGAACACAGTGCAAGAAGCAGCAAGCTCTGAAGGCGAAGAGGTGACATGTCCCCGTCTGGGTAAGATGAAGGACACTAGGGACTGCTGCCGGACATCTTGCTCTGGATTTCTGCGGCAGCCCTCCCAGAAGGACAGAGAGCAGTCCCGTCAGGTGGAGCCACCGCAAGAAGGCTGAATCGCCCCGGAGCGCCGGCGGCCGGTCCGGACAGGGTTAAGACCATCACCTGCAGCTGAAGTGCGACTCCGATGGGAAGTAGGAAGTGCCGCGCCTGAGCTTCCTGTATAAATAAACGCGCTGCCGCCGCCGCCGCCGCCGCCGCCGCTCCGAGCTGTGTCCCGCGCTCTGCCCCATGCTCTGCACGGCTCCGGGCCCCGCAGCAGCTCCCAAGTGCGGGAGTCGGTCGACCGTAAGTCTCCTCCTACGGCCCGACAGGTCTGGGAGCCCGAGTCCTGTTACAGCCCTGCAGAGTGCAAAGCTGTCAGCTGCAGAGCGCGGAGGGCCAGGGCGAGAACGAATCAGCTCCTCCTCCCCGGTTCCGGAGCAGGAGGCTGCTGAGAAGCCGGCGGCGCAGCTCGCTCGCCAGGTAGGTTTAGCAAGCTTTTAAAAAACTGCAGGCATGGCAAAACAGGAATGGTTTTGGACTAAGGAAAGAAAAGAAAGAAAGAAAGAAAGAAAGGACAGTAAACTACAATGCCTTGGTTTTTTGCTTTATGTGCTGCGTCTAGTGCTTCAACCATACAGAACTGAATTCATTCTGAATGCCTTAAACACCTGTTAACTTTTAAAAATAGATGTCTTGTAAAGGTGAAAAGAAACGAATTTTTACTAAAACAGTCTCTACAGAATATTGGAAAATTCAAGGTTAGATCAAACCTCCCACTGTCTTAAGGGGAGAACAAAAGTTGGCTAACCTCAGATGTTTACCTTCTGTTACTTGGAAATGCATGGCATTATGTTGACACACATAGAGATATGGATATGATGTTGTATTATCCATGGGATCTTGGTCATACATTATGCCTATTATTTTGTCAGGTAATTGTTGATAAAATGAAGTGAAACTCTGGTCTTGTACCGCTATTCTAAATTTTAAGTTAAAATGAAACTGATTTCTGCTGTTTGAGCAGAGAAGAGGTATTTTAGCTGAACTCTTCCAGGGTTCCTTTTGCATTTCTTGTTAGATTTAGTGATTCTGCTGTAAGTCTATTCCTGATGCATGTAATTATCACAGATTTCTCATAATTGAATTCTACTTTCTGGGAAAATGTTCTCTGTCTTCATATTTCCATGATAGTCTCTCATTTTCTTACTTCTTTCTACCTCACAGGTATCTTATCAAAACATTAGCTGGGGCTCCTAATAGGACTGTGTTCTAACTTGGCATTTCTGGATGTTTATTTGAACATAGCCAAGTATGAATTAAAGAAAAATGTATCTAACATTTTTGAAGCAGCAGATTGGGGTTGTCTGAGCAGAAGCAAAAGAAATGAACTTTGAGATGACTCAGTTTTCAGGGTGTGGGTAAGAGGCAGAAGGAACCCAGCCAATCTTCACTGAGTCCTGGCTAATTAAAATCTCAGGCTGCCGCAGCTTTCACTGAGATGAGCCTCATGATCCCTGGTCCTTCATGTTTGCTTCCTCTGATGGCTTCTCCTTTTCCTTACTCTGTCCTCCCTCCCAACCCTAGTCTTTTGCATAGGAAGCAGTCCCTTAAGTACTTCTGGAACTACTTGAGGAGAAGAGAGGGAGAGAAACAGAATGATAGCTATAGCAGGTCCACAGAGCCACTGGGAGAAAATTGTATTAGAAAATCCAAGGTTACATTTTCTTTCACCTCCTCCCTAACTCAAGTACACCTGTGACAGGTATTTTATTCTTTGTAGTCAGCATAAACTGTGAAAAGAAAGGGGGAAAAAAAAAAACTATTTCAAAAGTAATCTTTGACTAATTGTAAACTGTGAACATATACAGAATGTAAAAAAGATACTGAGTTGCAGAATTGGGTTACTTGGGCTTTTTATTTAAAACAAACAAACCAAAAACTCAACCAGAAAACCCCTCAAATGAATCACCCTAGATAACTTGCTCCTGCACTACTACTGTGCTGGAAATGAGGTTTGAATGTGGTCAAACACGGTCTAAACCCAGAGTTTTACAAATATTTACAGTTATCAATGCCAAATATCTTTGTGCTGAGCCCCAAGAACATTGTCAGCATTCAAAAACTCCATTCTCATGAATGGTTTCAGTTCATTGGCAGTTTGAAGGCATCCAGGCTTCCAAACTAGGTCAGTTTAAGACATGTATTTTTTTTTAAATGATAATTAGTTTTTGGGTCTCCCAGATTATGAACCAGGTTTTCTCAGCCAAACTCTATAGCAGAGAAAGAAATTATGCTTTATCTAGAAGGGGAAAAAAAGCTTATTTTATCTATACATTTTATATATATATATATATATATATATATATATATATATTTAACTTTCTGGAAACGATCTTTATCTTCATTCAATAATATGAACACATTTAATCTGAGAAAATATATTTAATTTTTTTTTCTTGAAAAGTAGTTTCAATATTTTTGATGTTCAGAAACATTTGTCAGGACATCAGAATCATTTCTCCATAGTGTTTCTATTGATTTTGGCTTGTGTGTTGCCCCCGGCCTTGATGAATAGCATTGCTTTCTTGTTAAATGAGGTTTGTAGGGTTTGAAATCACCAGTTTGAAGTAGAGGTCACGAATCATGCTGAACCCAGATGTTGATGGAGGAACAAAGTCCAAACAGTTTTGGGACTAAACTTACTTTGTGCAATTGATTATTTTGGATATGGGAAAGGGGCCAACCTGCCCCACAAGTCATGCTGTCCACTTTGGGCTGTGTTGGGTAGGTATCTGCAGCTACTTCTCCTGAGTGCTGCGGACTTTGTTCAGGGATGTCTGCCTTCATTTACAGAAATTCCTGAGCTACAGTAAATTATCAGTATTTTTAGTGTCTGAATTGCTGGAAGTGAATACAGATGAGGAACAGGCCTTTAATATTTTCTCTCTCCCACATTCACTGAGAAGACTTATCTACTATAATATTGAGTGTCTACTGTTTGCCAGGTGCGGAGGATAGAAAGCCTTATAAGATGTGGCCTCTGTCCTGAAGGGATTCGCGTAATCTTGGAAGTGACTTTGGACTAGAGTGGTAGTTATCAATTCATGTTGTTTTACCTGAGCATGAAGAATACCTTGCTGTTTGTCATCTCAACCATCTTTTTTCTCTGATGTTACCTGAGCATTCAGTAATTTTTTTTTCATTTTACGTTACTATTATTTTTTTAAATTTTAATTTATTGTGTTTACATAGATTCTAGTGTCCCCCTTAATGCATCCCCCCTGTGTTCCCCACAACATCCTACTTTCCCCCCTTCCCATAACGCCCTCCCCACTTCCCTCCAGGATTAGCTTTTCTGCTCTCTATAACGCTGTGTTATGTGTATATAATTTCACCAATCTCTTTCCCTTCTCTGACCCCAACCTCTCATCCCCTTTCCCTCTTGTCCCTTTGATCCCGTCTCTGTCTCTATTTTGTTTCTCAGTTCACATTGTTCATTGGATTCCTCAAATGAGTGAGGTCATATGGTATTTTTCTTTCTCTGCCTGGCTTATTTCACTTAACATAATAGTTTCCAGGCTCATCCTTGTTGCAAAAGGTAAGATTTCCTTCTCTTTCATGGTTCCATAGTTTTCTATAGTATGTATGTACCACTGCTTTTTAATCCACTCGTCCACTGACGGACACTTGAGTTGTTTCTATATCTTGGCTATTGTAAACAATGCAAGCATTCAGTAATTTGAAGAGTTATATCATCATCTAAGTTCATTTATTTAATTACTTCAATTTTAATTTTTTTCCACTTTGAGGCATATGTGAGAGGTGTTATATTAATGTTCTATTTTTATTAACTTTGACATTTGCTATTTACTTGGTCAGTGAATACTTCTAAACCTAGTGCATCATACTGTAGGAGTTATTTCAAAGTGGAAAGCGATACATTAAAGACAGTAAAAGTGGCCAATGCTTTTGCAACACAGAATGAGAAACTTCTCATCTATGGTCACATCTCTTTCTTGAATTGAAAATATAACAAACTAAATGAAATGCACTTTTCTTATTCATAGCTGGAGATACTTCTGATCACTTGGCTTGCAGTGTCTATTGAAGCACATACTTGGAAAGCCATGTCTCACTGGTTTCTAATTCTTCTGCAGTCATGAGTTTGAGTCCTATATCTTTAGTCAACTGGTTCTTTGTCTTTCTTGGAAAGACAGAACAAGACATCTGATTTCTCTTTTTGCTGGACTTGTGGCTAAAGCTGTAAACCCACAAATTGTCTAGTGTATGATTACATGAAACTAATTGTTGACAAGCTCTTCAACTAGCTTACTCTTTATATGTGGGGGACAGGGTTTAATCATGTCTACACCCCTTGCACCTAACACTTATGGAATTCAGTTCTTTGTGGGTTTTGTTTCCTGCATTATTGGTTCCTTAAGAAACTGATTTGGCAAAGACATAGAAAAATATACACCCTGTACTTTACTTAGTTGGGATGGAGAAGATTCTTCTTCCAAACTGGTTTTAAATTTGTTTCTAATTAAAATTTCTATATGCAACTTCTAGCTTTCACAGGAGAGGGTAATATATACATATGTTTTTGTTCATTCGGAGAAAATATTTTAATTAGATTATTTGTGCTTTAGTGACTGTAGTTTGCTGCTAACGTCATGACCCAAGAAATCAGCCCTTCTCTTGATCTATAGACCTTTCTGAAATAACACTTCTTCTTGATCTGTTGATTACATCATTCTCTGACCTGCCTTTATGTGGCATTTCTTCTTGCTTCTGAGCTTGTTGTTATGCTAGGCAGGGGGGAAGAAAATTATTCAGCAGGGCTTTTTGAATTGTGGGAAGCAAGGGAACTGTTGATTAAAAAAGGAGTGGGCAGGGCACATTGTGATGTCAAGGAGGGAGCTAACATGATGAATGTAAAATTACAGTGCCAAAAACATCATTGACCTGTTATTCTCAAATTCACCTCTGTCTTCTTTGATATGTTTTTTTATTGTTAGGAAAGCTCAGAGTGGATTTCCTCCTCTTGGGCCTTACCCTGTTGTGGTAATGAGAACATGGAAAAAAGAAATATGTTTTTTAGAAAAAGGATCAGCTTTTTGCCAGTGTTAAAACTTGACATCCCAGGTGCTCAATACTTTTAAGATTTAGAGTTAGCTTATCACAGTGTCATGTCCTTTGTTGGCCATGATCTCATATTTTTTTCCATATATTTTACCTATATATTTTGTAGGAAAAAATATAAACATTAGATTTTATTATTCTCATAAAAAATTGTAACTGTATGTGGTGACGGATGTGTTAACTAACTTTATTATGATAATCATTTCACAAAATATATATGTGAAATCGTTATGTTGCATAACTTCAATTTACATGATATAATGTATCAATTATATCTCAATGAAGCTGGAAAAAAAAATCTTATTAAAATGCTTGTAACAGACTGTATTCATACCCTAATTTCAAATAGCAATGAGACTGTCTAGAAAATAGTTCCTGCTAATATTTAAGATGCCCATCCTAATGGAGTATCTGTCCTTTTCACCCACATAACAAATTAAGAGACATATTAGCAAATCAGTTCCATTTTAGACCATGATGGTTTTCAAGTTACAAAGTTATAATCTTATTGCCATTCTGGAAACCGATGAGATGAAGATGTTAAAACTAAGGAACTAAAGAGGAGTTTGTTTTTCATTTCTTGATATCCTCTAAATGAAGCTTTGAAACAGTGGGAAAGAAAACAGAAATTCCCTTTTATCTCATGGGGCACATGTGTTTTTTGACAATGCTATCTTACAAAGCCTGAGTAGGTGAATATTTACATCTATCATATCTAAGAATTAAACATTTCTTGGATTTGTTTATTCTAGAGAATATTTTCTAATCTATTTCTTTTTCAATAATGACAGTGTCCTATGTACGTTGCCATGTATCTATTCATTGGCCTTGAGCACTGTTCTTATACAAAATAATTAAATATGTATAAAATATTTAATTTAAAATTATTTGCTTCCTGAGAATCTCTCTCACCATCCAAGGGAACACTTCAGCTATACCTTCCCACCACCTACCCTTCCTAAAAACACTTCCCTTTCTTAGCCCTCTCTGGTAGTCATGTATTCATATGTTTTATTCCACCTACCTCACAGGGATGACTCTGTGTCTCGCATGGCTATGTAAACATTTTGAGAGTATTCGTATATCTCCCCTCTGTTTTGTCCCTTGTTCTTGAATAACTCTTAGACTTTCAAAATGCAGCCTGGAACTAAGTCCTCAGCACAGATCAACTGGAATTTTACATACATTAATATTCTGTTACATCAGTCATATCCAGTTGATTCATTTTGGTAGCTTTCTATTTCTCTTAGTTTCTTTAACTGTGCTTTATCAATTTATGTAAGTTATAAAGTTTTTACAGAATGCTGTAAAAATTCCTAAATAACTAGATAATAAGCATCCTAGTAAAGCATTATTCTTTGCAAACACATTATCTTTTTTGTGTAGTGGAATAACTACTGTGATTTTAGGTAGTGCAACAGTCATAAATACATTAGTTAAAAATACTTTGAGGCTCTCGCCAGCTGGCTCAGTGGATAGAGTTCCAGCCTGGTGTGCTGACGTCCCAGGTTTGATCCCAGTCAGGGCACACATGAGAACCGACCATCTGCTTCTCTCCCCCTTCTCTCCCTCCCCCTTCTTTCCCTCTTCCTCTCTCACAACCAATGGCTGGTTTGAGCATCAGCCCCAGATGCTGAGGATAGCTTGGTTGGTCTGAGTGTCAGCCTCGGGTGCTGAGGATAGCTTGGTTGATTTGAGCATGGCCCCAATTGAGGGTTGCCAGGGGGATCCCAGTTGGGGTACATGCAGGAGTTTGTCTCTCTATCTCCCCTCTTCTCAGAAAAGAAAAGAAAAAATACTTGAATGTTGGCCCTCCCACCCTCTATGTTTTTGGAGCAGAGTGCTTTTTCAGGCAAATTCCTTATACATCCTGTGCTTCTAACACTGCTTCTGAATTATCCTTCTTTGGCAATTCCAATGAAAATACATGAGATAAGTGGCTTTCCTGTTCTTTCCTATCAGATAAGTACTTGCTTCTCATATAATGAACACTCTTAGAGCAAGAGACACTCATAGAGTAGATGGAACTGCTGATTCCCCTTTTCTGGTAATTTAGTGCAAAATCAGATGTTTTTTCTTCCTTGCATGCTCCAGCCATTCTGTCCTATTCTGGGATTAGCTACAGTTAAGCAAGTGATACTTTTACAATTTGGGTGAAGTCTGCCCCTCATGACCCTACCATAATTCTACCACTGACTTTCCAAAATTTAAACCTGAAGGCAACTATCATCTATTCATCTTTTTTCTTCCCTCCCTCCCTTCTTTCCTTCCTTCTCTCTCTCTCTCTCCTCTCTCTCTCTCTCTCTTTCTGTATTTCTTTATTTTGTGACAGACAGAGAGAGGAACAGAGAGAGGGACAGATAGGGACAGACGGGCAGGAAAGGAGAAAAATGAGAAACATCAATAAAACGTGAAGTATGAGGCAAAACAAGTTGAGCAAGAATGAGTTATAGAGTCTCGAGAAGGAAAACTTTTTTGCAAACTGGAAGGGAGTGGTGAACTGTCAGTGTACGTATGAGCATGTGATCTTGTGAAAGGTTCAGGAGGAGCTGTGAATGGTCGCCAGTTTTCCTATGGGCACCCCCTCTGATTCTCATGCCATTTACTAATAGTTTGGGTAGGGGGTAAGGTTCTACTATTGGTGGTTTCCTGTTGTGGAGACTGGAACATCTTAATAAAACATAAATGAAGAAACACTAGGACATGGTGGAGCCAGCCATTCCCAAACATCTCAAGAGCAAGAGAACTTATTAGACAATGTCAGGATTCTCCTGATTATTGCTTGAAGAGCTCTATTTCTAATCAATCAGTGGTGAAAGGATTTTTTATTTGATATTTTTCTTTTATGAAGTCATTCATTTTTTATTTTATTTTATTTTTTTTTTGTATTTTTCTGAAGCTGGAAACGGGGAGAGACAGACTCCCGCATGCGCCCGACCGGGATCCACCCGGCACGCCCACCAGGGGGCGACGCTCTGCCCACCAGGGGGCGATGCTCTGCTTCTCCCGGGCGTCGCTCTGTTGTGACCAGAGCCACTCCAGCGCCTGGGGCAGAGGCCAAGAAGCCATCCCCAGCGCCCGGGCCATCTTTGATCCAATGGAGCCTCAGCTGCGGGAGGGGAAGAGAGAGACAGAGAGGAAGGAGAGAGGGAGGGGTGGAGAAGCAGATGGGCGCTTCTCCTGTGTGCCCTGGCCGGGAATCGAACCCAGGACTTCTGCATGCCAGGCCGACGCTCTACCACTGAGCCAACCGGCCAGGGCCTGAAGTCATTCATTTTTATAATATTCACTATTGATTTTACTCGAGTAAAAACCAAAGGGCTGGCTTTCTTTTTTCTTTTTCATTATTTTTTTAAGTGAGAGGAGCGGAGATGGACAGACAGACTCCCCTGCATGTACCCCGACCAGGATCCACCCAGCAATCCCTGTCTGGGGCCGATGCTTGAATCAGTTGAGCTATTGCTGATGCACTTGTACCAACTGAGTTATCCTCAGTTCCTGGGGCCTATGTTAGAACCAGTCAAGCCACAGGCTACAGAAGAGGAAGAGGGAGAGAAGGGGGAAAAGGAGGGGAAGAGAAGCAGATGGTTGCTTCTCTTGTGTGCCCTGACTGGTAATTGAACCTGGGATGTCTGTTATGCTGGGCCAACGCTGTATCCACTGAGCCAACTGTCCAGGGCCAGGGCTGGTTTTCAAATTGTGTATGGTGAAGGCTTCAGCTGCTATGATGGTGCCTGGAAGGCTGCAGAGGGAAAGGCCAATGGGACCTGGCCTGGGTCTCCCAGCATTGCTTCAACCAGCATTCATCTACCTTATCTCTTATACAGGGGTGGTTTACTTAAGACTCTGTTTTCAGCCCTGGCCGATTGGCTCAGTGGTAGAGCATCGGCCTGGCGTGCAGGAGTCCCAGGTTCGATTCCCAGCCAGGGCACACAGGAGAAGCGCCCATCTGCTTCTCCACTCCTCCCCTTCTCCTTCCTCTCTGTCTCTCTCTTCCCCTCCCGCAGCCAAGGCTCCATTGGAGCAAAGTTGGCCCGGGTGCTGAGGATGGCTCCATGGCCTCTGCCTCAGGCGCTAGAATGGCTCTGGTTGCAACAGAGCAATACCCCAGATGGGCAAAGCATCGCCCCCTGGTGGGCATGCCAGGTGGATCCTGGTCGGGTGCATGCGGCAGTCTGTCTGACTGCCTTCCTATTTCCAACTTCAGAAAAATACAAAAAAAAAAAAGACTGTTTTCATAAAATTCCATTGCTTTAAAAACATATGGAAGGCATTACTTTTGGGAATTGGGGTTATTGTACACAGAAAAATAAATCACTTCTTTTTTGAGGCATTATTTTGGATTGTGCACAGCTCAGAGGGATGAAATATACAACTTCTTTCCTCTCTTTCACTGAGTCACAAGTACTGCCTCATTTGGAATGCTTGGAATTTTTTTAACACATCTCTGATTTATAAAAGTTTTTATGTCATAAAATATTTTTATAAATAAATATATTTTTAAAATTTATATATGTTTAAACCATTTTATTGAGGTATGATTGACAGACAAAAAGCTAATCATATTTAATGTATGCAACTTGATGAGTTTGGAGATAAGTATACAACCATGGAACATCATAAAGCCTGTCATTCAGAATACTGTATTGTATATTTAAAAATTTGCTTGGAGGGTTCTTATAACACGCACAAAATCATGATAAATAAAGAGCATCAGGAGGAAACTTCTGAGAATGATGGATATATTTATGTAACTCACAAACTAAGGAGTAAAAACATGGATACAGTAAAAGACAAGAGTAAAAACTTAAGAACATGGTAAGAGATAAGATTATGTTTCGGATAGCCTTGATTAATGCAATTGCTAGTTCTGCCTTCCAAAGAAGGCTATTTCTGCAATATACCTTCTAAAAGGTATTGAATTATATCTTCATGTTTTAGAACATTAAAAATTTGGCCTGTTTAATGTCTCCTTCTAAAAAAGTAGTATAGTTTGAGACTGAGGACTAATTGACTTTCTTGAAGAATACCTAGATCTCTTGCTAGATGGAAACAACAGGGCTTGCTGTGTCTATTCACAACAGCGTTCCCCAGATGGGCTCAAAAGTATAACTGACATTTGTGGGGTGGGATGGTTCTGGCCTGTGTCATTTCCCATCTTCCCCTCTCAGGAAGCATTTACAGGCTACATTTCTTCTTGTTGTTTGACTTGGGATTTATCTTTTTTTTTCCAGGGTAGGGGAGGTAGTTCAGAATATGTTGTGTGAACATGTTAGGAAGACAGAGATGAGAAGATAGCAGTTGGGGGAGATGGACGAGCCTCTGTATTCTGTGGGGAGTTTTGGAGAAACAAATGGGTGATAGTTTTTTCTAGGCATAAACTGGGAAGAGTGGGGAGATAAAGTCATTCAATTTTACCCTTAATTTACCTGAAAGAGATTTTTTTAAAAAACTTCAAAATCCTGAATTTGATATACAGGTTGATTTGAATTTAATTTACTCTTGGATGATTACTCATTCATAGTTAATTGAATAAAAACACTATGTCTTGAACCTTATTGTATCTTTCCCAAGAAGTATCATATTGGAAGCCAATTATTCATTAGCATTTTATTTATTTTTTAAGTCAAGTCTACTACTACCACTCAAAAGTATGTGAAAAACCTTGAATACTTCACATTACTAGAGTTAGTAACTGTTGACTATTTCTGGTATGACAAAAGAAAGGCAGTGCAGTTAGATAAAATTTTTTTTCCCCAACTGATCCAATTTGTTCTTCTCTACATTGTTTTAATACTTTTATACCTATATGTTGAGACTTATGCTACTGTGGGGCTATGTAGCAAATGCTGAACATGTAATTTCTTTTGTCCAAAAATTGGGAGGAAAAATTCTGGTTCTCCAGGGAGAGAGGGTATTCACAACTATTTCTATGGCAGAATTTGTTAGAATTGGCCTTACTCTTATTTATTTATTTATTTATTTATTTATTTATTTATTTATTTATTTATTTTTGACAGAGTCAAAGAGAGAGTCAGAGAGAAGGACAGACAGGGACAGACAGGAAGGGAGAGAGATGAGAAGCATCAGTTCTTCATTGCAGCACCTTAGTTGTACATTGGTTGTTTTCTCATATGTACCTTGACTGGGGGTGGGATGGGGTTGGGTTGGGTGGGGGTGGCTACAGCAGAGTGAGTGACCCTTTGCTCAAGCCAGTAACCTTGGGCTTCAAGCCAGCAACCTTTGGGCTCAAGTCAGTGACCATGGCGTCATGTCTATGATTCCACGCTCAAGCCAGTGACCTTGCGCTCAAGCCTGATGAGCCTGCACTCAAGCCAGTAAACTCGGTTTTTCAAACCTGGGTCCTCTGCATCCCAGTTCGATGCTCTATCCATTGCGTCACCGCCTGGTCAGGTTTGCCTTACTCTTAAAATAGTAAGTTCTTTAGGATTTTGCTTTTATTTAATTAAAGCAGGGGTCCCCAAACAGCCCATTGAGGTCATTTATCCGGCCCCCGCCACACTTATGGAAGGGGCACCTCTTTCATTGGTGGTCAGTGCAGTACTGGAGTACTGTATGTGGCAGTGCCACAAAGCACAGCGTTGCTCCCTACAGTACTTTTTCTGGTGACACGGGACACACGGAAGTGTGTCATATCACTTGTTACGGCTAGCAGTGACAAATAGGGAACCGGATATTGACCATCTCATTAGCCAAAAGCAGGCCCATAGTTCCCATTGAAATACTGGTCAGTTTGTTGATTTAAATTTACTTGTTCTTTATTTTAAGTATTGTATTTGTTCCCATTTTGTTTTTTTACTTTAAAATATGTGCAGTGTGCATAGGGATTTGTTCATAGTTTTTTTTTTAATAGTCTGGCCCTTCAACGGTCTGAGGGACAGTGAACTGGCCTCCTATGTAAAAAGTTTGGGTACCCCTGAATTAAACCATTAAATTTCTTGATGTGATGTGAACTGAATATGCAGGCAGATAATTTTCAGTTATTTTACCTCTTTTAAAGATATTCTGAATAAAAATCTAGGGGAAATACTTTAGTTACACTTTTTATTTTTCAGTGTAGAAATATCCCTTTCTATAGTTATGCTATACATGGAGACAAATCTTATTTTTGTACAATCAGAGTGAACTTATGAAAGCTGTAGTCAAGGACTTCCTGTCTCTCGCTCTCTTTCTCTCTCTCTCCCCCTTCCTATTCCTATGCATGCTACATCCACAAAATATTCACTGGTGAGGCAGCTCTGGTGTAATGGACCAGGTTTGGCTTCAGAAGATGGAAGTTTCAGTTTTGCTCTGCTATATTCAAAAAGAACTTTGGCGGATTACTTAATTCCTTAGGACCTCAATTCATCTATAAAATGAAGGAAATAATCATCATGGTTGTAAAAGAATAAATGAAATTTTGCATATGAAGGAACACAATGCTAACACTTCACTGAGATTTTTTTTATTGGAATAAAATATACATAAAAGTTAATATTTCATCCATTTTAAGTGTATCTTTTAGTGGCATTAAGTATATCTACATGTTGTGTAACTATCACACTATTTCCAGAATTTTTAATCTTTAAACAGAAATTCTGTGCTCTTTTAAAAATAACTCCCCATTCCCCATTCCTCCAACTCTTAGTAACCACCTTTCTGCTTCCTGTTTCTATAAATTTGACTGCTGTAGGCATCACATATAAGCAGAATCATATATTTGTCCTTTTGTCTCTAGCTCATTTCACTTAGCATAATGTCTTCAAGTTCATCCATGTTGTAGCATATGTTAGAATTTCAGCTCTTTTAAAGGCTGAATAATATTCCATTTTATGTGTTTAAATAACATTTGGTATATCCATTCATCTGTTGATGGACATTTAGATTGTTCCCATCTTGTAGCTAATGTGAAAAATGCTGCTGTGAACATTGGTGTACAAGTATCTGTTTGAATCCTTTTTTTTTCCAGTTTTTTGGGGCGTACAACTAGAATTGGAATTGCTGGGTCATATGGTAATTCTTTGTTTAACTTTTTGGGTGACATGTTATTTTTAAGTATTTTTGGAATCTATTGAATTGGTTGTAGTGGTGTGACTACCACATGGAGTGTTTGTTCATATGGTCATTTAATTCCCATAGTTTACATAATCTGAGCCAGGACAGTGAAGCCACCTGAAATTTCAGGATTCCAGGAACACCTTGACAAGGTAGCAAGCTTTGTAGCCCATGGTTCTCAGAAATGCATTCACTGTACGCCTAGAGATTGAGGGTGAGGGTTTGCTCTGTTGATGCCAAAATATGTTGATTAAACAATAGGTGCATCAGTGATATATTTTCTGCTTTGCATCTTAATGCAGGGTTTGAGGAGACTGCAGACACTGAAGACAGGCTGAGGGGCTCAGTTGGTGGGCTGCATTATCCCACCATGACTGCTGAAAATCCGATGCCTGGAAATCTGCCTCTAGCTCCTCTTGTCACTTGCAAACTCTGTCTGTGTGAACAGTCTTTGGACAAGATGACCACACTCCAGGAATGCCGGTGCATCTTTTGTACAGCTGTAAGTTTTCCTTGATGCTTTCATCGTGAGAAAACACAAAAGGAAGAACTGTAAAGGTATAGGACACATTTCTCTGGCTTACTGCGAAACCACATGTGCTGCAGTATGACCCTGTTCTGGAGAGCAGTTACACATTTGGACCTTTTTCCAAATAGTATCTGGAATGATAAATTCTGTATTTATTGTTATTTAAGAAATTTATTTGTTGCAGAGTTTTTCTCTCCTTAAAGTTCTAGCTAAGAAACAAAATAGAGACATTTTTAACATGCCTTAGTTAACTATCATCTGTAAGAAGCTCATGGAGTATTTTTAATGATGGAGAAATTAGGTAGTAATTTACTGAATTTTCTTTCATATATTTTCTCATCTCCTACAAGTACATGGTATACAATTGTTTTTCTTTGTCATATCTCCTGTTTGTTTTTCTTTTCCTATTTTCATAATTTGCTGAAGGCTGCTTATTCCTCACAATAGAGAAATGCTGTAAATCTCCAGGCATAGTTGACACTTGGTATCAATGCCCATGACCTTTATTGCATGTTTCCCTACAGATTAGTTGGCTAAGAGGTGTCAAGCTAGAAAACAGACTGATGAGTTCAAAGTGACTATTAGGAGTGTGAGACCAGGTGGTCCTATTCAAATTTTCATTTCATTCAAACATTTTCTGAGCTTCTACTATGTGCCAGGCATTCTGCTGAATGCTGGGAATATGAAGAAGAACAAGATGCTCCCCACAGGGAAGATGGACACATTGAAGGCGCTCTAGGGGAGCCTGGGGAAGTCAGGGTGGTTAAATGCGCATCCCACAGGGGATCTCAGGGCCTGGTGCTGGGGAGGGGAGGGGAAGGGAGGGAATGGAGGGCATCTTGCTAGCAGTGGTCTCCCAGCTGAGGCTTTCAACAGGAGATTGCAAACTGATGCTCATGGACTATGTCCTGCCTCAGTACATTTTTTTTTGGGGGGGGGAATTGGAAAATTTAGAGTAACAAATTTTATAAATTTTTCATGACAGAATGAAAAAGTAGTAAGATATAGCTACTCTGGGCCTCTAGTCACGGGCCCAGAAATAGATGATCCTTCCTCTGGGTATGTACCTGTCTCTCTCCTGTATGTATTTGAATCAGCTGCACTTTAAAACTAAGAATGGGTTGGTGAAGACAGGAAGAGTGCTGGCATCTCAGTGTGGTAGAGGAGGGTGTGAGGCAGTGTTTCCCAACCTTTTTTGTGCCATGCCCCACCTTAACCTTTCTAAAATTTTTATGTCCCCCCCCATGTAACATACATAATTTTTAACATTAAAAAATTGATTTGTTCACTTAATAAACATAAATGATAGGTTCTAGGAAGAAATCACTATGAAATTGTTGACAAAACTCAGTAAGTAAAATTTCAAAACATATAATGAAAAACAGAAATTTAAATTCCAAATAATTTTAATACAGATTTTTCTATATTAATTTATTATTTTAATTTAGTGTGATCCTTGCGCTTGATGCTTGCTGCACAGAGATTTTATATTAGGTTCAATTTGGTTAGCTTTAGTCTCAAGTCTCCACGTTGTGTTATATCCAGCCGATTTCTTTTTTTTACCAGTAAATCATTTATAGCACTAAATCCACATTCAGCTAAAAATGAAGATGGAAACGGTAGCAATAGTTTTCTTGCACATTTGGTTGAATTTGGGTATTTGATTTCTGTTTTCTCACAAAGTAAAGCTTTAACTGACTCATCATTTTGCAATTCTGCGAGTTCTTGATACTGCATATTTGATATATCAGACAAATCCACTAACATTGGCTGCATCATCCATGTTGGGAAAACAATTTGTTTTAAATCAGAAAATCTTTCTTTTAAATCAGCCGATAGAATATTCAAGTGATTGACAATAACAAGTAAAGTGGTATCAGTTACTTTACATTTTTGGAGCCAACGAAACTATTTAAAGTTTTTGTTGTTAATATGTTCTGACATAACTCAATATTGGTAATGAAACCAAATATCTTTGCTTTTGCATCGACAAGAGTTTTATTTGTTCCTTGAAGTTGCTTATTTAATATATTTAGTTTTTCAAAGATATCGGCTAAATAACTCACAAACGCTTTACCATCTATTTGTTAACAGATACTTCATTTCAGGTTTGTCACTTAAAAAATCACTAAGAGTATCAAACAGTTCCATAAATCTTTTCAAACAGTTTCCTTTAGATAGCCATCTTACTTCAGTATGAAGTAAAAGTCTCACATGGTCTTCATTTTGTTCTTCACAAAATAGCTTGAAAAGACGCTCACATTTGGCACTAGCTTTAATAGCATTAACACACTTTATTACTGTATGTAATACTTCATTCAGAACAGGCGAGATGTTTTTAGCTACCAAGTTTTCCCTATGAATAACACAATGCACAAGAATCATTTCTGGATTCGCATCTTTCATCAATTTTAAGCAGCCATTTTTCTTGCCCATCATATTGGGAGCACCATCTGCAGCACAAGATGTTATATTTTTCATTGGTATATCATTGACATCTAAGTAGTTTTTCAGCTTATTATATATATCTTTGGAGGTAGTGGTGCTTTCTAATCTTTTACAGAACAACATTTCTTCAGCAAAATGTCCTTTATCAATATATCTTACGTAAGTTATCAATACTGCCTCACTGTCTCTCAAAGTTGATTCATCCATTTGCAAGGAGAATTTTCTTGTTTTCAGCTTTTCAATAAGTTGTTTTTCAATATCCTCACTCATTTCATCTATTCTTCTGCTAACAGTATTGTCACTGAGTGGCATAGCTTTTACATCTTTGTCATCTTTTTCAAGAACCGTTTTAAGAAATGCTGATATTGACGGTTTTATTAAATTCTCTCCTATAGTGTGATTTTCTCCAGTTTTAGCGATGAATAAAGAAATTTGATAACTAGCCTCAAGAACACGATTATTAGTTGAAGTATGAGCAGAAAATAGAGACTTTAATGTTGTTCTTTCTTCAAAATTTTTCTTTAAAGTTTTAAAGTAACTCAAATTGGAATTAATATGAGCACTATGTTTCGCCTTCAAATGCGCCTCAAGACGACCTCGTTTTATTGATTCGTTGGTCAAGCATTGCTGGCATAAAAGACAAAAAGGAATCCGCTCATAGTGAACAGCGGGTATGAACCCAAATTTTAAATATTCCTCCGAATATTGACGAGTTTTTTTCTTGCTTGCACCACTCATTTTACTATGGGCTATAAGAAATAAAAATAAGATCAATTAAAAACTAATATTAAAATATGTGTTAAAATATATTCAATGTGACATAGAGTAAACGTATACTAAAAATTCATATTTATTTAAATGTATATAACACATTTACTACACTACCACCGCAAATCAAAAGGTATCTATATTTTTTCCACTTGACAAAATTTTCTGGAAAGTTATGCTTCTAAAATTAAAATTGTCGTGCATGCACTATTATAGCTCCAATAATATTTATAAAATATTATTGCTTTCTAGCCCCTATGCAAGAAGTACTTAATAAAGAGTTTAATATTGATAAAAATAAAATCAAATACTTACCAATTATATCTATACAATATATATGTATATTTATTAAATAAACGAGCTTTTACAACAGTTTTGACTGACACTTATTTCAAGTTAACACCAACTGAATGATGTGAAACACTACAGAAGTTGCGATGGGCCAATTAGGTGAGAATAACTGCGTTGTTTAGCGAGTTTTTAAAACGTCCGGGGTTCCCCGCGGCAGACGGCAAGCTCTGCGGTGAACCCAGGGCGAAGTTTACTTGACGACGCCAATCACCCAGTTGATATTTTGGTCTCGTCAAACGAAATTATACTTAATAATTATTTACCACAATTATTTAAGAATTGCATTTTTTGTTAAATTTGGCACTGATATCTAGCATTGCATTTAAATAGCCCGGGGCGAGAGAGTTAAAGTCGTGTGGAGTCTATTTTCAAATTGCCCCCCTTAACTATCGAATTGCCCCCCTGTGGGGCGTGGCCCCACATTGGGAAACACTGGTGTGAGGCCTAAATTCAGTACTTATGTTTGTCTTTGCTTGGTCGGCCTTGTATGAGCAGACTGTTAATATTTATTATACAGTCAGTACAGTGATCGCTAGACAAATGAGGGTTTAATGCCCTGGCTTGTGAAGGAAATTGAATAGTTTAGTTACAGTAATCAGTGGTTAAATTAAGGGGAATAAGAAGAAAGGAATCTTTTAGGAAGTAGAATCATTTATTAAGAGACATATTTATTACTAAGGTTTAATAAGCATTATTTTTTTAACAGACAAGGTGAAATAAAATTGATTTCATATTTCTTTGGTACATTAATCAATATGGCACATTTTCAAGCTAGTTCATACCAATTTTCTTAAAAAAAATTTTTTTTTTGATTGGGAGTTAGGGTGGGGAGAAACCTCAGCATGGCTTTCAGGTGAAAAGAAAAGGGACTGCAATCTTTTTCTTCTGTTCTGGACTCTAGGATCCAAAGATGGCAAAAGTAGTATTGTTTGTTCATTCATTCAACAGAAATCTAGTGAGCAGCATCTCTATGTCAGGAACTGTTCTAGACACCAGGACTTATCAGTTAGGGAAACAAAGCCCAGCAGAGATCCTTACTGTTATGAAAGCAAGTTATACAGCAAACAATAAACATAATGAACAGGTAAGTTATAAGATTGAGTAATAAAGGCTTAGAAAAAAAGCTGAGAAGGAGACTAGGCATGCAGAGCGAGGGGTATGTTATAGTTCAAGTAGGTGGTCAGGAGAAAGTCTCACTAAGTGATGTTTGTCCCAGTTCTTTCTTGTCTTGTCAGCGTGTGTTACTTTATAGTAAGTGAGGAAATGGCCTTATCGTCTTTGGGTTCCTTGGTCTTGCTTTGTTTCCGAATGCTATGCTTCAGAAATGGTTATTCCTCTGACTTTTTCCTCATATGTTTCAGACTCTGACTGATCCTTGAAACAAATGAATGAGAAGCACCATTTGGTTCAAGGCAAGATGGAAATTTTTGTCCAAGTATTACTGATGTTTAAAAACAGGATATGGAATTCGGTTTTTGCTATGAGATGTAGCAGTGAGCAATTCAAGTGTGTATGTCAACATTGGGTAAGGAGTACACAAGCAAAAGTTGTCTTTCCTATTCACCAGGAGCTGACACTGACATATCGTGTCGGGAGATCTTGGTTCCCAGTTTAAAACGTCACAACCACTTCTCATTTCTCCTTCAGCAATTTAGAGGGATGAGTTAGTATAATCAGATTATTCTGTCATCTAGGTTCATACTTCCTTATTATTGGGGAGTGCTCAAAAGCAGAAAGTCAAATGGCTTGTTGTTTTTGGTATCCCTCCAACTTTGGAACTTTTTGTATGCGTAAACATTAACCTTGCATGGCTTCCTGGTACCCGTCTTCTGTGATCTGCCACGATAGTAAGCTGCATGTGTTTGATTTTATGTTAGTGTCTGCAAATTTGCAGTTGATACCAGACTCATCTGAAATACTACTATAGCTTGTTATGGTTGGAGCTTTTATTTCTTTTTTCCTAAAAAAACGTTTTAAAATGTATCTAATCCTCCCAGATATTAATTTGCCCTCACATTAAAGCTGTCAAATATGTTTGTGTTTTCAAGGCTGGAAAGAAATTTGTGACTTTTTTCTTAAAGATTTTATTTACTGATTTTTTAGAGAGTGGGGGTGGGGTTGGGGAGAGAGAAAGAGAAGGAGGGGGAGGAGTGGGAAGCATTAATTCCTAGTAGTTGCTTCTTCTGAGTGCCTTAACTAGGCAAGTGCTAAGTTTCGAACCAGCAACATTGGCATTCCAGGTCAACACTCTGTCCACTGTGCCACCACAGGTCAGGCTTGTGACTTTTTTTAAATCATGCCATATACTAGTAATTTCCAGCTTGAAATATGATTGGATGACATCTCCCAGTTATTGGCTGGGAAAGACCATGTATTTAAAACAGTTTTGCTAAGATGTTCCTCTCTCCCCCCCATTAGGGAAATGTTCAAATGTAATGATCCTCCTGCTAGATATTGCTCCATACTTATATATTTTCATAGATTTAATCAAGCTCTTTATACATTCTGTCCTAGTCCTGTTTTCTCTAAGATGAATCCCTGGACATTTGTGGGGAGGTTAAATTCTTTTTGTTTCCAAGGTTGTTGTGGTCTGGGAGTGCAGAATGGACAGATATGGGTGTCTGACTTGCCCACTGGCTCCAGGACCTCCAGCTCTGTGAGACAGAGATGCATTTTGAATAAAGTGTTCCATGCTCAAATTAACTTGGAAATGGTATGTTCTCTATTCCTCTCTTGGAGGGACCTAATGTATATTTGCATTTTAGAGGCTCTGTAAATCTTGTGGTTAAGAGGAAAGCAAGGAGACCCTTTTTAACTTCTTCCAAAGCGTTTCCATTTGATCATACTACCTTGTTTAGTGGGATACCTATTAATTTTCCTATAACAAGGGTTCTGAAGAATGCTTCTTTAAATTAATCCATGTAGGCAATTCTTGATTTAAATGACATCTAGATAAAGGAATGTGAACATTGTTTTAAATACTCCATCAGTATATCGAGTTTCTTTTTAAAGGAAATGTACTATGTTCTATTTGTGAAGATGGTTTTTGTTAAACTGTTTGCTCAGCTTTATATACAGAAGAAAATGTAATATAAAGCAAGGGAAACTGAATTTACAGGACCAAAGTGGGTGTAGCTCTCATGAGCATGACTGAAGTTATAAGTCATAGGTGTATTATGGAGATAGACAGGTTGATATTTGGAAGTTATGGCAAGAGGTGTTTCAAAATTACTTGTTTTTGTAATTGAAGGTGTTTTTAGTTTCTCAGGGATGTTAGTCTGCTAATGATATGCAAAAAGTCTCTGTCTCTCTCTCTCTCTCTGTGAATTTAAATAACCCAAATATAAAAATTCATATTTTGCTTTTCTGGCTTCTGCAACACATGTTTTCAGATCATACCACACAATTATAATTAAAGTAAAAGAAGAAAAATTTATAAAAGTCAATTATCAAAGGAGGGCAGATTGTCTGTTTGCTCCCTTGTGAGCAATATTTGCCTCTTTGATTTATTTTGGAAGCTATTCCTGTCAGCCATGAATTAAAGGATAATGAAAACACAGTTGTTGCTTGTTTTTATAACCTAGATAATTTCACCTGAAAAGAGTTGGTATATTTACCTTTCAGATTAAAGACAGGATGTGCTGAGCAAAAAGAAAATTAAGTCCAGCCATATTCTTGCCTTTTTCCCATTACGTTTTTTTGGCTCAAAATAGTTAGAACTCCTTTTACTATTCATTTCTCTGGGCCAAATGGATTTTCCAATGTTTAAAATAGTGAGAGGAAATATAAAAGTTTTCAACCAAGCCCCTCTTTTCCTTGGGGCCTGTTGTGTGACCTTTAAGAACAGCCCACATATGGCCTGAGACACATTTCAGTTTGGGAAGATTAGCAGCGTGCTCAGATGCACACGTGCTTATGTATACTTGTGACTTGTATATACTTGCACTCCCACGTAGTTGGTAACTTTCCGATGAAGCAAAGAACCTACAATGGGATTCTGATTTCTGGATTCTGATATCTGAATTAGGAGAAAGGAATGCCATTTTTCTACTTCCACCTCCGTCTTCTCTCGCAGTGTAGCATGGTGATTAGGAGTGAAGATAGCCCTGGTGCTGGATAGCTTGGTTGGTAGAGCATTGTCCCGAAGCACAGATGTTGCTGGTTCAATACTCGGTCAGGGCTCATACAGGAACAGCTCAATGTTCCTGTCTCTTTGTCTTTCTCTCATTGCCTCTCTCTAAAATAAAATAAATAAAATGAAGTGGATTTTTTTTTTGTTTTTGTTTTTTTAAAGAGTAAAGATAGAGAGCTAGGAAGACCCAGGCTCAAGTTCAGGCTTGGTCATTTGATAGTGTGTGACTTTAGGTAAAAATCTTTGGCTTTTCTGAACTTGAATTTTGTCACCTGTAAGATGAGGAAGGTCAGGGATGAGAATGCCTATCAGAGTGTTGTAGGAGGCATCAAATAGAATTTCAGTAAAGCAGCTAGCACAGTGCTAAGGCCCGAGTAAATGGCTTTGTTATTCCTTTCTATACTATGTTCTACCAGGATACTGAACTGTTCTGTTTTTCAAAAATGTTCTAGAGAAAGAAAATCCTATAAAAAAACTTGTTTGGCTTTCTCATTAGCCTTTTATATAAAGGAAGTTATATAGGTGGTTTCAACCTTACTGCTATTCTGAAACACCCAGAGGCTAGCAATTAGGATAGAGAGAAATTTCTGTTTGATTTCTTTAAAGAGAGACAAATGGTTGGGTGTTTCAACTGAAGATCTTGAAGTAGGATTTATAGGAAGAAACAAACAAACAAACAAAAACAATGTAAGTTTGAAAGTGAATAGATGAGCACTTTTTTTAAAAATTAATTTTAACGGGGTGACATTGATAAATCAGGGTACATATGTTCAGAGAAAACATCTCTAGGTTATTTTGACATTTGATTATGCTGCATTCCCATCACCCAAAGTCCAGTTGTCTTCCATCACCTCCTAATCAGGGGTCCCCAAACTTCCTACACAGGGGGCCAGTTCACTGTCCCTTAGACCGTTGGAGGGCCGCCACATACAGTGCTCCTCTCACTGACCACCAGTGAAAGAGGTGCCCCTATCGGAAGTGCGGCGGGGGCCTGATAAATGGCCTCAGGGGGCAGCATGCAGCCAGTGGGCTGTAGTTTGGGGCGCCTGTAACTGGTTTTCTTTGTGCCCCTCCCCTCCCCCAACTCCCTCCCTCTCCTCCCCCCCTCCACATAAACCCCACACTCTTGTCCATGTCTGTGAGTCTCATTGCTATGTCCCACCTATGTATGGAATCATATAGTTCTTAGTTTTTTCTGATTTACTTATTTCGATGAGCACATTTTTGATGGATGTAAAACATTCGGATGGAAGAGTGTTTCAAGCTACCATTTATTTAAGAGCTGTTTGCCCCTAATAAGAACATAATAATATAATTACTTGTTGGCTTCATGTGTTTAGTCTAGTATCATTGTAAGTTTCTTTTGCTTTTCTTTTTTTTAATTATTATTATATTTTTTTGTATTTTTCTGAAGCTGGAAACGGGGAGAGACAGACAGACTCCCGCATGCGCCCGACCGGGATCCACCCGGCATGCCCACCAGGGGCGGACGCTCTGCCCACCAGGGGGCGATGCTCTGCCCCTCCGGGGCGTCTCTCTGCTGCGACCAGAGCCACTCTAGCGCCTGGGGCAGAGGCCAAGGAGCCATCCCCAGCGCCCGGGCCATCTTTGCTCCAATGGAGCCTCTGCTGCAGGAGGGGAAGATAGAGACAGAGAGGAAGGAGGGGGGGGTGGAGAAGCAAATGAGCGCTTCTCCTATGTGCCCTGGCCAGGAATCGAACCCGGGTCCCCCGCACGCCAGGCCGACGCTCTACCGCTGAGCCAACCGGCCAGGGCCTTTTTTTTTTTTTTTTTTTTTTTTTTGATAACTCTCTGTAACTGTAAGAAATAATGAGGCATTTTACTCTAGCAATGTCACAGAACAATTTTTTGTCTCCTCTTCTGGTCATGTGACCTGCCAACCTTTCCTGAAGCTTTAAAATTCTCCAGCTCTCCTTGTTCCCATGTCTTCTAGTTCTATTAAATGGACAGAAGTAAATTCTGCCAGTTCAAAGCCCTCTCGTTGCGATACCTTAGTTGTTCATTGATTGCTTTCTCATATGTGCCTTGACCACGGACCGAGCAACCCCTTGCTCAAACCAGCGAGCTTGGGTCCAAGCTGGTGAGCTTTTTGCTCAAGCCAGATGAGCCTGCGCTCAAGCTGGCGACCTCGGGGTCTTGAACCTGGGTCTTCTGCATCCCAATCCAACGCTCTATCCACTGCACCACCGCCTGGTCAGGCTCAAAGCCCTCTTACTCTGTTGGTTCCTAGTACTGAAATATACTGGCTTGCAGGGTTAGCTTTATGCTCTCCTTGGGCATCAACACTGAGTCAGTGAATTTCCCTTTTTTTTATTTGTAAATGACTTCATTATAGTCACTGGTCATGCTTGTTAAGAGTTTTAATTTAATGCTATAATGGCTTTTGCATTTATTAGTCAAACCACTGGTTTAAAATACAAATTTGACACTATATTTTTCCATTGGTGATTGAGCTGCTGCAGGTCAGGTGGTATCTGAGAAACAGGAGTGAGTTATAACAGCATGAGAAATAGGTTAGAGATGACTCAAGGAGGAGCTGGCTTCCTGGACCTATGATCTCATCCATGCCTAATGCTCACCATTTATTCAAGGAAGGTAGTAAAATATGGGAAGAGAGGAAAGAGCAGCAAAAGAAAACCGTACTCTTACGGCCAAATGACTCTGTCATGGCATCATAGTCCTATTATTAGAAGGGACCTTGGCTCCACTAGTCCCCCCGCCCTCCTAATGAAAGAAGGTCTTTTCCTGGGTGCCAGTATGGTTTGGCATTTAAGAGAATGGGCCTCAAATCTGATTGCCTGGGCTTTGTGTATTCAAACATTTAACACATCTTGTGTAGTTCTGATGGGTAAGGTAGAGTGATGAACAATGAAATTAAGGCCTGGTTTTTAGATAGCTTGAATTTTAGTGCAAGGCACAGATAGTAACAAGGAAGTACAGAAGTCAGATGAGATGTGCCCTGAGGAAAAACACAACCAGGGGAGGGGGAACAGGGAGTTCTGTGGGTGTGAGGGTTTCCACTTTCTGTGAGATGGTCAGAGAAGTCCATTGATAAGGTATTATTTAAGCAGAGACCTGAAGGACATGGGAACTAGGCTGTATAGATACCTGGGAGAAGAGACTTTTGGGCAGGAGGGGGCAGTGCAGTGGTCCCAAGCCGGGAGTGTGCTTAGTACATTCAGATACAGCAAGGAGGCCAGTGTGAATGAGTTTGTGTTTGGGAGGGATGTGAGGGAGCAGTAGGAGATGAAATCAGAGAGGTCGTGTTGTTGGTGTGTGGGACCTTGAATCCTATGGTAAGGATCGGGGCCTTCATTTGATATGAGGTCTGAAGACTTTTTTCCGTGAAGTCTCATGAGCTGCTATCTGCATGTTGGAGATGAAGGAGACCCAATGGTATAGTTCCATTCTGTGTCCTAAGGCCTAAGGATAAGAAGACCACTGGTATAGTTCCAGTCTGTGTCCTAAGGCCTGAGGATGAGAAGACCACTGGTATAATTCCAGTCTGTGTCCTAGGCCTGAGGATGAGGAGAACCAATGGTGTAGGGTGTCCTAAGGCCTGAGGATGAGGAGAGCCAATGGTATAGTTCTAGTCTGTGTCCTAAGGACCGAGGATGAGGAGAACCAATGGTGTAGGTTCCAGTCTGAAGGCAGGAGAAGACCAGTGTTCTGGCTCAGGCAGTCAGGCAGAGAGAGTGAATTCTCCCTTCCTCTGCCTTTTTGTTCTATTTATATCCTAGAATGATTGGACTGAGGCTCACCGACATGGGGTGGGGGAAGTGTGCTTTACTCAGTCTACTGATTCAGATGCTAATCTCATCTGGAAACACCCTTACAGACATAACTAGAAATAATGTGAAACCAAACACCCAGGCACCCTGTGGCTTGGTCAAGTTGACATCTAAAATTAACCATCACAGTCACGCTGGCACAGAGAATGGACTGAGGAAAAGGGTGACAGCAAGGTGACCAGTTAGAAGGTAAATATTCAGGTCAGAGAGGAGAGTGGATTGCACCAGCAGGTGGTAGCTGTTAATATCTTTGGGTCATCTAAGCTTTCATTTTCTTTCATGTAATAATATAAGGATAATAAGAACTCACTGCATTAGGTTGTAGAGAAGATTGTAGTAGATAGCACCCAGTTCCTGGAATACAGCTAGCCTATGTCACTGTACTGGTTGTAGTGAAATCATCTAGATTTTGCTTAAAAACTTCCAGGATTGGGACATACCATAGCACTCACTTTTCAATTATTGAAAACTCTAATTTTCTTATTTATTTATTTATTTTTAGAGACAAGAGCAAGACAGAGAGAAAGGGGGGTGGGAGGAGCAGGAAGCATCAATTCATAGCAGTTGCTTCCTGAATGTGCCTCGACCCGGCAAGCCCAGGGTTTTGAACCAGGTACCTCAGTGTTCCAGGTCAATGCTTTATTCACTGCACCACCACAGGTCAGGTAGAAACTAGTTTTCTAAACTATCTTTTCTTCTACATTCATCTGAAACATTTCTTTATAAGTCCTACCTATTAATACTAGTTCCCATCTCTAGAACAAAATTGGTTGAAATCTCCCAGAGTGCTCTGTCCAAGTGTGGGAATATTAGTAAATAGAACTTCATTCCCTCACCTTTGGCCCCTTCTGTTGACACAGTTCTTTTGGGCTAAGCTTCATTTGCACATTCCTGACTTTGATCATAGGCTGAACAAGTACTTCAGGCTTTTCTCTATTTTCTTAGAAAAGCATTTGGTGTCAGTGAAAGGGGTGTAGTACTACAATAAGGAACAAGGTTTTTTGTGGGTTTTTTTTATGACAGCCAGAGAGAGAGACAGAGACAGAGAGAGGGAGAGATAGGGACAGACAGACAGGAAGGGAGAGAGATGAGAAGTCTTAATTTTTTGTTGCGCTCCTTAGTCTCCTTAGTTGTTCATTGATTGCTTTCTATATGTGCCTTAACTAGGGGGCTACAGCAGTCAGTGACCTTGGGCTTCAAGTCAGCGACCTTTGAGCTCAAGCCAGTGACCATGGCGTCATGTCTATGATCCCATGCTCAAGCTGGGGTAGCCGTGCTTAAGCTGGATGAGCCCTTGCTCAAGCCGGCGACCTCGGGGTCTCGAACCTGGGTCCTCTGCATCCCAGTCCGATGCTCTATCCACTGCGCTACCGCCTGGTCAGGCAGGAACAAGATTTAATTTTTTTTTCTCAAAGAAGGTTATAAAAAGATGGTAAATTGGTAATCTGTGTTTTTATGTTGTGAAGACTTTTATGGTTGTTGTGGTTAATTTAATTCTTCAAACCATTTATCAGAGTGTGATAGGCTGGCCACACATGCAGACAATAACAGAGAGCAGTCAAAACTTGGAATATAGTGAGACAACTTTCCCTTACATCCACCGAATCACCAAGGGTTAGCTATTTATTTCTTTGAAGTTGTACTTTTATTCCAATTTTCTCTAAATCTATTCCCATCTTAGTCCTGAGTTTGCTATTCCATCTGGTACTACTTGGTACTGGCCATTGGGCTGTGTGTGGAACACATTGCCAGACTGGTTGTCATGTGAGAAGTAGACCCTCTGACAGAGGAAGCCCTGGGTGCTAGCGCAGTATGTGGGAACCCACCGAAACTAGACTTGAGGAGGTTGGGAAAGGTTTCCTGAGGGGCTGAGACCAAAAGATGAGTAGGAGGTTGCTTGATGGTGGTGTTGATGGAGTTATGGACAGGTAGAGTGCCATAGGGAGTAAGAGAAGCCACATGCGAAGGCACAGAACCAAGGAAGAAGGCCTACTGAGGAACCAAATGGCAAGACATCCCTGGAATATATTGTGGAAGTGTGGGTGTGCTTAGGCACGAGGTGGAGAGGCAAGCAGAGACCAGATGGAGGGTCTTGCATGCCATGTTAAATAGCATTATGGAGCCATTGAGAAGCTTTATTTGGGAGTGGGTAGGCTTTGGCATAGGGTGGAGAATGGTCTGAAAATGAGCAGAACTGGAGTGAGATAAAGTGGGTCTTGACATCTCCAAGGACGCACCCTTATCAACATACATAACGTTTGTTATGGTAGACTGCAATTTGAGGTCTGGAATGTTTAAATTATTTTTATAACTCCAATTTCTCCTTCCTTTCCACTTAGATACTAATGTCAGTTTCTTAAAATATTTCTGTCAAAATGCCACTTCTTTTATTTAGGGTTCATGTTTCCTGTTTGAATCATATTCCTTAGTGCTGACATTCAAGTTTCTCTATGAACTGTCACACAATGTCTATCCAGATCACCTTCTGCTACCTCTTATGTGAGGCATCTCATCCCTCCATTTCTTTCCTTCTTTCTGGAAAGCTCCTCTTTTCTTTTTTACTCCTCCTGCTCAATTCCTAATGATGTCTCATTGCCTGATCAAGGCCAACCACCATTCATTACTCAACAAATACTTATTTTGACAGGCAGATTACTAATGGGGTGGGGGATTTATTGATGAGCAACTCAAAATCATTCTTATCCTGGTGGCCCTGGAAACCCTAGTGTAAGATTATCATCTCTTCTCTAAAAGTATTTGATTGGGGGGGGGGGAGAGGGAAGGGGTGGGGGGAGGGGAGGGGTACAATGAAAACCAGATAGAAGGTGATGGAAGATAATTTGACTTTGGGGTCTTGTACCTGGGTCCTCAGCAACCAGTCTGATGCTCTATCCACTGCGCCACAGCCTGGTCAGGTAATTTGACTTTGGATGAGGGGTATGCAATATAATCAAATGTCAAAATAACCTGGAGATGTTTTCTCTGAACATATGTACCCTGATTTATCAATGTCACCCCATTAAAATTAATAGAAAAAGTAAAAAGCATTCAACATTTAAAATCTAATTAGATTTTATACAAATATCTGTATTACCTTATAATCTAGTTGTTTGACATACATTCTTTTTACTTTCCCATGTAGACTTGAAGTTCACTGAGGGAAAAACCCAGGAAAGCAGTTAGGCATCACTGGTCATCATTGTTGTCATAATAGTAGTAGTCAGCATTTATTCAACTTATTCAGTAGGAGGTATTGTTCTAAATGCTTTAACTCATTTCATTCATATAACTATAAAAATCAGTCTTTAAAGAATATCCCTGTATTAAAGATCATTTAGTAGATAGACAGTAGTTACTCATTTACTAATGTAACAACATTTTGTGTTTGTGTGTTCATGTTTTGAGGCCCATTCAACCATCCTAAGCAAATCATTCACTTAATTGCCAATTTCCAAGAGTACTTTTGACTGTCAGGGATGACTGTGCCAGAACCAGATAGCTACTCTGGCTAACTTCAGCTACCTCTACCAAGTTGGCAGTAATGTAAGAGTAGGATGCACAGGATTTTAGTTCCTCTGTTTATCTCTTTGCAGAAAAAGGAAGCCAATAGGCAAGTGAAGGTCCCAACAGAAGGGTCAGAAGGAAACGCTACATGGCTCAATCCTCTCTTCCCTTTAATTGCCAACCCAAGTTGACTTTTAGTCCTAGACTGACACTTTAGTTCAATGCAAAGTCTTTGGTGACCAATTTCATGTACACTGATGGGGTAGAGAATTTTTAGTTAGAAATATAAGGAAACCTCACTTACTTTTTTCTCTCAGTCCTATCCATTTTTCCTTGCTCTCTCTCTCTTTTTAAAAATTTTTTTTTTATTTTTCCGAAGTGAGAAGCGGGGGTGGGGTGCAGACAGACAGACTCCCGCATGCCCCTGACCAGGATCCACCTGGCATGCCCACTAGGGGGCGATGCTTGGCCCATCTGGAGCGTTGCTCTGCTGCAACTGGAGTGCCTGAGGCGGAGGCCATGGACCCATCCTCAGCGCCTGGGCAAACTTTGCTCCAGTGGAGCCTTGGCTGTGGGAGGGGAAGAGAGAGACAGAGAGAAAGGAGAGGAGGAAGGGTGGAGAAGCAGATGGGTGCTTCTCCTGTGTGACCTGGCCAGGAACCTGGGACCTCCACATGCCAGGTGGACACTCTATCGCTGAGCCCACTGACCAGGGCTCCTTGCTCTCTTATTAAAGACTAATATTTAAAATTATAAATCTAATACATGCTGGTTGTAAAACAAAGCAAAAATCCCCTAAGTATTGATGAAACAAACAGTTCACCTGTACCAGACCCTTTCTTTGTGTATAAATAAATATATAACCATATGGATGGATATGTATTCATACAAAACATGTAATAGAGAAATTAGATCTTTATGAATAGATACTATTTTTAACTTGACTCTCACAAACCTAACTTAGTGTGTTATGGACATAATTCTGTGTAAGTATATCCAGACCTACCTTCCCACTTTTCTTTTTAAGGTTTGTGTTGCCCTGGCTGGTTGGTTCAGTGGTAGAGCGTCGGCCCAGCGTGTGGAAGTCCCGGGTTTGATTCCTGGTCGGGGAGCACAGGAGAAGCTATCATCTGCTTTTCGACTTCTCTCCCCTCTCCCTTCTGTCTCTCTCTTCCCCTTCAGCAGCCCTGGCTTGGTTGGAGCAAGTTGGCCCCAGGAGGTGAGGATGCTCCATGGCCTCTGCCTCAGGCACTAAAATAGCTCTGTTACCAAGCAATGGAGCAACGGCCCCAGATGGGCACAGCATTGCCCAGTAGGGGGCTTGCCAAGTGGATCCTGATTAGGGTGCATGTGGGAGTCTGTTCCACTGCCTTCCCACTTCTCACTTAAGATAAAAAAGAAAGTGTAGTGTTCTTGGTATGGCTATATCAACATTTATTTAATTAGGCCCCTCCTAGTAAATGGGCTTTAAGGCTGTTTCTAGTTTTTGCTATTATGAATGAAAATGCTTATACTTATTTAAATGTGATAATATATCTCTCTAGGAATAATTTCTAAAAGTGGAATTGCCTAATCAAAAGGTATGTGCATTTTAAATCAATATGTTTAGCCAGATTACCTTCCCACAATGTTGTGCCAGTTTGGCATTCTCACCAATAGTGTGGGAAAGCACCCTTCTTTGGCACTCTGGGTATTTGCAAATTTTTTATCTTCTCTAATCTGAAATGTGAATAGAACATATCTTATTGTTTAATCCATGCTTCCTCTTTCAAGGAGGAAGCAAATTGTAGCAAAACATACTCATCTCGTGAATCTATCTTTAACTCAGTATATGCTATGTTAGTCCAGTGCCAGTATAGTGTCAGCTGATTTTATATCTGGATATTCACAGTACTGCCAAGTTAGAAAAATGAGCCACATCTAGAAAAGTATATTACACATAAGAGAGTGAATGAATGAAAAAATGTTCATAACGGTGGCTATGTGAGATGTGTTGTCACAATGTTTATGTTCAACGACAAGTAGGAAAAGAACTAAAAAATTTAGGTAAGTGGAAAAAAGGGCTGTGAGCTAACTAGAAAAAGCAGTTAACTCTAAAACTCCATTTCTGAATAATTAATTTCATCAAGGGTTGGTTATGCTGTGGATTCCAGATATGCAGGGCACCTCTTAGAATCAGGCTAGACACAGTCAGTGCTTTATTTCTGTAGAAATAAATAGTCTGTGTTAACTAAAAGCCTTAATGGTTTTGAGTGATTTCCCCATGCCCAATAAGGAGGTCCTTTAGGTTGGACTCTTCTGGAAAGCGTTAGTAAGGTATTAGCCACATGAATGCAGGGTTTTATTGAATTTCTTTGACCCTCAGTTTGTTCATCTACTAAAAAAATAAAATCAAGAAAGACAAGTACATTTGAGTACCTGCCCTGTAATACATATTATGCAAGACCACTACTCTCCCCCTTTAATTCTTACCCTCCAACTTACAGATAAAGAAACCAATGCAGAATCAAGTTACTTGCCCAAGATCCATACTGTTAACTCCTGGAACATAGGGTGGTTTGGATGAAATAAGACCAGCCTCTGTGAAAATACATAATGTACTACCTAATACATAGTATGTGTTCCCTATATTTTATTTGTCAGCATGAACAATGGATGAGCCTCATATTAGATTTTTATGATCCTTCCTGTAGTTTCTAAAGCTCAACAATGACCTATATATTGTAAGCTCAAAACCGGTTTTTAATTACATAAAACTTGAGTCAATATGAAGATGTAAGGAGCAACTGATTAAAAAATCCAAGGAGTTGTCCAGAGACCAGAGAGTATGTAATCTTATACACTAGTGGCCGTAGCCCTAGACTGAAGGGATTGGACAGTGTGCTATGAATTTTCAACTGTGTGTCTTCTGGCAAGTTACTTATAAAACCAAGGGCTGGCCCTGGCCGGTTGGCTCAGCGGTAGAGCGTCGGCCTGGCGTGCGGGGGACCCGGGTTCGATTCCCGGCCAGGGCACATAGGAGAAGCGCCCATTTGCTTCTCCACCCCCCCTCCTTCCTCTCTGTCTCTCTCTTCCCCTCCCACAGCCAAGGCTACATTGGAGCAAAGATGGCCCGGGTGTTGGGGATGGCTCCTTGGCCTCTGCCCCAGGCGCTAGAGTGGCTCTGGTCATGGCAGAGCGACGCCCCGGAGGGGCAGAGCATCGCCCCCTGGTGGGCAGAGCGTCATCCCTGGTGGACATGCCGGGTGGATCCCGGTCGGGCGCATGCGGGAGTCTGTCTGACTGTCTCTCCCCGTTTCCAGCTTCAGAAAAATACAAAAACCAAACAAACAAAAAACCAAGGGCTGAGAGATGAAGAGGTCTGCTTTCCATACCTGGAAGTTCCCAGTGTACTTAGTATATGTTCAGATATTGAAACTGAAGTCAAGGTTCAAGCCCAGACCTCCTGGTTCAAAGACTGGTATTCTCCCCTCTAATGCCAATGGCCGAGGCCAGGCAGGTCCACATTAGATTTGGGCAGACAGTAGAAAAACTGCGGAGCTGGAAAGGGTTGGGCCATTCTAGTTAATAAAGTCTCACAATGCCGAACAAGCACACAGTCAGGGTAAAACACCTCTCAGTCGAACAAACAGCAAAATGGCCCCTCACAGTGGTGGGCAGGCAATCCGTGCATCAGCAGTCCCCTGAGCACAAGCACCCATAGCCTTATATAGGTTGTGCACACGTGCCTCTGCCAGGTGCTCACACACTAATCAAGCAAAGTGCTTGCAGCCGGTAAACCAGTGAGCAAGCCTCACACAGCTGCCCCACATCCCTCCAACCCCCCTACATGCATCATGTTTGTGGAAGTGACTGGTGTTCACAAGAGGGCCTCAGTCTGACAGTTATTTCTTGTGTGCTGAGGGTAATTACTGAATGTATGACTCTGAAGCACACAAATCTTGACCACAACTGGAAAAGAATGTTTTATAGCCATAATACCTACTTTTCCTAGGTAGTGTGTTAAATACCGACTGTCTTTTTTTTTTTTTCCCTGAAGCTGGAAACAGGGAGGCAGTCAGACAGACTCCCACATGTGCCTGACCGGGATCCACCCGGCATGCCCACCAGGGGGCAATGCTCTGCCCATCTGGGGTGTTGCTCTGTTTAAACCAGGGCCATTCTAGCACCTGAGGCAGAGGCCACAGAGCCATCCTCAGCGCCCGAGCCAACTTTGCTCCAATGGAGCCTTGGCTGCGGGAGGGGAAGAGAGAGACAGAGAGGAAGGAGAGGGGGAGGGGTGGAGAAGCAGATGTGCGCTTCTCCTGTGTGCCCTGGCCGGGAATTGAACCCTGGACTCCTGCACACCAGGCCGACACTCTACCACTGAGCCAACCGGCCAGGGCCCAACTGTCTTAATATGGAGTGGTGTCTAGTCTTTGAAAAGCTTTATGGCTGATTGTGTTAGCCTTCAGAGGAAAAGAAGTAGCATTTTCAAGTTGTAAAGACCCCAGTATTTTTTCATACTTTAGTTCAAATAATATGAAAATTATTCTGAGGTAGTGAGAAAGGAAGCAAGGGCTCTGTCTCAATTAGACTTTATTTATTTATTTATTTATTTATTTATTCTGTATTTTTCTGGAGTGAGAAGCGAAGAGGAGAGAGACAGATTCCCAAATGTGCCCGACCAGGATCCACCCGGCATGCCCACCAGGGGGTGATGCTCTGCCCATCTGGGGCGTTGCTTCAGTGTAACTGGAACCATTCTAGCACCTGAGGTGGAGGCCATGGAGCCATCCTCAGTGCCCGAGCCAACATTGCTCCCATGGAGCTGTGACTGCAGGACGGGAAGAGAGAGACAGAGAGAAAGGAGAGGGGGAAGAAGGGTGGAGAAGCAGATGGGCACTTCTCCTTTGTGCTCTGACTGGGAATTGAACCTGGGATATCCACATGTGAGGCTCATGCTCTACCACTGACTCAGCTGGCCAGGGCTCTCAATTAGACTTTTAAATCTCTACAGCTGTATTTACTAGCTGTGGAAATTTAGGATAAGTTACTGAATTGCTTTGTGTGAAATGGGGATAATACCCACCTCAGACTTGCTATGGGAATTAAATGAGATAATTTTAAGACACATACCATGGCTATCATAGCATTTTGATGAATATTCTTATTCCTGCCATCTCTGTATTTCCCTGCCTTTCATGTGATGAATATTTTAGCTGTTGGCTAGTGGCTTTCAAAGTGTGGTCCTCAGACCAGCCCCAGCAGCAGCTGTGAACTTGTTAGAATTACACCTCTCAAGCCCTACCCTAGACCTACAGAATTGGAAGCTCTGGGGATGGGGCCCTACGATCTGTGTTTCAGTTCTTCGTTCAGGAGATTCTGATGCACTGGTATTTGCAGAGCACTGTACTGGTGAAGCACATATGAATTACTCACTATCATGTGCTTTGAAGTACATATGCCCCTCTGTCTCTTCTGTGACCACTGACACACACTTATGAAACCACTGGTCATATGGCTTTGAATTAAGATCTTTGCCTTGATAGTCTAATTTGCTTGAAAATGGTGCTAACTCAAAACATTTGGAAAGTTACAGTTCAAGAACAGTAATCAGATTAGATTTTAACAAGAGAGTCAAGAGCTGTCTCAGATACATAAGCCTGTGGTTTTCCTAAGAGAGAGAAAAGGAAGACTGTTTCAAATTATTGCAAATAAAATGGAAAAAAAAAAGTAAGCATCACATATAATGCCCCCCCCCCCACCACCAATTTCTAGAAACGTGCTTTTTAGAAAATTTTGAAAACCTTTATCTTTTTTCAGTATAAAGTGTTGGGGGGAAATTATGAGGTGAGGAATAGTTGCGGTTGTGTTTCATCTGTATTATAAGTAGAAAGATATTCTGATTTTGCTATGGAGTAATTGAATAAAAATAATTTCAAATTATGTTTGAATTCAGGAAGGTTGAAACTAAAAAGAAAAATAATTACACCTTTCACCAAATCTCAGATTTTAATATTCCCTAAGGCAGGAATTATCTGTATATTTTATATAAAACTCCAATACTTGTATTAGTATATAAACAAGTTTATATATTCAGTATAGTCACTGTTCATCATTGTTTAAGTTTTTAGAGTTTACATTTCTTAAATAATACATTCTCTTTTGTAAATGTAGCTAAGGAAGAAGTTTGCTTATATAGGCTGTGCACACGTGCCTCTGCCAGGTGCTTACACACTAAGCAAACAAAGTGCTTGCAGCCGGTACACCAGCAAGCAAGCCTCACACAGCTGCCCCACATCCCCCCACCCCCTACATGCATGATGTTTGTGGAAATAACTGGTGTTCACAAGAGGGCCTCAGTCTGACAGTTATTTCTTTCTTTTTTTTTTTTTTTTGTATTTTTCTGAAGCTGGAAACGGGGAGGCAATCAGACAGACTCCCGCATGCGCCTGACCAGGATCCACCTGGCACGCCCACCAGGGGGCGATGCTCTGCCCATGGGGGGGGCGTCGCTCTGTTGCGACCAGAGCCACTCTAGCGCCTGGGGCAGAAGCCAAGGAGCCATCCCCAGCGCCCCGGCCATCTTTTGCTCCAATGGAGCCTTGGCTGCGGGAGGGGAAGAGAGAGACAGAGAGGAAAGAGAAGGGGAGGGGTGGAGAAGCAGATGAGCGCCTCTCCTATGTGCCCTGGCCGGAAATCGAACCCGGGACTTCTGCATGCCAGGCCGATGCTCTACCACTGAGCCATCCGGCCAGGGCCCTGACAGTTATTTCTTATATGCTTAAGACTGACATCTATTCTAAACTGATAATACTTGGCTGCTAACCGTCACTCCATGCAAAGAAACAATATCTTGTTGAGGAGACAAACAGCATCTCTACTGTCCAGTTGTCCTTGATGTGAGCTGTTTTTCATGCTGGCTTTCTAGGTTATATTCTGTAGAAAAAAATGTAGTTAATGTTGAGTTAGCTTCATCCTCTCTCTTTTTTTTTTTTTTTTTTTTACAGGAACAGAGAGAGTCAGAGATAGGGATAGATAGGGACAGACTGACAGGAACGGAGAGAGATGAGAACCATCAATCATCAGTTTTTCGTTGGGACTCCTTAGTTGTTCATTGATTGCTTTCTCATATGTGCCTTGACTGTGGGCCTTCAGCAGACTGAGTAACCCCTTGCTCGAGCCACAGACTGTGGGTCCAAGCTGGTGAGCTTTTTTTTTTCTCAAGCCAGATGAGCCCACGCTCAAGCTGGTGACCTTGGAGGTCTTGAACCTGGGTCGTTGGCATCCCAGTTCGATGCTCTATCCACTGCGCCACCGCCTGGTCAGGCTCATCCTCTCATTTATACAGTGTAAATATTCTTCAAAATTTTTAAAATTCAAATAATCATTAATCAGTATTGCTGCCATTACTTTTAATCAATAAGGTTTTATTTCACTTTAATTTATGTAAACTCTAGTTTATATACTAATACAGGTATTGGAGTTTTATATAAAATATACAGATAATTCCTGCCTTAGGGAATATTAAAATCTGAGATTTGGTGAAAGGTGTAATTATTTTTCTTTTTAGTTTCAAGAAATTGTACAATAGTTTGTTATGAGATATTTTGCAAACATACAACAAAGGTAGAAGAATTTTAACAATGACTATATTTCTACCTCCTTTTAGATTCTAACATTAACATTTTACCCTACTTGCCTTATAACACATCTGTCCATCAACTTATCTTTCTATCCTTTGAATGGTATTTAGTTTTAATACTCACTGTGAATTCTTGTACTACATTCTCCAGTGTGTTTGCTTGGATTGGTTGAATGGCCATATTTGTTGCAGATAACTTGCATAATTCTACATCATGGTTTCTTGACCCTTTATTAATTTGGAGTTTGGGTTTTGTTAATTTCTTGTTGCTGAAACTTTTATGTGTTCTGTGAGTCAGAAGAGCTGCCTGAGAGTTCAAATAGGGACTCTTGAGGTACACAGGGGGAAGAGGAAGAAAGTGACGAATGAGCCCAGTGGGACCTGCCGACCTTTAATCTGGTGTGTGCTTATTCTCATGCAGTGCCTGTCCTGGGCCTGCTGGTGGCTGGGAGGCCTGAGGTCTAATGTTTCTTTGGAGGAAATGGAGGATGTAAGCTTGGCAAGGTTTCTTGTTTTCTTTCTCCTGGAATCATCAGTTTTTCTGGGTATATACTGTGTCGCAAGGTAGCACCTGACACAGATGAATCTCTTTGGAATTGTATATGAATGAAGAATTGGGGCCTCCAAGAAAGGTAGCAGAGATGGGACAAAAAGGAAAGCTGAAGAGTGATTGAACTTTGTAACTCTCGTGTTGGAAGCAGACCTGCTCCCTGCTCTGATTGAAGTATCCTTCTTGTTTACAAATTTAATTGGCTTCATTGTGAGGACCAGAAAAGGCTGCTGCATTTCTAGTGGATTTCTCTTAACAACTCTTTCTGTCACCGAGTTTCTTAATTTACATGTTTCATGATCACTTGAGATATAGAAGTGTTTGATTACTCTTGCTTGGTGGAAACTGGAGTACTTTTGAGTAGAGCCTCGATTTAATTTCCCATATTGAATGAATGACTGTTCTCAAACTTACAAGGTAGATCTAGTACCCTCATCCAGAAAACTAATGGCACTACTTTGGGTAAAGTATTGAAAGGATCTCAATGAGAACTTAAAATTTTGTATATATACTTTCTCCCTTAAGCTTCCTTCACTCTTTCTTCTGGAACAAGCTGAATGTATTCTCTGTGGATACGTCGGTTAGAAAGGAATCCGTCCTTCCTTATGGACATCACACGTCTGAATATTACAAAAAGACTTAAAGGTGCCAATGATAGACATAATTCTCCTGATTAAACTTGAGGGCATGGATGGTATTGAACTAGTGATTCTCAGACTTGGTTGCATATTGGAATCATTTTGAGAGTTTGAAAATATTGATGCCAGTTCAATGAAGTTACAGAATGTAAAATCAGTATAGAAAAATCATTTAAACTCCTATACACTAGCAAAGAATAATATGCTTAGGAATAAATTTAGCAAAAGAAGGACAAAGCTTATGCTGAGAACTACAAAACATTGTTGAAAGAAGTTCAAGAAGACCAAAGAGAAAGATACCCTGTGTTTATGGATTGGAAGACTTAGTACTGCTAAAGTGGCAGTATCCCCTAAATGGATGTACAGATTCAATATAATTCCTATCAAAACCCCAACTATCATTTTTGTAGGAATTGACACGCTGATCCTAAAATTCATATGGTAATTGGAGGTACCTAGAATAGCCAAAGCAATCTTGAAAAAGAAGAACAAAGTTGGAGGACTTGCTTCGTGATATCAAACTCACCACAGGGCTATTGTATTGGAAACTGTGTGAAACTCCCACAATGGTAGATCAGTGAAATAGAACTGAAAGTACAGAAATAATTTCTCATTTATTGTCATTTTTCATCAAGGATGCTAAGACAGTTTAAAGGAGAATGAATAATTTTTCAGTAAATGATGCTGGACAATTGGATAGCCATTTGCAAAAAAGTGAAGTTGGACTGCCCCCCTTATACCATGGAACATTAACTCAAAGTGCATAATAGACCTAACTATAATAGCTAAAACTAAAACTCTTAGAAGAACATATAGGAAATAAAAAAAATTCATGACCATGGGTTAGGCAAAGCATGAACAATAAAAGAAAAAAGATAAATTAGACTTCATCAAAATTAAAAACCTTTATATTTGAATGGACACCATTAAGAAAATGAAAAGATAACCCACATAATGGGAGAGAATATTTGCAAGTCATATCTCATAAGGGACATATCTAGAATATAAAAGAAATCTTACAAGTCAATAAAAACACAAATAACTCAATTTAAAAAATGTACAAAGGGGCCTGACCTGTGGTGGCGCAGTGGATAAAGCGTCGACCTGGAATGCTGAGGTTGCCAGTTCAAAATCCTGGGCTTGCACCTGACCAGGCGGTGGCACAGTGGATAGAGTGTTGGACTGGGATGCCGAGGACCCAGGTTCGAGACCCTGAGGTTGCCAGCTTGAGTGCGGGCTCATCTGGCTTGAGCAAAGCTCACCAGCTTGAGCCCAAGGTCGCTGGCTCAAGCAAGGGGACCCTCGGTCTGCTGTAGACCCCCAGTCAGGGCACATATGAGAAAGCAATCAATGAACAACTAAGGTGCTGCAACGAAAAACTAATGATTGATGCTTCTCATCTCTCCATTTCTGTCTGTCTGTCCCTGTCCCTCTCTCTCTGTCTCTAAAAAATAAAAAAGCCCCAAAAAGCCCTGGGCTTGCCTGGTCAAGGTACATATGGGAATTGATGCTTCCTGCTCCTCCCCCCTTCTCTCTCCCTTTCTCTCTCTCTCTGCTCTCTCTCTAAAAATGAATAAATAAAATCTAAAAAATATGTACAAAGGATCTGAATATATGTTTTTCTAAAGAAGATATATAAATTACCTATAAGCACACAAAAATTTTTAGCCATCGGGAAATTCAAAGCAAAACCATAGTGAGATACTGCCTCACATACATTAGGATTGGCTAGAATAAAAAAGACAGACAATAACAGGTTCTGGTGAAGATTTGGAGAAACTGGAACCCTCACACACTGGTGGTGGGAATGTAAAATGCTGCAGTTACTTTGGAAAACAGTGGACCAGTTCTTCAAAAGACAAACATAAGAGATGTCATTTACCACATGGACTCATAAGTGTACACTCAAGAAAATGAAAAATTTACTTTACGTGAGAATTTATACATATAGGTATTCATAGAAGCAATATTTATAATAACAAAAATGGAAACAACTCAGATGTTCATCAACTGATGAATGGATAAATATTTCATACAATGGAATATTATTCAGCAATAAAAAGAAATACTGATACATGCTGTAAAATGGACAAACCTTGAAAACATTATATTTAGTGAAAGAAGCCTGTCATAAAAGACCATGTATTATACGATTCAGTTTAATGAAAGTTACTACCTTAATATAACAAATGCTACCTCGTTGTCTCTCACCACTTAGGAAATTCCAAGGGTTTTAGAAGCTTCGTGCAGAAAATGGGAACAAAGATCAAATAGGTATTTCTAATTATAAATCACAATATCACAGTTGCCCTTCCCAATAGTGCCGTTAGTTTGTAACGTTTCTTGTTTGTAAAAACATCTGTCTTATATTGTTCTTTCTCAGGATATAGCCCTCTGCTAGAGAACTGGCCTCTCTAACCTGGATTAGGATTCTCCTGCCATCATTGCATGTGAATGGTGACAGGAGCATTTTAGAGACAAGGTTTTAGTCACAGAAATCCAAAGGTTGAAATTTCTGGTAATGTTTTCAGGTGGCATGAGTGGACAGTGAGATTTTGGGGAGCACATAATTATATGCACCTAATTTCTAAATCCTAATTATAAGAAGTGCTACAAGGGAGAAATAAAGAATGCTTACAATTCTGGAATGGTGTTAAGCAGGTGAAAGAAGGGATCAGACTTAGATTTTTAAAAATGTTCTTTTGCCCACAGAGTGGAGAATTAATATGAAAGAGGCAGAAACAGATACAGGAAGACCAGAGACTGGGCTAAGGCAGAAGCCCAGGTAAGAGGTAATGGCAGATGGACTAGGGTCATGGCAGAAGAGGTGGAGAGGAGTAGCCTTAATCAGTGTTTAGAAAAGGGATTGATAGGACCTGGAGATTCATTATGTCATGCAATAATACCTTTTGTAGAACCTTCTACATGGTTTTCTGGGATCCATCAGAGAGCAAGGCAAAGCCCCATGCTTCTAGCTGAACTTCTAGGTAACAGGCAATACGCAAGTAATATTAGGTAGTGGCAAGTGCTGTGAAGAAAAATAAAGGCAGTGGAAGAGGCCTGATAGGGGAGGGAAGGGTGGCCTGTGTATCCAGGGAGGGCCTCTCTTTGGGGGTCACACTGAGCAGGGCCCTGAACAAAGTGAGATTGAGTCATCTAGGGGAAGGGTATCCCAGGGAGGGGAAATGGCACAAACCAAGAAAGGCCTTCCATCAGGGGCAAGTGTGACATGTGAAGAAAGAGTGAGAAAGCTCGTGTTCCCTGAGGAAGGGAGAATATGGTGGACGTGAACTCACAGCAGGAGCTGGTAGTAGAGCATGGAGGACCTGGGAGCCATGGTAAGGAGGCTGAGAGACAGTCTAAATGAGATGTACATTCATTGGAGGTTTTGAGCAAGAGAATATATGATTTATGTTTTTTAAAGATGTGTATTAAGAGCACCCTTGTCTGCTGTGAGGAGTAGAAGCCAGGAGACAGTGAGGGAGTTACTGCCGGGGTCCTTGGAGTAGGGATGATGGCCTGACTTGCAGTGGGAGTGGTGGGGAGTGGTTAGGTTTGGGGCTTGTTTTGGTCATGGAGTCTGAGGAAAAGAAGAATCAGGATGTTATTGTTATTATGGGTTTTTTTTTTGGTTTTTTTTTTTGCTAAGCGATTAGCTGATTGGTTTCTTTTATGCCTCCTGTGGGCCAAGTCTCCCTGGAATCTGGGAAGTATATTCTCTGCATTACAGAACAGAGCAGGAAGGTGGTTATATCTAGTTAATGAGGTGACCAAAGAGTGCAAAGAGAGAAGAGAGTTTAGACACCATCCTGCAATTTCAGCATTTACAAACTGAGGAGAGGGAACTGAAAGAGGCTGGGAAGGAATGGCCAGAAAGGAGGAATAGAATGAAAACCAGAGAACTGCGGAGTTCTGAAGGTAAGGGAAGAAAAAATTTCAACAAAGTGGGTCAAGTGTGTCTTATGGCTGAGAGGCCAGAAAGAACATGTGTATTGGATTCAGTGACATGAAGGTCACTGGCAACTTTGGACAGCCACTTCACTCAAGTTGCAGGGCAGAGCCGTGAGGGCATTGGTGAAGGTGTGAGGGAAATGAGGGCAGACAACTCTTGAATATTTGATAATAAAGAGGAAAAAGAATGAAAAGTCAGGATCTAGCCAGGAAGAGGAGTAAGGCAAGGCTGTTTTTCTTGGCTGTTTTATTATTATTATTTTTAATTAGGACAATTTTAGACATGTTTAACTGCTGAAGAAGGACCCAATAGATAGGGAAATCTTCAAGGCATAAGAAAGAAAATAGATAATCAATAGGGTAAATATCCTGAAAGGCAGGAGAGAATGGGAACTAGAGAACAGTGGAGTTGGCCCTGGAAGGCAGCTTTGGCTCCCATGTGTCTGGAGTGAAGGGAGGAAGGATGCAGGTGGAGGGCCGTTACCTGTTTCAGTGATTGGAGCCGGAGGGGTTTCCCACAAAGCTGGGAAGTGGTAGAATCAGGCTTTGAGCTTTCCAGAAGTCTGAGTGTCTACCTTGTGCCAGATACTGTCATAGATGTTTCTGGAGGATATGAAGAGAAATAAGATATGATCCGGACCCTGAAGGAACTCCTGGGATATTGGGGAGACAACCTCATTCATGGTCACCTGCAATGCAGGGTGATAAGCACTACACTGTTGACATGTGTGACATACTCAATTGTTAACATCTGGTGTTACCTAGGTTGGTGAGGGAAATACTGGAGAGTGGGAAGAAAGAGCCAAGTCTTGTGGAGAAGTGGGCAAGAGGTGTGTGGTTATATAGTTTATAAAATTTTCTTTGAAAAGACTGATATTTTGATAAATCCCCAAGGGAAAAATGTCATACAACCAACTGCAGTGCCATTGAAAATCAGTGTTCTCCTTCTTTGATGGGTTTCCTTTTGAAGAGGAAAATAATTGGAACCCCAATACTGAACTATTTTAAAATTACTTTTATTATAGCCACACTTAAACTTGTACAAACATAATACAAGGCACAAGCACATTTAGATTTATATCTCTTAAATGAGAACATCAGAATAAATGTATAAGATGCATATTAACTAAAATTACAGACTAACAAAATTTAAGTTAACATTAATGTGATGGATGATGGCTAGTTTCCCCTACATCACTTTTTACAGTCAAGCTCTGAGTTTGGTATGTTCCAGTGAACAACTGGCAATTCAGTGTCCTGGCCACTTGCCAGTTCACTGAGACTGGGTCTACATACTTCATCCCCCTTTCACCTGCCTGTGACAGTGGAAACATTCTTATCTGGAAAAGCAGGACCATGCCACAAACGCAACCATGAGCACTAAAATTGAGTAGAAATGGGGTTTTCCTTGAGAAGGTCCAAAGTATGCTTTTATTAATGTTATTAAAAAAACATAAAATGGATAAACATCTTGCCATGGAGAATTCATGGGCTCCCAAGAATACACCTTTGCACCCAGTTTGAAAAGAACTATGCTAGTTGGGCATCCAAGTGCTCTGAGAGCAGACGGGCTGGGCATTGCGCCAGCCTGGGGGACAAGACCAGGAAGGCTTTCTGAGACAGAGACGCTGAAGGATGGAAACTGGAGAACTAAGGTTTCTTTTTAACTGTACTTACAGCTTCTTGTGTGGTTTGAGGCTTCTCTTTAATCATCTGCTGGGGTTTTTTTTGTTTTTTGTTTTATCAGTCTTCTGATGTACTGTGTGGTTGGCAAAGGGGTAGAAGGTGAAGCCATTGCTAGTAATAATCATGTTTATGAAAAGCCAACATTTCTGAAAATGGTTTTTTAATAAAAAGTTTTAGGACCATTCTCTACCAGGGAACAAGGGGATAATTTGCTCCCTACCTATAGATTATTGATTTACTTGAATTTTTTCAAACCATTATGCATTTCCAAACCAAGATGCTTTTGGGGTGTTAAAAGCCTATTGAATTGTGAAAGATATATCATCTTGAGTTCATTAATAATTTAACTCTACAGCATCCAACAAAGAAGGCTTTATTCTTGGATCATGTGCAGAGATCATAGTCTCAACTGGAATAAACAGAATATTGGCCTAAATATAAGATGTTATTTAGAACACTCTTGAGACATTATGATGTAATTGTGTACCGAGGCAGAGAAGTGTTAGTCTACATTTTATTAAATATCCATTTTAGTGTATAGCATTGTGCCAGGAATGATAAAAAGTGAACTATAAACTCAAGGTACTTAGTTCCCCATCACCTTCCTTCCCATCTATAGCTGAGTTAGCAATGAGAAACCCAGGGTCAATAGTTCACCAGCTCAGCTACAATGCAGGTGGTCTGCCCATCCTTCTTGGATCTCAGAACCCCAGTATCTGCATCCAGAAGCATCCAAGAGCCTGGAGATCAGTTTAAACTTTCAGTGAATGGTGCACATTACCCCTTTCCTCTCAGCAGTACATACTCTCCTCTTACCTCACTGCCCCGCCATCATGAGACTAATCTCCAGGGGTTGTATCTGTTTCGGGACTTTCATTTCTGCATGCCTGCCTATACTTTAGAAACAGCTATTCTGCTCTCCAGTTATAGTTTACGTTTGCATACCTCTTTTCACTTTTCCTTGCATTTTCATGTATTTACCCTCATGAAGGACTCTCCGTTTCCCCCAGGAGGAGGCTTGGCAGGTGGTATTGTCCCATTTTATAATTGAGGGTGCTGTAGCTGGAGATGTTATAGACTTGCCCAATATGCCGGGAGAAAGCATTAGAGCTTGTACTTTAGTCTTAATTGTTAGAATTCAGTTCCCTTGACTGTTCATTGTAATGCTTTTTTTTTTTCTCTTACAGAAACATTTTTTAAGGAAAGTATAATCTATTGACAGAATATATAGTAAACATATATATGTATATTACTCTTGGGTGGATCTATTAAGAACTTTTCTAAATGTTGTAGCTTTTTAAAAATTTATTTTTATTTATTTTGTTTTATATTATTTTTTTCATTTTTCTGAAGCTGGAAACGGGGAGGCAGTCAGACAGACCCCGCATGCGCCCGACCGGGATCCACCCGGCATGCCCATCAGGGGGCGATGCTCTGCCCCTCTGGGGCGTCGCTCTGTTGCATCCAGAGCCATTCTAGCACCTGAGGCAGAGGCCACAGAGCCATCCTCAGCGCCTGGGCCATCTTTGCTCTAATGGAGCCTTGGCTGCGGGAGGGGAAGAGAGAGACAGAGAGGAAGGAGAGGGGGAGGGGTGGAGAAGCAGATGGGCACTTCTCCTGTGTGCCCTGGCCGGGAATCGAACCCGGGACTCCTGCATGCCAGGCCGACCGGCCAGGGCTAAATGTTGTAGCTCTTTTTGCCTCGTCCAGCTAATGGATGAGAACACCTATGAAGAAAGCCCTTTGGTGCATTGGAAAATAACACCCCGAAAGGGGTCTAGGAGAAGTCTCTTTCTGGGAAGGTTCCATTGTACATAATTCATAGGCTCTCAGGGCTGGAAGAGACAATACAAATTAGCTTGTTTACCAGGTGTTTGATTGTTAGATCCCATTTGAATCCTTGAGGGCTGTGGAATAATTTTGAGGAATAATTCTTTTTATACATGACCCTTCGTGGCCTAATAAATGTTATGTTCTACCACACTAATTAAGTGAAATGGTGAGTATCCAAAACAAAAGTTGTTTCTTTCTTTCTCTGGTCATCAGGTTATTTGAAATGTACTATTTGAAACATTTTTCCTTAGAATTTGTTAGCTGTTATGAAAATTGCATATTTAGACATTTGGTTTTTATAGTTTTTTAAAATTTTATTGTTTTTAGAGGAGAGGGAGAGAAAGGGAGAGAAACATTGGTTTGTTCCACTTATTTTTGCATTAATTGGTTGATTTTTGCATGTGCCTTGACTGGGGATTGAACCCGCAACCTTGGCATATTGGGACAATGCTCTAACCAACTGAGCTTCCTGGCCAGAACTAGACATTTGTTTAATGCTCTTGTGTAATTGGTATGTATTTTTTTCAGTGTGACCGATCTTTTTCTCTTTCTATGTTTCTCTGTCTTTATTTACAAGCTCAATGCCAGTTTCTTCCAGAATTGTTAACCATTTACCTGTGTTTGGTTCATATAACATGCACAAGGGTCAGTGAATGTTTTCAGTTTTTGTGTGCTATAGTCAGAATTTTTAAAGAAGAGAGGGAGAGTTTGAGATTAAATTTTTAGTGCAAGCCAATACAAGACATATAATGAACCTATGATACTTGAAAATTTAATAAGAAGCAATAACGAGAGCTGGTAGTTTTCTCTCTTTACCTTTGAATAGAAATGTAGGCCCCTAGCAATGGCTTGTCAAGTGCCTGTGCTAAAGCATTACTTAGCAGCTTACACTTATAAATCTTTCTTGACCCATTGTGTCTTAGAATTTTAAGAAAAAGGGTATATAGGATTTATACAATTACACCCTGTCATTGGTGTGTACAGCTCTAATTTCTGTCCTAAAGTCATGGATCATGTAATATTGTCGCCAGGGAAGTACTTGTGGGAAGCTTAAAAGTTCATTGGTTTTATGTATTGTGATTGCAGTGTATCTAAGAACATTACATTAACAAATAGAACATTCACAAATAGGACATTCATTATAAACCCTTGGGCAAGCTTATATTCAACTTTACAAATTTGCAGTATAAGTGGAAATGATTTTTTTTTTACCTATAAAGACTCACAGATCTTTTAGTTCTTATTTAACTCTAGATTTTATGTATAGACCTAAATCATTCTAAGAAGAGGCTTGGATAGAGGTGTGTGGGGTATCCTGTTAGAAATACCTGCTCCTAGAAATAGGAGCTCCTTTACCATGAGTGGCTGAACTGCTCACCTCTGGGGACTGGAGAAAGGATAATCTGAGGTCAAAGGATTGGCATTTAACCTCGATGTTGTTCATAGGAAGTCTAGGACAGGTGAAATGGAGTAGAAATATGACCAAATACCCTGCATTTGCATATTTTTAAAAGGCTTCCATATACAACATTTCAGACTTACCTTTGTTTATGTGAGTGTTTTAAAGCCTACATGAGGTTACCATAGCAAGTATTATTGTCCCGCTTTTAAAAATTAAGGGAAGCGGCCCTGGAGGGTTGGCTCAGTGGTAGAGCATCATCCTGGCATGCAGGAGTCCAGGGTTCAATTCCCGGCCAGGGCACACAGGAGAAACACCCATCTGCTTCTCCACCCCTCCCCCTCTCCTTCCTCTCTGTCTCTCTCTTCCTCTCCCGCAGCCAAGGCTCTATTGGAGCAGGGTTGGCCCCAGGCTCTGAGGATGGCTCTGTGGCCTCTGCCTCAGGCGCTAGAATGGCTCTGGATGCAACAGAGCAATGCCCCAGATGGGCAGAGCATCGCCCCCTGGTGGGCATGCTGGGTGGATCCCGGTCGGGCGCATGCGGGAGTCTGTCTGACTGCCTCCCTGTTTCCAGCTTCAGAAAAATACAAAAAAAAAAATAAAAAATAAAAAAAATTAAGGGAAGCAAGTCTGGATCATAATTTAAGTAATGTTCCCATTGTCACCTGACAGAGTGGTGCTGGGGCTAGAGCCTGGATACTAGGATTTGACATTCATTTCCTCAGATGCCTTCCCCCTGAGCCCAGGGACCATACATTTTCAGAGTCTTTCTAGTTGAGTTTCAAGTGGCAGCTGGAGAGGTCAAGGCAGTAACACTGGAAAGGGTGTGGCAGGTGGAAGAGTGGGGTGGACAGGCCTTCACATGGTTTATTCACTTGTCCTTTCGTCAGCCACCTTTTCTGTGTCTCTGAAACTCTTCCTTGTTTCCTTGCTGCTGCCCTCTTTCTGGCACTGGAGACCGTGTTCCACCCAGTCACTCTCAGCAAAAGTCATTGTTCACCCTTCTCTTGAAAGAGAAAGCGAAAGCTAAAATATGGTATTGAAATTGTAGTCAATTGTAAGGGAAGAGTGATTGAAGAAAACCCCTGCTCCCAGGTGGCTTTTTTATTCTTCAGTTCATGCCAAACCGTGAGCACGTTCCCATGTCTCTCAATGTCATTTGAAAATATTTTTCATGATTCTTCAGTTTCCATTGCATGAAGTTAGCATAATTTATTTATGTATTGTTCTGTTTTGGATATTTAGGTTACTTTCCAGGCTTTATTTTTTTTTTTTTCTATGAAGTGTATCATAGAAAAAAAATGAACTCTTTGGAGAAGAGAATTATTAAGTACTCGAAGAGATGCCGGTCTGGTTTAAATGGTTTTCCTTAGTCATTGATTCATTAGTACATTGTAACAGTAATTTCAGTCAGATAAAAATATGATTATTTTTATGAAATATAATTGTGATATCAGTTTTATTTTCAGATGGAGAAAATAAATAGAGTCAATGAAAGGAAAAATTTCCACAATTGTGTCATTAGTATTCTTACAATAAAAATTATTTGGTAGTTGAGCTTTTATAAGGTTGGCACAACAGCAATATTTTTAATGTAGCAGGTTGATACATAAATGTGTAAATGTAAAAGATTTGAACTGAATTATAAATAATGATCACTTTGTAAGAGTCATTAATCCATTGACTAGATAATATATTTTTGGGTTGTCTCCATCAAACATTTGAGCTTGATTTTTGCTCTTTTCATCATGATTATAGAAAAGAGTTGACCAATTAAGAGCAAATTAGTAGAAATTGAAAGGCCAACTTAAGAGCTTTATCTTCTAAAACCACAGCCTTTGATTTCCCGTGGGTGTGTAGGGTGGGTTAGGAGGAAGAAGGGAGGAGTTGGAGATTTCCATAATGCAGTTAGTTCCTCTCCTTCCTTCTCAGTCTGCCTCACATCTCCATCCACCGACCAAGATCCAGGCACAATAGGCAATAAGGAGGTCAAATTTGTCCTTGATATTTATTCTTCCTCTTCTCTTCTCTGGGTTTCTTTATTCCCAGGTTCTAATTAAGCCTCCTCATCATAGCATTTATGAAGGCCCATAGTTTTGGGAAGGTCTCATTCTTCCAAATTTCTAGGTGTATTTGCTATTAAGGGTGTTCCTAGGTAACTCAGTGTCCTAATTTCATTTTGTTTCTGTTTGGCTAGCTCTGTACAAGGGTCACAGTTCTAGTTCTGAGCAAACTTTGAAGGACAGGACCACTAGATAAAAATAAAACTGGGAAGTCTAAGCATAAGTTTAGAAAAAAAGTAGAAGGCTTTTGCCATTAGTACAAAAGAGTTCTTCTTTTCCCAGTCTACGATGGGTAAAATGTGATCATATAGGAATTTGACTTGTTGCCTTGAATAACTCAATATTCTTAGGATGAAGTCATACAAAATTGTCAGTCTCTGCATTCTTTTCAAAGTGATGGCTCTGGATATTCACACTTGTGATCATTTCTGTTTCCTGAGTACAAGAACCCCAGGACTTCCAAGTATGGAAGAAGTGGCACTGGTGGTTTTGTAACCATTGTGCTACTGTAATGCAGTCATGGTCTGTGTTTTTTCTTCTTCACTTCTAGTGCCTGAAACAGTACATGCAGCTGGCAATCCGAGAAGGATGTGGGTCTCCCATCACTTGCCCTGACATGGTGTGCCTAAACCAGGGGACTCTACAGGAAGCTGAGGTATGGATGAGTACCATGATCTTCTCTTTCCTCTGGACATTATTTCTGAGGAGCTTGACTCTGTTATTTCCTAACAGGGAATCTAGAAACAAAACGCAGAGGTTGACTTAGTGGAGTGCTTTATTGCTTCCCACCTGTGTATTCTTTATACAAACTGTTAAAGCTGCTGTTTGCCTCAGTTCTATTTATATATGCTACCTGAGAGTTGAAGAAGCTCTAGAATAGATAGGCAAAAGTGTGGAAATCAAGTTTACCAAATGTGAGGTTTGGAGGCTGAGTAGTGAGTGTGGCCTTTCATACTTCAGAGATAAACAGCAGAATAGCCACAGTCAGAGACAGACAATAAACTAGTATTTGGGTCTACAAGGTAGTCTGAGTTGAACCATTTCCAACAAGCAAAGACAGGCCTTTTACTTAATCTTTATCAGGCATCAGAAATATCTTTTTTCAGTGAGTTCTTCATTTTCTTAAGACTGTGATATATCCCCCTCCTTTGTTTCTTCTCTCCCTGATCAGTAGCTTGTCCTTAAGTCTACTGTTCATCCTCAGAGCCAGATAACTGTAAATCAGAAGATGACCAACTCTTGTCCATTTGTAGGGAGTCAATAATTGTCTCAAAGAAGTCCCAAGAAGCAGATGAAATGGCATTCATTCAGCAAACACAGCATGCCTGCTGTGCATTAGGCACTTTTCCAGTGGTTTTTATAGTCAGTATGCTAACTATCTAATCCTCTCAAAAAGCTTATAAAACTGAGGCCCAGGGGGTTTAAGTAATTTGCTCAAAAGTGTATATTTATAAAAGTAGAAGAGCTAGAAATTAAGTTCAGTTCTTTCTGACAACCATAATAATTATATGGCTTTAAGAGTAGATCTAGGAAGATAGAATGTGTGATAATTGGAAGCTGAATAGTGAATGTGTATAGATACATATATGTATGTGCAGATATGTACATGTGTATATGTGCATGTATGTGTATATATACATACTCCTTTACACACACACACACACACACACACACACACACACACACACACACACACACACACATTCTTTTTTTTTCTTTCTGAAGTTGGAAACGGGGAGGCAGTCAGGCAGACTCCTGCATGAGCCCAACCGGGATCCACCCGGCATGCCCACCAGGGGGCGATGCTCTGCCCATCTGGGGCGTTGCTCTGTTGCAACCAGAGCCATTCTAGTGCCTGAGGCAGAGGCCATAGAGCCACCCCCAGCGCCCGGGCCAACTTTGCTCCAATGGAACCCTGGCTGCGGGAGGGGAAGAGAGAGACAGGAAGGAGAGGGGGAGGGGTAGAGAAGCAGATGGGCGCCTCTCCTGTGTGCCCTGGCTGGGAATCGAACCCAGGACTCCTGCACGCCAGGCCGATGCTCTACCATTGAGCCAACCAGCCAGGGCCACATACATTCTTATATAAAATTGTTTTCTTTTTAAGCAAAGCAGTCAGAAAGCTGTTACCACTTCTAATCAGTGTGTCTCTGGATGTTCCATATTTAGCGTATGGAGTATCAGCTTAGTGGTATGAGTGAGCTTGAAGAGTTTTTAGGGAAGAATCAAAGCAATACATAATGTTTTAGAAATGATTCATTTTAGGAAAATCATGAAATAATTGATTTTTTTGACAAAAATGTAACACTGAATATGTAAAGTGTGGTGGAAAATATTGCTTACTTTTGTGTAAGTAATGGGCAAAAGGAAATTAAAGTGGGGAAAGATTAGGTTAGTTACCAAGAGTATTATTGTTCTATGCCACCCAGAAATAGTTTTCAAAATGAGATTTAAGTATTCAGGAGTCTCATTCTATGCATAATGCTTCCAAGAAAGATACTTCCTTTTTGACTTCTTTGATGTTAGATGAATGAACGAGTGTTTATATGGTGCACAATGTGCCGGGCCCTGGTACACACCAGGGCAGAGAGGTGAATAAGACAGGCTTAGTGCTATCAGTCCTCTCACAATAGCTTCTGTTCTAGCAGAGAGACAGTAAACTGATTATAAAAATGAAAAGCGTGACATGGAGTGGGCTACAAGAGCTGTGTCTGGTATGAAATGTTACTTAATTCATGTATGCAAAATCTATTAAACATAAATGAATGGTTTAGTGAAGCTTCAAGCCTTTGAAATTAATCACAGTGCTATATTCTATACTTGGGCTGTCTGAAGCAGTAGCCATTGGCTTCATATGGCTATTTACAATTTATTAAAATTAAATAAAATAAAAAATTCATTCCTTTGGTTGCACTAATAACATTTCAAGTAGACACACGTGGCTACTGACTACCAGACTGTACAGCATGAAATAGAACATTTCCATCATAGCAGAAAGTTCAATTGTATTGCATTGGAATAGACTTTTATATGAATAGTAGCCATTAACTATTGACATTTTGGATATCAGATGTTAGGGCTAATGTATTCCAACAAGTGAGTGAAAGCCATCATTTGTCTCTCTGATTTTCTTTTTCTTTTTTTATTTATTGATTTTAGCGAGAGAGAAAGGGAGAGATACAGGAACATAAATCTGTTCCTCTATGTGCTCTGACAGGGGATCAAACCAGCAACCTCTGTGCTTCTAGACAGGACGATACTCTAACGGAGCTATGTGGCCAGAGTGTGTCTCAATGATTTTCATTTCCAGTTCCCCAGCAGTTCTCCTCTCCTTTTTCATCCTTACCCCTTTCCCACTGTCCCTGTCCCTGTTCTCATTTACGCTTTCCTAGTTCTGATTCTATTCTCCCAGTTTTACTCTGAAAACAATCTTCTAGTCTGTGTCAAAACCAAACAAATCCGTGGTGGCTCTTAAAAATTACAAAAGGATATTTGAAAAAACAGAACAAAAACATATTCTGAATGAAACATGGTATTGATTAAATTTTCCAAAGTCTGTTTCCCATTAGATGAGTAAGAAGATCCTCCAGGGCGTTAATGGACCTTTCTGTACTTGTTAGGCTTGCTGAGAGCCTGACTGGAGATGGCCAAGAATGTACAGTAATCATGTTCTTAACCAACTTGCCATGATTTTTTTTTCAGAGTGAAAAACTATGTGATGGTAGTGATGGTGATTGTCTCTCATTCTGAATTGAGAAATGACTAGAAGATTATGTTGGAGATATTGGTAGCTTCATCAGTTTATACTAGACTATTCTTTTCAAAGCAAACACCACACAACACATGAACTTGGGCTGTACTGTCTTCTTTTCTGACTTGCTTCACATCAAGCTTTCCTCATATATAGTTATTATGATAATCTGTAGCTTTTAATCTAAATTTTATTGACTATATCACAATGGGGCTTGACTCACTATGCTTGACTATATTCTATCTCCATGACTACTTTCTCTGCCTTTAAAAAAAGTATTGAATTACACAGCTATTACATAAATATACTTTGCTTATTAAAAAATAATTCTGGTTAAAGATTAAGTTCCCTTTGTCCTGCTGCTATTTATATTACAATATATGGTTCTTCATCATTTATTGCCTTATAAAATGCTTGTAAGTAGAATATTTCTTCATTGTCAGAGGACACAAGGAACTGAAGCTCTTTCCCCTGAAGGCTTCCCTGCATGGGTCTAGTAGTTTACATCGTTGGCTGTGCTCCATCTGTCTGCCTCTTGCAGGCTTTAGGTCCTGCCTGCCTTCTTAATGTTTCCAAATTGGCTCAGCTGTGGCTCTGCTCATTTTATTAGCAATAGCTTCATCAGCAAGACATTTCATGTCCAGTTGCAGTCCTACTTGTTTGTATAGGAAGCAGTAGAAAAGGCAGCTTCAGTGTCAGGGAAGCTGCGGGGAGGACGTGCCCCTGTAGGCCTGTGCCCCGAGAGGTGCTCCCCCAGAGCCGGGAACAAGGGAAGCTTTCCTTCCTTGTGTCATCTGGTGCTTTCAGCTGTTGCTCTGCAGGGCTTTTCTGATAGACTTGATCCAGGGATCTTGTCCAACATGGGATTATGAAAGACAGGACACAGATTGTTTGTTCTGATAGCATCACTTCAATCACAACCTTTGCTTGAAGTCAGTAGCCTTGTTAGAAAGGCAATGACTACTTTAAGCAGCTCCCTTACAGTGTTAGGAAAGTGGCGCATCATCACTTGCTGGGAAAGCCTGACCATTGCTCTGAACCATGTAAAATTTGAGTAGTGAGCATATAACTTATTTATGTGGTACCTACTGTGATATGGCCTGAGAAATGGAACTTCTCCCTGCCAGTTGGCAGAGGAAGGCAGGGAGCAGCTTCTCACCCGCCAATCCTCCTTTCGAGCCTTGGGTCACTGAAGTGACCAGCCTGCCTTTTACTGCTAGTGCTACAACATGCTTCAGAGGAAGGACGAGTGCAGCTGCTCTGGCCAAGAATGGGGGCTGCAGAATTCTACAGGAGGGGTCTTAGGGTGGGGTACTCTGGAAGACTAGGATAGGGGCATGGTGGGAGTGGAGGTGCAGTACTGGGGAATTTGAAGCTACATTTGCAGAATAAACAGTTTTTACTCATATTGCATGTTTGTTGAGGGTAGCTTTGGTAATGGCTGCTGGAAATACAGAGATCCAAGTGGTTCCCCCAAATCACCCATTAGCACAGCCTCCACTTGTCATCTCTCACCACGCTTCCTTCCCATTGTCCCACTGCAGAGCTGGGGGAGAGCAAAGGTGAGGGTGCCCAGGCAAGTGGCCACATTCCTGTTAGTGTGGTGTGAGGATTTGAAAGGGGAGGGTTAAGTCTGTCTATTATAATAACCCTTGACTGCAGTATTCGTTGGCTGGAGAAGAGTAAAACTTTGAAGTGGAGAAGGGTAAAGGAATCTGCTATGTCAAAGTCAGTAGATATTTTTGAAGTTCTTAGCTTATTTTGTCCTAGAACATGTTTAAAATTTTGTTTAAAAACTGCATATTAGTGGAGAAGACTATTTCTAAGCTTCTTCTTTAACTAAAGGCAAGTGTAAGAAGACTGAGCACCAGTAGGTTGACCGTGTCACATGAATGTGTATGTGGGCATATCCCCTTTGCCCTAGATGAACCGAGGGAGAAATGGCAGGCTGTACTGAGGTCTCTGCAGAAGCGGTAGAGAAAGAACAGACACAGCTCTCTGCAGGGTGCTATGCACAAGATTCCTGGCCCTGGAATCCCAGGCCTCCCCCATCCTGCCCTCTTCCAGTGGGCCCTGCTGACTGCCCTCTTGTTTCTTCAAGCAGGATTTCATACGTAGTACGTAGATGTAAATAAGGAGATGAACTTGGTTTATTATACTCAAGTGAATGGGTAAATATGCCATTTTTCTTTTTCTGTTAGGAAATAACAGTTCTTATTTTCTGGGTTGAGATAGGGAACCTTCTTAGTTTCTGCATCATTGTGATAAGACACTTATTCGTAAGATTAGTACTGTTTCCCTTGCCAGTATTTTTGCAAGTCATAGCACCTCAAGATTTGCCAAAACCTTGACACGCTGTAATGATCTACTAGAGGTCAATTCCATCTCCAGATAAAGTGATCTGTTGTATGTCATGTTCAGGCTGGTTCTTAATATTTAAAAGCAACTGTAGCAGAGATATGACTTAAAGGGCCAAACCTAAGGAAAGACTAGGCTTTCCCCCCCTTTTGTCTTGGCTTTCCCTAGCTTCTTTGATTTAACCATCTGGTTTTCCTAACAAAAGAAACTATAAGTTTTATTTATCAATATTGCTTATGAAAATACCACTTTAAGCATAAATGCTTCTCTAGCAAGTCAGCTCTACTCTCTGCATCCTTTATTTCTCTGTAGGGCTAATTTCAGTGTAGGTGGTGGGGCTTGCTCACATACTATGGTCATAGTTAATAACAGTAAACAGGGTGTGCCTCACTTTTTATTTCTTCAGTTGTGGATGTACCAGTTAACTGTTATGTATAACACTTAAAGCACCCCGCACACGTGGGTGTATTCTAACTTCCCTTGTTATGCTCTGCGATGGGAGGAGTGCGATAGAAAGTGAGGACATCCAGCAGAGTAGGAACTGGGTTCTTAATAAGTATCCTCAGGTTCACTTTTACCAGAAGAAACCATGATGGTGATTGTAGGGAGTTAGTAAATTTTTGCTGTTATTATTCTGATGTTTGCTATTCTTCTATTAAAATAAAAGTGGATTTATTTTCTCTTTGAATCAAACTTTTTTTTCTTTTTTCCTTTTTGGAAAGGATTTCTGGAATGATGAAGAGGAAATATGGTCTTTCAGGCTTGGAGTGGAGGAGAGAGAAATTTTTGTTTAACTGGTAGATTAGCACAATTTTTTTTTTTTTTTTTTTTTACAGAGACAGAGAGAGTCAGAGAGGGATAGATAGGGACAGGCAGACAGGAATGGAGAGAGATGAGAAGCATCAATTATTAGTTTTTTGTTGCGACACCTTAGTTGTTCATTGATTGCTTTCTCATATTGTGCCTTGACTGTGGGGCTGCAGCAGATCGAGTAACCCCTTGCTCAAGCCAGCAACCTTGGGTCCAAGCTGGTGAGCTTTGCTCAAACCAAATGAGCCTGCGCTCAAGCTGGCGACCTCGAGGTCTTGAACCTGGGTCCTCTGCATCCCATTCCAATGCTCTATCCACTGCGCCACCACCTGGTCAGGCAGATTAGCACAAATTTCAATGGAGAAATAGAAAAATATGACTAAATCAAGTTAAGGACTTTTTAGTAGTTAATCTGAGGGAAGTGGTCTCTTAATAGATGAGAAGATACTTAAATATCTTTGTTTCTGCTATTTGAATATGAATTTGGTTATCAGTGTATTGGAATGCACTGAATACAATAAATGTTAGTAGTTCATACTGACATAAACAAATAAATGCAGGAGAAGGATAGCCCTTCTTTATAGTAGAATTCTAATGAACAAATACAGATAGATATAGAAAATCATCATTAAGCAAATAGCATAGTAATAATGATAGTAGGCAAGAATTTTTTGATAAATACAAAAAGAAATCAGTGGACAAAGGCATGGTGAGAAACATGATATTTGCAGAATCTCAAAATACCTCCCTACAAGATTATAAAGGGAGGAACAACCTGGCGGATCCCGCTTTACCTAGGTTAGGAAGTTAACATTACCAGTAAGGAGACAGGCTGTCCTCGTGTACCTCCTGATGGCCCAAGATCACTGCTGGGATGTTTTTGCCAGAAATGCATAATCTCAACCTAATCATAGAAAACATCAGATCAACCCAAATTGGAGAGCACTGTACAAAATAACTCGCCTGGGCTCTTTAAACATGTCAGGGTCATGAAAGGCAAACACGGAGTGAGCAACTGCCCCAGATCAGAGAAGGCGAAGGAGACAGGGAGCCGAGTGCAAGGTGGTGTCCTGAATTGGATCTGGGACTGTAAAAAAAAAAAGACTTTGTGGGTCAGTTTATGAAATTTGAATAAGGCCTGCAGATTAATAATTTTGTATCAAAGAAATTTTTGTTATTTTAATAATTAACTATGGTTATATAAGGTGTTAATATTAGGAAAAGTTGGGGGGGGATGGCATTTAGGAACTCTATATAATTCTTGGAACTTTTTGTGAGTCTAAAATTATTTCAAAGTAAAAATGTTAAAAAGGAATGTCGTGGTATGATTTTGAATGATTTGGAATTTCTTTGTTGGCAGGAAGAGGATAATTGTATGCCATATGATACCTCTCATGATCTCTTACCATTTTCACAATTAATTTTAGAGGCCTTGTGAGTCCTTTAAAATTTTTTTTAAATGGAGTAGCCCTTTAACCTGTCACCTGATTGAACCTTCAATAATCATCCTAAATATTTATCTCAGTTTTATAATTGTGAAAGACCTTGAGCAATAGTGATGTAGTTTCAAATGGCAATGGAATGGGAATTCAATACTTTGGATCATTTTTTTTCTTTTAAAAAAATCTAATACAGCTTTCTCTCATCTAAAGCCAAAAGTGTGATAAAAAACCTTTCAGAAGATTACCTCTAACCTGTGAAATCCAACAAATGATAAAATCAAGGAGTAGCTCTTTTTTAAAAATTTAGGCATATTTATTGCCTCGCCAGTAATTTAAGTTCTTTGAGGGCAGCTTCTGTATCTCTGTGCTCATTTGTATTCCCAGGCTTCCAGCCAGTGCTTTATCTGTAATAGACCGTCAACAGTTGCTGGAGAAGACACAAGCCCTCCAGAGGGTGGGGGTGGGAAGGGAATGGGTGTTGGGGTTTATCTTTAGCGCAGAAGTATCAAACAGCGAATAGTGATAAACCTGACTTTTTGTCAATAGAAAAATGAATTTACCTTGTTGAGGCTTAATTCTGTATAAACCTTTAACCTAAAAATAATAATTAATGGGAGATTCAAAGTAGAGTGAAAGACAAAATATGTTAGGGACCTCTGACTTTCCTGTTGGCAATAAAATATCCCATGATGAAATATATCTTTCTAATTTAACATTAAACAGCCATCTCTACTGTTATTGATATTTTACTGCATTGATTTATTGTTTACATTAGCGTTTCATCTGTATCTGAAATATTATTCTCCTGTTTGCTTTGCCTTTTATAAACTGCATTTGTTTTAGCTGTTATATAAATGGCTTGCCATTGAAAAACATCAGAATTTTTAGGAGTTGGCTGTGCGGGGTTTGAGGAAAGTCTTCATCAGTCCAGAAATAATTTTAGATGGCATAAGAAGAGCGCAGAACTGTCCCATAGAACTGAACACTCAAATGGCCTTATTTTGGGGGGGGGGGTTGAAAATATATTTATAGAATATCACTGCCCTTGCTGGTTGGCTCAGTGGTAGAGCATCAGCCCGGTGTGTGGAAGTCCGGGGTTCCATTCCTGGTCAGGGCACTCAGGAGAAGCGCCCATCTGCTTCTCCCTTCTCCCTCTTCCCTTCCTGCAGCCCAGATGATAGCATCCCCCAAGTAACCTTGACCCCCAAATCTGAAGTAGTAGTAGATTATTTGCCTTCCATCTAAGACAAATCAATGCCTAGGTATGAACTGAACTCTGATTCCTTGGTGCCTCCCCTGCTTTTACTTGCTTGCACCTTCTGTCTCCAAATGCATTTTATTTGAGGTGCCTTTGTCTTTTAGGAAAGATGTCCAGGTTGTGTTATAACAGGTGAAACAAAAGTGGTGTTCAGTTGAATAAATGTCTAACCATAACTTTTAAAAAATTAAGGTAAAATACGCATAACATAAAATTAACCATAATTTTCTATAGTGATTGCTAAGGAGGTTTCACTTCAGGTGCCAGAAAAAAATGTAACATTTTCCCCTCAGCTGGAGAAAAATATTATAATTAAATTAAATTTATGTTTTACTGCACTGTACTTGAAACGGAGAAGACAGAACTTGCCTATTTGTGGTTCTTCCTGTATTTAACTAAACTAGTTTAATTTATATGCAAAATAAACAAATTGGTTGTTTTTGTGTGGGTGGAGGATTAGATTTTTGAAAGCATACTTTTTTCCGTTAGTTGCAAGAACTTTCGCCTACATATGCTTTATACCAAGAAATATGTGATACTTTGGAGTCAGAATTGCTAAGGTATGTCCTGTATCAACTTGGTGAATGTCTGGAAGCCTAATATCAAATTCTTTGACTTCTCTCAGTTCTAACTCTTTTAAGCAATGTCAGTATACTTGTATGTTGACATCAGTGGAATTATTATTTTTTGGAAAGCCAGTTTAAGAGCAGTTAGCTTTGCTTGCATCTGACTTTGAAATGCAATTTAGAAATGCTTAAATCTCAAATGTCATTTGGCTCTGTATGAATCGTTGTTTATGAACGTTTCATTCACGTTGCTGTCTGCACTGGGAAGGGAGTTTGGCCACAAGGAGTATCTTAGCGTTTCTTGTCTATCAGGGCATGGATGGCAATGCATGATAACCAAGGGCCCCTTGAAGTGATTTTTGTCAGAAGAGATGATTTTTACATTGCTTAGAAGGTGCTATCCCCTAGGTAACAAATGAAGTTTTTATATTTCCTGAGGCACTATTTACCTGACTAGTGTTCAAGGGTTCTAAAACTAGAATTATAATCTTAAAAATTTCTTAAATGAATCTAGCGAGAAAAAAGACCATTTTTCCTATATACACACAAATAATTTGGGAAGTCTAAACATTCCATTGGTCTTTTAGTAGCTGCTGATGGAAGAATGAAGGTGCTTAGTGAGTTCTGGTGGCCTGAGAGACTCCTAGGCATGGCAGATGTGTGGGGACGGTTTGGGAATTCTGCTTGTATTCCTGCATGAACAGGGCAGAGGCAGAGAAGTTTACAAACAACCTGAATACAGAAGATGCATAAACCAAACAAGGAGGGATCATAAAGGGCTGGTAACTCAGGTCTCTATGCTGACTGACATCTCATCTTTATCATGTTGGTTTCAGATCGCCTGTTTGGTACCTGTGGATCAGTTTCAGCTTTATCAGCAGTTAAAATTTGAACGAGGTATGTATGCACTCTTTTTTTTTTTTATCCCAATGGTAAATTTGGTTTTACACATGTCATCTTTCCACAAACCTGCATGGAAAATTAAGGCAGCTGTGGGCTGTCAACAAAACCAGGAGGGTCCTAGGAAAGGGAAAGACTATAATTGCAATATTCGATTTTAGCTTTCTCAGCCACAGCCAGAAAAGATACAGACTAGCAGGAAATAGAACTTTGTTTATATGGTTGTTTTGTATTTTTATTTTAATTTAATTTATTTATTTTTTACAGAGACAGTGAGTCAGAGAGAGGGATAGACAGGGACAGAGAGACAGGAACAAAGAGAGGTGAGAAGCATCAATCATTAGTTTTTCGTTGCGCCTTGCAACACCTTAGTTGTGCATTGATTGCTTTCTCATATGTGCCTTGACTGCGGGCCTTCAGCAGACCGAGTAACCCCTTGCTGGAGCCAGTGACCTTGGGTTCAAGCTGGTGGGCTTTTGCTCAAACCAGATGAGCCTGCGCTCAAGCTGGCGACCTCAGGGTCTCGAACCTGGGTCCTCTGCATCCCAGTCCGATGCTGCGCCACTGCCTGGTCAGGCTGTTTTGTATTTTTAATTTGGCTCATGTGAGGGAACTTCTGCAGAAGTTGGATAGCTTCATAAAAGCAATACTATTACAAAAGACAAGTGCCCTCACATGGGGTTTGACTGTCATCTTTCGTACTCATGAAGATCCCTCTAAAACATCAATCAGCCCAAACATTTTTACTGATGTGTATAACATTTATCATTTGTTCTTTTGGTCCCATCTTTTAATTATAGTGATTGCTGAGCATATCATTTTAATGTGATTTATAATATATTGGACTAATTTTTTTTCTGACTTTGGACTTGGGGTAATTTGTATAACTTTTGTAGTTAATCCTGCCTTTTTGTCTGTAGGATTTACTTTTTACTCTTTTTGGCTTCTCATAGATCTTTTTTAGGAGGCCATTCCCTCCTGTCACACGCTAATATGTACTTGAACTAAATGGTCTGTTTTTTGTTTTGTTTTGTTCTGTTTATGTGTCTGAGAATTAGAGAAAAAAATTGTTTCCCCTAGACCTCTTAGGACTGGTATAGTCTCACTGAGTATATAAAATAAACTAATCTAGCATTAACATGAAATATTTTGATTGCTGACTTTTTAATCTGGAATAATAAAATCTAGAGGTGAGGGTGGTAGTGGGAGAATGAACATTTATCTGTCCTGTCCCAGTAAGTTTGGTAAACACAATGGCCTTTATTTCATCTAATTTTTACAACACCCTGACATATATATAATTCTTACATGAAAAGGAAAGAAAACCCCATGAAGGGGGTAAGAATAGGAGTGCTTGCAGGGGAGTCACAGGATGGCATTCACTAGGACCATGATCTGGCTCAGTCTCATAGGCTTGTGTTTTTCAGCAAGCCAAAAACAGATTCATCTCTCCCGGGTAGGTCATTAACTAAATTTATCATACTGATGTATTAAGGTGGAATTTACTGAAAAATATTCTTGGACTAGATTACTTGAATTACAGTTTTGCTCTATAGGAAGATGCAAATAGAAGGCTAGGACACAGAATGTTGTTGAACATGGAATCAGAAGTGGTGGAGTCAGATGAAGTTTAGATTTCATGGTGAAGACACAGCTTGATGCATCTTGTCCTGCAGATTCTGAGCTAACTAGAGAAATTAATGGTGGGTACTTAATATTGGCTTGCCTTAATCCATCTACCTGGGCTGACTAGATTGAGCTTCTAAGGTCAGATGCTATTTATTGGATGTGACAACCAAGGATGATAGATATTGGTGTCAAGTATCTGCCTTGCCACTTTCCCACTGTATGCCAATATTCTTCACTATAAAAATAAATACTGTTGGAACAGAGACATTTTAAGTATTCACCCATGTATGGATGAGGCTGGTAGTGAGTGCCATGGTTTTAAAAGTCTTGAGTGGAGAAAGTCAAAGGAGTTAGATTGGATTTTCAGGCTTCTTTTTAAATGGTGAGACCTGAAACTCACCGGTCCTCCTTAGTCTCCAGGACTCATCCTTTTTGTAGCATTCCCTTGCCCCATGTATACCTCTCTTCTCCTATGTGTACAACCTCTTCCACACCCACCCCTGCCCCATCTTTTAGGTCTTCTTCATCACTGTTTACATGTTAGTGACATAGTTATTACTAAAATGCCTTTCTGTAATTATACAAATTCTGATAGTAGCAGGAATTAAAACGTTTGGTGGGTTGGTTCTCACTGATAAATATGAAGTTTCGGTTTATTTTAAAAAAGTAGTGCCTAGAGCCTGGGTGGGGATGCAGGCTCTACCACTCACTGAGCTGTGTGACTTTGGGCAAGTTACTTGGTTCCTGCACTTCAATTTCCTTATCTGTAAAATGCAGATAATAATAGTTCCCACACTTTGGGGTTGCAATGAGAATTAAGTGAATTAATGCATGTAAAGCACTTTCTATGAATGCTTCTTATATTTTAGTGTTCAAAGTATTAATAGTTGGTAATAAAAGTATTAATAATAGAGTAGCTCTTTTTACAATAAAGTATACTCAATGGTCTTCTATTCCCTTTTTTCTAAGAGAAGAGAATCATAACATTCATATTGAAATAGATATTATGATTGTCTTTTTGTCAGTGGGATTAGAACACTGGAACTTAATTGATCACATCTATCTTGTGTGTGTGTGTGTGCGCGCGCGTGCGTGCGCCGTACCTTCTCTAGGTTTGGGAAAATTTACAATGATATGTGTACACCATTATAATATCCTACAGAGTAGTTTTACTGCCCTTTGCTCTGCCTGTTCATCTGTTCCTCCCTTAAAACCTCTCTCAACCACTGATTTTTTAACCGTCTCCATAGTTTTGTCTTTCATAGAATGTCATAGAGTTAGAATCATACACTATGTAGCCCTCTCCCATTGACTTCTCTCACTTTGTAATATGCATTTCACCACCATGTCCATCTATATGGTAGGAATAGCTTTGCAATAGGTGAGGTACACATGAAAAATTATTGGCCAAGACTCTCACTCTTCTCTAGTAAGTGCTTGGACAGATGTCACCACAGTTTGCTTTGTAACTGGGACTTTTTGATGTTTTTGTAGTGTTCATCCCTACTTGTGATTGGCTTATTTCTTCATTAGATATAATAATGTATTTGGTCTGGTTATAATCAAGCTGGGCAGGCTTTGGAACCAGACTGTTCTATAGAAGTGGTCTTGCATAGCTCTGCTTTGATGCATTAAAAGGTGATCACATAGTTTTACTCATAGAAGGCATCTATTTGTTTTTTCTCACAAGTTCTAGGTAGGTGCACCACGATAGATTCCTATGGATTGAGAATTGATTTTATAATTTCTATTTTATAGATTCAGAAACTTAAAATTGGAGAGGTTGCCACTTGCCTAGGATCACATAAACTATGTCTAAGCTTCCTCATCTATAATTTTTTTTTTAGTTCTATTTAGGTAAAATATGTAAAACGTAAAATTTACTATTTCACCCATCTTAGGTGTACAATTCAGTGGTGTTGAACATTCACAATGTTGTACAACCACCATTACCATCTATTTCCAAAGCTTTTATTACTGCAAATAGAAACTGTAGCCATTGAATAATAACTTCTCATTCCCTTCTGATTCCAATCCATGGTAACCTCTGACCTATTTTCTGCCCTATGGAGTTGCATAGTCTAAATATTTCATGAGTGGAATCATACAATAAGCCAGAAAATTTCTTTTGTGTCTGGCTTATTTTACTTATAATGTTTTAAGGGTTTATTCATGTTGTAGCATGTGTCAGCACTCCATTTTGTTTTATGGCTGAATAACATTCCATTGTGTAAACACACCACATTTTGTTTAGCCATTCATTGTTGATGGACCCACTTGGGTTGTTTAGGGGTACAAGTATCTGTTCAAGTCTCTTCTTTCAATTCTTTTGGGTATAAAGCTATGAGTGTAATAGCTGGGCCATATGGTAATTCTATCTTTAGTTTTGAGGAACTGTCAAACTGTAAAACACTGTAATTTAATTATAAAAATTTTTATTATTTTAAAGTATGGAAATATTGATATGTTAAATTTTAAGTATGTTAAATCTGGTGACCCTTTTACTCAACTCCCTCATTCTATAAAAAGAAACCTGAGACCCAGAGACATTTGATCTTACATGATTTGGAAGGGGATTTGTAATCATGTAATTCTTCATTATAATCTGGTACAAATAATTATATTAAAAAACAGATATTTCAAGTTAGAGTAAATTAAGTTAATATAGTACCGCATAATGGAATTTACTTGATTGGACTATTCTATATAAGTTGTATACCTAATTTTTACATAATAGATGTCATATTCACTTAAAACTCAAGACCTATTAGCTAGGTGACTTGAGGTTAATGCCACGAAAATATTTTATGTGAAACTGTTTTGAAGAGGATCTTGAGATGCATTAAGTACTAATATTGTGAATGAGTTAAATGACTGACTGGCAGAAAGTTAAACTCATTGGCCAGGCCCTGAGATGAAATTGGAGAGACTGTTGTTGCTTTGAGAAAAATGTAGTCAACTTAGTGGCAGTCCTATATCCTAATTATAAAAATTTTTGTTAGTTTTGCCAAGTCCTTACTGCCTACCAAGCTCTCAGTTTTTAGTTTGTCATCTAGTACTTTGTCTTCTGCTTTATGTTACATAAGTGATTAGCTTGCCCTTTATGTCTTTGTTTTTTATCTAAGTCTTTGTGAGGAATAAACATGTTGAATAGGAATGGGTCCAAATTATCTCTGTTGATACAAAGTGAGGAAACACCACTTGGGATTGATTGGTTATTCTTTGACTCCACTTCGCATCCATCTGTGACTTTCCATTGGCTACTACTGTGTTTGCGGCTTTCCCTTTCTGTGTCAGTCTTCCAGTATTAACCAAGAGAGGGCAATACTAAGTTTCCATGTGCTAGTGATTACTGCTTTACTTTCTTCTGGTTCTCAAAGCACATGCCTGATGATTCATGCTAGAATCTTGCTTTACTCTTGTTTTCAGAATCTATTTTTTCAAAACATTTTTTTTCCCCAGAAATTGGGTTAAGGTCATCCATCTCTCATCCTTAAACACTTTTTCCACTTTAGTGACCCTGTTTTACTTACTATAACTGCATATTGCTCAGTTCTTTGGTAGGTTAACATGTCTGTTCTTGCCTAGTTGTATTATTATATAGTGGTTAGAAACACTTCAAAATGTTTTAAGTGCCATATTGTTGTTGTTCATAAAAAAGTGAAGTAAAATAGGAATTTGTTTCCCTGTTACCTACTAATTCTACCATATTCGCTCATGTATTCAACAACTACGTTTTTATGTAGTGAGCATCTATTATGTGCTAAGGGCCAGGTACAGTTCCATACGCTGATTTCATCTTTCTTTGAAAGCCCTTTTGTTCTTAGCATTTTTCACAAGGCTCTTCATTTTAAGTCTTAACATTGATGATATGGCTGTTTGAGTTTCATGTTACTCTTTTATTTGTCCTTGGTGAAGTGCTCCCACCCCATCTTTTGTGTCTGATCAGTTAAGTGTCTCACCAGAGCTCCCTCTGTAGTTATTTGATGTCTTTTAGTAGGGTTATTTTTTTGTAAGATGATGATACTTTTTGACCTTATCAAGTTAGTTTTATTTTTTTGACAACTTCTATCTCTCATTAATCATCTTCCTTTTCATAGTTCCTGATCACAAGCCTGTTCTTGTTTTGTGTGTGTGTGTGTGTGTGTGTGTGTGTGTGTGTGTGTGTGCGCATGTGTGTGCTTTCTTTTGGAGCCTGCTTTTCTGGTGTCTTGTGGTAAGTGAAGGATTAGTTCTAGGGTTTCCTCCCTAAGCTGCTCTGTGCTTTCCCATGATAACACTTTTTTTTCCCTCAGCGTCATGCTTCTTCTACTTTACCATCTATTTTTTTCTTTTTGATCAGTTTTAAATCTAAAATAGTGTGCTCTAGATCAGTGGTGGTCAACCTGGTCACTACCACCCACTAGTGGGCGTTCCAGCTTTCAAAGTGGGTGGTAGCAGAACAACCAAAGTATAAATAAAAAGATAGATTTAACTATAGTAAGTTGTTTTATAAAGATTTATTCTGCCAAACTTAGTGAAAATCTTACATAAATTATTATTATATGCTTTAACCTGCTGTAACTCTGCTTTATAAATTTTATAAAGTAAAGTTACTTCCCTGCTTTATAAATCACCATTACTGTGGAACCGGTGGGCGGTTAAAAATTTTTACTACTAACAGAGATACAAAAGTGGGCAGTAGGAATAAAAAGGTTGACTACCCTGCTCTAGATGGTTCAGTTTTTCTTGGAAAACTAAAGTGTCTGCAGGAAAAGACATTTATCAGCATATAGGATGAGTTTTCTCTTGCAATACCTTAGTTGGTCATTGATTGCTTTCTCATATGTGCCTTGACCGCGGGCCTTCAGGAGACCGAGTAACCCCTTGCTCAAGCCAGCGACCTTGGGTCCAAGCTGGTGAGCTTTTTGCTCAAGCCAGATGACCCCGTGCTCAAGCTGGTGACCTCGGGGTCTCTAACCTCGGTCCTCCACATCCCAATCTGACGCTCTATCCACTGTGCCACCGCCTGGTCAGGCTAGGATGAGTTTTCTAAAGGGAACTCGGATGAGAGACGTGATATTAAATGCTTGCTGCTTCCTATGTGTACTTCCATTTCCTCATATAAAACATGGGGATAAACAGCATGATTATCCCAGGGCTAGTGTAGAAAAAGTAAATATTGTGTGTTGCTCACAGTGTTGCTCATTCAGTAAATTATCACTGCTATTATCATTACTGTTGTTATTAATCACTACCACCACAAAATCTTGCCTTTTCCCCAGTTTTCTAAACTAACTTAAGAGAGCATCTTCTAGAATCAAGATCAGACCTCGGACTGAATGTATAGCACAATAATATTACTTCTGTTTTCTTTTCAACTTAGCTCGAATATTTTTCAACATGTTTCCATCCTTGTTATAGGATATCCTAGAATAGATGATGTTATATCCTAGATTCTAGAGCATTATATAGGAACTTGATAATAAATGCTAATTCTTCTGTACCACCTTATCATTTCCATTTGCTTCCTACAGTATACTTTTACTATAAGCCTGAATCCACTTTTCCTGACCATCTCTAAGGAGATCAAAATTTGTTAAGATGAAGCATTCAAAGTTGGTGCTTTGAAGAGAAAATATTCCCATGGTGTACACTTAATTAAAGTGAAATTAAAATCTATTTAGTAGCATGATTATATTTTTACACAGAGAATGGTATTCTAGGTATAAAAAAGGCTTGATCCCATCATATACTCACTAACCCCATTATGCAGACTCCTAACATGTGTGGGTCCTAATGTAGCATCTTTAGACTAGATATCATGAGAGTTGTTTCCAAGTTTGAAATTCTGTGGTTCTCTCCGACTATCTTGAGTGTACCTGCTCTGCCAATGGCCACCTCCATTTGAGTATATTTCCTGTAGCAAATGTTAAGTTTGATCAGTTTAATTTAATTGCATTTTAATGTCTTCAGAAGACCTTTGTTTTCTGAGATAAACAAATTAACTTTGGCACCAGAGCTGTGGCGGTGCAGTGGATAAAGCATCGACCTAGAAATCTGAGGTTGCTGGTATGAAAACCCAGGTCTTGCCTGTTCAAGGCACAGATGGGAAGCAGTTACTATGAGTTAGTTGATGCTTCCCACTTCTCTCCCCAACCCCTCTCTCTAAACAAAACAAAACAAAACAACAAAAACAAACAAATTAGGTTTGGTATAATTAAAAATGCAATGGGTCATAAAAGTGAAAACAGTTTGACTAATTTCAGCTGATAATTAAATTAGCTTGGGTGCATGGTGTTTCCCACAAGAATAAAAATTAATGTGATGTCTTTTTGGGCACAGCCTCACAATGGTAGAGGATGGCAGAGAAACCACACCCATGAGTTGAGAGAGAATGAGAAGCAAACTGCACATATGTGATGCTGCTAGTTCCAGGAGGGAAAACCAAGGGTCCCGAGTTTAGTTTTGAAAACTGAAAATGGTCATTGTTGTTAGATAATGATCTTGAGGTTTCATGGTAGTTTTATTTTCTTAGAATGTTTCTACTTCCCAAACATTGTCAGAATACAGAAGTAGAAAATAGTTTAAACAGCATTTTCTCTCTTGCAAAAATTACATGATAAGCAGAGTCTTAAGATCAAATAGTCACGGGGCTTTATTTCAGTAATCAACTCTCATTTTTATAAGTGCATTCCAGTGTGAGTCTATGAATTTGTCTATCTCTGATGTCAGTATGTTATAATTAATCACTTAAATCACGTTCATATTAAAATGTTTGGGGCACTGTTAGTTTGGGGCTGATATACACAAACTCCTGCTTTCTCTTTTTCTAGGTTTCTGAAAGCTTTCACCTCAGAGCAACCTGAAGCTTTCATAACTACCAGTGCAGAAGGAATTAGTTGGATATGGCTTAGTTCACTTTTTTCCCTAGCTTTGGAAAGGAAATTTGAATGGGGAAGAAACTACTAGACCTTAAATCAGGGGTCCCCAAACTTTTTACACAGGGGGCCAGTTTCACTGTCCCTCAGACCATTGGAGGGCCAGACTATAAAAAAAACTATGAACAAATCCCTATGCACACTGCACAGATCTTATTTTAAAGTAAAAAAACAAAACAAAACGGGAATACAATATTTAAAATAAAGAACAAGTAAATTTAAATCAACCAACTGACCAGTATTTCAATGGGAACTATGCTCCTCTCACTGACCACCAATGAAAGAGGCGCCCCTTCCAGAAGTGCGGCGGGGGCCGGATAAATGGCCTCAGGGGGCCGCATGTGGCCCGCGGGCCGTAGTTTGGGGACCCCTGCCTTAAATGTTCTGGATAAGGGTTCATTTTCTTTATCTCCATAATTACTGTGTTTCCTAGGCCCAGAGCCAGGAGGTAGAATTGAGTTCACCATAATAGTATAAAAAGTTTTTTTTTGTTGTTGTTGTTTTTTTTTTGTTTACAGAGACAGAGATTCAGAGAGAGGGATAGACAGGGACAGACAGACAGGAACAGAGAGATGATAAGCATCAATTATTAGGTTTTCATTGCGACATCTTAGTTCATTGATTGCTTTCTCATACGTGCCTTGACCGTGGGACTTCAGCATACCCCTTGCTCGAGCCAGTGACCTTGGGTCCAAGCTGGTGACCTTTGCTCAAACCAAATGAGCCCGTGTTCAAGCTGGCGACCTTGGGGTCTCGAACCTGGGTCTTCTGCATCTCAGTCCGACACTCTATCCACTGCACCACCGCCCGGTCAGGCAATAAAAAGTTTTTTTGAAATTCCCTATTGACCCAGTGGGGCTCCCCTTTCCCTCAGTCTCCTCTCAGGTTGTTGTCATGGAGGTAAGAGTGGGGAGAAGACAGCTCTTGCTCATGCGCAGTGGTTTGGCCACCACCTGGTGTCCATCAGTCTGTTCCCTTTTGGCTTGGGTTCTGCGAAGTCCTGTTAGCTGCCGGGGCTGCCAATGTCTGATGCCCCTTCAGCATTTTTTTTTTTTTTTTTTTTTTGCTTTTCTACTAATCTGGCCTGTAGGTTCCTCTGGTGGAACACTGGGATACTTGATGTAGGTAAAGCAAAATTGTACTGTTAATGGCATATTAGAATTATGATATTAAAAAGAAGGAACTCTTTTAGCTTCTAATGATTTTTACTTATGGCAGCTCTTCTAGGAGCAGGACAGATGAGTAATTTGAAGGACAGATGCCTTTTCAATGTGACCTGATTTGTATGTTTAAATTCTTGTTTTGTTGTGGGGAAGCTCATCTCCAAGAGACACCGAGATGCCCTGAAATAATCCTCTCTGGGTAGTTGTTTCTGTTTTCTGAAAATAACTGAATAAAGGGTGGGACAGTATAGAACCTTGCCATTTATGCTACCATTATCTCTTATTACCAAATGGAGTTGATCTATGATATTATTTTTTACACTTCTGTTGTTATATTGCTTCATTCATTTATTCAATAACTACTACATTCCAGGGATATTTCTAGGTCAGTGTTTGTCAACTGGGATGATTGTTTCCAGCTGCACCTCTACTATAAAATCATGACAGTTTCACCTTCAAAGTGTGCTCCAAATTTTTAGTACTTCCACTTTTAACATATAATCCTGTGTATTATCTTGGGTTAGATCACTACAATAGTGTCCTAATAGATCTCTCTGCTGCTACTTTGTACCGTTACCATCTATTCTTTCTACAGTGGCCAGAGTAATCTTCTAAAAGTGGGAATCATGACCCTCCCCTTCAAGGACTTCTCATCTCGCTTAGGCCTTATTAGTAATCAGGCCATTCACTGCTATTCCCAAATAATCACCTATGACTCTGCCTCGGCTCACTTAGCTTCTTGAAAGTTGGATAGCTTTATTACATATGTAAAGCTCTTCTTTTGCATTATTTGGGTAAAAGTTGGAAAGCTTTCAGATCAAAACTATGTGTGGGTTGGCTGCTTGTTCATAGTTCTAACCTATACACTTACCTTTATCATCAGACTTTGAAAGACCTATGATTTAGAATGGATGGTAAATAGATATTTGATCTGGGACTCTTTAATTACAAGTTATAAATCAGTCTTCATTTCTTTGGTTTTGGTATTCATGAAACAGTAATAAGAGTTTGAATGAAAATATAAATGGTATGGAAATTCAAGGTAAGACCTTAGAGCAGTGGTTCTCAAACTTTTTGAAGTCAGGGCACATTTAAAATCCTACAAATAGTTGTAGGCTAACTATATACAAATTTCTGAGAAATATGTTATAATAATTAAGTCAAATATTAAAGAAAAAAGTATAAAGTCCAAGCGTGCTTTTATGGTAATTAAACAAAATAAATATGACAAAATTAAATTTATTCTGACATTAAAAAACATTTTTATGTTACATTTTTTGAGTTATACTTTTTAGAATTCATAAAAAAGAGGGGTTAAAAAATAAAAAACAACAAAGAAGTTTTTTTTTTTTAAAATAAATTTTTATTAATGTTAATGGGATGACATTAATAAATTAGGGTACATATATTCAAAGAAAACATGTCTAGGTTATCTTGTCATTAAATTATGTTGCATACCCCTCGCCTAGAGTCAGATTGTCCTCCGTTACCCTCTATCTAGTTTTCTCTGTGCCCCTCCCCCTCCCCCTAACTCTCTCCCTCCTTCCCTCCTGCGTCCTCCCTCCCCCCACCCCTGGTAACCACCACACTTTTGTCCATGTCTCTTGGTCTCGTTTTTATGTTCCACCAATGTATGGAATCATGTAGTTCTTGTTTTTTTCTGATTTATTTATTTCACTCCGTATAATGTTATCAAGATCCCACCATTTTGCTGTAAATGATCTGATGTCATCATTTCTTATGGCTGAGTAGTATTCCATAGTGTATATGTGCCACATCTTCTTTATCCAGTCTTCTATTGAAGGGCTTTTTGGTTGTTTCCATGTCTTGGCCACTGTGAACAGTGCTGCAATGAACATGGGGCTACATGTGTCTTTACATATCAATGTTTCTGAGTTTTTGGGGTATATACCCAGTAGAGGGATTGCTGGGTCATAAGGTAGTTCTATTTTTAGTTTTTTGAGAAACCACCATACTTTCCTCCATAATGGTTGTACTACTTTACAGTCCCACCAACAGTGGATGAAAGTTCCCTTTTCTCCGCAGCCTCTCCAACATTTGCTATTACCCGTCTTGTTGATAATAGATAATCTAACAGGGGTGAGGTGGTATCTCATTGTAGTTTTGATTTGCATTTCTCTAATAACTAATGAAGCTGAGCATCTTTTTATATATCTGTTGGCCATTTGTATTTCTTCCTGGGAGAAGTGTCTGTTCATGTCCTCTTCCCATTTTTTTATTGGATTGTTTGTTTGTTTGTTGTTGAGTTTTATGAGTTCTTTGTAAATTTTGGATATTAGGCCCTTATCTGAGCTGTTGTTTGAAAATAACATTTCCCATTTAGTTGGCTTTCTGTTTATTTTGATATCAGTTTCTCTTGCTGAGCAAAAACTTTTTATTCTGATGTAGTCCCATTCATTTATCTTTGCCTTCACTTCTCTTACCATTGGAGTCAAGTTCATAAAATGTTCTTTAAAACCCAGGTCCATGAGTTTAGTACCTATGTCTTCTTCTATGTACTTTATTGTTTCAGGTCTTATGTTTAGATCTTTGATCCATTCTGAGTTAATTTTAGTACAGGGGGACAGACTGTAGTCCAGTTTCATTCTTTTGCATGTGGCTTTCCAGTTTTCCCAGCACCATTTGTTGAAGAGGCTTTCTTTCTCCATTGTGTGTTGTTGGCACCTTTATCAAAGATTATTTGACCATATATATGTGGTTTTATTTCTGGGCTTTCTATTCTGTTCCATTGGTCTGAGTGTCTATTTTTCTGCCAATACCATGCTGTTTTGATTATCGTGGCCCTATAATATAGTTTAAAGTCAGGTATTGTAATGCCCCCAGCTTCATTCTTTTTCCTTAGGATTGCTTTGGCTATTCGGGGTTTTTTATAGTTCCATATAAATCTGATGATTTTTTGTTCCATTTCATTAAAAAATGTCATAGGAATTTTGATGGGAATTGCATTAAATTTATATATTGCTTTGGGTAATATGGTTATTTTAATTATATTTATTCTTCCTATCCAAGAACAAGGAATATTTTTCCATCTCATTGTGTCTTTTTCTATTTCTCTTAACAATGCCTTGTAGTTTTCGTTATATAGGTCCTTTACATTCTTTGTTATGTTTATTCCTAGGTATTTTATTTTTTTTGTTGCAATTGTGAAGGGGATTATTTTTTTGAGTTCGTTTTCTAATATTTCATTGTTGGCATATAGAAAGGCTATGGACTTTTGTATGTTAATTTTGTATCCTGCGACCTTACTGTATTGGTTTATTGTTTCTAGTAATCTTTTTGTGGAGTCCTTTGGGTTTTCGATGTATAGGATCATATCATCAGCAAAAAGTGATACCTTTACTTCTTCTTTTCCGATATGGATGCCTTTTATTTCTTTGTCTTGTCTGATTGCTCTGGCTAGAACTTCTAGCACCACGTTAATTAAGAGTGGAGAGAGTGGACAACCCTGTCTTGTTCCTGATTTAAGGTGGAAAGTCCTCAGTTTTATGCCATTTAATATGATGTTGGCTGATGGTTTATCATATATGGCCTTTATCATGTTGAGGTATTTTCCTTCTATACCCATTTTGTTGAGAGTCTTAAATATAAAATTGTGTTGTATTTTATCAAAAGCCTTTTCTGCGTCTATTGATAAGATCATGTGGTTTTTGTTCTTTGTTTTGTTGATATGGTGTATTACGTTAACCGTTTTACGTATGTTGAACCATCCTTGAGATTCTGGGATGAATCCCACTTGATCATGATGTATTATCTTTTTAATATGTTGTTGTATTCGATTTGCCAGTATTTTGTTTAGTATTTTAGCATCTGTATTCATTAGAGATATTGGTCTGTAGTTTTCTTTCTTTGTGCCATCCTTGCCAGGTTTCAGTATGAGGGTTATGTTGGCCTCATAAAATATGTTTGAAAGTATTGCTTCTTCTTCAATTTTTTGGAAGACTTTCAGTAGAATAGGAACCAAGTCTTCTTTGAATGTTTGATAGAATTCACTAGTATAACCGTCTGGGCCTGGACTTTTATTTTTGGGGAGGTGGTTAATAGTTTTTTCTATTTTCTCTCTGCTGATTGGTCTGTTTAGGCTTTCTGCTTCTTCATGACTCAGTCTAGGAAGGTTGTATTGTTCTAGGAATTTATCCATTTCTTCTAGATTGTTGTATTTGGTGGCATATAGTTTTTCATAGTATTCTACAATAATTCTTTGTATATCTATGATGTCTGTGGTGATTTCTCCTCTTTCATTTTGGATTTTATTTATTTGAGTCCTGTGCCTTTTCCTTGGTGAGCCTTGCCAAGGGTCTGTCAATTTTGTTGATCTTTTCAAAGAACCAGCTCCTTGTTTTATTGATTTTTTCTATAGTTTTTCTGTTCTCTATTTCGTTTATCTCTGCTCTGAGTTTTATTATCTCCTTTGTTCGGCTGGTTTTGGGTTGTCTTTGTTCTTTTTCTAGTTCCTTAAGGTGTGAAGTTAAGTGGTTTACTTTGGCTCTCTCTTGTTTGTTCATATAGGCCTGAAGTGATATGAATTTTCCTCTTATTACAGCTTTTGCTGCATCCCAGAGATTCTGATATGTCGTATTGTCATTTTCATTTGTCTGTATATATCTTTTGATCTCTGTGCTTATTTCTTCTTTGACCCATTCATTTTTTAGAAGTATGTTGTTTAGTTTCCACATTTTTGTGGGTTTTCCCCCCTCTTTTTTGCAGTTGAATTCTAGTTTCAAGGCTTTATGATCAGAGAATATGCTTGGTACAATTTCAATTTTTCTAAATTTGCTGATATTATCTTTGTGGCCCAACATATAGTCAATTCTTGAGAATGTTCCATGTACACTAGAGAAAAATGTATACTCTGTCACTTTGGGATGAAGTGTCCTGTAGATGTCTATCATATCCAGGTGTTCTAGTATTTCATTTAAGGCCACTATATCTTTATTGATTCTCTGTTTGGATGACCGATCTAGAGCTGTCAGCGGTGTATTGAGGTCTCCAAGTATGATTGTATATTTGTCAGTTTTTGTTTTAAGGTCAATAAGTAGCTGTCTTATATATTTTGGTGCTCCTTGGTTTGGTGCATATATATTAAGGATTGTTATGTCTTCTTGATTCAGTGTCCCCTTAATCATTATGAAATGACCATTTTTGTCTCTGAGTACTTTTTCTGTCTTGTAGTCAGCATTATCAGATATGAGTATTGCTACACCTGCTTTTTTTGGGGTGTTGTTTGCTTGGAGTATTGTTTTCCAGCCTTTCACTTTGAATTTGTTTTTATCCTTGTTGCTTAGATGAGCTTCTTGTAGGCAGCATACAGTTGGATTTTCTTTTTTAATCCATTCTGCTACTCTGTGTCTTTTTATTGGTAAGTTTAATCCATTTACATTTAGTGTAATTATTGACACTTGTGGGTTCCCTATTGCCATTTTATAAATTGCTTTCTGTTAGTTTTGTATCTTGTTTGATTCTTCTCTTTTGTTTTTCTATCATTTGTTTTTGTTTGTTTGTATTCCATACTTCTTTCCTCTGTTGCTACCTTTTTTAAGTCAAATGTTTTTGTGGTGGTTTTTTCAAGGGTGGTTACCATTAAGTAATGAAAAGGGTACCTACCATATTCATTGTAGTACTCTATCTTATGAGTATTTCTGCGCTTCATCGTCCTTTGCTACTGTTAATCTCCATCCTCTCCCCCCTTTTTTTCTTTTGTTGTCACAGTATAAATTTGGTTTTATTGTGTTCTTGGTGGAGCTGTTACTTGTGGTTTTGTTTTGTTTTGTTCTATGAATCTGGTTGGAAAACCCCCTTTAGTATTTCCTGGAGTGGGGGCTTTCTGATGATAAATTCTCTCATCTTTTCTGTATTTGTGAATGTTTTTATATCTCCTTCGTACTTGAAGGATAGCTTTGATGGGTATAGTATTCTTGGCTGAAAGTTCCTCTCTTTCAGGACTTTAAATATTGGGGTCCACTCTCTTCTAGCTTGTAGAGTTTCTACTGAGAAATCTGATGATAATCTAATAGGCCTTCTTTTATATGTTGTACTCTTCTTTTCCCTGGCTGCCTTGAGAATTTTTTCTTTGTCATTGGTTTGTGTCATCTTCATTATGATATGCCTTGGAGTGGGTTTGTTGGGGTTAAGAAAACTCGGTGTTCTGTTTGCTTCTTGAATTTGAGGCTTTAGTTCTTTCCACAGGCTTGGGAAGTTCTCATCTATTATTTGTTTGAGTATATTCTCCATTCCATTTTCTTTCTCTTCTCCCTCTGATATACCTATTATTCTTATGTTATTCTTTCTGATGGAGTCAGACAATTCCTGTAGGGCTTTCTCGTTTTTTATTATTTTTGAGTCTCTTTGTTCTTCTCTCTGTTGTGCCTCAAGTTGCTTGTCTTCTATTTCACTGATCCTATCTTCTATCTGGGCTGTTCTATTAGCTAAGCTTGTTACCTCGTTTTTCAGCTCATGAATTGAGTTTTTCATCTCTGTTTGATTTGTTTTTATAGTTTCAATTTCCTTGGTAATATATTCTTTGTGATCGTTGAGTTATTTTCTGATCTCCCTAAATTGCCTTTCTGTGTTTTCTTGTATATCTCTGAGTATTTTTAGGATTTCTATTTTAAATTCTCTGTCATTTAGCTCCAAGGTTTCCAATATGTTAAATCTTTTCTCCATAGGTTTTTCCACATCTATTTGTGTTACCTCTCTATCTTTTGTATTCATAGTATTCAATTTCCTTTTTCTTATTGGCATCTGAGGGTGGTCTTGTTGATAGCACTAATTAGAATTAATAAAGAATAAAAAGTAAAAAAAAAAAAAAGGAAAAAAGAAAAATAGTATTAATTTATTATTTCCCCCTTTTTTCTTTCTTCTCTTCCCCTCCTCTCCCCTCCTTAGGGAAATATCGTGATGACCTGTGAATTATATTATGCTAAATTGAACAAAAACTGCCTATAATGGAGGGCCTGATTTGGGGTGAATAGTTCATGGGGCAAAAAGGGGAGTAGGGACCTACTAAATGCAAAAAAAGGAGAAAATCTTAGACAAGTATAAAATGATTTGCTTTTAAGTTATGGTCGACTAAGAGATATAATGAGAGGGATAAGAGGGAAACAGAAAAAAGGAGCAAAAAAAATAATTAAAGAAGAAAAAAACAAGAATAATAAGTAAAAATCTGTTGTGTTAAGTGGAGCAATGACTAAATACAATGGAGACCTTGGGTTGGGAGGAATGCTAATGAGTTAAAAAGCAAAGTAAAAAGTACCCAAAATGCCACAAAAACAAACAAAAGAAAACCAAAAACAAGAGCAAAAATAAAACCAAAAAAACTTGAGTCCCAAATTAAATAATTTGTTCGTGATTGAGGATTGAATGGGAGGAAAAGTAAAAGGAGAAAAGAAGAAACAAATAGAAAGAAAAAATAAGAAAAAGAGAAAAATGATGGAAGAAAAAAAGGAAAAGAAAAAAAAAACCAAAAGGGGAGAGAGTGAGAGTTAAGGGTTTTGGAGTGTAACCCTAAAGGAGAGTAAGGATGAAGAAAAGAAATAAAATATAACACTCATGGGTAGTGTAGTTCAAGAAAAGGGAAGCATAAGATGGGCAGAGAATAAAATGACCGAGGTGGAGGAAATAGAAGTAATAATAATAAAGGCAATAAGATAGAAGAAACAAACAACAACAAAAAAAAAATAGTGGAACAAGTTATAAAGTCTGTGGATTTTTCTTGATTTTGAGATGTTAACTTCTTCCTTTTTCTTTTCTCTCCCTCTTCCTGGTCGGTGACTCTGTACCCCAGGCTCTGCCCCTGTGTCACGCTTAGGTAGGAATTTGCAGTTGATGGGATTCTATGGCAATGTCATATAATTGGCTTTAGTCTCGTTGGTAGTCAAGGCTTGTTGGCGTTTGCAGGGTCCAACAATGAGAGAGTTTGCTTTCCCGGAGTCTCTCTCCTACTCTCCCCTTCCTGAATTAGCAGCCTGTTGATCCAGCTATGTGGCTGCCACTGCTTCTGCCTGGAGAGTAAGAGGCTCAAAGAGCTGGGAAATCCCCACTCTATCCCCACTCAGCGCAAGTCTCTGGGTAAGGCTCTGGCAGTCAGAGCCTCCAGCGTAATCAGGCGGGGCTGGGAGTCAATTGTTGTCAAGGTGACTGTTCAGTGCCTAGCATTCAGTTGGACCACTCAACCCAGGCTTTCCACACATTGTAGCCTGTTTAGGCTGGGAAGAAGAGGCACTAGTCGCTGCTTGCTGTATAGATCTTAACATCTGCCAAGTCCTTCTTGTTAGCGTATATTCCTGAATATGAAGGCTCTGTCAATCAGAAGTTGCCCCCGCCCCTTTAGCGAGAGGCACTAAAAAATATCATGCCTCTTGTCTTGGATCCCTGAACTGAGAGAGATCTTATCAATTAGAGCCCCGTGGGTGTGCAGATTTCGTGGGTTAAGCCAATTTCAGTGATTGGATCTGCAGCTGTGCTCCAGAAAGTATTTCAAGCTGCCCGCGCGCCCCTCCCCCAACGCTTGATTGTTAGCTTGAATGGCTGGGTGAGGTGCCCTGCCCACAGAGAGAATCTCCGGAGTAGGGAAGATAGCTTTGGCGCCCTTCCCGCTTGGCTTGCCGCTGGCGGCTGGGGTGCACTGGGCGCGCGGGAGAATGGGGCACTCTGGGTGTGCGGGCGAGTGGGGTGCTCTGGGCATGTGGGCAAGTGGGATGTTCAGGGCACGCAAGCGAATGGGGTGCTCTAGGCACGCCGGTGGCTGGGGACTCTCACTCGCAGTGCGCGGGCTGCTCGCGGTGCAAGGGAGCTCGCTCTGCGACCGGACCGCGGCACCGGGCGCGCGGTTTCTCAAGGCAGGCCCGCGGCTGCTCGCAGAGTGTGGACGGGCAGTTGCACACGTGGGTTGACTCACCACAGGCATACTCCCTCCTCGGCTTGAATGGACGTCCGTGCAGTAGTTAGCTTCTTCCACACCCTCAGCTCCGACCCGTCTCTCAGATTCAGGTGATAACAGTCCTTTCGCTTTCAGTGTGTGTGGAACTCTGGAATGCTCCGAGGATAAATTTTTCTGTTTCTAGTTGATAAATTTGTTGAGATTTTGGAGAGATCTGTCGGACGCGCTTCTCACGGTGCCATTTCCGTGACGTCACTTATCTTCTTATATATATAGACTAAATATATAATCTTACTTTCTTAGTAAGATTTAGTAAATTCGGCATGTCCCAGGGCGAATGTGTTAAGTTTTTTCATTCTTGTGTTTATAAGAAACATGAGCCTGATGTGTCCTAGTGATTTCTTCAATGTTTGGGCATATATTTGAAAGGCAAACTCTTATTTCCTCATCAATACATTGAAGAATTTCTCCCTTTTTACTTTTAATTGTGTTGAGGGTAGAAAATCCTAATTCACATAAATTGGATGTTGAAAATCATAATAAAATGTTCAAAGCTTTTTTAGATATTGCCACATATTCTTCTTTTATAGAAATCCAAAAGGCTTCAAGAGACAATTTCTTTTTTTTTTTTTTTTTTTTTTTTTTTTAAATTTTTCTTTTATTAATTTTTAGAGAGGAGATAGAGTGAGTGAGAAAGAGAGAGAGAGAAGGGGGAGGGAGGAGCAGGAAGCATCAACTCCCATATGTGCCTTGACCAGGCAAGCCCAGGGTTTTGAACCGGTGACCTCAGCGTTCCAGGTCAACTCTTTATCCACTGCGCCACCACAGGTCAGGCCAAGAGACAATTTCTTATGTTTAATCATCAATCCACAATCAGTGGCTATAGCTGCCAGTTCTTCTTCTTCTGTAAATGTTAAACCAAAATCACTTGAAGCTTCCATGAATGAGTTTCTAATCCAATCGTATTGTTCAGTGTTAAGTGATGGAAATGCTATAAATTAAATTCTACCCATCAGCCTTCAAGTCCTATTTTATTTACATTTATCTTTGCTCACTTCCAGAGTTGGATTCTTCAATATCATGCTTCTTTTTGAGAAATCTATCCATTTTATTTGAGTATATTTATCTAAAAATAATATAATGATGTGTTAATAATAAATATAATAATGCTGTGTTAACAAAAAGAGCAGTATTTCCATAATGAAATGGTATAATAGAGTAACTATATTTATTTTTATATCTGGGCACATGCCACGAACCAGAGCAGCTAGTAATTCCAGGTCCTGAGTGGGAACGGTGTGGAATTAAGAAAATATGGGGTCAGGAGGGTCCTGTAATTGCTGCTGGCAAGAACAAAGCACGCCCAAAAACTGCATCTTGTTTTATTCATAGGGCAGAGTGAGAACATTAACAAATCAATGGTCTCTGATCACGTTTCCAAGGCAACCCAAGAATTTTACCAAGTGCAGAAAACCCCCACCATACATATCATCTTAACTTTACACCAAACAAAGAATAGAAGAAACTTGTTTCCAGTCTTTCCGGGGACCATGGGGGGTAGTGTAAATAATCCAGCACCACAGTTTAACAGCCTTTGGCAACCTAATCAGGCAAGAGAGGTGGGGGTTGGGCAGACTGTCAGTTTACAGCCAATTCCCACACCTCTGTCCCCCCAAAATCTAAACTCCTAAAACCCTGTTGGTTTTTTGGTCCCCAACAGGCACATATTTCTCTGGAATAACATAGGGCACACCTGGAAATCTTATGTGGCACACTGGTGTGCCCTGGCACGCACTTTGAGAACCACTGCCTTCGAGTATATGTGTGTCACTGTCCCTAGACTTTCTCACCAGCATGTTCCAAAGTTTTAGGGATCTTTGATGGTCCACCTGTCTTGGGGTCTGAGGATCTATGAATCATAGATTTCCCTTTTCTGATTTTATTTACCCCATCATTCTCCAATCCCTGTCCCTCAGAATTAAATAAGAAAACATGTTTAAGGATTCTGTTTTTGAATGAAAATCAATAATAAGCATAGATCCAACTGTTACATTTTTGATGTGAGACATTAATGGAGACAGTGTTGACTGGAACACTTCAGACATTTCCCCCAATACTGAATTTGTGAAATCATTACCTTTAAAACCAAGCTCATACTTGGTACTTTCAGTTCCCTTTTGTACCACCCTTTGGGTTTCTTTGCCTCCTGGGCAGAAATGTTTTTTTAATTAATTTTAATGGGGTGACATTGATAAATCAGGGTACATATGTTCAGAGAAAACATCTCTAGGTTATTTTGACATTTGATTATACTGCATTCCCATCACCCAAAGTCCAATTGTCTTCCGTCACCTTTTAACTGGTTTTCTTTGTGCCACTCCCCTCCCCCACCCCCTCTCTCTCCTCCCCTCCCACCCCGTAACCCCCACACTCTTATCCATGTCTCTGAGTCTCATTTTTATGTCCCACCTATGTATGGAATCATATAGTTCTTAGTTTTTTCTGATTTACTTATTTCGCTCAGTATAATGTTATCAAGGTCCATCCATGCTGTTGTAAATGATCCGATGTCATCATTTCTTATGGCTGAGTAGTATTCCATAGTATATATGTACCAAAGCTTTTTAATCCACTCGTCCTCTGATGTACACTTGGGCTGTTTCCAGATCTTTGCTATTGTGAACAATGCTGCCATAAACATGGAGATGCATTTCTCCTTCTGGAACAGTTCTATGATGTTCTTGGGGTATATTCCTAAAAGTGGGATAGCTGGGTCAAAAAGCAGTTTGATTTTTAATTTTTTGAGGAATCTCCATACTGTTTTCCACAGTGGCTGCACCAGTCTGCATTCCCACCAGCAGTGCAGGAGGGTTCCCTTTTCTCCACATCCTCGCCAGCACTTATTCTGTGTTGTTTTGTTGATGAGCGCCATTCTGACTGGTGTGAGATGATATCTCATTGTGGTTTTAATTTGCATTTCTCTAATGATTAGTGATGTTGAGCATTTTTTCATATGCCTATTGGCCATCTGTATGTCCTCTTTGGAGAAGTGTCTATTCATTTCTTTCGCCCATTTTTTTATTGGATTGTTTGTCTTCCTGGTATTGAGTTTTACAAGTTCTTTATACATTTTGGTTATTAACCCCTTATCAGACATATTGTCAAATATATTCTCCCATTATGTAGTTTGTCTTTTTATTCTGTTATTATTGTCTTTAACTGTGCAAAAGCATTTTAGTTTGATATAGTCCCATTTGTTTATTCTGTCTTTTATTTCACTTGCCCTTGGAGATAAGTCGGCAAATATATTGCTGTGAGAGATGTCAGAGAGCTTACTGCCTATGTTTTCTTCTAAGATGCTTATGGTTTCACGGCTTACATCTAAGTCTTTTATCCATTTTGAGTTTTTTTTGTGGATGGTGTAAGTTGGTGGTCTAGTTTTAGTTTTTTGCAGGTAGCTGTCCAATATTCCCAACACCATTTGTTGAAGAGGCTGTCTTTACTCCAATGTATGCTCTTACCTCCTTTGTCAAATATCAGTTGTCCATAAAAGTGTTGTTTTATTTCTGGGTTCTCAGTTCTGTTCCATTGATTTATATGCCTCTTCTTATGCCAGTACCAGGCTGTTTTGAGTACACTGGCCTTGTAGTATAACTTGATATCCGGAAGTGTGATACCTCCCACTTTATTCTTCCTTTTCAAGATTGCTGAGGCTATTCGTGTTCTCTTTTGGTTCCATATAAATTTTGGAATATGTGTTCTATATCTTTGAAGTAAGTCATTGGTATTTTAATCGGTATTGCATTGAATTTATAAATTGCTTTGGGTAATATAGACATTTTAATGATGTTTATTCTTCCTAACCATGAGCACGGTATATGCTTCCACTTGTTTGTATCTTCCCTGATTTCTTTTATCAATGTTTTATAATTTTCCGAGTACAAGTCTTTAATCTCCCTGGTTAAATTTATCCCTAGGTACTTTATTTTTTTGGTTGCAATGGTGAAGGGGATTGCTTCCTTAATTTCTCTTTCTGGCCTGACCAGGTGGTGGTGTAGTGGATAGAGCGTCGGACTGGGATGTGGAGGACTCAGGTTCGAGACCCCGAGGTCGCCAGTTTGAGCGCGGGCTCATCTGGTTTGAGCAAAGCTCACCAGCTTGGACCCAAGGTCGCTGGCTCAAGAAAGGGGTTACTCGATCCGCTGAAGGCCCGCAGTCAAGGCACATATGAGAAGGCAATCAATGAACAACTAAGGTGTCGTACGCACAACGAAAAACTAATGATTGATGCTTCTTATCTCTCTGTTCCTGTCTGTCTGTCCCTGTCTATCCCTCTCTCTGACTCTCTGTTAAAAAAAAAATTCTCTTTCTGACAGTTCATTGTTAGTGTATAAAAATGCCTGTGATTTCTGAGTATTAATTTTGTATCCTGCCACTTTGCTGAATTCATTTATCAGGTCCAGTAGTTTTTTGACTGAGACTTTAGGGTTTTCTGTATACAATATCATATCATCTGCAAATAATGAATAGTTTTACTTCTTCTTTTCCAATTTGTATGCCTTTTATTTCTTCTTCTTGTCTGATTACTGTGGCTACGACTTCCAGAACTATGTTAAATAAGAGTGGTGAAAGGGGGCACCCCTGCCCTGTTCCTGATCTTAAGGGGATTGCTTTTAATTTTTGCCCATTGAGTATGATGTTGGCTGTGGGTTTGTCATAGATGGCCTTAATCATGTTGAGGTATGTTCCCTGTATTCCCACTTTGCTGAGAGTTTTGATCATGAATGGGTGCTGGATTTTATCAAATGCTTTTTCTGCATCTATTGAAATTATCATGTGGATTTTCTCCTTCCTTTTGTTTATATGATGAATCACATTGATTGATTTGCAAATATTGTACCAGCTTTGCCTCCCAAGAATTAATCCCACTTGATCATGGGTATGATTTTTTTTATATATTGCTGAATCCGGTGTGCTAATATTTTTTTGAGGATTTTAGCATCTAAATTCATCAGGGATATTGGCCTATAATTTTCTTTCTTTGTGTTGTCTTTGCCTGGTTTTGGAATCAGAATTATTATACTCACCTCATAAAAGGAGCTTGGAAGTTTTCTTCCTCTTGAATTTTTTGAAATAGCTTGAGAAGGATAGGAGTTAGTTCTTCTTTGACTATTTGGTAGAATTCACTTGTGAAGCCCTCAGGCCCCGGACGTTTCTTTTTTGGGAGTTTTTGATAACTGTTTCAATCTCATTTGTTGTAATTGGTCTGTTTAGGTTTTCTGATTCTTCCAGATTAATTTTTGGAAGATTATATATTTCAAGGAATTTGTCCATTTCATCTAGGTTGTCTAGTTTTTTGGCGTATAATTCGTCATAGTATTTTCGTACAATATTTTGTATTTCTGTTGTGTCAGTTGTTATTTCTCCAGTCTCATTTCTATTTTTATTTATTTGAGTCCTCTCTCTTTTTTTCTTGGTGAGTCTGGTTAAAGGTTCATCGATCTTGTTTACCTTTTCAAAGAACCAGCTCCTGGTTTCATTGATCCTCTGTATTGTTTCTTTAGCCTCTATGTCATTTATTTCTGCTCTGATCTTTATTATTTCCTTCCTTCTACTAGCTCTGGGCTTTACTTGCTGTTCTTTTTCTAGTTCTTTTAGATGCAGGGTTAAGTTGTTTATTTGAGCTTTTTCTAGCTTCTTGAGGTATGCCTGTAATGCTATAAACTTCCCTCTCAGGACTGCTTTTGCTGTGTCCCATAAATTTTGAGTTGATGTATGCTCATTATCGTCTGTTTCTAGGAACTTTTTAATTTCTTCTTTGATCTCAAAGTTAACCCATTCATTGTTTAATAACGTGCTATTTAGTTTCCAAGTGTTTGAATGTTTTTCAGTTTTTCTGTTGTGGTTGATTTCTAGTTTCATGCCATTGTAATCAAAGAAAGTGCTCGATATGATTTCAATCTTCTTAAATTTGTTGAGACAACTTTTGTGCCCTAACATGTGGTCTATCCTAGAGAATGTACCATGAGCACTTGAAAAGAATGTATATTCTGCTGCTGTAGGGTCAAAGGTTCTAAGATATCTATTAAATCCAGTTGATCTAGTATGTCCTTTAAGTCTGCTGTTTCTTTGTTAATTTTCTTTCTTGTGGATCTATCTAGTGATGTTCATGGGGTATTGAAATCCCCTACTATTATAGTATTGCTGTTGATCTCACTGGGCAGAAATTTTTAAGAATCACAGGCTTAAGGCTCCATTCGAGCAAAGATGGCCCGGGCGCTGGGGATGGCTCCTTGGCCTCTGCCCCAGGCGCTAGAGTGGCTCTGGTTGCGGCAGAGCGATGCCGGAGGGGCAGAGCATCGCCCCCTGGTGGGCAGAGCATTGCCCCTGGTGGGCGTGCCGGGTGGATCCCGGTCGGGCGCATGCGGGAGTCTGTCTGACTGTCTCTCCCCGTTTCCAGCTTCAGAAATTAATAAAAAAAAAAAGAAAGAAAGAAAGAAAAAAGAATCACAGGCTTTAGGAGATTTAAAACTAGAATCTAATCAGATCAAAATTTGAAAATAAGGGTGGGGCCAAAGTGGGTTTACAGTCGTTTGTACAGAAAATAATACAATAATTAACAAATAATACAAGAATAAACAGTATTTTGCATACTCACAGCTATAAACTTGCTTTTGCCCCACCCTATACATTGGTTCAAAAAAAAGGGGGCTTTTCTATTCCTCAAATAGCATCATTTTTCACATAATGTTTCCTTGAAGGTCACAGTGGTTGACAAGAACATGGGGACTATTACTGTATAGAAAATGGAAACCTGAAAAAGATTTGTAAACATTGGAGTAGAAAGTCATCCACCCCAACCTTATATTCTTTCCTGAATGCCACATGGACTTAGCTGATGAGGTATCAGACAAAACTATCATTTTATGGTCTGTGAAATTCCCTACCCTTTGTTTTTAGAGTACATGAGTCTTTTACAGATGGTCTCTAAGCGACATATAAGTAAGGCCCAAAAGGTCTGAATTAACATCTAATCTGACTTTTTGGCTAAGCCATACCAGACACTGATTGGTGTCCAACTTAATTGGCTTTCTCCTTATTCTTTAATTTCTCTCTAAACAGCAAAGAAAACCTCACTACCTATTCTAAGTGCCTGAAAGGACAATTTTTTTTTTTGTTTTGGTAGGCTCTTCATGTTCAATTTCTACCGAGATAGTACCCAAAATAACTGTAGAAGGAATTTGAAGATTTTGCCTATTTTGAGTGCTGAAAGGGGAGAAATATTCCTAGAGTTACAAATTTTCATTAACAAGAACACTGCTTACCTGTTTATAAGGACCTTTTCCTTTAGTACCTACTCTGAGAAGTGTGGCAGGGCTGAGGGACCTTTGTAGGTTTGGATTCATTATGAAGAAATCACTGCCCTGGGTTTTCCTAAGTTTGCAAAAGAGAATAAATGAAGGGGAGAGAGCCTCAAGTTTGAATGAAAGACTGACAGACCATCACATTTTCTTTCTTTATGCTTTAGAAGTTCATCTGGACCCCTATCGAACATGGTGCCCTGTCGCAGACTGTCAGGCAGTTTGCCCTGTTGTCTCAGGTGACCCAGGACAGCCTGTGCTGGTGGAGTGCCCTTCTTGCCACCTGAAGTTCTGCTCATGTTGCAAGGATGCATGGCATGCCGAGGTCTCCTGTAAAGACAGTCAGCCTATTGTCTCGCCAACAGAGCATGGGTAAGAAGGAAAAGGGTGGTATTTGGGCTTTTTCCCTCGTTTTCTCAGAAACACAAAATATGGAGACTTGGAGAAGGAGTTACCTTGTGATGGAATTTAGAGATTCATTATTTCTCTGTGCACTTTCTGAGAAGTGTCTCAGGACTGCTAAATTGTTAACAAAGAATGCAACTCCGCCCAAAAAAGCGATTTCTAGAGGAATTTTAGTTATTACTCCAGAGAAGCTCTCAGATACTGCTGAGTCTGTATGTGCTTTGATTCTCTTTAGTTAGAGAGTCACATGGTCCACTGGTTTACAGTTGGAAGCCATGGCTTGTCCCCAGCCATTTACAACCATTAACATACCTCATTCTTCCTGCTTGCAAAGTGTGCAGAAATTATTTTCTTACCTAACTAAATTGCCGGCTCATGAAGTGTGCCAGTCATATCAGAGAGAGAACAGCAGTGGAAACAACAGCCCTTCAGTGTCATAGAACTAAATTCATAGCTAGTAGAGGGAAAGAGATTATCTCTCAATACTTTACACTTTGAAAAGATGGTGCCAAGCTTGAGGTTTTGTTATGATGAGAAGCAATTAAATCTGTACCTTTTAGTAGGAAGGGTTTCTATGGCGGCGGTGGGGCCCAGAGTGAGAGACCTTTGTGTTTGATCCCTTTGCTTTGCCTGAGGTTCTGGCTGTTCTGCATGGGCACAAACAGCAATACCAGTGTTTTAGTCCAGCTGGCTCAGTCTCGCAGTGCCCTCTGCATGTGTAGAACCATTCTTTAAGAGCAGTAATGCTACCTGGCTATGATACTGTGCTTGACTCTCAGACCCAACAAATCAAGAGGGAGAAAAAATCCAATACACTGGGCAAACCTGTGTCCGTTTAGCCAGTACCTCCTACATTTTCACTGCCACCTTGATTAGGTCCCCAGGTGTCACAGGATAATGTAAAGATCCTGGAAGGAGAAAGATTGAGTTCTGACATTGCCACTTGGCATTTGTGAGACCTCAGCAGATCACTCAGTCTTTAGGGGATGTTTCTCTTTTGGAAAAAAAAAAGAGGTAATTTAAATAGTAACTGCCCCACTGTTGTATAAGTTTATTGTGAGTACCGAATTGTATCATGGTTTTCACACCACTGTGATATTGATGTCTCTGTGCTGGGTGGTGGTTTTGCTAAACAGTACCTAAAGTGCATCCCAGTGTGATGGTGCACCTAGCCTTCCTTCCCACCCCACTTTTCCCCTTATTCTCTGTGTCCTGCTAGGCTGTGACCCTGCATTAGCCTATCTGTCTGTTTGGAGCAGGTCTTTTCAATGACATGGCACATTCACTCAAGTATTGATTATTGACTGCCCCCAACCTCCTGCATGTGTTTACGTGAACAGACCATTAGATGAATTATCTATGCCCGGCTAGATCCTTAGCTTGTTCTTTTGCATGTAGCAGAATTCTTGCACTTTTTATTCAGGCAGTGAGTGTTCAGGGAATGAAACACTAATTTGGCAAAACAATGAATTAAATCAGCTGTGCAAAACTTGCCTATATCATTCACTCAAAGCCAAAGATAAATAAATTTAGGTCCTTTTTGTTTTGAGTTTTCTGAATAACTAATAATCTACATCCCTCCTATTTTTACCCCACCCTTTTCTCTGGTGGTGAGTTAAGGTCAGATAACCACTAGCCACCCATCAGGAGGAGCCCTACAAAGTCCATTTCAGACCATAAAATTGAGTCTAGAAGGGCATTACTTAATGATTAATTATATCCAGCCCACTCCTACCACAGCTCTGGGTAGTGTACATCCTTGTGGTTTTAGTTTCTTAAAAAATCAGGCAGCTTTATTCAATTTTTAAAAAAATAATTATCGATTGATTGATTTTAGGGAAAGAAATTGATTTGTTGTTCCACTTATTTATGTATTCATTGGTTGATTCTTGTATGTGCCCTGATGGGGGATCAACCAATTAAGCATTGTCCCAATATCCCAGGTTGCAGGTTCAATCCTTGGTCAAGACATATGGAATCGACCATTGGCTGTGTAGATGAGTGGAGCAACAAATCGATGTCTCTCTCTCTTTTTCCCCCTCTCTCTAAATTAATAAAACAAACAAAAATTCTTTAAAAATCAGGCAGCATTCCCCATCCCCTATAATTTCTCACCCACTTTGTTTCTAGGGCCCTCTTTGGGACGGATACAGATGTTCCCATTAAGCAGTGCCCTGTGTGCCGGGTTTACATTGAACGCAATGAAGGCTGTGCTCAGATGATGTGCAAGAACTGCAAGCACACGTTTTGCTGGTACTGCCTCCAGAACCTGGACGTAAGTTTCCCGTGGAAGACCTGCTCAGATCATCTTTCTCCATACTGTCCCTGTGCAATAGCCAGTGTCATACAGGCTTTCCTGTAGGACAAAATACTGAGCCTGTTTTTGTCCTTCCAAAGGATCTGTTTTCCTTAACGAGACTTCTCGAGCTTGCTACTTTAGATATCTGTAAAACCTCTTTGACTGCCTTAGGTATGTCACCTTAGCTTTAAAGGCAAGCTTTGGGGACGTTTCCTGCTTTTGGGGGGTTGTCTCATTCTATTATGTAAAGGACTGTTAGTGTACCTGTTTTATGTTTCTGTTATATAACAAATTACTACAAAATTTTGGCTTAAAATGACACAAATTTATTATCTTTAGCTCTGTACATTGGAAGTCTAATGTGAGTCTCACTGGATTTACATTAAAGTGTCCTCAGGGCTATATTTTTTTCTGTAGGCTCTAGGGGAAAATCCATTTCTTGGCCTTTTTGAGCTTCTTAAGGTGGCCTGTATTCCTTGGTTTGTGGCCCCATTCTCTATCTTCAAAGGCAACAACATCACATTTCTCTGATTCTTCTTTCACAGTCAAAGCTTACAGTCATTCCCTCTGACTGCAGCTGGGAAAACTTCTCTGCCTTTGAGGACCAGTGAAATTAGATTATGCCCATTTGGACTGGATAATCTCCCCTATCTCCAAGTCTTAATTTATTTTTATTTATTTATTTTCTTATTATTATTATTATTTTACGAGACAGAGAGAGAGTCAGAGAGGGGGATAGATAGGGACAAACAGAAAGGAACGGAGAGAGATAAGAAGCATCAATTATTAGTTTTTTGTTGTGACACCTTAGTTGTTCATTGATTGCTTTCTCATATGTGCCTTGACCGTGGGGCTACAGAAGACCAAGTAACCCCTTGCTTGAGCCAGTCACCTTTGGTCCAAGCTGGTGAGCTTTGCTCAAACCAGATGAGCCCGCGCTCAAGCTGGTGACCTTGGGGTCTCGAACCTGGGTCCTCCACATCCTAGTCCAATGCTCTATTCACTGCGCCATCGCCTGGTCAGGCTCTCCAAGTCTTAATTTAATTGCACTTGTAAAATCCTTTTTGCCATGTTAGGTAACATCTTCACGAGTCTGGGGGAAAGCTGTGGACATCTTTAGGGGAGCAGTTATTCTGCCTACCACAATTAGGTTTTCTTCTTTTTGAATTTAAAGAAAAAAGCCATTCAAATCAATGAAGTCTTTCAAATAACTATGTTTCTCATTCATTGGCATGACAGAGGTTTTGCGATTGTTTTTGTCAGGGTTTCCTTCTAGATAAAGAAGTCTTGTCTCGTTTTTTTTTGTTTGTTTGTTTGTTTTGTTTTTTTGCCATTCATGAAGCATGTCTTCTTAAATTCAGGTATAGTTTCATTCAGTCCTTTGTTAAGGCTAATAGTAACTTGAGTTAAAAGATGGTGTGAATGCCTGACCAGGTGGTGGCACAGTGGATATAGCATTGGCCTGGGACGCAGAAGACTCAGGTTCAAAACCTCAAGGTTTGAGTGTGAGTTCATCTGGCTTGAGCCGTGCTCACCAGCTTGAGCATGGGGCTGTTGGCTTGAGCGTGGGATCATAGACATGACCCCATCGTTGCTGGCTTGAACCCAAAGGTCGCTGGCTTGAGCCAGGGGTCACTCACTCTGCTGGAGCCCCTGGTCAAGGCACATATGAGAAGCAATCAATGAACAACTAAGGTGCCACAATGAAAAATTGATGCTTCTCATCTCCCTCCCTCCCTGCCTGCCTGTCCCTCTCTCTCTTTTTCTCTCTCACTAAAAAAAAAAAAAAGAAAAAAGAAAACAAAAGGTGATGTGAAGGATTGTTGAGAATCCATTCTACTGTTTTCAAGTATAGTGTCGTAAAGCTTGAGGTAGCCTCAAAGTTGTTTATAGATTTTTTCCTATTTTGACAATTTGGACCTATAAATTATATCCATATCAGAGTAAGCTGTCAGTCATGGTAGGGTGGTCATTCTTTTCTCAGCTTTTCATTTTAATTGCTCAGTTTGCTTCAATTCAATAAGCAAGTCGTTTAGTGCTTTAGTATCATACACAGTTAGGGAGTGAGTGTGCAGTTAACACAGGATGCGTGTTGGCCATCATGTACCTCATTTGACCTGAAAATTTAATAAGTTGTTTAGGATGACATTTGTGAGTAAGAATCTTAATCAGTTTTATGTGTAGGTATATTTGGGGGAGAATAAAACTGATGTTTTGGACTCTAGCAGCTCACATTGAAAAAAAGGTCTTCATTCTTTTTTGAAAGTTCTATTACAACCCTTGAATTACAATTATGTTTGATAGTTGAGACCTCTCATAATTCCAAATGAGTGATCAAACACCCCTCACACTTTACAAATGGAAGAAATCTTTTTTGGTTTGTTTGTTTTCCTCCAGGTTTGAACCATCATGTTAATTGGGTTCAGATCCACAAGCAGGCTGAGCCCATGAGGTTCTCTTTAGGAAGCAAGAGTGTAAGGGAATAAATATGTGTGCCAGATCTCTCCATTCTCAGGCTACAACGTGTTTGTGGTGTGGACTTGCATAGAACAGACTGTTCTGTCACTTGTACCATTCTGGGACTTGAGATGACATGTGCAAAGGTCAGGTGGCTGAATACACAGCATCTTTTTCTGGCCATTGTTTTCTGAGACCTCATTTTCTTGGGTTTAGCCAGGGGCATTAGATTGTTGGTAATGATGTTTTTGGGTTTTTTTGTAGACAAGTGTTCTATATCAGATGGTGGTGTTGATCCTTGTTCATAGGAAACTTTTAGAGCATGGGTCTAGGAGAAGGGTGATTGTCCAAAAGGCAGGCCCAAGACAGATACCAAACAGAGTGGTTTTGAGTTTTGCTCAGGCATTGAATGCGTCCCTGCCTTGATCTTTATCCCTGTTATTTCAGAGGATGAGGTGTGTGTGTGTGTGTGTGTGTGTGTGTGTGTGTGTGTGTGTGTATATATATATAAAATATGTTTTCTTCCAATTAACTATCAGATCAATCTCATTGGCTATGATACTGCCACTGTGCAAAGCTAGGTATTCTTTATTGGGGGAGGGGTTGTAAATGTTTATTAAACCAAATTTTTCAATGATACCCACCTACGGTCTTGAAACAAATATAGCGCACATGTAAGTATTATAAAAGGATCTTAGATTAGAATTAATGAAATAACTAAAGACCCCTTTGTACACTGGTGCCTCTCCTCTCTGTGGGTCGTGCCATGGGGCATTGTTCTATTTAAACAATTCAAGAAAAATCAGGAGTTTAGCTCAATCCTACCTGCTAAGATGAATTTTAAGACAAATGATTTTTTCACATTATAGTAGATTGGGTTATAGCTAGGCAGTGGTGTAGATTTTACAATCACAGATGGGCTGAAATAGTACAAATTGAGCATCTCTTCTGGATGTCTCCCTCCCTATTACCATAATTAGTAAGAGATAATAGGCCACATGTTTTTACAAAAATAGATTAACTCATAGAGTAATAAATATCTATAGTTAGCAGTGCACAGACTTTAAAAATTTGCCTTTCTTCATAATGTGTAGCATATCATAAGGATGCTCAACAGGTACAGTCAGCAGATTTCCAAGAGGTAAGAGAGCATTTGTAAGGAAAAAACACTCAAGTACGAAACCCAGAGCAGGAAGCTGAATACAGATGAGAACATACAAAGGACAGAATCCTGATTCTTCACCTCTGTGTATCCTACTCAATATTGACACCACCACAATTATCTCACCACTCTTTATGTGTCTTATAAAAAGTAACACTTCGTTACCTATGTACAAACTTTTAAAAAGATTAATCATGAGGCAAGCAAAAATTGATTAACTTAATAATAGCATTGAAAATGAAATGTAGCTTTTTGTGAGCTTCAGCCTAGAACAGTATCTTCCTGGAAACTTTGGCAAGTTTCTTTTTTTTTTTTCTGAAGTTGGAAACAGGGAGGCAGTCAGACAGACTCCCACATGTGCCCGACCTGGATCCACCTGGCATGCCCACCAGGGGGCGATGCTCTGCCCATCTGGGGCATTGCTCTGTTGCAACCAGAGCTATTCTAGCACCTGAGGCAGAGGCCATAGAGCCATCCTCAGCTCCTGGGCCAACTTTGCTCCAGTGGAGCCTTGGCTGCGGGAGGGGAAGAGAGAGACAGAGAGGAAGGAGAGGGGGAGGGGTGGAGAAGCAGATGGATGCTTCTTCTGTGTGCCCTGGCTGGGAATCGAACCTGGGACTCCTGCACACCAGGCCGACGCTCTACCACTGAGCAACCAGCCAGGGCCGGCAAGTTTCTTTGGTGAAACAAAGCTCCATAATCTAATGTGTTTTGGACTCGCTAGGTTAAATAAACAGGTTTCACTGAGATAATAACATATATTCTACACTTTCAAGATGCAGCTTTTCCCAAACGCACTTGACCTTGCCAGGGAATACCCAGAACCACCATTGGATCGTAAGACACTAGTTTCCAATGGAATACAGTTTGAGAATTGCCATTCTAAAGTAAATTTTCTAGAAGTAGCAGTTCTAAAATTGTAGCGAACATTAGAAACACACAGAAGACATGTTAAAGTATAGATACCATACCCCACTTGAGAGGTCTACAGTGGGACCTGGGAACCTGCATTTCTAAGTTGCTCCAAGTTCAGTTGTTTGTTTGTCTAGACAGCGCTCTACACCACAAAAATCTTAGCTGCAGGAAGCCCTCCTATGGCTTCAGGAAAAGTTGCATGTGGCATTTGCCACAATTAGCTGGTCAGATCACCCCATTGACATCTGTGAAGGTCCTGGGGCACCCTGGTGGAGGAGCACTTGACTTGACTCCTGGCTCTGCCCCTCCTCACTAGGGGACCAGGCACAATGATTTTTTAAAAAAATATTTTATTTATTCATTTGAGAGAGAGAGAGAGAGAGAGAGAAAGAGAGAGAGAGAGAGAGAGAGAGAGAGAGAGAGAGAGAGAGAAAAGCATCAGCTCATTGTTCCACTTAGTTGTGCATTTAATGGTTGCTTTTTGTATTTCCCCTGACTGGGAATAGAACCCATAACCATGGTGTGCCAGGACGATGCTCTATCTATTGAGCGATGTGGCCAGGGCTGTGACTGTTTCTTAAAAGAGGAATAATAGCAGCCCTCTCTCAGAGGATCTGTGAAACTTAAAGGAAACTACCTAACAAAAAGCATCACACAAGTATTATTAATCAGAAGACTGCGTCAGTCACAGAAGGAAAACCCCAGATGCGTTTTCTGTCATCTGCCATAACCGAGCCTTTTCAAAAGCACGTTCTGGCAGCTAATGACGGGGAAAGAGGCTAAAAACAAAGAAAGCTGCAGTGAGAGGAAGATACATAGTGGATTACTTAATTAAAAATTCCTGATTGTTCAAAAAAAAGGTCAACTCACAATCAAAGTCCTTAATTATGCTGGCTTTGAAGTAGTGTTCACAAGTTAGAATCTGTTATCTTTGAACACACTCACTTTTCTGTTCTACCATCTTATTAATGCTTGAAAATTTTAACATGAAGAGAATGTGAAAAACATTTCTTCATTAAAATACACATGAATTCGATGTGAAAAATTTAGCTACGATAGTCCAATTTTATAAGCTACCGCAGTTGTAGGATGAGGTACTCGTAATTGTCTGCTTTGGGAACCTTGGTGACTTGTACCCTTCAATTATCTCTTCTCTGTCCTTTGACTTCAGCTTCTGTTGTCCTTTCTCTAGTCCCTAACTTATCCATGCATCCAACTGTGTTTCACTTAAAAATGATACCACTTGTCTCAAGCCGACATCTTTCCCTTGCTGTCATTCTGTTTGTCTTGTACCTTTAGTAGCCAAGCCTCAATAAAGCATAATTCTGACCATTGGCACTTCCTTACATCCAGTCACTGCCGTGTGTTCAGACTGCCACTCAGTCACACCTTGACAGTATTATTCCACGGCTTTGAGTGGTTTCTTCTGGGTAAAATCCAAGGGAAACCTCAGTCCTCATCTTCCCTGGATGCTCTGCTGCCTCTGACAGCTGGTCCACATCCATTGCAGTGGGTCCATCTCTTCAGGTGTCTCTTCTGTATTTCTGGCCACTTCTCAGTTTCTTTTCCAGGCTCTTCCTTGACCCATTCTTACATGTTTGTGTTCAAGAGCCTGATGCCTCTTAGTGTGCACTCTCCCTGGGTAATATGTTCAACTTCTGTGCTTGCTTTTACCCCAAGAATGTCATTCCCACTGATTCCCAAGTCCTTTTCCCCAAATCTACCTCTGTGGAACCAGCTACCTCTTGAACAGTACTGCTTGGGTGTCTCAAGTTCAACTTGCCTGAGCTGTGGTTGCCACATCCCAACAAAATCAATCTCTATGTTGTTATTTCTGTCAACCAAGCCAGTCCCTTCCACCCAGTGACTTTCCCCTCATCCGTGATATCTCCCTATTTCCTCACCTGGCTAGTTACCTTCTTAATCTCTCATGACTATAGTTTCCTCTTCTCTATCACAAGCACCAGCATTTTGTCACCTTGTTTGCCACCCCACCTTGTATCTCCTTCCCTTGCGGTCCTGTCCTTCCACATCACAACTCTGGTAGAGCTACCTTCCAAAGATAACTGGTCAGGCCATTAGACACAGTGAAGAGTCTCATTGATTAGGATGTTTTCACTTGGTGATATATAAAACTGAGATACAGTCTAAAGATCACGGGCTTGGGATTCCTAGAGACCATTACTAATATCACCAGAGAAAGCCTTACTTCCACTAAGGTGACCTGGTGTGGTTTGTTTCTATCTCTCCATTCAAAATTACCTGTTTACCTAAACCTTTCTCTTTGTTTTTCAGAATGACATTTTCCTCAGACACTATGACAAAGGGCCATGTAGGAATAAGCTTGGCCATTCAAGAGCCTCAGTGATCTGGAACCGAACACAGGTACTGCAGCCTAAAGAGGAGCAGGAGATAAACCAGGCTGACGATGGTTTGAAAAGCCTGCCTGTTCATCCTCCTCACTTTCCTCCTGCCTGCTTACCTAGTCTGGCCTAGGAGGCTCGGGGAAGTTCTGAGGCAAGGCTAGGGAAAAGTAATGGAGCAATTGACTGAAGTTAATTCATGACACAATACTCTTGAGTGTAAGTGGAGGGGCAGGGCACCATAGCAGTGGAGTAATTAACAGTGGCTTGCAGAATTAGGGAAGATGTTCTTTCCTTCTGAAAAAAAAAAATGGTGGAACGACTTTCCTAAAGCCCTTTATGGAATGTTTGCTATGAAAGGCAGTGCTCTAAAGCCCAATGAGCCGCTGCTGGGGCTTAGATCCCTCTGCACATGCCATCAGGTGCTTATGTGACAGGTTCAAAGGGAGTCCTGGTTTATGTTTAATAGTCATATTTATTAAAAGCTATGTTACTTTTGAAGAAGTCAGTGTTAATAGGCCGGTATTCGTTATTAGCATCCTTATGAGACTGTTGAGGAAACCCAGGTAGAGAGAGAGCCAACACCAACATTTTATGATTATACTGAACTCATGCCAGAGCCTGAGTTAACATTTGGTTTGTTCTTCTCACCTTTAAATTAGTCTTTGGTATTGTCCTGGTTTATTCAGGTCACGCCATTGCTGTGGACTGGCTAAAAGGTCACATACTTGCAACTGTTGTATGTGCTTGAGGTGGTATCTTAGTCAGTTCAGGTTGCTGTAACAAATTCCCACACACTGGGTGGCTTAAAAAAGAGAAGTTATTTCTCACAGTTCTGGAAACTGGAAATTCAGGATCAGGGTGCCAGCATTGTTGGGGTTGGGTTCCGGTGAAGACTCTCTTGTTTATGTACAGATGACCATATCTTCTCACTGTGCCCTCCTATGGCAGAGGTTGAAGAGAGAGCAAGCAAGCTCTCTGGTGTCTCTTCCAATAAAGGCACTAATCCCTTCATGAGGGCTCCACCCTCATGTCCTAATTACCTCTCAAAGACCCTCATTTCCAAAATTCATCATATTGGGCATTAGGGTTTCAACATGAATTTGGACAGGGGTGGTGGGCCACAGGCATTCAGCCCATAGCTGATGGTATAGAGTGTGTGTGTGTGTGTGTGTGTGTGTGTGTGTGTGTGTGTGTGTGTATGAAGATTTAACAACTAAAATATTTTTTTTTCTCTTAAATTTCCAGGTGGTTGGGATGCTTGTGGGGCTGGGCATCATTGCCTTGGTTACATCACCCTTGCTGCTTCTGGCTTCCCCATGTATAATCTGTTGTGTCTGCAAGTCCTGTCGGAACAAGAAGAAAAAGCATGACCCATCCACCACCTAAAGATCTCTGCTTCTGTCCGTGTGCCATACATCTTATGCATATGTGACAGCACAGTAATAAAGCCCCATTTAGTGTACTTGCCTCCTTTTTCTTGCCAAATTTTGGAAGTGCCTCTGTGTCCAGACTTTGAACTTGTTCACCCACCTATGGCGTCAGGAAAGGCCACGCGCTGCTGTGTGTGTTTCTGGGGAAAGAGAGCCGGGTTCTGCCATCCAGGTTGCATCCGTGGAGCACGACAGGGGCTTCGGGTTCTTGGGAAGGAACTAATATCATCATTCTGTCATCTGAGGGATCCCACCAGACTGTTCAATTTCCAGCCACACTCGAGGAGCCTGAGTGAACAAAAAGGTGTTGTGGTTGGCAACATACGTGATAATTGAGCAGCTAGAGTCTGCTCTGTGTTGATTTGACTACCATGGGAAACATGGGGAAAACCCATGGATAAAACTATTTCAGGGAAAAAACTCGTAAGAGTGATAAAGCAGGCTGCTTATCTCAGGAGGCGATGTGGCGGTGGAGCCTCTGCCAGCTACTGGGTGTGCTTCCCCAGCATTCCCACAGTGACTTGGCAGAAACACACTAGGTTTCCCCCAGTGCGATCTCAGCTTCCAGCAGGAGAAACTGCTGTGCTGAGGGAGCTTTTCCTCCCCAGTGAAAGGGTTTTGGCATATAAAACAATAGGGTCTAATTTAGTCTCTCTTTCTTGGCAAGTGTAACTTTTTTAAGGTGGTAGTAGCTGCTGTCTACAAGCTTGTTTTACATGAAGTATTGGGGGGAGTGGCAGGGATCAAAACCTTCATCGTAGAGAACAGGGACCTTTCTTGAGCTCTGTTCACACACCAAAACATATCTAGAATTAGACCTAAAAGAACACACCACAAGTGAGTATTAAAGTCCATCTGTACATCTAGAACCCATATAACTTGCTGCCTAACTAGAATTTTTATCCATTGGACATGCCTGGATATACACACAAAATAATAGTGTATGTTATTACACACACTAGTATAACACACAAAATAAATGTTTATATAAAAGCCATTCTGTATTTCCTCCTGTGACTAATACTGTTTGTTATTGGTTGCAAGTTCTTAACTTACCCAAGTATAGACTCATAACCATAACTCTTTTAAAACAATACTTAGTATGACATCATGCCATCCAATTTTGTAAAAACAGTAGTGATTGATAATCACGTCATTTACGTACAGTGTGTCCATAAAGTCATGATGCACTTTTGACGGGTCATAGGAAAACAACAAAAGACGATAGAAATGTGAAATCTGCACCAAATAAAAGGAAAACTCTCCCAGTTTCATACCTATTCAGTGCAGTTTGATGTGGGCTCACACACAGATTTTTTAGGGCTCCTTAGGTAGCTATCCCGTATAGCCTCTACAGACTCGTCACTGACTGATGGCCTACCAGAACGGGGTTTCTCCACCAAACTGCTGGTTTCCTTCAACTGCTTATCCCACCGAGTAATGTTATTCCTATGTGGCGGCGCTTCGTTATAAACGCGCCGATATTCATGTTGCACTTTGATCATGGATTCGAATTTAGTGAACCACAGAACACACTGAACTTTCCTCTGTACCATCCACATCTCGACTGGCTTGGCTGTGGGCTGCTCCGCTGTATACACAGTGTTACGTCATTATCTGCACATGCACACATGCTGCCACATCATCCTACAGGAACTAGGAGGGTTTTCCTTTTATTTGGTGCAGATTTCACATTCCTATCGTCTTTTGTTGCTTTCCTGTGACTGGTCAAAAGTGCACCATGACTTTACGGAGTTGTATTTGAAAATACAACTCAGAGAAGCTGTCTTCTCGGCTGAGTTTAGTATCTGTTAAGGCAATCTGAGCACTTTTCTGTATGTACCAGGCACTGATAAACAACAAAAATATGTAAGAGATGAAATGTAATAGTTTGTATTTGCATCACCTCATTATGACTTTTTTTTTTCATTATACCATTAGTCAGATTTTGAATAAACGGGTCTTGGAAAGACAGTAACTTTTTCTCCAATGACAGGATGACATAATTGCCATTAGCAATGTAGCCTGGTGCCTCATGAGAACTGTATTAAATGGTATTGAAGCCAGGGATACCACATGAGGAACTATCAGGACCTTTGATATGTTCTGAGGTAACTGGATAACTAGAATATTAAATTGCTGCTATCCTGGACCTATTATTAAAAAATAATGCTCTGTCTATGTAATGGAATGTATCCTAAGTGGGGATGTGTATATTTAAGGAGCTTTATTTCACATGTACATATATATAGTACTTTTGGTCATGAATATTTTTATTTACAGTTTGTATAGAACATAAGTGAGAACTCTGGGAAAATTTTTGAATGGCAGCCAAACAAAAATATTTTTAATCGCTTATTAGAAGATTCTTAATATTAAGTGTCTTTATTTTTCTTCGAAACTCGAAACACTTCAGAAAAAAATACTGTCTCCTAACAATGTATTTCATATTAATATAAATGTATCTATATTTGAATGACTTGCTTTGTCTTACATTGCCTCATTATAGTAAAAGGCATTTATAACTGCTCAGGGGATCACAGGAACTCAACTGAAATTGAAGTTTTGTATTAAGAATGTCAGTAGTGGCAATGTCCTACTCAATCAATAAACTCTTCAAGCTTGGTTCCACAAAGAATCTTAACAAGGAGTTGATTTTAAGTAACCTACAAGTCGGTGTTATTAAAGGTGGAACTCCTGAATTTGGAGTAAAAGTAGAAGGAAATATCTATGTTATTTCCTTGGAAAAATGGAAGGAACTTGTCTTCTCACAGAGATAGTTATAACAGAATTACCTCCTATTTTGTGGGGGGTAATGAATCGGGGTTGTTTGTCAAACAGATTTGAAATAACTTGATTTAAGTTTTCAAATGTTGAAAAGTACCTGAAAAATGGTGACTTCCTCCTTGGATAGCTAAATGAATTGGCCTGTAAGAGATTGTCAGAAACAATAGGAACAGATGAATAGATGAAACCCAAGTGTATCTCTTGCATCAAGGGTCCAGATGTAAGCTGATCAGGAGAGTTTGTTTAAAAAAGAGAGAGCTAACAACTTGGATAATAGAGACTGATGTTATCATTTTGGATAATTGTCCAGTAAAAGGGTCTATCCTTGTCTCCTCCTTCTGTTGGGTTATCCTTTCCTAATGATTTTCATTCTGTACTAGGAAGAAATCTGGGCCCATATAATGTTTGGATGTTATAACAAAATATTTTTGTGTTTGGAGTGGTGTAGTCCATTTGAAATAGAAATAAAAAAAAAATCCTTCACCAAAATTTTAATCTGGATGTGGTAACGTACCGTCCAGAAACACTACTGGATGTAATGGTATTTAATATCTAGCCCTTGCCTCTTCTAGGAATTTTTCTCTTAGTCTTAGGTAAGGAATTGAGGAGGAAAGTAATATGGAAGCAAAGTTTAGAATCTTAGGCATCCTATTTGTTGATGCCATGGTTGTTTGCTGTGGACCTGAAATATCTCTTTTGAAGGAGGTCTTTGGAAAATATTTCACAGTGTGAGTTTTCTTGTGGCCTGCATCACAAAAATTTTACCTATCCAAGTTTGAAAGTGTAATTGCTTATTTGAATGTAAATCCCTTTCTTGGAACCCCAAATTGTCTCTTAAAAATTATGCAGAATTAGGCCCTGGCCGGTTGGCTCAGCGGTAGAGCGTCGGCCTAGCGTGCGGAGGACCCGGGTTCGATTCCCGGCCAGGGCACACAGGAGAAGCGCCCATTTGCTTCTCCACCCCTCCGCCGCGCTTTCCTCTCTGTCTCTCTCTTCCCCTCCCGCAGCCAAGGCTCCATTGGAGCAAAGATGGCCCGGGCACTGGGGATGGCTCTGTGGCCTCTGCCCCAGGCGCTAGAGTGGCTCTGGTCGCAACATGGCGATGCCCAGGATGGGCAGAGCATCGCCCCCTGGTGGGCAGAGCGTCGCCCCATGGTGGGCGTGCTGGGTGGATCCCGGTTGGGCGCATGCGGGAGTCTGTCTGACTGTCTCTCCCTGTTTCCAGCTTCAGAAAAAAAAAATGCAAAAAAAAAAAAAAATTATGCAGAATCTGAAGATGTATGTATTACTTTAACTTTACTTACAGTGCTTCTAAAGGACTTTCTGTTCATGAAATGGATGCCTTCATGTATATATGTGTAGCTTCAGAGACAATTTCAGAATGCCTTAGATGAATGATATTTTATAAAGCTGTCACAGTTGATATCTATAGGCTATTACATTTCATGTTGATTCATGATCCAAAAAGTTTTGTTATGCATTTAAGAAATTGCTGTCATAATTTTCCAATTATTTGAGAGGAAAATAGCTGTTTTTGTCTCTCTAGCCCTAATAAATGTGGAGCAGGAAATCAATGTGTTAACTCTGGTTGTGTTGCATGTTTTTACATGTTTAATTTTATCATCTAGGAGCCAATAAGGCCCTAGCTGGTTGGCTCAGCGATAGAGCGTTGTTCTGGCATGTGGATGTCCCAGGTTTGATTCCCAGTCAGGGCACACAGAAGAAGCACCCATCTGCTTCTTCACCCTTCCCCCTCTCCCTTTTCTCTCTCTCTTCCCCTCTTGCAGCCATGGTTCAACGAGTGGGTTGGCTCCAGGTGCTGAGGATGGCTCCATGTCCTCCACTTCAGGTACAAAGAAGAGCTTAGTTGCTGAGCAACGAAGCAACACCCTAGATGGGCAGAGTATCACCCCCTAGTTGGCTTGCCTTTTGGATCCTGGCTGGGGTGCATGCAGGAGTCTGTCTCTGCCTCCCCTCCTCTCACTGCATAAAAAAGAAAAAAGCCAACTATTAAATCCTAGGCTCAGAATTGACAGAAAATACCCAAATCTGCCATTTATGGAACTAACTCTTGCTCTACCTTGTTTCTCAGCAGAAGTGGGAGCAAATGTAATGCCTTCACTTGCTGCAGGCTTCCTTGTTATGTGTACTGTTCCACACTGCCAGTGCACAAACACTGGTCATTATCCAGAGAAATAATGATAGGTTAGGTCTTTGATCATTCCAATAAAAACGCAGCCAGGCATCAAAGTCATTAGTTCTGTAAAACCAGGGTTGGACTACGTACTCTCTAAGGTCAGTTCTAACCTTCCAAAAGTTTGTAAGAGAAATGTGTTCCCTTGTGATTTTTTTTTAAAAAAAGATTTACATTAGAGTGTTAACTTAAGGTCATTTCCATTTGATTACTATTCAAGGCAGGATTCCCTGAAGTTGAGTGCCAGAAGTTGGTTAACAACTAGACCTTGTGTTTCTGCAAAATTGAAAGCGCACATTTGTACACTGGCATTGATACCTTTTTGTTTAGTATTATTATATGCTCCTAATATACCTGATTTTGAAGGTTTATAATTGCCTTGTAAATTGAAAATTTATTTTCTTATCCTTCAGTTTTGAGGAAATCAATAACATTATTTTAAAACATTTTGGGTTATTCAGAATGTTTGCCTAATCATCTCTTAGAATATTAACATTATTTCATTTTGAAAATGTGCTTATTGTCTGCTAAACTTAAATTTGCATTCCTGAAGAATTATTGAATTATTTTATAAGCAGTGATTTTAATCAGTGCCTAACCAGCAGACTCATTGCAATGTAAATTATGAATCTAGTGAATTTGGAGAATTATAATTGGAGTTTTCTGTAATTCAGTTATTTTCATTTGTTAGATAATAAATCTAGGGGTTTTTTTTTTTGGACCCTAAAGATAGCATACAGCTCTACATTATGAGGGAAAATAATTGTCTTCAAAGAATTTAATAGCAATTATAATTTTTTACATATTGTAAGGCTGGTGATTGTGACCATGCAGATTCACATTGAATTCAGGCAGATGGTAAAGGAACTGCGGAGCCAGAGGATGGTGGGCCGTTCCATTTATTAGTCTTGCAACTGTGGATGAGCAAGCAGGCAGGACAAACTGCTTCTCTCTCTACCTCAGGACTTACAAGCAAAACGAAGGGGGGGGGATAGGGACCCCTCTCTGGCAAACAATAGCAACAGCCCCTCCCAATGGTGGTAGGCAATCCGCAATTTACAATCTGTGGCCCTGAGGGCAAGCACCTGCAGCAGTGGTAGTCAACCTGGTCCCTACCGCCCACTAGGGGGCATTCCAGCTTTCATGGCGGGTGGTAGTGGAGCAACCAAAGTATAAATAAAAAGATAGATTCAACTATAGTAAGTTGTTTTATAAAGATTTATTCTGCCAAATTTAGCGAAAATCCGACATAAAGTACTTGGTAAGTAATCATTATTATATGCTTTTAACTTGCTGTAACTCTGCTTTATAAATTTTATAAAGTTACTTCCCTACTTTATAAATCACCATTACTGTGGAACTGGTAGGCAGTTAGAAAATGTTACTACTAACATTAGAGACACAAAAGTGGGCGGTATGTATAAAAAGGTTGACTACCCTGACCTGCAGCCTTACATACACTATACACACGTGGTGCTGCCCCATGCTCATGCACCAGTCAGGCAAAGTACAAGTGAGGAAGCCAACACACTTGTTTGTCCAACATATATACTTTTTAAAGAACTTTGAGAGCAATCTCATGATTCCACAGAGATCCATTCCATAGAGAAAGCAATGGTTTTGTGTTCATGTCTTGTCAGGTGTCACACTCTGATGAGTGGCAACCAGGAAAAGAATGCCTGACTCCTTAAAAGTATGTGAATGCTCTTGCATTCATTGGTTAGTAATTCTGAGCCTGTCTTTGCTCCCATATCTGTAAGTCCCAGGAGAATGCACTTCCCTCTCAATTATTTGCACAGTGGAGGTATATATAAGAGAATAATTTATGATTTTGAATAATCACTTGGACTCTGTGTTGTGATGTGTCTGACAGCATGCCAACGGCAGATGGCCACCTCTGAGATCAAACCCAGTCACTCCCTGGGGGTCGGCTAGAGGAGAAGGGCAGGGGATAGACTCATTAACTAACTAGTGGTATGCATCTGACTTGCTAATATGGGATCTAGAATTACACTTACTTCAAATGCCAAAATCTTTGCCTATTCCACACAAATACAAAGTGTATTTTCTCAGGTTCCTTTTTAGTAAATTGAATGTATTGGGGTGACACTGGATAACACAATTATTCCAGTTTCAGGTGCCCAATTCTTCCAGCACATATCTTACAGGTTCCTTTTAATGTTTATAATCCAAACTCAGAGGAATTGTTAATGCCAAATATTTTCCTATTAAGTTTACTCTCTTGTATTCTAATGTGCATTTTTGGCCTATCGTCAAAGAAATCAACTAACTGACGGTTTCTAAAGCAAGAAATGAGACTCTAAATAATGAACTTAGCAAATGAATTTCTGATATACATACATACATACATATATATACACATATATATATATAGAGAGAGAGAGAGAGAGTGTACTTTGAGTTCCATCTTCTGTTTTTATGTTTTTCAACATTATCACTTTTCCTTTTTTTATGTTAAAACTAGAATTTAGGCTTTTGATGAGACAGAAATGAAGTCTAATGTTAGCCATTTTGTTTTGTAGTCCCTTAATGATCTGGCATGATTCATTTGAGGAATATATCAATATTTTATTTTGGGAAGAGTGGGTGGGTAGTTAACATTAATGCTATTGAACACATTCACATAAAATGAACATGAGGTTTTCTTGAGGTGAGTTATGGGACTTCTGATTATTGATCAACCTGGACTTATCTTTTGAAGCCAGTTTGTTAAACTAAAAGCAAATAAGTCCAGAAATCCACACACCACCCTGCACAGTGTGTCTCAAATTCCAGCCTGGCCCTGGGGTTTTGGCACTACAAGGACACATAAATGAAGTGTTGGGAGAGGGTTGGCAAAGCTGGCGTCACCCTGGGTATAGAACAAGCAGGCAGCATCCTGTGTTCTCCCTGCTGTCTGCTACTCCAGGTGATATGGGGTGGGGTGGGGCAGGGTGGGGACAAACACCCAATTTATAATAAGATGACTTCAGTTCCAGGCCTGACTTTGCCCTTGACTGGTGCTGTGGTCCAGGGCTGGCCATTTATCATACAGCCTCTTTCATCCATCTTCGCTCTGGCTTAGGAGGAGCTGATGAGATCACGAATGTCAAATTCATAAGTGTTGTTTGTTAGGAGGTGGGAGGCGAGGGAGCCATTGCAGTCCTGTGGGGCATGGTGCCGTGTGTGCTGTGGCTGTGAGTGTGGGTGACAAGTTTTCAGCCAGATGCTGATCCCAAAGGAGCAGAGGGAGGCTAATAGATTTCAAACTTGTAAAAGTGTATTGAGGGAGGAATGGTTTTCTCAGTAAATATATTGTCTTTTTTTACTTAAGACATTTCTTTATGTTGCTTTTTTCATGAAGAAGTATTTCACAAATAAATATTTAGCTAATTTTATGCTCAATTAAAATGGAGGCTATATGGAGAGAAAAATACAAAATTCATATCAACACAATGCTATTTGGGGGATGGAGGTTTACTACAAAAACTTGCATTTACACGATGCCATATGTACTTTTGCATTTCACTTTGCTCTTCAAACTCCTCTAGAAAGTAAATTTAACATGCCCCTCCCCAAATTTACATATGGAAGATGAGCTTCAGGGGCTAGGTGACATGGCACTAGGTCATACAATGGATTAGTGGCAAAACTAGAATTTGAACCTATATGTTGCACAAGCCAGCCCAGGAGCTCAGAGCATTATTTTAATTTTTTTTGAAGTAGCTTAAAATAGTAGATCGATTAACCTTAGTTTCTGTATATCAGAAGTCTGGCAGCATGTGGCTGGGTTCTCAGCTCAGGGTCTCACCAGGCTGAAGATTAAGGTATATTCTCATTTGGGGCTCAGGGTTCCATCCAAGCTCAAGGGTTGTGGGCAGAATTCAGTTTCTTCTCCCACCTTCCATGTGGCCCCCTTCATCTGCAAGCCACACTGAGTCCTTCTGACAATTTAGATCTCTTTGACTTGCTCTTCTGCCATCTTTCTCTGACCTCTTGGCTAATGGGACCATGTTTGTGTTTGGCATTTTTAACAGGATATTTAACATTTTATTGTTCTGTTTCCTTGCCCTGTGAAGCTAGCAGTTTGCAGATGTGATAGTGTCATGTAGAAGAAATCACAAACTCAGAGGAGAAGGAAGAGCAACATCTAGCTTCCTTCAAAGTAATCTTTGATCTAAAGTTTCAATTGAGCCTGGCATGGCCAAGGTGTTAGCAGCAACCTGCATCTGGCTGGCATCCTTGGGATGTCCCCTGGGTCTTTACCTGAGACAGATTTCCCCTAATGGACTTAGAAGAAAACCTGATCTCATTTTTAATTTCCTAGTATTTAAAAAATTGTTATTATTTTAAGACTTTATTCATTTTAGAGAGAAGACAGAAAAAGAGAGGGAGAGAGAAAGAAACTGGGGGGGAGGAGCAGGAAGCATTAGCTCCCATATGTGCCTTGACCAGGTAAGCCCAGGGTTTCAAACCAGCGACCTCAGAATTCCAAGTTGAAGCTTTATCCACTGCACCACCACAGGTCAGGCAAAAAAAAAAAAATATTTTTGAGAGAGAGAGAGAGAAAAAAAGAGAGAGAGAGAGAGAAGCATCAATTCATTGTTTCACTTTTAGTTGTGCCATTGATTGCTTCTCATATGACCGGGGCTGAGCCTGACCGGGGCTCAAACCCTGCAACCTCAGGGGCAGAATTTGCACCCTCGGAATTGAGCCAGTGACCTTGGCACTCCGAGGAACACTCTATCCATTGTATCACCAGCCAGGGCTAAAATTTATTTTTCAATTATAGTTGACATACAACATTATATTAGTTTAAGGTGCACAACATAGTTATTAGATGATTATATACCTTGTAAAGTGCTGATCTCAATTTTTAAACAAACTTTCAGGGTTGGATTATTGAATCGCATGTTGGATTCAGGAAGGACAGTTTCTTTCAAGAGCTGGTTTAAAGTACAGACAGGCTTGTGTTGCCAGTGAAGTAGGACCAAGAAAGGAACGGATTGGTGTTAACCAGTTGCCTGTTATGAGGGACCTGCACCAAAATTCGAGTTCATCAGCTCTTCTCCCCTGTCCTGCCCCAGTGCAGGAGCACAGACCCTGACTGGTGCTTTAGGGGTTTTGAACTACAACGGCTGTTCTTCTGACTAGAAGTGGAAGACTAGCGGTGCTATGAGAGCTCCACTAGTCCCTGGTGGCTTTGGACTATTTATCTTTGTCTTGGTTTTCTCATCTACAAAATTGGAAGTGATTGTTTCTGGGTCCAATTCAAACAACCTTTGTGTAAGATGGAAAAGCTAACCAGCATCCATAATGTGCCCCACACATAAGCATAGTTAGCACAGGGAATTTCTTGTTAGGCAAGGAATCGGTGATTACCAGAAGCTCCCATTTGCTAAATTATGAATAATTCCAGAAGCATGTGAAATATATTACCCGTTTATTTAAAATAAACAAATTCAAAGAATAATAGTTGAAGTTCATGGTTTGTTTACAGTTCTTGATGGCTGAAAAAGATTTACAACAAAAGTCTCTTGAGGGAATTTCCAGGGACACGACTCCTCTAGTCCTTCTATTGAAAACATCAGAATCCACAGCATCCTAATTTGAAGCACACAGTGGACTATTCTGAGTGTGTCAGTCTAAGGATTCTTTTTAACATTCAGTTACTTGTTACTGATTAATTTTTCTCTACGTTTCTGGTACACATTCCATGTTCTATGAATTGAAATAAAGTTAAGGTCATAGTTAAGGTAATATGTATGTGTATTAATAGATGGTATAAAGGAACACACACACACACACACACACACACACACACACACACACATCAAACCAATAAAGCAATGGATTTAAGTCAACCAGTTCCTGCCTGTTGTTGAGGGATCTGCACATGTGTTTGTGTGTGTGGTGTGTGTGTATGTGTGTGTGTAGGTGTGTATAAATAGTAGATAGGTATCTGGGTAGGTACATCTACTTAGGTACAAAGAAATTTTTATTCAGACTTAGTAGATTTTATTTTCAAAAGAACACAAAACTACTGGATTTCAAAAACTATAAATTAAAAAGTAGAAGTTAAACAAATATTCAAAAAATGCTTTAAAAAACATTTTGATTTTGGAACTAAAATGTGTTTACTTCTCCATGTATCAGTTGAAACCCACAATAAACTGTTCTTGCAGATATTTGCTCCCACTTGTGACAGAATGTTTCCACTGAGGGCTTTTAATGTTTGTGAGAAAAAACATTTAATTTTGAATGGTCATATTAAAACTCATTTCTAGTACTTCTGTCTGATGTCACAAATAAGTCATAGCCAAGGAAGTAAAACAAAGACATGAAAAAAAATCTTGTCTTAATTTCTATTACCCAGTTTGATAAGAACAAAAATGTATATTGATTGTATCTTAAAATGGAAATGATGAAAGAAAAAGAAATGGTAGTATTCTTTCCCTGTTACCCATTCACAATCTATATGGTATTTCTCAAGTGTTTCTGCATAAACATCCTCAGCTGGTGTAGGAACACCAATTCACCCCTGTAAGGAAGAGGGCATGACCTGGGAGCATTGCCCAAATGAATTGCTGAGGACTAGAAACTTATTTGACCTCTACTGTTTAATTTTCTAATTTTGTCTTTAAAATGTATCTAAAAATTATCATCTCCTTATTACTTTGATTTTATTTTAAAGATAACATTGGAAATGACATAAGTAAAATGAACCTCTTAAAGAAGCTTCTTCTTTATCTACTTCCTCCTGTACCCACAGTGTACATACACCTCAGTCTGCCTCAGACCATGGCCTGCAGTGAACACAGTGAAGAAGACAAATCTATTAGGTTACCGTTCTCATTATGAAGCATGTGTTCAGTGCCCTCTTTGTATAAACAAACATGGCCATGAGTTGCCTAAAGTGGCTTAGCCAGGTTTAGAAGAAAGAACACGTTAGGCTACAGAAAGAGGACTAGCCATGCCAAGTCATGCCTGATAAATGCCTGCGGAGTGGGATGTGGAGGAGGGTAGACATGGTTGGAACGTTTTGGTTAGGGTTTGTGGAGATGTGCTGGATCAAGGCTTTGAAAGATAGTTAGGACTGTGGTTACAAAGGAGAAACAAAGGCATTAGGGAGAGGGGGCATAATGAGAGCAAGGTGGTTTGGGGAGCAAGCAGAGCCAGGAAAGGTTGAGGAAAAGAGTCAGCCTTGGCTGCCAGGCTCAGGAGCTGACGGGAGCCATTTAAGGGTTCTGATCTTGAGGGGTGATATTTGCAAAGGTACGTTTTAGGAGGTGAATCTGACAGCACTGTGTTGTAAGGGAGAAAGCAGGAAGTAGCATGACCAGTTAGGAGCATAATCCGTTATTTAATGAAGCCCTGGTCCAGAGTGGTGTCTGCAGAGAAAAGGGAGGAAACTGAATGAGAAGGAAAACATACCCACATGTATATATGTAATTCAATAGCATTTTGGTGGTTATGTCAACTACAGAGAAAGTGCTTTCTAAAAGTATTTCAATATACAACTGTTTTCTTACTTAAACATATTGCTGTACTGTTGCTAACAGTTTTTACCCAGAGCCAGCTTAGAAAGAAAGGGTTTTGTTACTGTGAGGCTTACTCATAGGACTTACCCTTACATCATTTTGGTATAAAGCTGAGAATAAATAAAGCTCTTCATAGGGCATGATGGAAGGGCCAGATCGAATGCAGGAAAATTGTGTGGGAGATACATTTCTACTTGGTTTTTAAAACTTTAGATAATTCTTATGGAAGCACACAGCAGTGTCTTACATGAATAAATTTATGAGAGGTTAAAAAATGCTTTTAACCCAGCTGCCTTCTTTTGTGGGGGAGAGCCAGGCGCACTGATGTATATAACCCACCTAACAGAGATGGGAAATGGAGCTGAATTCTGAAAGTGCTTTGAGGAAGTTAATGAGCTGTGTTGTTTTCATTTACTCAGAAAGAAATTCCCTTTGTGTTTTTTTTTTGTTTTTTTATATTTTTCTGAAGCTAAAACTGGGAGAGACAGTCAGACAGACTCCCGCATGCGCCTGACCGGGATCCACCCGGCACGCCCACCAGGGGGCGACGCTCTGCCCACCAGGGGGCGATGCTCTGCCCCTCCGGGCGTCGCTCTGCCGCGACCAGAGCCATTCTAGCACCTGGGGCAGAGGCCAAGGAGCCATCCCCAGCGCCCGGGCCATCTTTGCTCCAATGGAGCCTGGCTGCGGGAGGGGAAGAGAGAGACAGAGAGGAAGGAGAGGGGGAGGGGTGGAGAAGCAGATGGGCGCTTCTCCTGTGTGCCCTGGCCGGGAATCGAACCTGGGACTTTTGCACGCCAGGCCGACGTTCTACCACTGAGCCAACCAGCCAGGGCTAGGAATTCCCTTTGAAAGTGAAACAAGCTGTGTCTTTCCCTGTACTTAACTGCCACTCTGTCTGTTAACAAGATAAACCGATGAAGTCATGTTATGTACTTCCGTTTTGTATATGAAGAACTAAAGCTTATAGCAATACCGCTTAGCTCAGTGATTCTGTGTTGTAACTGATGATTAGCCCATTCTCATTAGGCTCTTCTTTTGCCCTTTGCTCACGGAAACCATTTGCTCTCTGTGTCTGACACAGTAGCTGTTGGAGGCCCGCTTACCATAGCTGAACACAGACACCGGGGACTAGAGAAGAGGAACACTAGATTCTGGGCTATTTGGCCTTCTGTGAATCAATACTCATTATTTTAGGAGGAATAAAAGGAATAGCTGCATGTTGTGATCAGAAACTAACAAGGCCTTCCCTCTAACAAATAGTGGAAGGAGAGCTCAGCACCCCCATAGTTCTTGCATGCTGGTCAATTAAGGCTCAGGGAGAGAAAGTGAAGCTTGGAGAAGAGCCTGGAGAGTTTTCTGAAGTACTTCCATAGATACTGGTGCATGCAAATATTTCTGTTAGTGCTTTTGTTGTACTGAGAGGGTGAAGGATGGAGTCATATAGAGAAGTCTTGTATAATTAAAAACAATCTCTGATTCTCAGAATGATGCTTTTATCTGGTTTTTCCTCAGTTGTTTCTTAATAGCCAGATATTTGTCTGTTTTTTTAGTCTTTTCAAACAATGGGCTTTTGGGTTTATCTTATTCTGCCTTCTAATTCAGTAATTTAAAAATATTTATTAACTTTTTTTTCTGCTTTTTTAAATATTTTTTAAAAATTGTCCTTTTTTACTTCTTGAGTGCTTCACTGATTTTTTATTTCTTGTTCAGTTTTAAAAGCATTTTTAAAACTATAACTTTTCCTTTCAATATAACTTTGATAGCATCCAAAGAATATTAATAATGTTGTCATTGTTAGTTTTTCTACAAAATAATCACCATCTTGATTTTTACTTTCACTCAATGAATGTGGTTACATAGGCTTTGGTTTTCAGGTATGTTTTCTTTTTTTCCTTAATGTAAGGTTGGCAGATAATGGGAAAGGTCAGACCCGCAAACTTTGGCTACCACATCCAAGTGTGCCAAAAGAAACTTCCCAGGAACCCTTTGGAAAAAAGCAACCGTCTGCCAGCCAGTGAGATTTCACCACGTCCCTCGACCACCCTAGAGACCCTTTAAATATCTCCCACATGGGTCACCACTTGCGACTTCCCTGGCCTCCATCTTTCCTCAGGGACAGGGAACCTTGCCTGGAAGGATGCTCTCTGTACTCAATAAAGCCTTTTACTATTCCACACTTCGTGGCTCCGCAGTTTTGCCTCAAGCTTGCCTCCATACAGGACCACTGGCAGTCGGAACCACTGGACTCCATCTATCTCTGGCTCACCAAAAGGCTGGATCCTGAAAATCCCCCTATTACTCCTCCTTTTTTAAAATCTTTACAGGACCGCATCCGCGAAGTTTCTCCAGTCACAGCCAAACAGATGTTCCTCCGGATACCCCTCAAAGTCACCACCTTCCAATCTCCCCCTCCCCACGACGGCCCTAATCAGCAGGAAGTAGCCAAATAAACGGCGCCCCTATTCTATTTAACACAAAAGGTCGGAATGTAAGGTCAGTGGATAATGGGAAAGGTCAGACCCGCAAACTTTGGCTAGGACCGCCCACAACCAAGCGCGCCAAAAGAAACTTTCCAGGAATCCTTTGGAAAAAGGCGACCGTCTGCCAGCCAGTGAGATTTCACCACATCCTATTAGCTCGACCACCCTAGGGATCCTTTAAATATCTCCCACGCGGGTCACCACTTAACGACTTCCCTGGCCTCCATCTTTCTTTGGGGCCAAGGAACCTCGTCGGGTGGGATGCGGGATGCGCTGTACTCAATAAAGCCTTTGCTATTCCACACTTTGTGGCTCTGGCCCCCTTCCTTCCTTTTTGGTGGGAAAAAAATACCTTACACTTAACAGTATGAGAAATCTAGGTTTGTTTGTTTTTACATTGGGGTCATGTAGCCTATGCAATCTCTACTTTTGGGATTTAGTGAATTTTTTTTTTTATGAAAAGAAAATTAGAAAATATTCCAAAAATAAGTATTTTCTTTGAAAGGTACAATTTTTATTTATTTGTTTGTTTGTTTCTATTTCAGCTTTATAGAGGTACCATTGACAAATAAAATTATAAGATTTGAAAGTGTATTATACATGGGTTTACTTCCTTTTTTTCTTTTTGAGAGAGAGAGAGAGAGAGAGAGAGAGAGAGAGAGAGAGATGAGAAGCATCAACTCAGTTGAGTTGATTCACTTTAGTTGTTCATTGATTGGTCCTCATACATGTCTTAAACAGGGGCTTAAGCTAAGCCAGTGATTACTTGGTCAAGCCAACAACCATGAGCTTTCAAACCTGGGACCTCAGTGTCCCAGGTCGATGCTCTATTCCCTGCACCACAACTGGTCAGGCATGCATGGGTTTATTTCTGGGCTCTCTATTATGGTCTATTGATCTATGTGTCTGTTTTTATGCTAATATACTGTTTTCATTATTATAGCTGCATATAGTTTGATCAAGAAGTTTAATGCCTCCAGTTTTGTTTTTCTTTCTCAACATTGTTGGGCTATTTGGAGATTATTGTGGTTCCATACAAATTTTAGATTTTTTCTTTATTTCTATTTAAAATGCCATTGACATGGTATATATGTACAATGGAATGCTATTCAGCCATAAGAAATGATGACATATTGCCATTTATGACAACATGGATGGACCTTGAGAACATTATACTGAGTAAAATAAGTAAATCAGAAAAAGCTAAGAACTGTAGGATTTTACACATAGGTGGGACATAAATCTGAGACTACCAGACATAGATAGAAGTAAAGTGGTGACCAGGGTGAGGGGGTGAGGGAGAGGGTTGTAGAGGAGGGGAATAAAGAGGAACCCTCATCCACTGTTGGTGGGAATGTAAAGTAGTACAACCATTATGGAAGAAAGTATGGTGATTCCTCAAAAAATTAAGAATAGAACTACCATATGACCCAGCAATCCCTCTACTGGGTATATAACCCCAAAACTCAAAAACACTGGTAAGTAAAGATACATGCAACCCCATGTTCATTGCAGCATTGTTCACAGTGGCCAAAACATGGAAATAACCAAAAAGTCCTTCAATAGATGACTGGATAAAGAAGATGTGGTACATATCATATGGGTACTATGGAATACTATTCAACCATAAGAAATGATGACATCGAATCATTTACAACAACATGGATGGACCTTGATAACATTATACTGAATGAAATAAGTAAATCAGAAAAGACTAGGAGCTGTATGATTCCATATATGGTTGGGACACAAAATTGAGACTCATAGACATAAATAGGAGGCAGTGGTTACCAGGGGCAGGGGAAGGGATGAGAAGGAGGGGAGTAGGGGGTAGGAGAGGGGTATAAAGACAATCAAATAAAGGGTGACGGTTTCTGCCTGGCTTATTTCACTTAACATAATAGTTTCCATGTCCATCCATGTTGTCACAAAAGGTAAGATTTCCTTCTTATTCATGGCCCCATAGTATTCCATTATATATATGTATCACTGCTTTTTAAACCACTCATCTACTGCCGGACACTTGGGCTGTTTCAGATCTTTGCTATTGTGAACAATGCTGCCATAAACATGGGGGTGCTTTCTCCTTTTGGAACAGTGCTATGGTGTTCTTGGGGTATATTCCTAAAAGTGGAATAGCTGGGTCAAAAGGCAGTTTGATTTTTAATTTTTTGAGGAATCTCCATACTGTTTTCCACAGCGGCTGCACCAGTCTGCATTCCCAGCAGCAGTGCAGGAGGGTCCCCTTTTCTCCACATTCTCGCCAGCACTTATTCTGTGTTGTTTTCTTGATGAGCGCCATTCTGACTGGTGTGAGGTGATATTGTATTGTGGTTTTAATTTGAATTTCTCTAATGATTAGGGATGTGGAACATTTTTTCATATGCCTATTGTCCATCTGTATGTCCTCTTTGGATAAGTGTCTATTCATTTCTTTCACCCATTTTTTTATTGGATTGTTTATCTTCCTGGTATTGAATTTTACAAGTTCTTTATACATTTTGGTTATTAACCCCTTATCAGAAAAATTGTCGAATATGTTCTCCCATTGTATAGTTTGTCTTTTTATTCTGTTATTATTGTCTTTAACTGTGCAAAAGCATTTTAGTTTGATATAGTTCCATTTGTTTATCCTGTCTTTTTTTTTATAATTTTATTTTTAATGGGGCGACATCAATAAATCAGGATACATATATTCAAAGATAACAACTCCAGGTTATCATGTATTTCACTTATGTTGCATACCCATCACCCAAAGTCAGATTGTCCTCTGTCACCTTCTATCTAGTTTTCTTTGTGCCCCTCCCCCTCCTCCTTCCCCTCTCCCTCTCCTCCCTCCCCCCGTAACCACCACACTCTTATAAATGTCTCTTAGTTTCACTTTTATGTCCCACCTATGTATGGAATAATGCAGTTCCTGTTTTTTTCTGATTTACTTATATCACTTTGTATAATGTTATCAAGATCCCACCATTTTGCTGTAAATGATCCGATGTCATCATTTCGTATGGCTGAATAGTATTCCATAGTGTATATGTGCCACATCTTCTTTATCCAGTCATCTATTGAAGGGTTTTTCGGTTGTTTCCATGTCTTGGCCACTGTGAACAATGCTGCAATGAACATGGGGCTGCATGTGTCTTTACGTATCAATGTTTCTGAGTTTTTGGGGTATATACCCAGGATAGGGATTGCTGGGTCATAAGGTAATTCTATTTTCAGTTTTTTGAGGAACCACCATACTTTCTTCCATAATGGTTGTACTACTTTACATTCCCACCAACAGTGTATGAGGGTTCTTTTTCTCCACAGCCTCTCCAACATTTGCTATTACCTGTCTTGTTAATAATAGCCAATCTAAGAGGTGTGAGGTGGTATCTCATTGCAGTTTTTTTTTTTTTTTTTTTCTGAAGCTGGAAACAGGGAGAGACAGTCAGACAGACTCCCGCAGGCGCCCGACCGGGATCCACCAGGCACGCCCACCATGGGGCGACGCTCTGCCCACCAGGGGGTGATGCTCTGCCCATCCTGGGCGTCGCCATGTTGCAACCAGAGCCACTCTAGCGCCTGAGGCAGAGGCCACAGAGCCATCCCCAGCGCCCGGGCCATCTTTGCTCCAATGGAGCCTTGGCTGCGGGAGGGGAAGAGAGAGACAGAGAGGAAGGCGCGGCGGAGGGGTGGAGAAGCAAATGGGCGCTTCTCCTGTGTGCCCTAGCTGGGAATCGAACCCGGGTCCTCCGCACGCTAGGCCGACGCTCTACCGCTGAGCCAACCGGCCAGGGCCTTCATTGCAGTTTTGATTTGCATTTCTCTAATAACTAAAGAAGATGAGCATCTTTTCATATATCTGTTGGCCATTTGTATTTCTTCCTGGGAGAAGTGTCTGTTCATGTCCTCTTCCCATTTTTTTTTATTGGATTGTTTGTTTGTTGTTGAGTTTTATGAGTTCTTTGTATATTGTGGATATTAGGCCCTTATCTGAGCTGTTGTTTGAAAATATCATTTCCCATTTAGTTGGCTGTCTGTTTATTTTGTTATCAGTTTCTCTTGCTGAGCAAAAACTTCTTAGTCTGATGTAGTCCCATTCATTAATTTTTGCCTTCACTTCTCTTGCCATTGGAGTCAAATTCATAAAATGCTCTTTAAAACCCAGGTCCATGAGTTTAGTACCTATGTCTTCTTCTATGTACTTAATTGTTTCAGGTCTTATGTTTAGATCTTTGTTCCATTTTGAGTTAATTTTAGTACAGGGGGACAGACTGTAGTCCAGTTTCATTCTTTTGCATGTGGCTTTCCAGTTTTCCCAGCACCATTTATTGAAGAGGCTTTCTTTTCTCCATTGTGTGTTGTTGGCCCCTTTATCAAAAATTATTTGACTATATATATGTGGTTTTATTTCTGGGTTTTCTATTCTGTTCCATTGGTCTGAGTGTCTATTTTTCTGCCAATACCATGCTGCTTTGATTGTCGTGGCCCTATAATATAGTTTGAAGTCAAGTATTGTAATGCCCCTAGCTTCATTCTTTTTCTATAGGATTGCTTTGGCTATTAAGGGTTTTTTATAGTTCCATATAAATCTGATGATTTTTTGCTCCATTTCTTTAAAAATGTCATTGGAATTTTGATGGGAATTGCATTAAATTTGTATATTGCTTTGGGTAATATGGCCATCTTGATTATATTTATTCTTCCTAACCAAGAACAAGGAATATTCTTCCATCTCATTATATCTTTTTCAATTTCCCTTAACAATGGTTTATAGTTTTCATTATATAAGTCTTTACATTCTTTGTTATGTTTATACCTAAGTATTTTTTTTTTTTTTGTTGCAATCGTGAAGGGGATTGTTCTTTTTAGTTCGTTCTCAAATGTTTCATTGTTGGCATATAGAAAGGCTATTGACTTCTGTATGTTAATTTTGTATCCTGCGACCTTACTGTATAGGCTTATTGTTTCTAGAAGTCTTTTTATGGAGTCCTTCGGGTTTTCGATGTATAGGATCATATCATCTGCGAAAAGTGATACCTTTACTTCTTCTTTTCCCATATGGATGCCTTTTATTTCTTTGTCTTGTCTGATTGCTCTGGCTAGAACCTCTAGTACCACATTAAATAAGAGTGGAGAGAGTGGACAACCCTGTCTTGTTCCTGATTTAAGGGGGAAAGCCTTCAGTTTAGTTCCATTTAATATGATGTTAGCTGATGGTTTATCATATATGGCCTTTATCATGTCGAGATATTTTCCTTCTATACCCATTTTGTTGAGAGTCTTAAACATAAAATTGTGTTGTATTTTATCGAAAGCCTTTTCTGCATCTATTGATAAAATCATGTGGTTTTTGTTCTTTGTTTTGTTGATATGGTATATTACGTTAACCGTTTTATGTATGTTGAACCATCCTTGAGATTCTGGGATGAATCCCACTTGATCATGATGTATTATCTTTTTAATATGTTGTTGTATTCGATTTGCTAGTATTTCGTGTAGTATTTTAGCATCTGTATTCATTAGAGATATTGGTCTGTAGTTTTCTTATTTTGTGCCATCCTTGCCTGGTTTTGGTATGAGGGTTATGTTGGCCTCATAAAATGTGTTTGGAAGTATGGCTTCTTCTTCAATTTTTTGGAAGACTTTCAGTAGAATAGGAACCAAGTCTTCTTTGAATGTTTGATAAAATTCGCTGGTATAGCCATCAGGGCCTGGACTTTTATTTTTGGGGAGGTTTTTAATGGTTTTTTCTATTTCTTCTCTACTAAAAGGCCTGTTTAGGCTTTCTGCTTCTTCTTGACTCAGTCTAGGAGGGTTGTTTTGTTCTAGGAATTTATTCATTTCTTCTAGATTGTTGAATTTAGTGGCATAAAGTTTTTCATAGTATTCTACAATAATTCTTTGTATATCTATGGTGTCTGTGGTGATTTCTCCTCTTTCGTTTTGGATTTTGTTTATATGAGTTCTTTCTCTTTTTTCCTTGGTAAGTCTTGCCAAGGGTTTGTCAATTTTGTTGATCTTTTCAAAGAACCAGCTCCTTGTTCTATTAATTTTTTCTATAGTTTTTCTGTTCTCTATTTCATTTATTTTTGCTCTGATTTTTATTTACTCCTTTCTTCGGCTAGTTTTGGGTTGTCTTTGTTCTTCTTTTTCTAGTTCCTTAAGGTGTGAAGTTAAGTGGTTCACTTGGGCTCTCTCTTGTTTGTTCATATATGCCTGAAGTGATATGAACTTCCCTCTTATCACTGCTTTTGCTGCATCCCATAGATTCTGATATGTCGTATTGTCATTTTCATTAGTCTGTATATAGCTTTTGATCTCTGAACTTATTTCTTCTTTGACCCATTCATTTTTTAAAAGTATGTTGTTTAGTTTCCACATTTTTGTGGGATTTTTTTTCTCTTTTTTGCTCTTTAATTCTAGTTTCAAGACTTTATGATCAGAAAATATGCTTGGTACAACTTCGATTTTTCTGAATTTGCTGATGTTGTTTTTGTGGCTCAACATATGGTCAATTCTTGAGAATGATCCATGTACACTGGAGAAAAAAGTATACTCAGTCACTTTGGGATGAAATGTCCTGTAGATGTCTATCATATTCAGATGCTCTAGTGTTTTGTTTAAGGCCACTATATCTTTGTTGATTCTCTGTTTGGATGACTGATCTAGAGCCGTCAGCGGTGTATTGAGGTCTCCAGGTATGATTGTATTTTTGTCAGTTTTTGTTTTAAGGTCAATATGTAGCTGTCTTATATATTTTGGTGCTCCTTGTTTTGGTGCATATATATTAAGAATTGTTATGTCTTCTTGATTCAGTGTCCCCTTAGCCATTATGAAATGGCCATTTTTGTCACTGAGTACTTCTGCTGTCTTGTAATCAGCATTATCAGATATGAGTATTGCAACGCCTGCATTTTTATTTGCTTGGAGTATTGTTTTCCAGCCTTTCACTTTGAATTTGTTTTTATCCTTGTTACTTAGATGAGTTTCTTGTAGGCAGCATACAGGTGGATTTTCTTTTTTAATCCATTCTGCTACTCTGTGCGTTTTTATTGGTGAGTTTAATTTGTTTACATTTAGTGTAATTATTGACACTTGTGAGTTCCCTATTGCTATTTTATAGATTGCTTGCTGTTAGTTTTGTGTCTTGTTTGATCCTTCTCATTCATTTTTCTATCTTTTGTTTTTATTTGGTTGTATTCCATACATCTTTCCTCTGTTGCTATCTTTTTCCAATCATGTGCTTCTGTGGTGGTTTTTTCAATGGTGGTTACCTTTAAGTAATGAAAAGGGTTCCTACCCTGTTCATTGTAGTGCACTATTTTGTGAGTACTTTTGCACTCCATCGTCCTTTGCTACTGTTAATCTCCATCCTCTCCCCCCCTTTCTTTTTGTTGTTGTCACAGTTTAAATTCGGTTTTATTGTGTTCTTCTTGGAGCTTTTACTTGTGGCTTTTTTTTTTTTTTTTGTTCTTTGTAACTGATTGGAAAACCCCCTTTAGTAATTCCTGGAGTGGGTGTTTTCTGATGATAAATTCCCTCATCTTTTCTGTGTCCGTGAATGTTTTTATTTCTCCTTCATATTTAAAGGATAGCTTTGATGGGTATAGTATTTGTGGCTGAAAGTTCCTCTCTTTCAGGACTTTAAATATTGGGGTCCACTCTATTCTAGCTTGTAGAGTTTCTGCTGAGAAATCTGATGATAATCTAATGGGCCTTCCTTTATATGTTGTATTCTTCTTTTCCCTGGCTGCCTTGAGAATTTTTTCTTTGCCGTTGGTTTGTGCCAATTTTATTATGATATGCCTTGGAGTAGGTTTGTTGGGGTTAAGAAAACTCAGAGTTCTGTTTGCTTCTTGAATTTGAGGCTTTAGTTTTTTCCACAGGCTTGGGATGTTCTCATCTATTATTTGTTTGAGTATGTTCTCCATTCCATTTTTTCTCTCTTCTCCCTCTGATATACCTATTATTCTTATGTTATTCTTTTTGATGGAGTCAGATAATTCTTGTAGGTCTATCTCATTTTTAAAATTTTTGAGTCTCTTTCTTCTTCTTTCTGTTGTGCCTCAAGTTGCTTGTCTTCTATTTCACTAATCCTCTCTTCTGTGTGGCCTGTTCTATTAGCTAAGCTTGTTACCTCATTTTTCAGCTCATGAATTGAGTTTTTCATCTCTGTTTGATTTGTTTTTTAGTTTCAATTTCCTTGGAAATATATTCTTTGTGTTCGTTGAGTTGTTTTCTGAGCTCCCTAAATTGCCTTTCTGTGTTTTCTTGTATATCTCAGAGGATATTTAGGATTTCTGTCTTAAATTCTCTGTCACATAGCTCCAAGGTTTCCAATTTATTAAATTTTTTCTCCATAGATTTTCCTCATCTAGCTGTGTTACCTCTTTCTTTTGTATCCATGATATTCGATTTTCTCTTCCTTAATGGCATCTGAGGGTGGTTTTGTTGATAGTATTAATGAGATTTAATAAAGAATAAAAAGTTAAAAAAATAAAAAATCGAAAGTTGTTTTTTTTTTAAAAAAAATTAATAATGAAATAAAGAAAAATAAAATAAAATAAAAATTAAAAAAAAAAGGAAATTATTCCTTCCCCTCCTTTTTTTCCTCGCCTCTTTTCTCCCCTCTTTCTTGAGAAAATCTTGTGGTGTACTGTGAATTATATTGTACTAAATAGAACAAACAATGCCTATAATGGAGGGCCTGAATTGGGGAGAAGTAATAAAGGGGGGAAAAAAAAGAAAAAGAAAAAAAATAGGGCGTATGAACCCACAAAAAGCAAATAAAAAAAATTGGGTCAAGAATAAAATGATTTGCTTTTAGGTGTTGGTTGACTAAGAATTATGATGAGAGGAATAAGAGGGAAACAGGAAGATGGGGGTTAAATGAAAAAATTACTATTGTATTCAGTGGAACAAGAACTAGATAAAATGGAGAGCCAGGGATGGGAGCACTGCTAGTGTGTTAAAAAGGTGAAGTAAAACCCCCCCAAAATGCCACAAACATAAGTTTGAGTCCCAGATAAGATATTGTTCGTTATTGAGGTTTGAATGAGAGGAGACGTAAAGGAGATAGGAAGAAACTAATATAGAGGGAGAAAAGAAAGAGAGAGAGAGAAAAGAGGGAACCACTAAAAGAAGAAAAAAGAAAAAAGAGGAGAGAGAGAGAGAGAGAGAGAGAGAGTTAAGGGTTTTGGAGTGCAACCCTCATAGAGAGAAAGGAAGAGGAAAGAAAAGATAATGGGAGATGTAACACTTATGGGTAGTGTAGTTCAAGGAGAGGAGAGAGTAAGACCAGCAGAGAGTTAATCGACCAAATTGGAGGAGGAATAAAAAATATCAAGAGTGAAGATAAGAGAAACAAATGAACAAATATAATAAAATGGGATAGGTTATAATGTCTGCGTATTATTCTTGATTTTGAGAGGGTATATTCTTGCTTTTTCTTTTATCTCCCTCTTCCTGGTCGGTGACTCTGTACCTTGGGTTCTGCCCCTTTGGCACGCTCAGGTAGAGGTTTGCAGTTGATAAGTCTCTATGGCGATGTCGTGTATTGTGCTTCAGTCTCGTTGACAGTCGAGGCTCATTAGCATTTATAGGCTCCGACAGTGAGAGAGTCCGTGTTCCTGGAGCCTTTCTCCTAGTCTTTCCTTCTTCAATTAGTAGCCTGATAATCCAGCTACGGGGCTGCTGCTGCCTCTGCCTGGATAGTAAGAGGCTCAAAGAGCTGGCAACTCCCCACTCTATTCCCACTCAGCACAGGGCTCGGGGTAAGGCTCAGTCAGTCAGAGCTGCTAGCATAATCAGGCGGGGCTTCCGCCCACTCAAAGACCTCTGGCTCTGCCACTCTGTGGGATAACACGGGCGCGCACTGCCGAGGCACTTGGAGGAATCTCTCGCCCACTATCTGCGCACACAGACCAGGATATCAGGCCAGCCGCCTCTCACTCCGAGTGAAACCCCTGCCTGCACGGAAAAGTTGCAGCGTTGGAATTGGCTCTCGCTCCGTCCCCGTGCGCGGCTCTCTCAGGCTGCTGGGGCGGTCAGGAGATTCTGCTTTTTGGCCCACACAAAGGCCCCTTACTCTGCCCCTCTGTGGGGTTACACGGGCGCCCACTCCTGAGGCACTCAGAGGAATCTCTTGCTCACTCTATGTGTGCGCCGACCAGGATATCAGGCCAGCCGCCTCACCCTCTGAGTGAATCCCCCGCCCGCACGGAAATGTTCCAGTGTTGGAATTGGTTCTTCCTCCCTCCCCTTGTGCGGCTCCTTCAGGGCGCTGGGGCAGCCCAGAGATTTCGCTTTCGGCCCATACAAAGGCCCCTGACTCTGCCTCTCTGTGGGACAACACGGGCGCACACTCCCGGGGCTTTGGAAGAAATCTCTCACCCACTATCTGCGCGCGCCGACCAGGAGATTGGGGAAAATGGCTGCCCCGCTTGTCTTTCTTTGTCGGGTTTGGCGCGAGTGTTATCTTGTATTGACCGGGTTGCCACAGGAACAGTTTTTCCTCGACTTGGATCTCTGTGCCACAGCCTGGTTCAGCTGTTTGTGCCGCGGCCTGGATCTATTCACCCCCTTTGCCCGCCTCAGTTTCTATATTCTCAGTTCCCAATGAAAGCCGCCCTGCTTAGGTTAGTGAGGAAGGCAGAGCATTTCTTACTCCCTATTTCTTTCGGGGTTTGATTATATATTTAGCCAATTTTTCACTCAACCATACCTTCGGGTGTATTGTGAAACATCTGGAGGCTCGAAGGATAGGTTTTTCTGTTTCTGGTTGAAGATCTTGTTGAGTTTTGGGGGAGATTTATCGGTATCGCTTCCTCCCGCGCCATTACTCTGACGTCATCTCCTTATCCTGTCTTTTATTTCACTTGCCCGTGGAGATAAATCGGCAAATATATTGCTGCAAGAGATGTCGGAGAGCTTACTGCCTATGTTTTCTTCTAAGATGCTTATGGTTTCACGGCTTACATTTAAGTCTTTTATCCATTTTGAGTTTATTTTTGTGAATGGTGTAAGTGGTGGTCTAGTTTCATTTTTTTGCAGATAGCTGTCCAATTTTCCCAACACCATTTGTTTAAGAGGCTGTCTTTACTCCAATGTATGCCTCTTACCTCCTTTGTCAAATATCAGTTATCCATAAAGGTGTGGGTTTATTTCTGGGTTCTCTGTTCTGCTCCATTGATCTATATACCTGTTGTTAGCCAGTACCAAGCTGTTTTGAGTACAATGGCCTTGTATTATAACTTGATATCCGGAAATGTGATGCCTCCCACTTTATTCTTCCTTTTTAAGATTGCTGAGGCTATTCGTGTTCTTTTTTGATTCCATATAAATTTTTAGAATATGTGTTCTATATCTTTGAAGTATATCATTGGTATTTTAATTGGTATTGCGTTGAATTTATAAATTGCTTTGGGTAATATAGACATTTTAATGATGTTTATTCTTCCGAACCATGAGCACGGTATATGCTTCCATTTGTTTGTATCTTCCTTGATTTCTTTTACCAATGTTTTATAATTTTCCGAGTACAAGTCTTTAATCTCCTTGGTTAAATTTACTCCTAGGTACTTTATTTATTTTATTGCAATAGTGAAGGGGATTGTTTTCTTAATTTCTCTTTCTGACAGTTCATTGTTGATGTATAAAAATGTCTCTGATTTCTGAGTATTAATTTTATATTCTGCCACCTTGCTGAATTCATTTATCGGGTCCAGTAGTTTTTTGACTGAGACTTTAGGGTTTTCTATATACAATATCATATCATCTGCAAATAATGATAGTTTTACTTCTTCTTTTCCAATTTGGATGTCTTTTATTTCTTCTTCTTGTCTAATTGCTATGGCTAGGACTTCCAGGACTATGTTGAATAAGAGTGGTGAAAGGGGCCACCCCTGCTTTGTTCTTGATCTTAAGGGGATTGCTTTTAATTTTTGCCCATTGAGTATGATGTTGGCTGTGGGTTTGTCATAGATGGCTTTTATCATGTTGAGGTATGTTCCCTGTATTCCCACTTTGCTGAGAGTTTTTATCATGAATGGGTGCTGGATTTTATCAAACACTTTTTCTGCATCTACTGAAATAATTATGTGGTTTTCTCCTTCCTTTTGTTTATGTGATGAATCACATTGATTGATTGGCAAATATTGTACTAGCCTTGCCTTCCCAGAATAAATCCCACTTGATCATGGTGTATGATTTTTACATATATTGCTGGATCTGGTTGGCTAATATTTTGTTGAGAATTTTAGCATCTAAATTCATTAGGGATATTGGCCTATAATTTTCTTTTTTGTGTGTTGTCTTTGCCTGGTTTTGGAATCAGAATTATGCTCGCCTCATAAAAGAAGCTTGGAAGTCTTCCTTCCTCTTGAATTTTTTGAAATAGCTTGAGAAGAATAGGAGTTCTTCTTTGAATATTTGGTAGAATTCACTTGTGAAGCCATCAGGCCCTGGGTTTTTGTGGGTAGTTTTTTGATAACTGTTTTGATCTCATTTGTTGTAATCAGTCTGTTTAGGTTTTTGGATTCTTCCTGATTGAATTTTAAAATATTATATGTTTCAAGGAATTTTTCTATTTCATGTAGGTTGTCTAATTTTTTGGCATACAGTTTTTCATAATATTTTCTTACAATCTTTTGTTTTTCTGTTGTGTCAGTTGTTATTTCTCCACTCTCATTACTAATTTTTATTTATTTGAGTCCTCTCTCTTTTTACTTGGTAAGTCTGGTTAAAGGTTTATTGATCTTGTTTACTTTTTTAAAGGACCAGATCCTTGTTTTATTGATCCTCTGTATTGTTTCTTTAGTCTCTATGTCATTTATTTTCACTCTGATCTTTATTATTTCCTTCCTTCTACTACCTCTGGGCTTTACTTGTTTGTTTTTTTTTTCTAATTCGTTTAGATGCAGAGTTAAGTTGTTTGTTGGAGCTTTATCTAGCTTCTTAAGGTATGCCTGTAATGCTATAAACTTTCCTCTCAATACTGCTTTTGCTGAGTCTCATAAATTTTGAGTTGTCATATGCTCAGTATAATTCATTTCTAGAAGTTTTTAAAATTTCTTTTTTGATCATTGTTAACCCATTTGTTATTTAATAACATGCTATTTATTTTCTATGTGTTTGAGTATTTTTCAGTTTTTCTGTTGTGGTTGATTTCTAGTTTCATGCCATTGTGATCAGAGAAAAGTCTTGATATGATTTTAATCTTCTGAAATTTTTTGAGACTGCTTTAGTGCCCTAACATGTGGTCTTTTCTAGAGAATGTACCATATGCACTTGAAAAGAATGTACATTCTGCTGCTTTAGGGTGAAAGGTTCTGAAGATAACTACTAAATCGAGTTGATCTAGTGTGTCCTTTAAGTCTGCTCTTTCTTTGTTAATTTTCTTTCTTTAGGATATATCTAGTAATGTTAGTGGGTTATTGAAATCCCCTACTATTATAGTATTACTGTTGATCTCATCTTTTATATACCCTACTAACATTTGGAATTTTCTTAGGGATTGTATGAATCTTTGGTTGCTTTGGGTAAAATGAACATTTTAAACAATATTAATTCTTTACAAACCATGAATATGGAGTATTTTTCCATTTATTTGTCTTCAATTTTTTTTATCAATATCTTATAGATTTCATATTTAGGTGCTTTATATATTTAGGTGCTCCTATGTTAGGTGTGTAGATATTTATAACGGTTATATCTTCCTGTTGGATTGCTCCCTTTATCATTATGTAGTGATCTTTTTTATCTCTTACTATAGCCTTTGTTTTAAAGTCCATTTTGTCTAATCTAAGTATTGCTACCCCAGCTTTTTTTTTCATTTTCATTTGCATGAAATATTTTTTTCCATCCTTTTACCTTCAGCCTATGTGCATCTTTTGTTTTAAGGTGTGTCTCTTGTAGACAGCATATGTACGGGTCCTGTTCTCTTAATCCACTCAACTACCCTGTGTCTTTTGATTGGATCATTTAATCCATTTATGTTTACGGTTATTATTGATATGTAGTTGTTTATTGCCATTTTATTCTTTAAAGCTGTATTCCTCTTTTGCTATATTCTGTTTTCCCTTTGATCTGTTTACAACAGGCCCCTTAACATTTTTTGTAGCATTGGTTTGGTTGTAATGAATTCCTTGAGTTTTTTTTTTTTGTCTGAGAAGCTTTTTATTTCTCCTTCAATTTTAAACAATAGCCTTGCTGGATAAAGTAGTCTTGGTTTTAGGCTCCTGTTCTGCATTACTTTGAATATTTCTTGCCATTTCCTTCTGGCCTCAAGTGTTTCTATTGCGAAGTAGGATATCATCATTATGGTGCTCCTTTGTAGGTGATAACTTTTTTTTTCTTTTGTTGCTTTTAATATTTTCTCTTTATCAATTAGCTTTGGTATTTTAATTATGATGTGTCTTGGTGTAGATTTCTTTGGTTTTCTCTTTAATGAAATTCTTGTGTTTCTTGAACTTGTGTGACTTTTTCCTGCCTCAATTTTGGGAAGTTTTCAGCTATGATTTGATTGAACAAAGTCTCTATACTTTATACTTTCTCTTCTTCAGGAACCCCTATGATGTGGATGCTATTTCTCTTCATGTTATCACAGAGCTCTCTAAGAGTTTCCTCGAGCTTTTTGAGTCTCTTTGCTTGTTGCTGCTCTGCTTCCGTGCTTTCGTTTATCTTGTCCTCTCACTCACTGATTTGATCCTCAGCTTCATTTATCCTGCTTTTAATACTTTCCATTGTGTTCTTCATTTCTGATATTGTTTGTCATTTCTGATTGATTTTTTTTTATTATTTCAATGTCCTTTTTTATACTTGCTATCTCTTTATTTAGTTGTTTGTTATGATCATCTATTATTGTTCTAAGATCTTTGAACATCCTAATAATCATTATTTTAAACTCTGAATCTGGTAATTTGGTTATATCTGACTCATTCAAGTCCTTTTCTGGGGATTTCTCTTGATTCAATTGGGTTGCATTTCTCTGCCTTCTCATTTTGTCTGTGTATAAGAAGGTTGTGGCCACTGTAGTCCAATGGGTGTGGCCTTTGTGTTCCCTAGGTGTGGTCTGTCTGCAGGCCCACCACCCACTCTGCCACTGCCTCGGGCATTTGGGCATTTGGGTATGGGCATTGCCGTTGCTGGCTGGCTGTGGCTGTTTGCTGTGGTTTCTACCTCTCCTCCACGGGACGGGCTGTGTTCACGTGCCCGAGTCTACAAGCTTCAGCCTTCAGCTTGCCAGCTCGCCACCATGAGTGAGGCTGCATGCTGCACCTGTGGCCACAAGCCTCAGCACCGTGGTGAGGGGTGAGCATCTTTTCTCAGCCACGGTTCTCAGCCTATTCCTGGGCTTTTGCCCCACCCCCACAAGTGGAGCTGCACTCCTGTGTTTGGCCACAAGCACTGGGCTTCATGGGCCAGGCGGGGCTGTGCACCTGTGCTCAGCCGCAGTTCTCCATTTGTTCCCGGGCTTTTGCTCCACTGGTATACAACATAATTGAATGTCAAAATTATCTGGAGATGTTTTCTCTAAATCTTTTTACTCTAGTTGACCAATGTCACCACATTAAAATTAATTGTCTAAATAAAAACTAATATATGGACAAATACAGAGTGATGGAAAATAATTTGTCTTTGGATAATGGGTATGCAACATAATCAACAGTTCAAATTCTATAGAAATGTTTACCTGAAACCTATGTACTCTTATTGATCAATGTCACCCATTCAATTTAATTTTCTAAATAAAATTTAAAAAAATAATAAAATGTAATTGTAATTCTTATAGGGATTATATGAATCTTTGGTTGCTTTGGGTAATATAAACATTTTAAACAATATTAATTCTTATAAACCATAAAGATGGACTATTTTTCCATTTATATGTCCTCAATTTCTCTTATCAATATCTTATAGACTTCAGTGTACAAGATCTTTTACCTCCTTGGGTAAATTAATTTCTAGGTATTTTATTCTTTTTTTATAATATTGTGAATGGGGTTGTTTTATTTCTTTTTTTAGATATTATATTGTTAGTGTATAAAAACAGCACTGATTTTTGTATGTTAATTTTATATCCTGCAACTTTACAGAATATTTTGACTACTTCTAACAGTTTTTTGGTGGAGTTGGTAGGGTTCATAAAATAAATAATATGTCATTTGCAAATAGTTTTACTTTTTTGTTTCAAATTTGGATGCCTTTTATTTCTTTTTCTTGCCTAATTGCTCTGGCTAGGACTTCTAGTACTGTTGTCTTACTTCTCATCTTAGAGAAAGAGTGTTCAGCTTTTAACCATTGACTATTGTGCTAGCTGTGGTTATGTCTATCATATACAGTGGTACCTTGAAATACAAATTTAATTCGTTCTGTAACCGAGCTTGTAAGTCAGTCAACTCATATATCAAACTGCTGATACTAGACCCATGCATCAAGGCGCCAACTAGTGGCAGCTTCCCGAATCGTGACTCAGATCTTGGAATTTCACTCAAATCTTGAACAAAAATACAAATTGAGTTGCAGCTCATAACTTAAAAATTTGTATGTTGGTCTGTTTGTATCTCAAGGTACCACTTTATGGCCTTTAGAGGTACATTCTCTCTTTACCTATTTGGTTGAGAGATTTTATCATGAATGCATGTTGGATTTTGTCAAGTGCTTTTTCTGTGTCTATAAAAATGACCATATGACTTTTGTCCTTTATTTTGTCAATGGAGTGTGTCACATTTATTAATTTATGGATATTGAGCTATTCTTGCATCCTTAAAATAAATCTTATTTGACCATGTTTTATTATCCTTTTAATGTTTTGTTGTATTCTGTTTGCTAACATATTGTTAAGAATTTTTATTTCTATGTTCATCAGTCATATTGGTTCATAATTTTCTTTTCTTATATTGTTCTTGTCTGGTTTTGGTATTTTAGGTAATTCTGGTCATATAAAATGAGTTTAGAAAGTTTCCCTTTTCTTTAATTTTTTTTGGAAGAGTTTGAGAAAGATTGGTATTAATTAATTTTTCAATGTGTGCTAGTATTCACCAGTGAAGCCATCTGATCCTGGACTTCTGTTTATTGGGAGGTTTTTGATTACTGATTCAATCTCCTTTCTTCTTCTTATTTCTATTTTTCTTATTATTGGTCTATTTAGATTTTGTACTTCTTTATGATTTAATCTTACTAGTTGTATGTTTCTAGAAACATATCCATTTCTTCTAGATTGTCTAATTTTTTGGTGTGTAATTATTTATAGTTGTCTCTTATTCTTTGTATTTGTGTGATATCATTTGTAATGTTTCCTCTTTCATTTCTAATTTTATTTATTGGTGTTCTCTCTCTCTTGGTTTCTTGGTAAGTATAGGTAAAAGTTTGTCTATTTTGTTTACTTTTTAAAAAATAGCTATTGATTATATTGATCTTTTTCTTGTCTTTTTAGTCTCTATTTCATTTATTTCTGCTCTGATGTTCATAATGTCCTTACTGTTGTTAATATCAACGATGGAGAGCTGAATGTGGAGAATCTGCCATTGTCAACTTGATTAAAGAAATTTTCTTTAACAAACACAGGGATTAATCCATTGATATCTTAGAAGAAGAAACATGGCAGCTTTAGAGAAGAAACAAAGTGGCATTTATGCTGGAAGAATCATTGTAATCAAGCAGTAATTGTCAACAATGGTCAATGCTAATTATAAAAGCACATTCTAGAAATAGTAACCCAACTGAGGCTGGTAGGAGAAGGTACAGAACTATAGAATTGAGTCCAAAATTTCTCTTTGGAATTCTCTCCAATACTTATGAAATTCTATGGAAATATGTATTAATCCAGTAGCAACAGGCATATTAAAAGACTTTTAGCAGTGATATATAGTCTGAAGAATTAATAGTTGCCACTTATTCTTCCCATAGTAGTGATGATAAAAATTAAAATGGATAATATTTGAATGTTGACTATGTAGTAGGTGCTTTGGCATTACCACTACTTACAAGGAATATATTATAACCATTTTTTTTTCTCTGAAGCTGGAAACGGGAAGAGACAGTCAGACAGACTCCCGCATGTGCCCGACCGGGATCCACCCAGCACGCCCACCAGGGGGAGACGCTCTGCCCACCAGGGGGCGATGCTCTGCCCCTCCGGGGCATCGCTCTGTCGCGACCAGAGCCACTCCAGAGCCTGGGGCAGAGGCCAAGGAGCCATCCCCAGCGCCCGGGCCATCTTTGCTCCAATGGAGCCTCGGCTGCAGGAGGGGAAGAGAGAGACAGAGAGGAAGGAGAGGGGGCGGGGTGGAGAAGCAGATGGGCGCTTCTCCTGTGTGCCCTGGCCGGGAATCGAACCGGGACTTCTGCATGCCAGGCCGACGCTCTACCACTGAGCCAACCATTTTTAATGAAAGAATTCAGTCTTACAAAGTTTACATAACTTGATATAGTAAATACAGACCAAGTTTTGAGCCTGGGTATAAGCTCTGTGAAGGCAGATAGTATACCTGTCTTGTTCATTTGGTACCCCTAGTGCCTTGAAATAGTGTCTTTCACATATAAGTGTGCAGTGAATATTCGTTGAGTGAATGAATGATTCCCATATCTGAATGCTTTCCATTATTTTCTTATCATTTTATTTTAAGATTTATTAGGACTTTGTACCATATCCCTTCTAGTTCTTTATAGTGGATATTCCAAGAGGTTCATCGAGTTGGAAGATATTAGAGGACTATAGTAATCTTTTACTGGTGAGTTGGAGGTCCTTGTAGGATGGGTAATTGGCTATGGGTGGTATAAGTTAGATATAAATAATGATGGGCCTATAGAAATAAACATTTCTTAGTAAGTAATTTATGCTTCCATTTAATAGATGTAATGAAGGAACCTTTAACCTAGGAAGTATAGAGCCCAAGGGGTTCCCTGGGAGGTCATCAGTGAGTTTGTCAACACTGAAATTGTATGCAAAATTGTGTCATGTGTGTATGTTTTTGGAAAGAGGTTTCCATAGTTTTCACTGTTAACTAAAAAGACGAACAATGTTTAATGAAACATTTATCATTTCACTTCTTATGAATAGTGTTGACATTAGAAAAGAACTTTCTTTCGGTTGGTTTTTATTAAAAGGAAAATATTGTTTTCTCCTTCCAATAATGTATCTAAGACTGTTTTTGGGTATAGTTGACATTTCTGAGCTTAGGGGCATATTTCTTACTGAAAAGCCTATGCCACTTATCACATCAAAGCCAAGAAGAGAATATTAATTAATTTCCGTCATATTTGGAGGCAGGATGAAAATAAGTTGGTTTCACCATCTGACCACCCATGCTGCTAGCTACCCTGAATGCTTTTTCTTGTTCCTTTATGTTTGGGGTCCAAACTAGTAAGTCAGGGTCTTCTAAAGGTTTTCTCTAAATAAGCTAGTGAGCATTTACCTGTTTCTAAACAAAACTCAGAGACCTGCCTGTTTAATTTTAGCAATAGAAGTTCCAGGACTGCTAGCAAGTTTGCCTCTGCTTTGATCTATAATGTGGATGACATTATATTTTTTGGCTGCTCTAAAGCAGACTGCCAATTAGATCCAAATGTGCCAGACAGCCTCATAGAGGGTACTAGTGGCCAAGTTTCCATTAGTGCTTACTACAGATTGATGCCTGCAGCATTCTGTACAAATACAAACCTATTCTCATCTTTAATCTCGGGGTTGGGAGTTGAGGTAATGGAGAGAAGAAGGTCTCAGAACACACTTAAATCTCTTTGTATCTCTCAGATTTTAACTGTTGTTTTTCCTTTAACACAAGAAAGACTCAAAATTTTAGAATGTGGTGATTCTCTTGTTTAGACTAGGGTGTGCTTGTCACCTTCTCAGGAATAGAAAGATGAAGGGAGGAGGGAAAGATGCCACATTTTTTGAAAGACAGCTCTGAGCCTGCAATGGTGTTAAATACTTTCACATGTGACCTCATTCGATTGTCTAACAGAAAATAAGAGTTAGAATTCTGCTTCCTGTTGAGGAAGTTATGGTTCAGAGATGAAGAATACATTCAGTATTGTGTATATTATAAGTGGCAAAACAAATTCACACAGGTATCTGTTGGATGTAACAATCTGTGCTATTTGTACTCCACTGTACAATAATGTAAATGATTATGGTGTGAATTCCTCTTGTACATGAAAAGAGCATGAAGAAAGCCTCTAGAGCTCAATGGAAATGGGGACACTAGCTTACCTGTGAGTCACCATCAACCAGTATAGAAAAAATAAGACTAAGGACTTAATTTCTAGTTTTGATCTTTGCATTAATATTTGGAAATGGGCCTACATTTATTTTTATCTTCTGGTTTGAGGCTATAGTTTCTTGAGATGATTGTTCTGAGAAGTATACTGTGCCTGGGGACAGAATGAAGGAGATAAAAATAAACCTTTCTTCTTTGTTAATGAGTCATGTTGTCTGCACTTGGGTTTTCACTGACACCAGCTGAGATCGATTCTGTCTATCTCTCCAGGAGGATCCTGATAATGGTTCACGGTGCCTGCATCTCATTTTTGATGCCAGTTAATTTTGGAAACTCAAAAAGTATTAAATTTAGTGTATTTTTAAAACCAATTTTTTTTTCTTTCTCCCCCATCTTTATTTTCAAGGAGTGTAATTTGATATGTAAGGACTGTATTACACAGAAGTTGGTGGAGTATACCTCACTACAACTTTTCAGGGAAAGAAGGTTTATTGTAACCAGAAGTTTCAGATGTGGGGAATAGCCTAGAGCAGACAGTTTCTGTAAAGTTCCGGATAGAAAATATTTTTGGTTTTGCAGGCTGTGTAGTCTCTGTAGCAATTACTCAGCTGTGCTGTTCACTGTGATAGTAGCCATAGACTGTATGTAAACAAATGTGCACAGCTGTGTTCCAATAAAACTTTATTTACAAAAATAGGGACAGGGCCAGATTTGGTCTGAGAGTTATAGTTTGCTAAACCCTAGCCTAGAAGATGTCTCAGGCTTTTCTGCCTATATGACCCTCACTGCCAAGCTGTGGGGAAACAGCTGTGTTAGGCTTGCTCACTGGTTTCCTGGCTGCAAGCACTTTGCAGGCTTAGTGCTTGAACTGAGCATGTGGCAGAAAGCTACGTGTGTGTCTCAATAAAAAGTTATGGATGCTTTTCCCCCAGGGTGATTCTCTCAGTTTGCTCTCCTGACACTGAGAGGTGCTTTTCCCTGATTCCCTCAGCTGCCACCTTGAGGGGCGGTGTTCCTGATCCCTTACCCTCCACTACAAAAAGCGGGTTTTCTTTGTTTATTCTCTTACCTGTCTCTACGAGCCTCCAATGGTGTAAATGGCAATGTCCCAAAGCTTTCTGGCTTCTCAGTTTCTCTATCGTCTGCTCAAATCCAATGTGAACCTGCCTGGCCTCGGCCACCAGCATTATACAAGTACATAGAAAGTGCTCAATCAGTGTCTTTTTTTTTTTTAACTGATTGAGTGCATTATAAAGGAACAGTAGAATTCTTTTGCTATGGTCTGAATCATGTGTTGAAATTTTTTAGTTGGCAACCTAATGCCCCAGGTGATGGTATTAGGAAGTGAGATTTTTGAGAGCTCTGCCCTCATGACTGGAATTAGTGCCCTTATAAAAGTGACCCCTGAGAGCTAGCTTTCCACTGCTACCACACAAGGGCACAGCAAGAAGTTGGCCCTCGTCAACCTGGAAGAGCACTCTCACCAGAACCTGACTGTGCTGGCACCCTGATCCTGGATTTCTGGTCTCTGGAGCTGCGAGAAATACATTTGCTTGTTTATGAGCCACCCAGTCTCTGGTATTTTGTTAGAGCAGCCTAAACAGACTATGCGATCTCTCCCAACTTTATTACTATCAACTGTCTTATAAATTAAGAAAGGAGTTGGTGGGAATAGACTCACTGCATAGATAGAAGAATAAGGCATGAGAAACTAGGGTCTCAAAGGGTTGCAGGCAAATTTTCATTTAGAATTCAAGTTTCATGATTCTATTCAACACTGCATTTACTGGACACATTTAGGTTTTTAAAATTATTTTATCATTTATTCCAAGGAAAGTTGCTTCTTTCAGAGAGAATATTGTTAATTTCACTGTACCAGATAAAGTTCTCTGTAGCAAGAGATGGAAAACCCAGTTCAAATAGGCTTAAACAATACAGGGAATTTTTTTGGCTGATGAAATTGAAAAGTCTAGATACAGAGTGGGCTCCAGACAGGCTTGACTCAATCACTTAGTAGTGAATGGCCTAGTCCCTCTCTGCCTCTTTGGTCTCACTGCCTCTTGGTCATCTTTACTATCAGATTCCACCCTGTGGATCACCCCTTAAGGTTTTCTTGCTTAGGGATGGTGAAGTAGGGAAAATAAAGTTCTCTTCTAACTTCTGTTGACCTTGGCTGATTAAAGAAACAGAACATAGATAAGGACAAACATGGGGAGCAGAATAAAATTTGGGCAGGTCAGTTGAATATTTGGTGGTCTTGAAAACTGGAAGCAAACCAGAGTGTCGATGTATTCTAGGAAAAGGAATCCCTTGGAGGCATGCAAGAACCTGGCTAGTTTGTTGAGCCCACAGCCAGTTAGGACACTGGAGTCTAGGAGAAAGCAGGATATAAGGGTGGTTGGACAGGGAAGCAAGGACTAAATCCTAAAGCCACTTAAAGCAGTAGTCCCCAAACTTTTTTAGGCCACAGACCGGTTTAAGGTCAGAAAGTATTTTCACGGACCGGCCTTTAGGGTGGGACAGATAAATATATCACATGACCGAGACAAGCGTCAAGAGTGAGTCTGACGGATGTAACAGAGGGAATCTGGTCATTTTTAAAAAATAAAACATCATTCAGACTTAAATATAAATAAAATGGAAATAATGTAAGTTATTTATTCTTTCTCTGCAGACTGGTACCAAATGGCCCATAGACCGGTACCAGTCCGTGGCCCAGGAGTTGGGGACCACTGACTTAAAGGCGTCAGTTTTTATCTCTGAGATAATGAGGTATTGCTGAAGGATTTTAGCAAGGGAGTGATAAGATCAGACCTGAATGTTAGAAACATTACTCAGACAGGTTGTGGGAAAGGGTTCAGGGGAAGCAGGGAGAGAAGCAGTGAAACTAAGACAGTTAGTTGGATGAGGCACAGCAATGGCAGGATGGAGGAGAGGGGAGAGTAAGAGAGCTGTTTAGGTAGAATCAGCTCACTATGGGTTATGGGTTATGGGGAGATAGGAAAAGCGAAACAACCAGAACAGCTCTGTTTTAGCTGCTGACTGCACAGTGGGCCTGTAAAGCCAGTAGCCACGGCCACCATCACAGCCACCTGGCCTGTGCAGGTTTGCATTGATTTGGACAGACAGTAATGAAACAACGGAACCAAGAACTGGTGGGCCATTACCTTTAATCCTAGCTTGCACCCGGCGCGCAAGAAATACATACAGTGGGAAAACACTTCCCTTTCCATTCAGGGCTCCCAAAGCTACTGACTTATCCAAGTTTCTTAGAATCAAAGGTTTCTACCTCACCAGCCTTATTCACCTCTGTTCCCCTCTACACAAACTGGCTTCTCTTTCAGCACTCCGCCATCTTGGCTGCCTCTCTGTTGCAGTGTTTCTCTCAGGAACTGAGTCAGAAAGAGCCCCTGGTCTGCTGCCCCATTTTATAGTGTAAAAATCAAAACCTTTAAGCCAATATACAAACAAGGAAGTCTCTGATACAAAGCCACTTATCTGAGGCATAAATGGGACTCCTCATAAGAATGCACCACCCCACATTATGCAACAGTCAAGGGTGTGGGGAGGTGAGAGGAAGCAAAGCAGGAAAATCTCTGGGTTTGGATAAAAAGTAAAAATGTATAATGAAACTTTTTACCTAGGCAGGAATAAGATGGTTAATAGTTAACTAACATGTTAATAATGACAATGAGGAGACTTATTGGTTCCTGCTCTGGTGGGGGCAGGAAAAGATTACCCTCATATTTCAAAGGCATATTATCTGGTACATTATTGTAGATGCAAAAGACAACAGACAGGATTGATTAAGGTAAGCATTGACTTTTGTTAGAAAAAAATGCCTCCTTAGGTCATGACTACTTATCATAAACTGCTTTTAGTTAGAAAGTTCTCATTTCCGACCACCTTGTATGGTTACTTTAGGTCTCTGAGTGTGCAAGGCCATCATGCAGGGCTCACCTGAGCTTGTCAGGTATCGTCCATCCACAATGACAAGAAACATGGGGAAGGTTTCTGGGAAGAAATGCCATGCAGAGAGTGAGGGTGGACAGTATTGTTGCAGATGGAGAACCAGAATGTTCTGAGAGGAAATGTCCCTCTGTGAACTCTGCCAGGGGCCACACATCAGGGGGCCACCTGTGATCAACTCACTTCCTCAGAGTATCAGAGTTTGGGACAGTTGCTTTTCATGGTTAGAAAAGTTTACCCCGGCTGAGAGTCTGGGACAGGGGCCGGTTCTTCCAGGGTGGGTTTCCACAGAGCCAGGAAAGGAGACAAGTAGAGTCGTCTCTGGCCTGTTTATATCTTAGTTAATATTTATTGACAGTCCTTCCTGAACGTCATGAAAACTCCCTGATCACAAGGAATGTAGAGTCAGGTGAAGGAGACACAGAAGTTGCTTTTATTGCTTAAAATATGAAACCAGTATTTTTCAGAGCCCCTGAATGTGCTCTCCTAACAGAACATTTTCTTAGGTTTCTACTCTGTGCCAGACAAGAGAACAACTGTCCTTGTATTTCAAATAATCCTTGAGGTATATGTTTCTGAAAACTTGAGTCAATTCTGCACTCACCTCATTTTGAACCAGTGACTGCTTCGAAGATGATGCTGTTGGACTGCTAGGTAGCATTTTCAGAGGCAACCAGGCCCCTCTTAAGAAGAGTGGGAAAATGCAGAGGCGATCCCTCAAACCCTACAAAAGGGTGTGGGGGGGGAAAGGGAGGGGGGTGGGGGGAGTATAGATAAGGCAGGAAGTCACATTTATTGAATATCTTGATCCACCGGGCACTATGCTAGGTACTTTGTAGGCAATGACTTATATCGTCCTCAGGACTGCTGGGTGAAGTAGTTGGTAACCGTACAGAGTGATGAAGAAACTGAGACTCTGAGAGGTTAAGTAACTTGCCCCAGGCCCATCTACTCAGAAATGATGCAGCCATGATTCATAGGTCAGAATCCAGGGTTTACTCACCCTGCCTGGATACTACTGCTCCACCAGCACCTTTGCTACTACTAGGGCAAAACTTGCCAACTCTTCTATCCACCACTGTAGTAAGAAATACACATGACAGGAAGACCCCATACAGATCCATCTATAAAATTGCAAAAGTTTCATGAAGTGATTCTTACATTTACTAAGTGTGAAGTATTCTGTTCTATTGAAGTAATCTATACTATTTGTTCAATTAAAAAAATGCTGGTCTTGATCTTCCTGTTGGGGGTACCTTACAGAGTCCAAGTACTATCTGTAACAAAAACAAAAAGATTTGTTTGTAGCTTTGGACAGAAATTTGACAACCTCCTCTCTTTTTTGTATACAACCCTCTGGCTAAGGACCTGATGTTAACTTTTTATGACTTATTTTTCCCATAAAGGCTTTCTGGCTCTATTGTTCATAAAAGAAATAGGTAAAACTATTCACCTAGCTCCAAGAGCCTTTCCTTCTAACTTGTGTGTAGAGTCCACCCCAGGAGCAAGCCCTCACTTGAGGGGAGTTTTAAATGGAAGAAACTTGATCATGTCTGCTTTTAAAAATTATTTTCTTTGTCTATGTCATGGATAGAGATTCTTCCTTATGAGTGCACCTGTGAGTAAACAGAACTTTTAAAACAGCATTTTTTAACTTTAATCATTGAAATTTTGCTAGGTTTGTGGTCTCAAACACATAATGTTTGAGAGGGTTAGAGAGAGGCAGGTGGTGTTTGTGAGGTGAACTTCATGATTCTGTCCACACCGAGAGGCTCCCATCTGAAGATCAGGCTGGCCAGATTGGGGGGAAGAAACCCTGCAGGAATCATCTTTTTGAAGGTGTGCTGCAAAGTACTAGACAAATAGGAGCAATTATTGTTGCCAGATGTGTGCTGGGTGAGAGCATAGCCCTTTGTCTGTTTACAAAGATGGCGGCCTGTCCTTGGCACAGGTGGGACCTATAACAAATTATTGCTCAACTGATCACAAAAACTGTTGCTTTTTATTTGACCAATAAGTCAAGTACATGTTGATTCCTGTGATATGCTAGCATTGTGCCAGTCTTTGTGAAGGCTGAAAACAAATGAGATGGAGTCTCTGCATGCGAGGTGCGTAAAAATGATCTTCAAGGGGAAGCAAGAATTTTAAAAAATGTGAAAAGTCTCTGGTGGCATGTAATCAGTGCTAAATGGTATACTGCAGATTATGAGAGAAAAGCCAAAATGGTCAGATTAGTCTGAGGAGCTCAGACCTGCTCCATGGCCTGTAAAGAAACCTCCATTATAGAAATTAGAGAGAAGAGTGAGGAGGCTGCAGAGGTCTGTTTATCTGGAAAACTAGGCTCAGTTACCTGAGACCCTTGGGATTATTACCTTGCTTTGTGGTGTTGATTAAACTCAGACTGCAAGATGCTATGCATTGTATCACCCACCTAAGGCCTTGGCGAAGAACTGAATTGAAGGACTATGAGTTCTGAGTCTTGGTATATTGTCACCCCAGGCTTCCATAGCAGAATACTGTAGGTAGGCTGGGTGACTCCAACAAGAGAAACTTATATTTCTCACAGTTTTGGAAGCTGGGAAGTTCAAGATCAAGGTGCTGGCAAGGTAGGTTTTATTCTGAGGTCTCTTCTCTTGTTTTGTAGGCTACTGTCATCTCACACGACCACTTCTTTAAGAGTACTCGTATCTCCTTATTATTTTAAAGACACAAGAGTCCTGCCCTCATCATCTCACCTAAACCTAGTTATCCTTCAAATGCCCCACCTCCAAATAATCTCACATTGAGGATTTATATTCAACATATAAATTTTGAGAGGATACAAAAACATGCAGCCTATAATACTTGGTGTATGCTAAAGTTCTGTGATGAAAGGGAGGAAGGGAAAAGCATAAGAGAACTTCCCTTGTCCTTTGCCCCCTCTGAGCTCTGTTCCAGGGAGAATGCATTCTAAATATTGTCTTCCTGTCATTCGATGTGTTCACATTTTACAAGGCCACACCGATTTTAACATTGTTGCCATATTTGAAATCGCAGCTCCCAATGTTAACTTGGAAGACTGCCATGGTGCCATGCACCTAGTTCATTGTTGAGTATTAAGGCTTCTTGAATGAATGCACTTGGGAAATGTGTACTCTTTTAGGCAAGTCGTAAAACTTACCTGCCGGCTTTCGTAATTAATGTAACACGTGGGTAGTAGAGAGGCTGCTGCTCAGTTCCTTCCCAGTTGACTGCCCGTTTCTGATTTAATGATAGCTAGAAGTTTCTGGCACTTTTTTTCTTCTTTGTTTTTTTCATCCAGTATTTTCAACAATACCTTCCCTTTGAGACTTCTCCTCTGCCTCTTCTTCTTGGATCAGAAAGCCATGAGTTGTTTGGCTCCTTATTTTTCTGGCTTTGTACCAGGTAGAGCCATGCCTGGTATGTTCAATTTAAGATAAGCAGAACTTGTCTGTTGTTAAGTGTTTATAAAGAAAGTTCCAAGGAAAACAGATTGTGGGGTGTTGGGTGGGGCAAGTGCCCTCTGACCCAGTATCGGGAGAGGCCCTGTTGTGCTGGACAGGGCAATGTTTGGTCTGTGAGAATAAAGTCCCACAACCTCAATAATGACCCATGGCCACTGGGTTTCTGAGGTTTTCTTCCAGGTAAATCACACTCCTGAGAAAATTCCAACTAGGGTGACCCTATATTTTTCAATATTAATCTTTCATAACATTCAGATTTTTAAAATGCTTTGCCAACATTGCCCATTAAAGTGTGTCTATCCTTTGGATGACCCAAGCTAGGTCACATCACTCAGGAGATCACTAAAGGCATCCATACAATTATGCGGAATCATAGAAACTTATGGATGAAGGAGCTTTAAGGATATTGTGTATTGTATCAGTCAGTGGAAGAGCATATGGAGACCTCCTGACTCCCACTCAATTACTGTCCTGGTTACTATGCCCCAGCTTAGAATGTCTATGTATTTTTGAGAATTGAGATAAACTTCCTTTGAGGATTGCCTGATTTTAGCAAAGTGCTGAGGCTTTTATAAGCTCATGGTTTAATAGGCAAAGTTGGCACGAATTTCACCTTTTTAGCAGAGCAAGTAGCAGATCTAGAGGTGATCAATACAGTTTTAAAAAGATACTGGGATAAAAGCTTTTGAGTCAACAAAACAACAGCCATGTTTTGTTCAGGGCTTCGAATTTTGTTATAAATTCATTCTGAGGTAGACTGGAACATTGCCTTTGTCTAGGCAGTTTTCATGGGCAGCTGTATAAAGAGATTCTCTGTCTTTGGGCATTGTAATATGCTTGGGTGATGGTGGGGTTGGGTGGATGAGTGCAGTATTAAGGAGAAAGAGAGATGTGAGAAGTGTAGTCAGAGAGAAAATGGCACTTGTGTCAGGAAACCTAGTTCTTCTCCTCATGGTCTTGTTGTTGAAATACAGTCCATTTCACATCTTAAAGTTTATTCTAATAAGGAAGATAAAGATTAATTAAGGGTATATTTTATGACAGGTTGTGTGTTTACAAAGGTCCTTTAACAGCAAGCCGAGACCAAGTAGCCTCAGCTGTGTCACCAAGAAGCCAAGATCATCCAACAGTAATATTGACTCCTTGGGTCTGAGTTTCTTTGTCAGTGTTATGAAGAAATAAATCAGATGACTTCTTGAGCTCTCTTGTGGCTCCCAAATTCTAGATCATCGTTCATGGCAAGACACCTTGTTCCTGAAACCATTCAGATTGGTTGTGTACTCTGCTAACAGTGCAGTGAATGCTAATTTACACAGTCCAACATTACCAGCTTTGTTCATTAACACCCTGAAGGTCATGACTAGGAGGCTGCCTCCCTTTTTCTACCAAAAACCAATTAGAAAGATTTTGCAATTTGGGATGAATGGAATGTCTGGAAGGCATGTTGCTTAAAGAGTTCTTTCATCCTCTGTCTTGAAAGCCTGTTGTGGTAAAAGTACCCAGCTAAGTGTCTGGCACTGCACAGCTTCCTCAGGAGTGTGTGTGTGTGCGTGTGTGTGTGTGTGTGTATACATACATATACAAATATATATATCAATGCATATCTGGATACACACATATATAAATACGTAAATAAATATATGTAAATAAAGTGGTGAGGGAAGTGATCATGGTCCATGAACTCAGTCTGTGCCGAGTCAAAGAAAACCACTATCTTCAAAGTTTCTGTTATATCCTAAGAATGATAGGTATTTTGTTTATGAAAATCCTGAATGCACCATTTTGGTAAAAGAAAACAAAAGATTATGCCTACTGGAATGATCTAGAGGAGAAGATGGAGTTCAAAGTGCTAACTTGCCTTGTGTAATAAAATTGAGAGAATGTGAGCTTCTGGGATTGTAGCTTGGTAGAGGGTGGTGAGGACCCTGGCACAATGAGGGAAAGGAAGATGGTAGAAGAGTCTAGTTGGCTACAGCAACATAAGAAATGTGTTGACAACTAAGTAAATAAAAGAAGCCATTGGGAATCTCCTGCGGAGGACTGAGAAACTTCAAGAAAGTGATGCGTAATACCCAATGGTAAATTTTTCTTTAGAATCTCTAGTCTCCTTAGGTTAAAGTTTGTTCCCTGAAGTAGTGGTGATGGAATTGCTTTGGGTATTGAAAGAAGGTAGAAAGGTGGTGGACAAGGTGAGGCGTTGGGATGAAGAAGCAGATGAGCCTCTATAAGAAGCAAGATGGTAAGTAGGCCTGAGACATCAACAGTGCAGGAACTTGGAGTGAGGTGAGCCAGGACAGCATGCTTTCTGAACTCAAAAATACTGAGAAGTAGCTAGATTTCTCCCTCCCTCCTTCCCTCCCTCCCTCCTTCCCTCCCTCCCTCCTTCCCTCCCTCTTTCCCTCCCTCCTTCTCTCTTTCCTTCTCTCCCTCCCTTCTTTCCTTCCCTTCTTCCTAGTGAGAACAGGGGAGGCAGAGAGACAGACTCCTGCATTCGCCCCCCACTGGGATCCACCCTGCAAGCCCCCTATGGGGCAGTGCTCTGCCTCTCTGGGGCTTTGCTCCATTGGGCAACAGATCTATTTTTAGCACCTGAGGTGGAAGTCACTGAGCCATCCTCAGTGCAGAGGGCCAATGCCCCAGCCAATCGAGCCATAGCTGTGTGTGTGTGTAAAAATAGAAGGGAGAGGGTTGGAGAAGGAGATGGTCACTTCTCCTGTGTGCCCTGACTGGGAATAGAACCCGGGACTTCCACACACCGTGGATGCTCTACCACTGAGCTAACTGGCCAGGACCTGGATTTCTCACAATACATTTGATGGTGGCTCAAGTCATTATTTGAATATTAGTGAAAAAGGTGGATCCTGATTAGCTGGTAAACTTGGAGATAATAGCTGATAAATTTGGATTAAAGAAAAGAGATCTAAGCACACACAAAATGTGTGCAATGCTCTGGTATCAGGTGGGATGCTGGGTGACACTGCACTGCCACACCATCCCAGTCCACGGCTGCATATTGAAGTCCTGCATGGAGCTTTAAGAATTACTTTGCCCTGTCTACCCCAAGACCGTCTGCTTCACTTGACCAAGGGTGAAGCCCAGGCATTGATACTTTTAATAAGATCCTCAGTTGATTTCTAATATGTGTGTAGGTATGAGAATAGTGGACCAAATAGCTATTTTAAGATAAGTAGCATCAAATAATTTTTGTGCATTTCTACTTTGATTTTAATTCTAGAGATAAAAGGCAACCTGGGGGAGGGGTCTAGGGTCAGCAAAAATAATTCTTAAATTTATACAACATTAAGAGTTTATATCCCAAACTTCATAACTACATATAATTATTTTACAATTATTAAAAAATATCTGTTATTAAATATAGGGTGATACAGATGTCATTAAACCTAGAATCTAGTTCTGATTCAAACTAGCACAATGTATTAGAAATTACATTTCTTTATCTTTTGAGTAGTACTAATAATAATAGTATCTGCCCAATCTACCTTATAACTTAGGAATAAAGCAATACTGTAATAGATGCAAATTTTTGATAAAGGTAGAAAGTTTTGTAGAAATGTAGAATGTTATTTTTTATTTTGTAGTTCTATGTAGTCACACTCATGAAGAAACTATATATGTGTATATATATATGCAGAAACATATGTGTGTATATATATATACATACATATATATATATATGCAGAAACATATGTGATGAACCCTGAACAATTTTGGGAATTGGGGACACTGACCCTGCAAGGTTGAAAATCCATGTATAACTCTTGATCCCCCAAAACTTACACTCCAGTTGGCACTTTATATCTATGGATTCAACCTACCTGGGTTGGAAAACTGTATTTCTAACTCATGGTTGGAAATCTGCTCTTGGGAATGTGAAAATATTGTTTCTGATCCCATGTTGGTTGAAATCTGCAGATGTCAAACCTGGGAATGGGAGGGGTAGTCTGTATTTGTTGGAAAAACACTGCTGCCTAAGTGTACCTGGGAAGTTCAAATCCCTCATGTTCAAGGGTCAGCTGTATACAAGTGCGTACATGTATATCCCACATCTTCTGGGCCATTGGAAGCAGCCGTGTGTGAGGAGTACTCTAGGCCCCGCAGACCCTCCGCTTAAGCGCCGATGTTGCTGACTCCCAGGAAGGCAGCACCCACAGCCTCAGCGTTGCGCTGACAAAGCTTCCTGATACATTTTTCAGATGATCAACTGAGCTTCAAGCTTTCTCTGTTCCTATCCTCAGATGCCTTCTGTGGACTTCATCTCCAGGAACAAACTCTATCACTGAGGAAAGCCTGGCCACTTTCTCAGCTCTCAGATGAGAGCATTTCCTAAGGATATCCAAGATTTCTTAGAGGAGCTGCAGGCAGAAGATGGTGGCCCTTCTCAATAGCTCTCTTGCATTCTCCTTAATCCCTGTCTGCCTTCCCCATGTACTACACTTAGGACTGAGAGGCGCTCTGGGCACTTCACTCCTGTTTTAGGGCAGGGAACCTCTTCCTAGGCCGTGGGCTCCCTGGCTGGGAAGGATGCCAGCTCTCACAAAGGCTCTACTGTGCAAGTGAGGACGGGCCCCCTAAGCTCCACTGTTAGCCAAAGAGGAAGCCCTGGTAGGAGCCGTCTAATGGGAGGAAAGGCTGTTGGTAGGTATACAGTGACGTCATTGTAGGGGGTTTCAGTAAAAATGCAAAAAGTGTGTGGTGATTCCTCTCTTTTGCCATGACCTGGAGAGTACTTTCCATATTGTTTGTCCTCAGGATTAAGAAGTCTGGAATCAAGAACATGATTTTACTGCCCCAGTTTCTTTGCTTATAAAGTGCTTCTTTTCTTCCCTAGCTCAGGGATCTTCAAGGTAGCCAAACTCCAAGGTTGATTCTGGACATGGGAATGGTACTCTGGGTCCTGTTCAGCTCAGGGTAGAACTTGTCTTACGCACCAAAGGGACTCAGGGAGTTATGATAGTGGCAAGGTGCTGAGGTAGTACTTTCTATCTTTGTTGTCCTTCCCAGTCCCCAAGAAGACTGACGTCAAATGCTGGCCATCAATATGCTCTGACTTTGGTCCCATGGGAAGTCTGTGGGCCTGGTGGTGCAGGTGCAGCCTGTTAGGGCATTTCCTTGGCAGTATCGTTCTGTTCCTCGGGTTCCTCTTCCATAGCTTCTGGATCAGTCTTTGAACTGCCAGGAGTCAGGGTTCTACACTTAGGTCTAACTCCTGCTGCCTACATTTAGCCCTGTGACCTCAGGCCATTTACTGCATTGCATTTTCCTCCTTTTACCTGTTAGATGGAGATGCTTGTCTATTATGAAGTTGGACAAAGAGTTAAAGTATTATTGCTGGAGCTTTACGGTGGCTGGTTTTATTTCTGTTGAGTATGTGTGTATATGGAAGGAAACACAGCCTCAACATTGAGTTTAGGGCCAGATTGAAAGAACCTCTAAATTTAAAAGTGTGGTTGCTGAGGGGCGTAAAGCAAAGGAAACAGAATAGTAGGTACATTTCAGAGTGTGGTTATTTATATAGATCAGAGGGAAGAAGCTGGGGAACAGAACGAGCTAAGCCTCCTTTAAAAACTAGGAGACTGACTTTTCTGGTAAGAAGAGTTGATGACTTAAAGTCTTTCCCCACACAGTGCCTCACATTTAACCATTAGAGATTTATTTGTTTGAATGAACCACTGTCTCTTTATTACCCTTCTCATTTAAAATATAGATGTTTCTGGAACTGGTAACATGTTAAGCCATCCATTTCTTTTTCTGCTCATTTCCCTACCTGACAGGGATAAAAGTGAAGGATAGCATTATCTGGAGAGGGAAAGTTAAAATTCAGGATATGGAAGAAGAAAATTTAGAGACCCTTTTCATTTCACCATTTTGCTTAGCTTTCATTTTTGTTTGGAGTTAGCTGAGAGGACTGGGAATGAGTGTGCTCGGGCTTCTACCTGAGACTGGAATTAAGTCGGGGGTGATAATTTAACCAGCAAGCAGGGAGAGTAAAGCCTGGTGTCCAGGAACTGAATGCACTTCTGTTCCTTCACTGTATGCCATTGAGCGTGTTGGCCACGCTCAGCGGAAACACTGCATTCCCAGTCAGGGCACCTCCTGCCTTTGCAGAGAAACGGCTTTGCCCTCCTCAGTCTGTGTTGCCCAAGGACAAGCTCTGATCCCAGGACGAAATGTGTGTTAACTAAGGAACAACCCGTCACAATTTACACAAGGCTTTCCAATCCTTTGTGACTTCTGGTTCTCACATACCCCTCTCGGGGAAGCCAGGTGCAGCTCTGATTCTAGTGTGTGAGGAAATGAGTCGCATGCTGGTCCTCTGCATTAAATCTCGACAGTTGACAGTGAGAATGGAGGTGCTTCTTGTGTTGGAATATTAGCTTATTTTTATTTCTTTTTCTCTTCTCTGAGGAGAATGATAGGCATGAGGGCAAAATTGAGGCTCTGTGTATGAAATGCTGACTCGTTGATGAGAAGTAAGCCAAGGATACTTGTCCAGTTACTCTAATGAGCAGTTTCTGGTGCCATCTAGTGTTTCGTTGAAGTAATGGCGGATGAATGGCTCTTGGTTAGCGAATTGTCTTTAATCAGAGTTGAGTTTTCCCCCTCAATCTGGGGTCATTGTATTTATTTCCAGAGTTTTCTGAGAATTGTCTTATTTAAAGCTTGTCTTCCCCCAAAGATACTTTAGGAGGAAAAAGCTGATGAACAAATTCATAATGTGCTGTGTTATAAATTACACCATGGATAGTTGCATATTAACAGGGCTACAGAGAATGAACAAGAATTAATCCCAGAGAAGGGATCCTGCTAACAGTCTCTGAGTCCCTTGAGGCTGGTGACCAAGTTGGTCATCCTCACACCCCTAACCTAGCAAACACCTGCTGTGTAGTAGGCGCAGATAAATACACATCCAATCCAGCAGTGATGCTGCAACTTCAGACCCTGTGCCATCTGGATTAGGAAGATGTACAATCTGCAAGCCAGCAGTGGTCTTAGATAGTGAGGAAGTTATGAAATTCTTAGCTTATTTCTATGGAGGCAGGTTGCCTGAGCATGGGGGACGTACAGCTTTCAGACAAATACCAACCTGGCCCTTTTCTAGAAACAAGTCTGGGTTTTGCTTTTATTTTTATTTTATTATTGTTGTTATTTTTTTGAGTGAGAGGAGGGGAGATAGAGAAACAGACTCCCACATATGCCCTATCCAGGATCCACCTGGCAACCCCCATCTGAGGCTGATGCTCAAATCAACCGAGCTATTCTCAGCACCTGAGGCTGGGACCAAGTGAGCCACTAGCTGCGAGAGGGGAAGGGAGAGAGAAGGTGGAGAGGGAGGGGGAGAGAAACAGCTGGTCGCTTTTCATGTGTGTCCTGACCGGGAACCTAACCTGGGACGTTCATACGCTGGGCCAATGCTCCAACCACCGAGCCAACTGGTCAGGGCCTGGGTTTTGTTTTTAAAGAACACTTAGGAGCCTGACCTGTGGTGGCGCAGTGGATAAAGTGTCAACCTGGAAATGCTGAGGTCGCAGGTTCAAAACCCTGGGCTTGCCTGGTCAAGGCACATATGAGAGTTGATGCTTCCTGCTCCTCCCCCTTCTCTCTCTCTGTTTCTCTCTCTCCTCTCTCTCCCTCTTTCTCCTTTCTCTCTCTCTCCCTCCCTCTCTCCTTTCTAAAAATGAATAAATAAAATTAAAAAAAAAGGAAAAAAAATTAAAGAACACTTAGGAGATAGGAAAAAAGATAAGAGCATTTAAGGCATAAAACAAGAGAATGTTAAAAATCCATTTATAAGCTCCATTCTTAGTATCCAGAATTAGGGTTAGAGTCAGGGATGCTGGTTGAGAAATGGGGTAGGCATGGACCCTAATTTTAAAATAGTTTCCCCTGATGTAGAATGTCCTGGGACACCATTCCTGCCTCTAACGATGAGCTGTGGAGGAAAGAGCTGAAAACAAATAGTTTGGTCTTTACACATTTTAATCCTGACTTTTAGAAACCTTATGTGCAAGAAAGACATCAACAAACATCTGTAGTCCTAGACTTTGCCTGGCTACTTACTGTTGAGCTGGCTACTTCTTGTTGTAGCAGTGTCTGTTAACGCTCAATCTGACGCCCACGTGGGAAGGCACATGTTTTGAGACTTTCTGTTAGAAGTGGCAGGCAGTTTAATGAGGCAGAGTCTACAGGCCTAAAATAAGAGCGATGATACTTCATTTCTATTTCACTCCTACCTTTGCTTTTAGCTACAGCTGTGTGCATGAAAATGTGTGTGAGTTAAAATAGGTTTTTACATGTGACTAGTTAAGCTACAGTTGATTCTTTTGAAAAGCAAAGAATCGTTTTTTAAAGTAAATAATCACACAGTTTAACATGGTAATCTATGAGTTGACCAACTTGATAATATATGAGTTGTTAAATACATGTTACAGGTTTGAGGGATCAGAGACATTATTTAGTCCCTGAGCAAGAAATGAATTGGCTTGTAGATCTTTATTAAGGCAAACCCATATGTCCTTTATTTACAAAAGTATAAATCATAAATAGGTTTTCAGATAAACTCTTTAAAATCTAGAAAGCCCATGATGTAATTAAATAATAAAATCTGTAATTTAAATAAGTAAAAAGAATACTACTAAAATATTCAAACTTATAAAGGTTATTAAAAATTCAACAGAAATATATTTTTAGTTATCATTAAGATGTTTGAGTAGATGCAGTGTTAGAGAAACATGGAGAAGAAAAAGACTTTTGGCCCTGGCCAGTGACTCAGTGGATAGAGCCATCAAGCTTTTCACAACCTGGCATATGGACATCCCACATTCAATTCCTGGTCAGGGCACACAGGAAAAGTGACCATCTGCTTCTCTCACCCTCCATCTCCTCCTTTTCTTCTTCTTCCTGCCATGGCCAGTGGCTCAACTGGTCTGAGTGTGGCCAGCACTGAAGATAGCTCCATTGGAGAGCAGCAGCCTGTCACTAAAAATAGCTTGGTATTCAAGCATCGACCCTAGACAGGGTTGCTGGTTGGATCTTGGTTATAGTGCATGCAGGAGTCTGCCTCACTATCCCCCTCCTCTCACCTAAAAAGAAAAAAAAAAAGAGACTTTTTGTCAAGCTTGAATGACTCCAAGAATTTGAACTGTTGGTGTCACTGATTCTTGTATCTAAGTCGATCAAAATATGTGGCCTTCTTCTGTTTGAAGAGACCTAGCGTATACTAGCTTATATTCAGAAAACTTGGCCATTTCTTCCTTAAGAATTGAGCAAACAGAAGGGGAAGAAAAGGGGTGATTTTTCTGGACTCAGTGGGTAAGATCTAGGAGATAAAGGTGGAAGAACAGAGTTGGTAACAAATATGTATGCTTATGAAAAAGAGATATCTTGAAGTAGCATCTGACCTGTAAGTAGAGAAATTATAAAAATTAACTCACAATAGTTTACACAATTTCCCCAAACCCCAAAGGAAGGGAATGTGCCCATTGGTTTTCATGTCGGCAGACAATTAGGTATGTCAAAAGGAGAATAGTATTTTGTATGTTTAATGACTTTTGAAAAGCATTTGCAATTTTTTTCACATGGAGACATGATACATTGCTTGGGAAAGAAATTTCAATTCAAGCACTTTAAAATGAAAAATCTCACCTCTCTCCCCACTCCCTATACAACTGCTGTTTTGATTCTTGTAGCAGCGAAGAGCCTAGCTTAGGTTTCTCAGATGACATTCCATAGAATCTCATGGCAACCAAGCTTTTCACAACAAATATCCAGCTGGCTTTCTGTCTCTATATGTGTCAAACAAGCAGGCAGCTGTGAGTCATCAAATGCACATTGGGGTCATTTGGGAGATACTATTTAAAAAGATGAAAAATGGGTTTGAGTGTTTATTGATTTCTTCACTTCAGTGTGGAATGAAGAAGCTCTGTCAAGTAATGCAGTGGGTTCTTAAAGTGTGGTCCAGGGCCAGGTGCATCCAAGTAGTCCACTGGGAACTTGTTTGAAATTAAGTTCATGCCCCATCTCAGACCATCTGAATTGGAAATGGGAATAGGAATCTGTAATCTGTGTTTTAATTAGTCCTCTAGGTGATGGATGCGTGCTGGGGTTTAAGAACTATGGAGTAGTGTGTGGATGGGGTTGGGGAGCTTAAGGACATAGGTTAAGGAGAGAAGCCAGTTCAGGCTAACTCCTTTCAACACTCAGATATTATTACATGGCTGAAAGAAGTTTGAAAGGAACATTAAGGACACTCTTCCTCAGGGTTAAAAAATAAACCGAACACAGACAAGGGAGAGTAAAAAGAGAGGCAGAGCACTACTCATTTTTCTCTTGGGGGTGTGTTCTCACCCAAGCAGACCTGGCTAAGTATTGCCAGTGAAAAAGCCCAACCCAAATTTAATTCAAAAAAGGAATGTGTTGATTCTTGTTCTTACAAAACTCAGAATACTGGTTTCAGGCATGGCAGGATCCAGGAACTCAATCACAGTTGTTAGGCATTGTTTCTTTGGGGTTGGCTTTATTTTTTAGGCCAGCTCTCTCCAAAACTTAGAAAAGAGGATTCCTATGAATCCTTATGACCCTTAGAAATAGGATTTTCAGGGGAAAAAAGAGCAAGCTTTTCAAAAGAGAAGCTCAGGAGCCCCTGGAGAGAGTTTCCTTATTCCAGTGTAGATTGGGTGCTGATTCTGGGATCTGTGACCCGGGATGCACTGCAATGATTGGCCAGGCCCAAGTCATGTGCCAATCTGGAGCTTGAGGGGTGGGCCAGCCCCATTACAAAGCACAGGCATTACAAAGCAGGGGGGGAAGAAAGGCTGAGTTGGCAATAGGTCACTTTAGTGAGCTATCTAAAATTGTTTGTTAAAATGAAAGTAGCAATATGTACAGAGAGTATTCTGATAGTCAAAGAGAAAACTTATATCCTATTATTTTTTTGATGCTTACCAAGGTGTTTTTCTAAGCATTTTTTTTTTTTTCCTGAAGCTGGAAACGGGGAGAGACAGTCAGACAGACTCCCGCCTGCACCCGACCGGGATCCACCCGGCACGCCCACCAGGGGCAACGCTCTGCCCACCAGGAGGCGTCGCTCTGCCGCGACCAGAGCCACTCTAGCGCCTGGGGCAGAGGCCAAGGAGCCATCCCCAGCGCCCAGGCCATCTTTGCTCCAATGGAACCTTGGCTGCGGGAGGGGAAGAGAGAGACAGAGAGGAAGGAGGGGGGGTGGGGAAGCAAATGGGCGCTTCTCCTGTGTGCCCTGGCCGGGAATCGAACCCGGGTCTCCCACGCCAGGCCGACGCTCTACCGCTGAGCCAACCGGCCAGGGCCTCTAAGCATTTTATATTCACCGATTCATCTAATTTTAAGAATAACCCTAGAAAATAGACTCCATTATTACCCTCATTTTACAGACAAGGGAACACAGGCACGGACAAATGAGATAACTTGCCCACAGAAATACAACCCATAAATGATGGGAACAAGAATTACCCAGCCAGTCCAACTCAAGATGTTCTAAGCCATTTTATAATACTGCCTACTGAGAGAGCCCTGGGCAGTTAGTGTGACAAGTGCTGTGGTGTATTGTCAGACCTCTTTCTGGTGCCAAGGCACTCATTCACCCATTTCCACAGTTGCTGGCAGTGTTGGCTGCTATTGTGATTGAAGCTCCTCCCTTTCAATTGTCCTTTGCTGAATGGAGCAGCCTAGACGGTCCGATCTGTCCTTGGGGATAAGCTGCATGTGATGACTGTGTGATACAGGAGTTCAAAGTCCTGGCCTGGCCTCTGTAGAGCCAGCCCAGCTCCAGAGGTCCCTGCAAGACCACTCACCTTGTCCCTCTGCCCAGCGATGCCTCCTTTACTCTCCTGCAATGTTGTTCCCCAGAGTACTCCCCAATAACACTTCTTTCTTCTCACAAATCTCAGTCTCAGAGTCTAGTTCCCAGGGAACCCAACTCAGAACAGCTAATTATTGTTATTCATCTTTGTGTCTTCCACCAAGTCTAGCATAATGAAATTACTAAGATACCCCAAGATAAATGAATGAGATATGTAGGTACTTCCCTGAGGATGTTAAGATGAGACATATTGAACCCATTCCCTCCCTGATGTAAGAATCCAAAAGACCATGAAATGTTTACTTAAAGTCTCTGCTTGAAGGTTACTGAATTAGCAAAGCCTGTTTTTTACCATCTGATATCAACTTCCACCCTCTCCCTATACTCTGTAACTCTCAATCCCTCTTAATCTGCTTCACTTTCTGATCATAACATTCATCACCAAGGCTTTCTCCCTCTTCCTCTTCCTCTCTGAGTCTGTCTGTCTGCTGTCTGTCCAGCTATTTATTGAAATATTTAGATGTAGATCTCTCTCTCTATTTCTCTTCACACCCTGCCCCTCTCTCTTTCTCAAGTATTTCTCCTCTTGCTTCCTACATAATGTAAGCTCCATGAGAGAAGTAATTTTATTTTGCTTACTGCTTTATCCTTAGTGTTTATATTAGTCTTTGGCTCATACTGGGTGTTCACTGAATATCTGTTAAATATAAGAAAGATAAAGCAAGCAGATTAAATACGGAGAAGGGGCAGAAACGCAGCTCACAGAAAGAATAAACTGAAGGCTCAGAGAACAGCAGCAACTCTTCTGAGCACACGTGCCACCACACGGAGCTCAGATGACAGCTATGCCTGGCATAGTGTGTGCCCGCCCCTCCCTGGCAAGGGTGTGCTCCCTGATCTCTACTCTTAGACCTCTTTCTTATAGGCAATCTTAACTCTGCTAATTACAAGTTGTGTGAGCCTAGACAAATCACTTATATTTTCAGCCTTAAATTTTTTTAAAATCTGAAAATGGGGATTCTGTGCTTCTTACCTGATAGGGACTAAATGTGATACCTTAAATGAAGGAGAGGAGTCACGCACAGGGTTTATGCTCCAGAAATACTGTCTTTTCCTGGTTCTGGCATTTGTGGCACTACTAGGAGATGTGTTGGGGCGGTTGGCAAAAAGAATTTATGTTCTGGACTGGAGATTGGACAAGATGATGGCTCAGCCTCTCTTTAATTCTAAGTCTGTAGCTCTAGATAACATTATGAGTGGAAACTAATTTTCTTTTTTGAGTCAGAGCAAAGCTCACTCTTCGTTTTTATCTGCATAGGGTGTTTGTCCTTAGAAATTTATATAGGTAGTTTTACAATACAGCATAGTACAATGGTTGATAGGAACTTTGGAACTCTATGAATTGGGTTCAATTTTTCACTCTACAACATGCTAGCTGAGATGTTGGGTGACTTTGTAACCATTCTCTGCCTTGATTTCCTCATCTATAAAATGGGGATAATATAAAAGGGGGTTCTACTATGCTTAATGTTTCTTAGACTTCATAGATACCTCGGCAATCACATGGACAGGTTATGTCATAACTACTGCCCGTCTATTATTGTAATGTCTCTGGACAAGAAAGCAAATTGACACCAATGGGGTTATAAATCAGTGCACTTAGAACTGGATGGGAGAGCCATCAGAAGTGGCCAACCAAGGTTAATTTTTAAAGCTAAATAAAGCAATTATTTAGAACTTCACAGTGAAAGGCCTTCTGGCAACCTGGTAGGATCTCTCCTTGGACAGGTAGAATACCGTTCTCACCAGCCTGAGGCTATCTCCTATGAGAAACTGAGGAGAATAGAGAATTCTCCCTCCCCTAGCATCTTCCCAGCTTAGTGTTCTCTGTTAACATTTGCTGAAAATGTTTTCTTTGTTCAGAGATTTTAAGATGTTAAAATGTAGGTGTCAGGATGCCCAGTTGCGCCAGACCTCCAGTCCAGTCATTTGCAGGACCACCTCAGTTCTCGGTAGTTCTTGTCTCTCTGACTACCGTTTGCTCACCTCCCAAAAGGAAGATAAGTAGCTAACTGGTGAGTGTGGATCTCTGGAGCTATGTCCAGCACAGTTGGTAGTTACTGTGTCTGCAAAGCGAGACTCTACTCTGCTTGTCTTACACATCTGTAAGAAGGGCAAAGGGAATTCCTTTCTCCATGAAGAAAGTAGACTGAACAGAACTGCTCTTTTTGCCATCAGGCCTGGCTTCTTTACTGTACCTGATATCATTTATCAAGGTGACCTTGACTGCAGGTCTAGCTGTCTGCATTTCAAGGAGAATATCCAAAAGGGAAGTACAGTTTTGGCCTTAGACCTCTTTTATTTGATATTTTGAAAGAAAATTCAGTATTAGCCATTAACGAAGCTTGCCATTTGAGCTAGTGAACTTTGTTAGCTAGGTGAGGAGTGGGACATAGATTCTTTAATTTCTAGCACTTTGAAGTGGACCCCCTCATTTTAGAAGTGGTGAGACAAACTCATGTTGGTGATATGATCTGTTGAGAGGTGAGGCTTTTTTCTTTTTAAGTGAGAAGAGGGGAGATAGAGAGACAGACTCCCACGTGCACCCCAACTGAGATCCACCCAGCAACCCCCGTCTGGGGCTAATGGTTGAATCAACTGATCAACAGAGCAATCTTTAGTACCTGGGGCCTACACTCGGTCCAACTGAGCCACTGGCTGCAGGAGGGGAAGAGAGAGAGAAGGGAGAGAGGGAGAGGTGGAGAAGCAGATGGTTACTTCTTATATGTGCCCTGACCAGGGATCAAACCCAGGACTTCTGCATGTTGGGTCAATGCTCTATCCACTGAGCTAACTGGCCAGGGCCAAGGCTATCTTTTAACATGGGTGTTTCTTGGAAAGAGAAAAAAATTCTAGCTCTTCAAAATTCCAATTGGCCTTTTAGTTCCCTTGAGGCCAGTGGTATTGCCTTCACCTCTCCCATGTATATTTGGATGATGTTAAACAGGAACATGCAGATATAAATGAGAGGAGGAGTCCCTGGGTCCCAGGGGCTGTGACTGGATCCCACACACGTTGATAGTTCAGGATCTACAGCCTCGTGTGTTGGGGGCAAGCCATGCTCATTTTCTCTCTGTAAGGTGTCTCTCTTTTTCTGAAGGGGTTTGTGGGATCTCATGGAATGATCACTTTCTTCAAAGGTGAATTGATTCAGAGTCATTAAGTTTGTGCTGGGTCTGCAGGCAACACTTGGGTAGTGAAAGTATAAAAAAGAAAAGCAGCAGTATCTCCAAACAGTGTTATTATTTCAAGAGGTTAATGAAGATTTTTCACGCGTTCTAGAGCTGGGGAGTAGCAGGGCACCACTGCTTGCTTTCAGAGCCTGCCTGTTGCTGCTGTCAAGGTCAGACTGCCCTTGACATCTCTCAGTGCCCATCAAACTAGTGCACAAATAACAAGGGCTGCAGTTGCTTGACTAATCCCTCCGCACCCTGGATTTTTTTGGGTAAATGACAAGAGGCTTCTTTGACTTTCTCTGGTGCAGCAGAATAACCTCCCTCCCCTGGTAATTACGCCATTAGGAGAAGGCAAGGATTTGTGGTAGATGATATCAAAGCTAAACTGAGAGCATTATTAAAGAAAATGAATTATTTGCTAAACTGTCCTTCATTCCTTTTTCTCCAGATTAGCATGGTTTTTTTCTAAAATCTTTTTATAGAGCCACGTCAATATTCAGGCACAAATTTCCTCTTGGTATTCAATTATTGTTAAGCATTTAATATGACATTTAGAGTTATTTATAAGATCTTTTAAATCAGCCTTTTCATTAAACATTTATTTTTTAAATGACATTGTTATTATAGAAAGGATTACATGATCATTATAGAAAATATGGGACATAAAAAATATAAAAGAAAAAATAAAAGCATTTAGAACACTAACATCTAGTGATAACTGTGAGGAGGAGTGAAAATTGAGACCCAAATGACATACCAAGTCAATGACTGAAGTGGAGCTGCTCTAGGTCAGGTCAGGTTTCCCCTGACTAACAAGTCAGGTTGTTCCCCTCCCAGAGAAAAAGGACTTCTAATTTTAGGTGTGCCACATTGAGAAATCATTATCTGTGGTCTCACTCGAAGGCTGGGACATTTTCTTACTCATTTTTCCCCATAGATTTTATTTACTTAATTATTATTATTATTGCAGCTTCTTTGAGGTATAATTGACAAGCAATAAACTACCCCTATTTAAAGTATAAAATGCATGAGTTATGTAATATATGCATACATATATGTATATAAGTATACATATGTATATATGCACATATAGTTGATTTTGGTGATGGTTTCACAGATACATATAAAAAATATACACATACCTTTTTTTAAGTGAGAGGAGAGGAGATAGAGAGACAGACTCCCGCATGCACCATGACTGGGATCCAGCCAGCAAGCCCACTGGAGCCGATGCTCAAATCAACTGAGCTATTTTTAGCACCTGAAGCCGATGCTCAGACCAACTGAGCTGTCCTCAGGGCCCAGCACTGAATTTGAGCCACTGGCTGCTGGAGGGGATGAAGGAGAGGAAGAGGAAGAGAAGCAGATGGTCACTTCTCATGAATGCCTTGACTGAAAATCTAATCCAGGATGTCTGTACACTGGGCTGACATTCTATCCACTGAACTAACTGGCCAGGACCTATATATCTTAATGTATATTTATATATGTATCTGTGAAACATCACCAAAATCAAGTTAATAAGTGTCATTATCACTTGCAAGAATTTCTACATGCCCATCCTCTACCCCCAGACAAACATTGCTTTCTCTCATTATAGAGTAGTTTGCATTCTTGAGCATTTTATATAATTGGAATCTTGTTTTTTACTGGCTACTTTCACTCAGAATAATTATTTTTAGATTCCTCCATGTTGTTGTGTGTATTCAAAGTTCATTCCTTTATACTGCTGAGTAGTATTCCACTGTAAGAATATGCCATAGTTTTATCAACTTACCTATTGATAGACATTTAAATTGTTTCCAGTTTTGGGCTATTACAAGTAAAGCTTTATGAACATTCATACATGTATTTGTGTGGACATGTCATTTCATTGTCTTGGATGAATAGCTGAGAGTGAGGTGACTGGGTCATATGGTAAGCTAATGTATATGTTTTTAGAGATTGTTTTCTAAAGAGGTTGAAACATTACACATTTCCACTAGTACTATATGAGATTTCCAGTTATTCCACATTCTTGAAAACACTTAGTATGGTTAGTCTTTTAAATTCTAGCCATTCTAATGGCTGCACAGTAGTATCTCATGGGATTCAAATTTGGACTAATTGCTCTACTGACTAATATTGTTGAACATCTTTTCATGTGCTTATTTGCCATCCATATATCTTTGTTGGTTAAGTGTCTGTTTAAATATTTTACCTGTTTTAAAAAAATTATATTATTGTAACCATTCTATATACATGCCAAATACCAGTTCTTTAGGAGATATATGTTTGCAAAGATTTTCTCCTGATCTGTTGCATATGTCCTGCTTTTAAAAATAGTATTTTTGGATGAAATTCAATTTATTGACTCTTTTTGTGTGTGTGTCTTATTTAAGAAATATGCCAAGCTAAGGCCATGAAGATTTTTTTCCTATTTCCTTGTAGAAGTTTTATTTCTTCTATTTAGATTTATGGTGCAGTTTGATTTGAGTTTTGTATATGGTATGAAGTAAGAACTAAGGTTCATTCTTATGTATATGGCATCCAGTTGTTCCCATACCACTTACTGAAAAGATTATCTTTCTCTTTTGAATTGCCTTGGAACCTTTGTAAAAAATCATAGGTATTTGGGGGTTTTGCTCTATTCTAATTTATTTATTGACTTGGCTACTTTTATACCAATTCTATACTGTTCTGATTAATGTAGCTTTATAAAACGTTTTGCATTTTGGAAGTATATGCCCTCTGTCTCCTTTTTCAAAGTTGTTTTGGATTTTAATAAACATTTCAGAATTAGCTTGCCAGTTTTGTTAAAAAATGAGACTCCTGGAATTGTGATTGGGAGCACATTGAATCTACACAGCAATTTGGGGCAAATTGACATTACAAATATACTGATGTCTCTGATCTATGAACATGATATCTGTTTCCCATTATTTAGATCTTTAATTTCTCTTAGTAGTGTTTGGTAGTTTTCAGTGTACAGGTCTTGTACATCCTTTGTCAGATTTATTTTAAAATATTTAATATTTTTAGATGCTGTTATAAACGGTGCTTTAACATTTTTCACTTCTGATTATTTGTTGCTTGTCTATAGAAAATTTTTGTTCATTGACTTTTGTATACTGACATTTCAACCTTGTTAAACCCATTTATTAATTCTGTTAGCTTTTATGGGGGGAAAACTCCATTAAATTTTTTTTTTTTTGTATTTTTCTGAAGCTGGAAACGGGGAGAGACAGACAGACTCCCGCATGCGCCCGACCGGGATCCACCCAGCACGCCCACCAGGGGGTGACGCTCTGCCCACCAGGGGGCGATGCTCTGCCCCTCCGGGGCGTCGCTCTGTCGCGACCAGAGCCAACTCATCGCCTGGGGCAGAGGCCAAGGAGCCATCCCCAGTGCCTGGCCCATCTTTGCTCCAATGGAGCCTCGCTGTGGGAGGGGAAGAGAGAGACAGAGAGGAAGGAGAGGGGGAGGGGTGGAGAAGGAGATGGGCGCTTCTCCTGTGTGCCCTGGCCGGGAATCGAACCCAGGACTTCTGCATGCCAGGCTGATGTCCCACCACTGAGCCAACCGGCCAGGGCCCATTAAAATTTTTTTATCTTATTTTTCTTAATTTTAATGGGGTGACATTGATAAATCAGGGTACATATGTTCCAAGAAAACATCTCCAGATTATTTTGACATTTGATTATACTGCATACCCTTCACTCAAAGTCCAATTGTCTTCCATCACCTTCTATCTGGTTTTCTTTGTGCCCCTCCCCTCCCCCACCCCCCCTCTCTCCATCTTTGCCCCCTCCCCACCACCCCACCCCACCAACTGTTACCATCACATTTTTGTCCATGTCTCTGAGTCTCATTTTTATGTCCCATCTATGTATGGATTCATATAGTTCTTAGTTTTTTCTGATTTACTTATTTTACTCTGTATAATGTTATCAAGATCCATCCATGTTATTGTAAATGATCCAATGTCATCATTTCTTATGGCTGAGTGGTATTCCATAGTATATATGTACCAAAGTTTTTTAATCCACTCGTCCACTGACGGACACTTGGGCTGTTTCCAGATCTTTGCTATTGTGAACAATGCTGTCATAAACACGGGGGTGCATTTCTCCTTCTGGAACAGTACTATGTATGATGTTCTTGGGGTATCTTCCTAAAAGTGGGATAGCTGGGTCAAAAGGCAGTTTGATTTTCAATTTTTTGAGGAATCTCCCTACTGTTTTCCACAGAGGCTGCACCAGTCTGCATTCCCACCATCAGTATAGGAGGGTTCCCTTTCCTCCACACCCTCGCCAGCACTTATTCTGTGTTGTTTTGTTGATGAATGCCATTCTGACCGGTGTGAGGTGATATCTCATTGTGGTTTTAATTTGCATTTTTCTAATGATTAGTGATGTTGAGCATTTTTTCATATGCCTATCGGCCATCTGTAAGTACTCTTTGGAGAAGTGTCTATTTATTTCTTTTGCCCATTTTTTGATTGGATTGTTTGTCTTTATGGTGTTGAGATTTACAAGTTCTTTATAAATTTTGGTTATTAACCCCTTATCAGATATACTGTCAAATATGTTCTCCCATTGTGTAGTTTGCCTTTTTATTCTGTTCTTATTGTCTTTGGCTGTGCAAAAGTTTTTTAGTTTGATATAGTCCCATTTGTTTATCCTGTCTTTTATTTCACTTGCCCGTGGAGATAAATCAGCAAATATATCACTGCGAGAGATGTCGGAGAGCTTACTGCCTATGTTTTCTTCTAAGATGCTTATGGTTTCACGGCTTACATTTAAGTCTTTTATCCATTTTGAGTTTATTTTTGTGAATAGTGTAATTTGGTGGTCTAGTTTCATTTTTTTGCAGGTAGCTGACCAATTTTCCCAACACCATTTATTAAAGAGGCTGTCTTTACTCCATTGTATGACCTTACCTCCTTTGTCAAATATCAGTTGTCCATAGAGCTGTGGGTTTATTTCTGGGTTCTCTGTTCTGTCCCACTGATCTTTGTGCCTGTTCTTATGCCAGTACCAGGCTGTTTTGAGTACAATGGCCTTGTAGTATAGCTTGATATCAGGAAGTGTGATACCTTCCCCTTTATTCTTTTTTTTTTTTTTTTTAGATTGTTGAAGCTATTCGTGTTCTTTTTTGGTTCCATATAAATTTTTGGAATATGTGGTCGATTTCTTTAAGTATGTCATTGGTATTTTAATTGGTATTGCATTGCATTTATAAATGCTTTGGGTAATATAGACATTTTAATGATGTTTATGCTTCCTAACCATGGGCATGGTATATGCTTCTACTTGTTTGTATCTTCCTTGATTTCTTTTACCAATGTTTTATAATTTTCTGAGTACAAGTCTTTAGTCTCCTTGGTTAAATGTACTCCTAGGTACTTTATTTTTTTGGTTGTAATAGTGAAGGGGATTGTTTCCTTAATTTCTCTTTCTGACTATTCGTTGTTGATGTATAAAAATGTCTCTGATTTCTGAGTATGAATTTTATATCCTGCCACTTTGCTGAATTCATTTATCAGGTCCAGTAGTTTTTGGACTGAGACTTTAGGGTTTCTATATACAATATCATATCATCTGCAAATAATGATAGCTTTACTTCTTCTTTTCCAATTTGAATGCCTTTTATTTCTTCTTCTTGTCTGATTGCTGTGGCTAGGACTTCAAGGACTACGTTGAATAAAAGTGGTGAAAGGGGGTACCCCTGACTTGTTCCTGATCTTAAGGGGATTGCTTTTAATTTTTGCCCATTGAGTATGATGTTGACTGTGGGTTTGTCATAGATGGTTTTTATCATGTTGAGGTATGTTTCCTGTATTCCCACTTTGTTGAGAGTTCTGATCACGAATGGGTGCTGGATTTTATCAAATGCTTTTTCTGCATCTATTGAAATTATCATGTGGTTTTTCTCCTTCCTTTTGTTTATGTGATGAATCACATTGATTAATTAGCAAATATTATACCAGCCTTGCCTCCCCAGAATAAATCCCACTTGATCATGGTGTATGATTTTTTCCATATATTGTTGGATTCGGTTTGCTAATAGTTTTTTGAGGATTTTAGCATCTATATTCATCAGGGATATTGGCCTATAATTTTCTTTCTTTGTGTTGTCTTTGCCTGGTTTTGGAATCAGAATTATGCTTGCCTCATAAAAGGAGCTTGGAAATCTTTCTTCCTCTTGAATTTTTTGAAATAACTTGAGAAGGATAGGAGTTAGTTCTTCTTTGACTATTAGGTAAAATTCACTTGTGAAGACATCTGGCCCAGGACTTTCCTTTGTTGGAGTTTTTTGATAACTGTTTTGATCTCATTTGGTGTAATCGGTTTGTTTAGGTTTTCTGATTCTTCCAGATTGTTTTTTGGAAGATTGTATGTTTCAAGGAATTTGTCCATTTCATCTAAGTTGTCTAGTTTTTTGGCATACAGTTCTTCATAGTATTTTCTTACAATCTTTTGTATTTCTGTTGTGTCAGTTGTTATTTCTCCACTCTCATTTCTAATTTTATTTATTTGAGTCCTCTCTCTCTTTTTTTTTTGGTGAGTCTGGTTAAAGGTTCATCGATCTTGTTTACCTTTTTAAAGAACCAGCTCCTGGTTTCATTGATCCTCTGTATTGTTTCTTTAACCTCTATGTCAGTTATTTCTGCTCTGATCTTTATTATTTCCTTCCTTCTACTACATTTGCGCTTTACTTGCTATTCTTTTTCTAGTTCTTTTAGATGCAGGGTTAAGTTGTTTATTTGAGCTTTTTCTAACTTCTTAAAGTGTGCCTGTAGTGCTATGAATTTTCCTCTCAGTACTGCTTTTGCTGTGTTCCATAAATTTTGAGTTGTTGTATGCTCATTATCATTTGTTTCTAGGAAATTTTTTATTTCTTCTTTGATCTCATTCTTAATCCATTTGTTATTTAACAACCTACTATTTAGTTTCCATGTGTTTGAGAATTTTGAGCTTTTCTGTTGTGGTTGATTTCTAGTTTCATGCCACTGTGATCAGAGAAAGTGCTTGATATGATTTCAATTTCTTAAATTTGTTGAGACCACTTTTGTGCCCTAACATGTGGTCTATCCTAGAGAATGTACCATGAGTACTTGAAAAGAATGTATATTCTGCTGCTTTAGGGTGAAAGGTTCTGAAGATATCTATTAAATCAAGTTGATCTAGTGTGTCCTTTAATTCTGCTGTTTCTTTTTTAATTTTCTTTCTTGAGGATCTATCCAATGATGTTATTGGGGTATTAAAATTCCCTACTATTATAGTATTGCTGTTGATCTTGTCCTTTATATCCATCAAAGTCTGCTTTATATATTTAGGTGCTCCTATATTAGGTGCATAGATATTTATAATAGTTATATCTTTCTGTTGGATTGCTCCCTTTATCATTTTGAGTGGGCTTCTTTATCTCTTACTATTTTCTTTGTTTTAAAGTCTATTTGGTCTGATATAAGTATTGCTACCCCAGCTTTTTTTTCATTTCCATTTGCATGAAATGTTTTTTTTCATCCTTTTACCTTTAGTCTATGTGCAGCTTTTGTTGTAAGGTGTGTCTCTTGTAGACAGCATATGTATGGGTCCTGTTTTCTTATCTATGCAGCTACCCTATGTCTTTTGATTGGATCATTTAATCCATTTACATTTAAGGTTGTTATTGATATGTAGTTGTTTATTGTCATTTTATTCTTTAAAGCTATATTCCTCTTTTGCTACATTCTTTTCCCACTTTGATCTGTTTACACCATGCCTCTTAACATTTCCTGCAGCATTGGTTTGGTTGTAAGGAATTCCTTGAGTTTTTTCTTGTCTGGGAAGCTTTTTATTTCTCCTTCAATTTTAAATGATAGCCTTGCTGGATAAAGTAGTCTTGGTTGTAGGTTCTTGTTCTGCATTACTTTGAATATTTCTTGCCATTCCCTTCTGGCCTCAAGTGTTTCTGTTGAGAAGTCTGATGTCATCCTTATGGGGGCTCCTTTGTAGGTTATTTCTCTTTATGTTGTCACAGAGCTCTCTAAGAGTTTCCTCAGACTTTTTGAGTCTCTTTTCTTTTTTCTTCTCTCCTTTCATGCCTTCATTCCAGTTGTCCTCTAACTCACTGATTCGATCCTCAGCTTCATTCATCCTTGTTTTAATTCCTTCCATTGTGGTCTTCATTTTTGATATTGTATTTGTCATCTCCGACTGATTTTTAAAAATATTTCAATATCTTTTTTTATACTTGCTATTTCTTTATTTAGGTGTTCATAATGACCATCCATTGTTGTTCTAAGATCCCTAAGCATCCTTACAATCATTATTTTGAACTCTGCATCTGGAAGTTTGGCTATTTCCATATCACTGAGTTCATTTCCTGGATGTTTCTCTTGTGGTTTCATTTGGATTGCACTTCTCTGTCTTCTCATTATATCTGTGTATTTGGGTGTTTTGTTTGTAGAACTGGTTGAGTCTAGGCTTGGTGTTTTCTGCCTCCAGTTTTCAATTGTGTTATTTCTAGGTCTTCTTGGGTTGGCATCAGCTATTATTTGTAATCCACTTTCAGATTTGGGCCGCTTTGAAGTCTTGATTTGTTTGTTTTCTTACAGGTGATTGTCTTGTTTGCTGATCTCAGCATGGGGCTTATTTGAAACTGTATCCAGGAATGCAGTGGGTGTAACCTGAGGCTCTGAAGTCCTCTTCTGCCAGTTAATCTCTCTGGGGGCGGGTTGCTTTCTCAGCTTCAGTAGGGTGAGGTGTATCTCAGATTTCCATGGAGACCTGAGTTACTGCCTCTCCTCCCCACTTCTTGTTTTGCTGATTGGAGCTGGAGAAATGTCTGGAGATGTGTGACCTGGGAGCACTTTGTATTTCGCTTTGTCGAAGGACCAGCCCCTCCCCCAGCTATGGCTGCCTCCAGCACTGAATGAGCTGGCTTTTCAGGTCTCCTGCATTTCTCTGCCCCTCACTGTCTGTCTCTCTCTCTCCCCTTTCTTTTTAGAAGACAGGCCAGCCCTTTCAACACACCTCATTCCCTGGTCGCCAGGCAAGTGGCTGTAAGCAGTATTTACTTCTCTTTTCCTTGGAGTGAGATCCCTTCTGGGCTCTCAGCCTCAACCCCCCCCACTCTGTTCTTGTAAGCAGGGGAGATTCAGGCTCTCCCTACCAGGTTTGTTGTGGCTTCTTCTTTGCTCCTTGGTTTTTGAGAGCTGTTCTTGTAGTCCAGATTTGGTTTTTCATGCTGATTGTTCATAAATTAGTTTATAATTCAGTTTGGTGGTGTGAGCTCGGAGTCTGTGCATCTGCCTACTCCATTGCCATCTTCAGGTCTGCTCTCCATTAAAATTTTTACATGGACAGTCATGTAATTCATAAATGAAGATAGTTTTATTTCTTCCTTTCAAATCTGGATGCCTTTTATTTTTATTTATTTTTTATTTCATTGAATAGAATCTCTAGTACAATATTGAATGAAAATGGCAAAAACAAATATCCTTTTATTGTTCCTAATCAAAGATAGAAAGCATTCAGTCATTCACCATTTATATATATTAGCTATTCTTACTAATTTTTTAGGGTATCTTTCATATCATAATACATTGTAATATTTAATGTATGAAATAGTGAAGCTCAGGAATAAGAATGAACTCTCCTCCACAAATGGGATTATAAGATACAGAAATTGTAGCAAATTATATAGCTCTTTGATCCAGCACAACATACATGTATTCTCTGTCATAGAGTTTATATGTCACAATTGGAGAAAAGATTCATGAATTATCTCCTGGTTCATGGTCTTTTTAAAGAAATATTTATTGAATTTATTGGGAGGGGACACTGGTTAACAAAATTATGCAGGTTTTAGGTGCAAAATTCTACAACACATCTTGTTTCATGGTATCTTAGATGTAAGTTATAGAGTGAGATTTTTTTGTTCAGGATTGCCTGACATTTTCCTCTTAAGCAACCATCCAATGATATGAGGATATTGATGTCTAAGAGAGAACTACAGTAGCTAGATGGAAGGGATTTGATTCATAACAATTATTGGAGAAATATTATTTGTATATATAGAGGTGTTGAGGATAGTGATGACAAATGACACTGATAGGCAAGAAGGCTATGAAAGACAAAGTTCAAGATAGGATTCAAACATATCATTTTTGAAGGGTAATTAGAATCCCAAATATCTTTTTGAAATACCAGATGTCTGTATTTGCTCCTAGATTCACAGGTCTAAAAAGTTTTGACCAAGCACAGTTTTGAAAAAATAATTTCGGTACATATATTGCATCTGGTATAAATTGCACAGAACCATACTGAACTTTTACATGTGGAAATATCCCATACATTGATATTAATAAAATAATTCAACGCCTAAGAAAACAAGACTGGACAATAAATGTATTTATTTATTTTTTCCTTTTTTTGTAGGCAAACTTTCTCAGGGATTTTGATCTCTGGAAACTTTTCAAAAGAAAATATTCTTTCAACATTTTTATTTTATTATTTCATTTCACACTTCTGAGGGAAAAGCTGTGGAAATCTGATTAAAAATATGTATCTAAATGGTTAAATATTCTAAGCTAAGCAGGAAGCATTTCTTAGATACCAGTGATTGAGTTAACAAGGGCAGGTGTTGGGAACTAAGGGTCAAGTCCGCCTGGGAGGGTCCTGGCTACACGACCTCATCAGTGACTTCATCATATATATGTTGGCATTGTTGGGATTGCTTAATAGCAGAGCTCTTTCAATTTAGAGCACATATTACCTCCAGTTCTTTCTGTGACAATGGAACATATTCAAATAGCTTGCAAATTTTGAAGTGCTTGCAAACCTAAAGAAGAGAGGACTTATTTAGAAAATCATTTTTTTGTTGCTTTGTAGTATAATTTGAAATCAGGGAGTGTGCTACCACTGGCTTAGTTCTTTTTTCTCAGGATTGCTGGAGTTATTTGGGGTCTTTGTCTTATATGAGAAGCATGGGTTCTTATGGGAATATATTTAAAAACCATGTATTTCCAAGGAAATACATATTTTAAAGAAAGTGGAAATCAGTATATACACATAGATTTGTCATTTTAACTTATTTTTAAAATATTTCCATACACTTAGATATTCAAGATCACAATTATTATTATTGTCATAACATTATATGTATATAATTATTGAGCCAATTCCCGATGTGTAACAAGGAGGTTGTTTCCAATTTACAACATTACAGTGATTGGAGAGAATAATATTTTTGTGTGTATCTGGATTATTTTCTCAGAATAAATTCCCGGAAATGAAAACATTGGTGAAGGGTCAAAATAATTTTAGGATTTAAAAAATATATTGACAAATTACTGCCTGGAAAGTTTGAGGGAATTTAAACTCATAGTAGCAGTAGATAAGAGTACTCATTTCATCCCACACTTAAGCAGTGAACATTATTTTACAAAAACACATTTGCCATGTTGATAAAATGCAATGTTATCTCTGAACTTGAATTTCTTTGATTACTAGTGATTTTGAACTTTTAAAATATGGACCTTTTATTGGCCATTTCTATTTACTTTTTTGTGAGTTATAATTCTTTTATACCGTCAATATTTGTTGGTTGTTTACTACACGTGAAGTGAGAAAGAGAAAATCCCTCTCCTCAGGGAACTTAAAGTTTGATCATGTCCTTTCACTATTAAAAAAAATTGAAATGGCGACCTTTTATTGACACATATATATTTATATTAAGATTTTAACTATCATATATGTTGTAGGTATTTACCTAAGCTTGTATTTACCTTTATTTTATTTTTTATTCATGATAGGTTTGATGTGAAAAAGCCATATTAAAAAATGTAGGACAATTGTGTTACCATCCTCTCTTTGGTTTATTTTCTTCCTTTAGCATTTTGTTCACAAAGGTATTCTAAATGTTACATCACAAATTCACATGTATTTCTTCTAGGTCTCTCAAGTATGGCTTTTATATTTAGCAATTTAATCTATGCAAAATATATATTGTATATTGTAAGGTAGTGGTTTCTCTTTAAAATGAAAAAGTACAAAATAGAAAATAAGAACCACCTCAACTCCATCACCAGAGACAAATATTTAAAATTTTTTTCTTTTTGTATTTTTCTGAAGCTGGAAACGGGGAGAGATAGTCGGACAGACTCCTGCATGCGCCCGACCGGGATCCACCCGGCACACCCACCAGGGGCGACGCTCTGCCCACCAGGGGGCGATGCTCTGCCCCTCCATGGCGTCGCTCTGCCGCGACCAGAGCCACTCTAGCGCCTGGGGCAGAGGCCAAGGAGCCATCCCCAGCGCCCGGGCCATCTTTGCTCCAATGGAGCCTTGGCTGCAGGAGGGGAAGAGAGAGACAGAGAGGAAGGAGGGGGTGGGAGTGGAGAAGCAAATGGGCGCTTCTCCTGTGTGCCCTGGCCGGGAATCGAACCCGGGTCCCCCGCACGCCAGGCCGACGCTCTACCGCTGAGCCAACCGGCCAGGACTATTTAAAATATTTTGAATCATATATTTCTGCCTTTTAGATATACATATGATGCATATACTGTTTGTGCCTTTTATTCCAAACAGTATCTAAGTAGAGCATTTTTTATGTCACTAAATATTTTTAGTCTTTTAAAACACTATTTGCCCTGGCTGCTTGGTACAGTGGCAGAGTGTCGGCCTGGTGTGTGAAAGTCCTGGGTTCAATTCCTGGCCAGGACACACAGGAGAAGTGCCCATCTGCTTCTCCAGTCTTTTCTCTCCCCTTTCTGTTTCTCTCTCTCTTCCCCTCCCACAGCCAAGGCTCCATTGGAGCAAACTTGGCCCGGGTGCTGAGGATGGCTCTATGGCCTCTGCCTCAGGTGCTAGAATGGCTCCAGTTGCAGAGGAGCAATGTCCAGATGGGCAGAGCATCGCCCCCTGGTGGGCATGCTGGGTGGATCCTGGTCAGGCGCATGCAGGAGTCTGTCTGCTGCCCCCCTTCTCACTTCAGAAAAATAAAAACAAAAACCAAAAAACATTATTTAATGATTGTACAGGATATAATAATTTCATACGATATACTGGATATATCATATTATTACCAAATTCAAAGGGTTCTTTCACAGCTGTTCCAGAAGTGATTTTTCCAAGGCAGTTTTATTTACTTGCAGCAAGTAAAGGAGACAGTGTATTCATATCCAAAGCTCTGTCTCACTGAAGGGAGGCTTACTTAGCCTTTGTTTATGTGTACTAATTTGGTCAGTAACATCTTGATTTCTTTCTTTTTTTTCTTTTTCTTTTTTGTTTTTCTTTTTCTTTTTTTTTTTTTTACAGAGAGTCAGAGAGAGGGATAGACAGGGACAGACAGACAGGAACAGAGAGATGAGAAGCATCAATCATTAGTTTTTCATTGCGACACCTTAGTTGTTCATTGATTGCTTTGTCATATGTGCCTTGACCGCGGGCCTTCAGCAGACCGAGTAACCCCTTGCTCGAGCCAGTGACCTTGGGTCCAAGCTGTTGAGATTTTGCTTAAACCAGATGAGTCTGTGCTCAAGCTCGCGACCTTGGGGTCTCGAACCTGGGTCGTCGGCATCCTAGTCCGATGCTCTATCCACTGCACCACAGCCTGGTCAGGCTTTTTCTTTTTTGTTATTAAGTGAGAGGTAGAGAGGCCGAGATAGACTCCCGCATGCACTCTGACTGGGGTTCACCTGGCAAATCCCCTGTCAGGCAATGCTCTGCCTGTATTGACTGCTGCTCTGTTGCTTTGCAACCAAGCTATTTTAGTGCCTGAGGTGAGGTCATAGAGCCATCATCTGAACGCGGAGCCAACTTTGCTAAAATCATTTGACCATGGCTGCAGGAAGGGAAGAGAGATATATATATATATATAGAGAGAGAGAGAGAGAGGGGGGAGAGGGGTGGAGAAGTAGATAGTCTTTTCTCTATGTGCCCTGACCAGGATTTCCACACATGGCACTGAGGCTGTACAGCTACATGTTGATTTCTTCTTTGCAGTTGGCTATATTTGTCCTTGAGTTTCTGCCAAACTCACACTGTTCACAGATGGTCTGTAAAATAGTATTATATTTTAATATTTAGCAAGAATAGCATTTAGGAGGAGTCCAAGATGGCAACAGAGTATGTGAACATTCCAGCTACCATCTCCCAACCAAATTGGGTTACAACTTAATTTTTTTTTATATAAAACTTAAGCTATTTATTGATCATTCACTTTTCTAAAAAACACAAATGCCTGACCTGTGGTGGCACAGTGGATAAAGTGTCGACCTGGGAACATTGAGGTCACCGGTTCAAAAAAAAACCCCTGGCTTGCCTGGCCAAGGCACATATGAGAGTTGATGCTTTCTGCTCCTCTCCCTTCTCTCTCTCTCTCTCTCTCTCTCTCTCTCTCTCTCTCTCTCTCAAAAACTGAATAAAGTTAAAAATAAAAAAATAAAAAACACAAACAGAATAAAATAAACACACCTAAGACAAGACTTCCTCTCCTTGCAGGGTAGGAAGCTGCCCTGGACAGAGCCTGTAATGTTTCCTCTGAGTGTGTCTGAGCCTCCTCATGCATTCTAGGGTCCCGGGCCTGTCACCTTGGAAGGTGAAGGTCACTGAAGCTACAAGATTCATGGACAAGAGGATCACAGCTTTAAAGCTGTTCAACATTCACGGCTTGTACATTCTTGTTTGCAACTCTGAGAAACAATGTCAACAAGCAGTCAGAAACCTACTCCCGGGGGTCTTTCCTGCCGAGACAGCACCTCTGGGACTGCCTATGTCCCTCCTTTGTAGCTTTGATCATCCCTAGGGTTACAACTTAATTTAAGAACAATCATCTTGAAAAACCAACTTTGGACTAAAGGAAGAGGACTCTATAACCAAGGATCACAGAAGAAGCCACATTGAGACTGGTAGAAAGGGTGGAGACATGAATTGGGCTGCCTCGCTCCTGGGAACAAACAGTGGCTGATGGTCCGGAGGGACTCTCACTGTGAGGAGGGTCACCCTGAGAGGTGTGGGTCCTCAACCCCAGGCCCGGAGCCCCATCTTAGAGCTCCAGAGCCTAGAAGAAGCACCCAGGCAGCATCCAGTGCTGAGAAGAGCCAGAGTTTCTGTCTGTGAGAAAGAGATAGAGCTCTCAGAGACACAGCCTCCATCTTAAAGGGCCAGTGCAAAAAAATCTCATTCACAGCCATTTATCTGGGGCTCTGGTAGAGGGAGAGCTGAGAGGACTAGAGTTATGTGAGGACAGGATAAAGTTGGAGACCTAGGGAGAGCTATTGTGGGGATGGCCACCAGAACCATCAGACTGACTGTGCTGAGTCAGTCTCCAATACTGCAGTCGCCATCTTTCTTGGGTGGAGAAGTCCCCTCTGAGTGCCATCATCCTGGGGAGAAGCAACTGCTCCATCCTTGGGAGTCTCTCCTGCCACAGTCATGGAGACTGGGTCATATTGAGAAGCCAGGAAGCAGGGACACATCAGTGACTCAGTTTTCTCGTGTTGAGGCTGGAGTTTTCACCCACACACTCCTAATTCTAAGACTGGTGCTTCTGTCCCACAGGAAACTCAGTAGAAACTATCTGAAGATGGGGTAGACCACACCTCTGGGTCTCAGAGGCCACACCCTACTGAGGTCTGTGAAAACGTTCTGGACAGACTGACACCTGGGGTCGAGGGGTGAAGCCACACCCACCATGCTTCCTAATCCCTAAACTGCAGCATGCTCTAGACCAGGGGTCCCCAAACTTTTTACACAGGGGGCCAGTTCACTGTCCCTCAGACTGCTGGAGGGCTGGACTATAAAAAAAACTATGAACAAATCCCTATGCACACTGCACATATCTTATTTTAAAGTAAAAAAAAAAAAAAAAAAAAACGGGAACAAATACAGTATTTAAAGTAAAGAACAAGTAAATTTAAATCAACAAACTGACCAGTATTTCAATGGGAACTATGGGCCTGCTTTTGACTAATGAGATGGTCAATGTCCGGTTCCATATTTGTCACTGCTAGCCGTAACAAGTGATATGATGTGCTTCAGGAGCCGTGATGCGTGCATCCTGCGTCACTGGAAGTAGTACTGTACGTGAGCGACACCGCACTTTGCGGTGCCACCACATACAGTACTCCAGGAGCACAGGGTGTGGATGCATCTTGTGCTCCTCTCACTGACCACCAATGAAAGAGGTGGCCCTTCTGGAAGTGCAGCGGGGGCCGGATAAATGGCCTCAGGGGGCCGCATGTGGCCCACGGGCCGTAGTTTGGAGACCCCTGCTCTAGACTTCACCACAGGTTTTTTCTTTATTTTTTAAATTAAATTTAATTTTTTAAAATTAATTTTAATTTATTGTGTTAACATGGATTCAAGTGTTCCACTCTATATAACACCCTGAACCCACACACCCAAGTCCCCCATTACACCCTTTTAACCCCCCTCCCCTAACTCCCTTTCCCACTTCCTTCTGGGATTTCCCATCCTGTTACCTGTATCTATGAGTTATGTACATATAATTTCACTAATCTTTCACTTTCTCTGATCCCATTCTTTCATCCCTCTTCCCTCTGACTGCTGTCCCTCTGGTTCCTGTGACCCCGCCTCTGCCTCTGTTTTGTTCCTCAGTTGACTTTGTTCATTAGATTTCACATGTAAGTAAGATCGTATGATATTTTTCTTTCTCTGCCTGGCTTATTTCACTTAGCATAAAAATCTCCAGGTCCATCCATGCCATCACAAATGGTAAGATTTCCTTCTTTCTCATGGCCACGTAGTATTCCCTTGTGTATATGTACCACTGCTTTTTAATCCACTCTCCACTGACACACTCTTGGGCTGTTTCCAGATCTTGGCTATTATAAACAATGCTGCAATAAGCATGGGAATGTGTATCTTCTTTTGAATCAGTGATTTGGTATTCTTAGGATATATTCCTAAACATGTGATAGCTGGGTCAAAAGGCAGTTCCACTTTATAGCTAGTGCTCGAATTATGACCACAATTGGTTCTGACAGACCAGTCGTAACATGATTTGGTCATAAGTTGAGTAGGCTATATGTACAGTACTGTGAAATGATGTTATAAAAATCTTTAAGTAATACTTTATCATAATTTTCTTTCATTATTGTTATATATCATAATTTTCTTTGTTCATTTTATGCCATTTGTATCATCTCTACACCATTTTGTTTCTTATTTTTACATTCGTCAGGTTTAAGTAAAACACTGCATTACCAGTACAACTGGTTCAATATTTGCAAAGACAATTTCCTCTTGGTAGACATCTTGGGAGGGGTTTGATGAAAAATATCCAAGACACAAAACACAAATTGCTGTACCGAGTCTGGGATAACAGTTGAAATGGTGCACGCAGAGATGGTAGTGCTGCCAGAAGCTGGTCCACACTGTCATACGCCCAGCTGGGCAACGCTTGTGCTGCCAGAAGCAGAGCAGTCGTGGCTAGCGATTGTGGTTGTAAAGTCAAATGGTCATAAGTTGCATAGGTTGTAAGTTGATCAATATTTGTAATTTTTTGAGGAAATGCCATACTGTTTTCCACAATGGCTGCACAAATCTGAATTCCCACCAGCAGTGCAGGAGGGTTCCCTTTTCTCCACACCAGGGGTCCCCAAACTTTTTACACAGGGAGGCAGTTCACTGTCCCTCAGACCGTTTAAGGGCCAGACTATAAAAAAAACTATAAACAGTCCCGGGTTCGATTCCCGGCCAGGGCACACAGGAGAAGCACCCATCTGTTTCTCCACCCCTTTCTCTCTCCTTCCTCTCTGTCTCTCTCTTCCCCTCCAGCAGCCAAGGCTCCATTGGAGCAAAGTTGGCCCGGTGCTGAGGATGGCTCTGTGGCCTCTGCCTCAGGTGCTAGAATGGCTCTGGTTGCAACAGAGTGATGCCCCAGATGGGCAGAGCATCGCCCCTGGTGGGCTTGCTGGGTGGATCCCGGTCGGGCGCATGCGGGAGTCTGACTACCTCCCTGTTTCCAACTTCAGAAAAAAAAAATAATAATAAACAACAAACTCCCCCCCCTCCATGAACAAATCCCTATGCACACTGCACATATCTATTTTAAAGTAAAAAAACAAAACGGGAACAAATACAATATTTAAAATAAAGAACAAGTAAATTTAAATCAACAAACTGACCAGTATTTCAATGGGAACTATGGGCCTGCTTTTGGCTAATGAGATGGTCAATGTACTCCTCTCACTGACCAACAATGAAAGAGGTATCCCTTCCAGAAGTGCGGGAGGGGCCAGATAAATGGCCTCAGGGGGCCGCACGTGGCCCGTGGGTTGTAGTTTGGGGACCCCTGCTCCACACCCTTGCCAGCACTTATTGTGTATTGATTTGTTAATGAGCGCCATTCTGACAGGTGTGAGGTGGTATCTCATTGTGTTTATTTATTAATTGTGTTTACATAGATTCTAGTGTCTCCCCGAATGTATCTTCCCTCCCCCGTACTCCCCTCAACATCTCCTTTACCCCTCTCCGAACAGCTCGCTCCCCCCTTCCTTCAGGTTTAATTCCGTCGCTCAGTTCATATTGTTCCTTGTATTCCTCAAATGAGTGAGGTCAGAGGATATTTTTCTTTCTCTGCCTGGCTTATTTCACTTAACATAATAGTTTTCAGGTCTATCCATGTTGTTGCAAAAGGTAATATTTCTTTCTTTTTCATGTCCCCATAGTATTTCATTGTATATATGTACCACTGCTTTTTAATCCCCTCGTTCACTGACGGACACTTGGGTTATTTCCAGATCTTCATTATTGTGAACAATGCTGCCATAAACATGGGGGTGCATTTCTTTTATTGAGTCAGTGATATGGTGTTCTTGGGATATATTCCTAAAAGTGGGATGGCTGGGTCAAAAGGCAGTTCCATTTTAGTTTTTTGAGAAATTTCCATACTGTTTTCCACAGTGGCTGCACCAGTCTGCATTCCCATCAGCAGTGCAGGAGGGTTCTCTCTTCTCCACATCCTGGCCAACACCTATCATGTGTTGTTTTGTTAATGAGCGCCATTCTGACTGGTGTGAGGTGATATCTCATTGTGGTTTTAATTTGCATTTCTCTAATGATTAGTGATGTTGAACAGTAACATCTGCCTATTGGCCATTTGTATGTACTTTTTGGAGAAGACATTTTTTGCCCCTTTTTTTTATTGGATTGTTAATTTTTCTGGTGTTGAGTTTTATAAGTTCTTTATAAATTTTGGTTATTAACCCCTTATCAGACATATTGTTGAATATGTTCTCCCATTGTGTGGTTTGTCTTTTTATTCTGTTCATATTGTCTTTAGCTGTACAAAAGCTTTTTAGTTTAATATAGTCCCATTTGTTTATCCTGTCTTTTATTTCATTTGCCCGTAGAGACAAATCAGCAAATATATTGCAGCGAGAGATGTTGGTGAGCTTACTGCTTATGTTTTCTTCTAAGATGCTTATGGTTTCACAACTTACATTTAAGTCTTTTATCCATTTTGAGTTTATTTTTGTGAATGGTGTAAGTTGGTGGTCTAGTTTCATTTTTTTTGCAGATAGCTGTCCAATTTTCCCAACACCATTTGTTAAAGAGACTGTCTCTACTCCATTGTTTGGTCTATCCTCCTTTGTCAAATATTAGTTGTCCATAAAGGTGTGGGTTTATTTCTGGGTTCTCTGTTCTGTTCCATTGATCTATTTGCCTGTTCTTATGCCAGTACCAAACTGTTTTGAGTACAATGGCCTTGTAGTATAACTTGATATCAGGAAGTGTGATTCCTGCCACTTTATTCTTCTTTTTCAAGATTGCTGAGGCTATTCGTGTCCCTTTTTGGTTCCATATAAATTTTTGGAATATGTGTTCTATATCTTTGAAATATGTCATTGGTATTTTAATTGATATTGCGTTGAATTTATAAATTGATTTGAGTAATATAGACATTTTAATGATGTTTATACTTCCTAACCATGAGCACGGTATATGTTTCCACTTGTTTGTATCTTTCTTGATTTCTTTTATCAATGTTTTATAATTTTTCGAGTACAAGTCTTTAAACTCCTTGGTTAAATTTACTCCTGGCTACTTTATTTTATTATTTTTTGCAATAGTGAAGGGGATTGTTTCCTTAATTTCTCTTTCTGACAGTTCATTGTTGGTGTATAAAAATGCCTCTAATTTCTGTGTATTAATTTTATACCCTGCCACCTTGCTGAATTTATTTATCAGATCCAGTAGTGTTTTGACTGAGACTTTAGGGTTTTCTATATATAGTATCATATCATCTGCAAATAATGATAGTTTTACTTCTTCTTTTACAATTTGGATGCCTTTTATTTCTTCTTGTCTGATTGCTGTAGCTAGGACTTCCAGTACTATGTTGAATAAGAGTTGTGCCTTGTTCCTGATCTTAAGGGGATTGCTTTTAATTTTTGCCTATTAATTATGATATTGGCTGTGGGCTTGTTATAGATGGCCTTTATCATGTTGAAGTGTGTTCCCTGTATTCCCAGTTTACTGAGAGTTTTGATCATAAATGGGTGCTGGATTTTATCAAATGCTTTTTCTGCATCTATTGAAATTATCATGTGGTTTTTCTCCTTCCTTTTGTTTATGTGATTAATCACACTGATTGATTTACAAATATTGTACCATCCTAGACTTCCCAGAATGAATCTCACTTGATCATGATGTATGATTTTTTTTTTATATATGCTGGATCCAGTTTGCTAATATTTTGTTTAGGATTTTAGCATCTAAATTCATCAGAGATATTGGCCTATAACTTTCTTTCTTTGTGTTGTCTTTGCCTGGTTTTGGAAATAGAATTATGCTTGCCTCATAAAAGGAGCTTGGAAGTCTACTTCCTCTTGAATTTTTTGAAATAGTTTGAGAAGGATAGGAGTTAGTTCTTCTTTGAATATTTGGTTGAATTCACCAGTAAAGCAATCTGGCCCGGGGCCTTTGTTTGTTGGAAGTTTTTTGATAACTGTTTCGATCTCATTTGTTGTAACCGGTCTGTTTAAATTTTATGGTTTTTCCAGACTGATTTTTTGAAGATTATATGTTTTAAGGAATTTGTCCATTTCACCTAGGTTGTTTAATTTTTTGGTGTACAGTTCTTCATAGTATTTTCTTACAATATTTTATATTTCTGTTGTGTCAGTTGTTATTTTTCCACTCACATTTTAAATTTTATTTATTTGAGTCCTCTCTCTCTTTTTTTTTTGGTGAGTCTGGTTAAAGGTTCATCGATCTTGTTTACCTTTTTAAAGAACCAGCTCCTGGTTTCATTGATCCTCTGTATTGTGTCTTTAGCCTCTATGTCATTTATTTTTGCTCTGATCTTTATTATTTCTTCCTTTAACTACCTCTGGGATTTACTTGCTGTTCTTTTTTTTAGTTCTTTTAGATGCAGGGTTAGGTTGTTTATTTGAACATATCTAGCTTTTAAGGTATGCGTGTAGAGTTATAAACTTCCCTCTCAGTACTGCTTTTGCTGTGTTCCATAAATTTTGAGTTGTTGTATGCTCATTATCATTTGTTTCTAGGAATTTTTTTATTTCTTCTTTGATCTTACTGTTAACCCATTCATTATTTAATAACATGCTATTTAGCCTCCAAGTGTTTGAATGTTTTTCAGTTTTTCTGTTGTGGTTGATTTCTACTTTCATTCCATTGTGATCAGAGAAAGTGCTTGATATGATTTCAATCTTCTTAAATTTGTTGAGACCGCTTTGTGCCCTAACATGCAGTCTATCCTAGAGAATGTACCATGAGCACTTGAAAAAAATGTATATTCTCCTGCTTTAGGGTGAAAGATTCTGAAGATATCAATTAAATCCAGTTGATCTAGTGTACCATTTAAGACCTCTGTTCCTTGGTTAATTTTTCATCTGAAAGATCTGTTCATTGATGTTAGTGGGATTTCAAAATCTCCTACTATTATAGTATTGCTGTTGATCTTGTCCTTTATATCCATCAAAGTCTGATTTATATATTTAGGTGCTCCTATGTTAGGTGTGTAGATATTTATAATGGTTATATCTTCCTGTTGGATTGCTCCCTTTATCATTATGTAGTGACTTTCTTTATCTCTTACTATAGCCTTTATTGTAAAGCCCATTTTGCCTGATATAAGTATTGCTACCCCAGCTTTATTTTCATTTCTATTTGCATGAAATATTATTTTTTCCATCCTTTTACCTTTAGTCTATGTGTATCTTTTTTTTTTTTTTTTTTGTATTTTTCTGAAGTTGGAAACGAGGAGGCAGTCAGACAGACTCCCGCATGCGCCCAACCGGATCCACCCGGCATGTGCACCAGGGGGCGATGCTCTGCCCATCTGGGGCGTCGCTCTGCCACAATCAAAGCCATTCTAGTGCCTGAGGCAGAGGCCACAGAGCCATCCTCTGCGCCTGGGCCAACTTTGCTCCAATGGAGCCTTGGCTGCAGGAGGGGAAGAGAGAGACAGAGAGGAAGGAGAGGGGGAGGGGTGGAGAAGCAGATGGGTGCTTCTCCTGTGTGCCCTACCCGGGAATTGAACCCGGGACTCCTGCACACCAGTCTGACGCTCTACCACTGAGCCAACCGGCCAGGACTATCTTTTGTTTTGAGGTGTATCTCTTGTACACAACATATGTATGGGTCCTGTTTTCGTATTCGTGCAGCTATCCTATGTTTTTTGATTGGATCACTTAATCAATTTACATTTAAGGTTATTATTATTATTATTATTATATTTTTTAATAATTTTATTTTTTTAATGGGTTGACATCAATAAATCAGGGTACATATATTCAAAGAAAACATGTCCAGGTTATCTTGTCATTCAATTATGTTGCATACCCATCACCCAAAGTCAGATTGTCCTTTGTCACCTTCTATCTAGTTTTCTTTGTGCCCCTCCCTCTCCCCCTTTTCCTATAAGCATAAGGTTATTATTGATATATAGTTGTTTATTGCCATTTTATTCTTTAAAGCTATATTCCTGTTTTACTATATTCTTTTTTTTTTTTTTTTTTTTGACTTAAGATCTGTTTATTCTATAAGAATTGAACAAATCTTCCTGGGTAAACTGGAAGATGATGTTAAATTTAGATAACTATTCAAATTCACATCCAAATAATACTAATTTAATCTGTTTGGGAATATACATCCTTATGTCTTCCTTATTTTTTTTTTAAATGAATTTTTATTAATGGTAATGGGATGACATTAATAAATCAGGGTACATATATTCAAAGAAAACATGTCTAGGTTATTTTGTCATTAGATTATGCTGCATACCCCTCGCCCAAAGTCAGATTGTCCTTCGCCATCCTCTATCTAGTTCTCTGTGCCCCTCCCCCTCCCCCTAACTCTCCCCCTGTCCTCCCTCCCCCCACCCCTGGTAACCACCACACTCTTGTCCATGTCTCTTAGTCTCATCTTTATGTTCCACCAATGTATGGAATCATGTAGTTCCTGTTTTTTTCTGATTTACCTATTTCACTCCTTATAATGTTATCAAGATCCCACCATTTTGCTGCAAATGATCTGATGTCATCATTTCTTATGGCTGAGTAGTATTCCATAGTGTATATGTGCCACATCTTCTTTATCCAGTCTTCTATTGAAGGGCTTTTTGGTTGTTTCCATGTCTTGGCCACTGTGAACAGTGCTGCAATGAACATGGGGCTACATGTGTCTTCACGTATCAATGTTTCTGAGGTTTTGGGGTATATACCCAGTAGAGGGATTGCTGGGTCATAAGGTAGTTCTATTTTCAGTTTTTTGAGGAACCACCATACTTTCCTCCACAATGGTTGTACTACTTTACAGTCCCACCAACAGTGAATGAGGGTTCCTTTTTCTCCACAGCCTCTCCAACATTTGCTATTACCCGTCTTGTTGATAATGGCTAATCTAACAGGGATGAGGTGGTATCTCATTGTAGTTTTGATTTGCATTTCCCTAATAACTAATGAAGCTGAGCATCTTTTCATATATCTGTTGGCCATTTGTATCTCTTCCTGGGAGAAGTGTCTATTCATGTCCTCTTCCCATTTTTTTATTGGATTGTTTGTTCGTTTGTTGTTGAGTTTTATGAGTTCTTTGTAAATTTTGGATATTAGGCCCTTATCTGAGCTGTTGTTTGAAAATATCATTTCCCATTTAGTTGGCTGTCTGTTTATTTTGATATCAGTTTCTCTTGCTGAGCAAAAACTTTTTATTCTGATGTAGTCCCATTCATTTATCTTTGCCTTCACTTCTCTTGCCATTGGAGTCAAGTTCATAAAATGTTCTTTAAAACCCAGGTCCATGAGTTTAGTACCTATGTCTTCTTCTATGTATTTTATTGTTTCAGGTCTTATATTTAGGTCTTTGATCCATTTTGAATTAATTTTAGTACACGGGGACAGGCTGTAGTCGAGTTTCATTCTTTTGCATGTGGCTTTCCAGTTTTCCCAACACCATTTGTTGAAGAGGCTTTCTTTTCTCCATTGTGTGTTGTTGGCCCCTTTATCAAAGATTATTTGACCATATATATGTGGTTTTATTTCTGGGCTTTCTATTCTGTTCCATTGGTCTGAGTGTCTATTTTTCTACCAATACCATGCTGTTTTGATTATCGTGGCCCTATAATATAGTTTAAAGTCAGGTATTGTAATGCCCCCAGCTTCATTCTTTTTTCTTAGGATTGTTTTGGCTATTCGGGGTTTTTTATAGTTCCATATAAATCTGATGATTTTTTTTCCATTTCTTTAAAAAATCTCATAGGGATTTTGATGGGAATTGCATTAAATTTGTATATTGCTTTGGGTAATAAGGCCATTTTGATTATATTTATTCTTCCTATCCAAGAACAAGGAATATTTTTCCATCTCATTGTATCTTTTTCGATTTCCCTTAACAATGCTTTGTAATTTTCATTATATAGGTCCTTTACATTCTTTGTTATGTTTATTCCTAGGTATTTTATTTTTTTTGTTGCAATCGTGAAGGGGATTATTTTTTTGAGTTCATTTTCTAATATTTCATTGTTGGCATAGAGAAAGGCTATGGACTTCTGTATGTTAATTTTGTATCCTGCGACCTTACTGTATTGGTTTATTGTTTCTAATAATCTTTTTGTGGAGTCCTTCGGGTTTTCGATGTATAGGATCATATCATCAGCAAAAAGTGATACCTTTACTTCTTCTTTTCCGATATGGATGCCTTTTATTTCTTTGTCTTGTCTGATTGCTCTGGCCAGAACTTCTAGCACCACGTTAAATAAGAGTGGAGAGAGTGGACAACCCTGTCTTGTTCCTGATTTAAGGTAGAAAGTCCTCAGTTTTATGCCGTTTAAAATGATGTTGGCTGATGGTTTATCATATATAGCCTTTATCATGTTGAGATATTTTCCTTCTATACCCATTTTGTTGAGAGTCTTAAACATAAAATTGTGTTGTATTTTATCAAAAGCCTTTTCTGCATCTATTGATAAGATCATGTGGTTTTTGTTCTTTGTTTTGTTGATATGGTGTATTACGTTAACCGTTTTGCGTATGTTGAACCATCCTTGAGATTCTGGGATGAATCCCACTTGATCATGATGTATTATTTTTTTAATATGTTGTTGTATTCGGTTTGCCAGTATTTTGTTTAGAATTTTAGCATCTGTATTCATTAGAGATATTGGTCTGTAGTTTTCTTTCTTTGTGCCATCCTTGCCAGGTTTTGGTATGAGGGTTATGTTGGCCTCATAAAATGTGTTTGGAAGTATTGCTTCTTCTTCAATTTTTTGGAAGACTTTGAGTAGAATAGGAACCAAGTCTTCTTTGAATGTTTGATAGAATTCACTAGTATAACCGTCTGGGCCTGGACTTTTATTTTTGGGGAGGTTTTTAATAGTTTTTTCTATTTCCTCCCTGCTGATTGGTCTGTTTAGGCTTTCTGCTTCTTCATGACTCAGTCTAGGAAGGTTGTATTGTTCTAGGAATTTATCCATTTCTTCTAGATTGTTGTATTTGGTGGCATAAAGTTTTTCATAGTATTCTACAATAATTCTTTGTATATCTATGATGTCTGTGGTGATCTCTCCTCTTTCATTTTGGATTTTATTTATTTGAGTCCTGTGCCTTTTTTCCTTGGTGAGTCTTGCCAAGGGTTTGTCAATTTTGTTGATCTTTTCAAAGAACCAGCTCCTTGTTTTATTGATTTTTTCTATAGTTTTTCTGTTCTCTATTTCATTTAATTCTGCTCTGATTTTTATTATCTCCTTTCTTCGGCTGGTTTTGGGTTGTCTTTGTTCTTCTTTTTCTAGTTCCTTAAGGTGTGAAGTTAAGTGGTTTACTTGGGCTCTCTCTTGTTTGTTCATATAGGCCTGAAGTGATATGAACTTTCCTCTTATTACTGCTTTTGCTGCATCCCAGAGATTCTGATATGTCGTATTTTCATTTTCATTTGTCTGTATATATCTTTTGATCTCTGCGCTTATTTCTTCTTTGACCCATTCATTTTTTAGAAGTATGTTGTTTAGTTTCCACATTTTTGTGGGTTTTTCCCCCTCTTTTTTGCAGTTGAATTCTAGTTTCAAGGCTTTATGATCAGAAAATATGCTTGGTACAATTTCAATTTTTCTAAATTTGCTGATATTGTCTTTGTGGCCCAACATATGGTCAATTCTTGAGAATGTTCCATGTACACTAGAGAAAAATTTATACTCTGTCGCTTTGGGATGAAGTGTCCTGTAGATGTCTATCATATCCAGGTGTTCTAGTATTTCGTTTAAGGCCACTATCTCTTTATTGATTCTCTGTTTGGATGACTGATCTAGAGCCGTCAGCGGAGTATTGAGGTCTCCAAGTATGATTGTATTTTTGTTAGTTTTTGTTTTAAGGTCAATAAGTAGCTGTCTTATATATTTTGGTGCTCCTTGGTTTGGTGCATATATATTAAGGATTTTTATGTCTTCTTGATTCAGTGTCCCCTTAATCATTATGAAATGACCATTTTTGTCTCTGAGTACTTTTTCTGTCTTGTAGTCAGCATTATCAGATATGAGTATTGCTACACCTGCTTTTTTTTGGGTGTTGTTTGCTTGGAGTATTGTTTTCCAGCCTTTCACTTTGAATTTGTTTTTATCCTTGTTGCTTAGATGTGTTTCTTGTAGGCAGCATATAGTTGGATTTTCTTTTTTAATCCATTCTGCTACTCTGTGTCTTTTTATTGGTAAGTTTAATCCATTTACATTTAGTGTAATTATTGACACTTGTGGGTTCCCTACTGCCATTTTATAAATTGCTTTCTGTTAGTTTTGTATCTAGTTTGACTCTTCTCTTTTGTTTTTCTATCATTTGTTTTTGTTTGTTTGTGTTCCATACTTCTTTCCTCTGTTGCTACCTTTTTTAAGTCAAATGTTTTTGTGGTGGTTTTTTCAAGGGTGGTTACCATTAAGTAATGAAAAGGGTACCTACCATATTCATTGTAGTACCCTATCTTATGAGTATTTCTGCACTTCATCGTCCTTTGCTACTGTTAATCTCCATCCTCTCCCCCCTTTTTTTCCTTTGTTGTCACAGTTTAAGTTTGGTTTTATTGTGTTCTTGGTGGAGCTGTTACTTGTGGTGTTGTTTTCTTTTGTTCTTTGAATCTGGTTGGAAAACCCCCTTTAGTATTTCCTGGAGTGGGGGCTTTCTGTTGATAAATTCTCTCATCTTTTCTGAATTTGTGAATGTTTTTATATCTCCTTCATACTTGAAGGATAGCTTTGATGGGTATAGTATTCGTGGCTGAAAGTTCCTCTCTTTCAGGGCTTTAAATATTGGGGTCCACTCTCTTCTAGCTTGTAGAGTTTCTGCTGAGAAATCTGATGATAATCTAATAGGCCTTCCTTTATATGTTGTACTCTTCTTTTCCCTGGCTGCCTTGAGAATTTTTTCTTTGTCATTGGTTTGTGTCATCTTTATTATGATGTGCCTTGGAGTGGGTTTGTTGGGGTTAAGAAAACTCGGTGTTCTGTTTGCTTCTTGAATTTGAGGCTTTAGTTCTTTCCACAGGCTTGGGAAGTTCTCGTCTATTATTTGTTTGAGTATATTCTCCATTCCATTTTCTTTCTCTTCTCCCTCTGATATACCTATTATTCTTATGTTATTCTTTCTGATGGAGTCAGACAATTCCTGTAGGGCTTTCTCATTTTTTATTATTTTTGAGTCTCTTTCTTCTTCTCTCTGTTGTGCCTCAAGTTGTTTGTCTTCTATTTCACTAATCCTATCTTCAATCTGGGCTGTTCTGCTAGCTAAGCTTGTTACCTCGTTTTTCAGCTCGTGAATTGAGTTTTTCATTTCTGTTTGATTTGTTTTTATAGTTTCAATTTCCTTGGTAATATATTCTTTGTGTTCATTGAGTTGTTTTCTGATCTCTCTATATTGCCTTTCTGTGTTTTCTTGTATATCTCTGAGTATTTTTAAGATTTCTATTTTAAATTCTCTGTCATTTAGCTCCAAGGCTTCCAATATGTTAAGTCTTTTCTCCATAGATTTTTCCACATCTATTTGTGTCACCTCTCTTTCTTTTGTATCCATAATATTTGATTTCCTCTTTCTTATTGGCATCTGAGGGTGGTCTTGTTGATAGCACTAATTAGAATTAATCAGGGTACATATATTCAAAGAAAACATGTCCAGGTTATCTTGTCATTCAATTATGTTGCATACCCATCACCCAAAGTCAGATTGTCCTTTGTCACCTTCTATCTAGTTTTCTTTGTGCCCCTCCCTCTCCCCCTTTTCCTATAAGCATAAGGTTATTATTGATATATAGTTGTTTATTGCCATTTTATTCTTTAAAGCTATATTCCTGTTTTACTATATTCTTTCTCCCCTTTGTTCTGTTTCCAACAGGCTCATTAACATTGTTTGCAGCATTGGTTTGATTGTAATGAATTCCTTGAGTTTATTTTTGTCTGGGATGCTTTTAATTTCTTCTTCAATTTTAAATGATAGCCTTGCTGAATAATGTAGTCTTGGTTGTAGGCTCTTGTTCTGCATTACTTTGATTTTTTCTTGCCATTTCCTTCTGGACTCAAGTGTTTCTGTTGAGAAGTCAAATGCCAACCTCATGGTGCTCTTTTTTAGGTGATAGCCTTTTTTTCTCTAGCAGCATTTAATATTTTCTCTTTATCTCTTAGCTTTGGTATTTTAATTATGATGTGTCTTGGTGTAGATTTCTTTGGGTTTCTCTTTAATGGAATTCTCTGAGCGTCTTGAACTTGTATGACTTTTTCCTGCATCAATTTAGGGAAGTTTTCAGCTATGAGTTGATAAACATGGTCTCTATCCCGTGTTCTTTCTCTTCTTCTCAGGAGCTCCTATGATGTGGATGTTGTTTCCCTTTAGGTTATCACAGAGCTCTGTTAGAGTTTCCTCAGATTTTTTTTAGTCTCTTTTTTTTTGCTGCTTCGATTCTTTGTTTTTGTTTATCTTGTCTTCTAAATAGCTGATTTGATCCTCTGCTTTATCCAGCTTGCTTGTAATTGCTTTTAGTGTAGTCTTCATTTCTGACATTGTATTTTTCATTTCTGGCTGGTTGTTTTTTATTATTTCAGTGTCTTTTTTTTTTTTTTTTTTTTTCAGGGACAGAGAAAAAGTCAGAGAGACGGATAGATAGAGATAGACATACAGGAACCGAGAGAGATGAGAAGCATCAATCATCAATTTTTCATTGCAACACTTTAGTTCATTGATTGCTTTCTCATATATGCCTTGACTGCAGGCCTTCAGCAGACTGAGTAACCCCTTGCTTGAGTCAGCGACCTTGGGTCCTAGCTAGTGAGCTTTTTGCTCAAGCCAGATGAGCCTGTGCTCAAGCTGGTGACTTCAGGGTCTTGAACCTGGGTCCTTCTACATCGCACTCCAACGCTCTATGCCCTGCACCTCTGCCTGGTCAGGCTTCAAGGTCCTTTTTGATGCTTGTTATCTCTTTATTTATGTGCTCACTGTGTCAATCCACTGTTGTTCTAAGATCTTTCTGCATTCTAATAATCATTACTTTAAACTCTGTATCCCATAATTTGCTTATTTCCATCTTAGTTCATTTTCTGGGGCTTTCTCTTGTTAATTCATTTAGATTGCACTTCTCTGTCTTTCAATTTTGTCTGTGTTGCCCTGGACTTCCCTGGCCCTGGCCTGGTGCAGATCAGTGGTTCACTGCATATGACTGGTTCTTATCCAACTTTTGGGGGCTACAGGTTATCCAGATCTTGTGGCTGCTTCTGCTGGATCCAGATGCCATTCTAAATATCAGCTGTACACCTAGGCTGGGTTTTATCTAGTCTTGGCCTGGGAGAAGTTCCTTTAAAAGTTCAAGTTCCCCTAAAATCTGCTCTCTGTTGCCTCTTATTACTGGCTACTTGTTTGGCTCAGTACTGTATTTTAATAATTAGGTACCATAGCACTCTGTGGTGTGTAGTTTCAGGGTCCAATGGGTGTGGCTTCTGTGCTCCTGTTGTGTGGTCTGTGTACCAGGCCACCACAGCTGTTGCTGTCCGGGGCTTTTGGACTCAGGTGCTGCTGGTGTAAGCCCGCCTCCGTGACTGCTGCTGCCCTGGTTGGGCTCGTGCACACCAGCATGTCCATTTGGACTGCTTCTGTGGCCACCCCAGCCTCCGCTGTCCCCGAGAGCTGGTGTGCACCGTGGGCACCCCTGCTCATGGGCTTGGGCCTCTGCCTCTGCCATCACTTCCACAGGTGGAGCCGTGCATGCCCACTCAGGCCACTGCAGGGTCTGCCTCGTCTCCAGAGGGCTGCACGTTGGCTCAGACTTTGGTAGCTGCCATGGAGGGGCCGTAAGTGCCCCCTCGGATCACTGCTGAGGGCATGCCCCACCCCAGGCTGGTTTGTGCTGGCTTGAATCACCGCTGAAGGCACACCCCACCCTGGGCAGGTTTGCGCACTGGCTTGGATCACTGCTGAGGATGCGCCCACCCAGGAAGGTCTGTGTGCTGGCTCGGATCCCAGCTGCTCTGACTTCCACCTTCGCTGGGCCTCTGCCCCAACCAAGGTCGTGCCTACTCAGCAAGCAGGACTGTGTGTGAGCCTGGACTTCCCACAGCAGCAGCAGCAGTTCCTGGCTCCGTGGGCTGGCTTGCGTGTGCTCACTTGAACTTCCGTAGCCACGGCCTGCTGCCTCCGGCCTGCCCTGGGTGAGCACTCAGCAGTGTGGTGGGTGGTGTAGTTAGACCTCTGCACTCCCTATTTGTGTCCCTAACATGGTGCTTGGCTCTAAGTTCCTTTGTTCTAGCTAGGGTAGGAGAGCCTCGGGTGGATGAGGCACTTCCTTTTCTTTGCTGTTGATGCTGTTCCAAGGAAAAATGTTCACTTTAAATTTGGGAAGTGACTCAGCCCAGGGGTTAGGGTGCCTCCTGGAGCTCTGGGAAAGTAGCTGTGAGTGAGGATTTCCATGCAGTTCCTTTAATACAGAGCCTGGGTCTGAGAGTCCTGCCTCCTTCTCTCAAACTGTGTCTAGGATTTTTTCTCAGCCAAATATAGTCTGTAAGCTCCTTGCAGGCTCCAGGGCTCTAGGCTGGGATTCCATTTTCAGGGATAAGGACCTACAACTCACTGGACAGCCCTCCCCATTGCAAAAATTTCTCCTGGGCACTGCTCGCTCCCGAGAGTGGGGCAGCCTTTTCTGTGTCTCTGCCTTTCCTACCAGACTCAGTGTAGGTTCTTCGGTGGTCCTTAGCTGTATAATCCTCTTAGTTTAGTCCAAAGTTTGTCTTTCATTCACGATAAGTGTTCTCAGATTTAAGTTGTAATCCTTCTTGGTTCTGGGAAGTGAGAGTTGGAACATCTGCCTACTCTGTGGACATCTTGGATTCTCTTTCTCATTGTGGTTTTAATTTGCATTTCTCTGATGATTAGTGACATTGAACATTTTTTCATATGCTTATTGGCCATCTGTGTGTCCTCTTTGGAGAAGTGTCTATTCAGGTCCTTTGCCTACTTTTAAATTGGATTGTTTACCTTCCTGGTGTTGAGTTTCAAAAGTTTTCTTTTATAAATTTTGGTTATTAACCCCTTATCTGACATATTGGTGAATATATTCTCCCATTGTGCAGGTTGTTTTTATTTTGTTAGTTGTGTTTTTTGCTGTGCTAAAGTTTTTTAGTTTGATATAGTCCCATTTGTTTATCTTATCCTTTATTTTACTTTCCTGTGGAGATGAATTGGTAAAAATATTGCCACAAGAGATATCAGAAAGTTTCCTACCTATGTGTTTTTCAATATGTTTATGGTTTCACAACTTACATTTACCATATTTCCCCATGTATAAGATGCACCTGTTTTAGAAAATTGGGTTCTAAAAACTGTGTGAATTTTATATAGTGGTTGTAAATTTTTATACTTGCATTTCTCACTTTTTTGTGTGGATGAGGAGTTGTATGAATTTTATGATGAATAAAACTTGAGTTCAGTAACTTTATGTAATACTTAAAAAAAAATTTCAGGCTCCCAAATTAAGGTGCATCTTATACATGGGGAAATATGGTAAGTTTTTATCCATTTTGAGTTTATTTTTGTGAATGGTATAAGTTGGTGGTCTAGTTATATTTTTTTTGCATGCACCTGTCCACTTTTCCCAACACCATTTATTAAAGAGACTGTCTTTACTCCATTGTATGCTCTTATCTCCTTTGTCAAATATCAATTGACTATAAATGTGTGGGTTTATTACCAGAGGTTTTTTAGTGGCAAAGCCCAACAAGTACCCAGCAGACCGAGGCTGCAGGAAGTGGGACTCAGGGAACCTTGGCTTTTTAAGTGGACCTTCCCCCAGGTCCAGTGTGAGTAAATGCCACCTAGGTATGCAGCTGGTATTTCCATGTACACCTGGGCCCAGCAGAGGCAGCCACAAACTCTGGATTGCTTGTAGCTCCAAGAAGGTTGCTGAGGGCCATTCATGAGCAGTGTCTCCCACTGGTCTGCACCGGGTTCCTGCCCAGGGGTGCACATCTGGTGGCCAGCTATGGAGAGCATTGGTTCAGAACCTAACAACCATTGCTAGAATGGTATCCTAAGGAAGGGTCCCCCTACCTGGCCCACCTGAGGTGAGTTCTGCTCTCTGTGATCAACACCGGCACACTGGCTCATGTGCATTGGATAGGGTGGAGCTTCACAGTCCGCTGGACTAGGTGCTGAATATCCTGCCCTGCTGGGCTAGATTCCACAGGGGGGAGGGAGAGAGGCTTGGAACATGGACATGTAAAGTGTGGGTCCCTGTGAGCCTATTGTTGGATCTGGTCAAGGGGCTTAGCCACTTACTGGGGGGGCACAGTCAGCCTCAGGAGAGGACAATCTCAGTCTTCCTCCCTGAGACCAGGGTCTCACCAGCTGTAAGAACTTCTGCAGAGGGGACTGTCAGCCTCACTCGATCTGAACCTACTGCTCACCTTGTTGGGGAGAAATAAAATTTGAGTATCCAGCAGTGGATGAGGGATTAGGCTCTGGAGTAAGGGCCACATTCCCCATACTAAGCTCCTGACCAAGAGACCTCTGATGTAGGGGTTCCTACTAATGTTGTATTCACAACCTCAGCTGTCCTAACCCAACAAGCTTGCAACCTGAAGAGGGGTTGGTTTGAAGAGGCCAGTCTGAGCCCATGCTACAGTCTTTCTACAGAAGACTTTGCAGGAAGACCAGGCAGCAGCAAGAGGAGGTAGAGTAGCTGAAAAGTGGAGGCAAATCTTACAGAGCTTGGGGCTTTTACAGAGCTGCTGTCAGCTCTAAACAAGAGGAAGCTGATCCTTATACACAGGTTGGCACCACCACACTACCCAGGCACAGAAAATGCTGACACAAACAGGGAAAAGAGCACTAACTGCAGACAGGTAGCCTAAAGCAGGTTACAAATAACAGCTGTGCCAACCAAAGATGATCTAGAAGTAACACAACTGGTAGTGGGTGGCAGAAAACATCAATCCTAGACTCAGCTAGCTAAATAAGCAGCATGCCAAAGGAGGAGTCTAGCTGGCACCAGACACTGTGGAGAATAAATATACCCAACAGGACAGACATTGTACAGTGTGTGTAATATACATGATTGAGTGTTGGGTACTGAAAAGTAAACAGGGTATTTTATAGTTTAGATATCTAGGGGACAGAGGTGTTGGGCCCAACCCCCCACCTCACCTGCCTAATTAAGTTAACAAAGGGCTGTGCTTCAGTACTTAACCTGCCTGCCCATGTTCCCTGGGAAGACTGGAAGCTAGTTTCTTCTTAATGTAAAGTTAAGATTGACTAGTATGGTAGCGGTTGTTTTTGAATTGCCTTGGAAACCTAATTGAATTGCTAATGGCCCATATTACCCAGAAAATAAAGATGGATGTTTTCTGGGAGTGGCCATGTTTCGGCAGCTCGAACAGTAGTGACTGTTGCCAAGAAGCTGTGGCATCCTCCTGAACCCATCCTGTATATATCTTTAAGTCTCTGTCTACCTTTCATTCAATTTTGTACCATTTCCAGCTAGAGACCCTGGAATAGACTCATGGCATGGGACACAGAAATCGAGGTTGACTCTTAGAGGCAGCTTTCCATACCCATGAAAAGACCAACTGCATTAAATACGCACATATAACAGAAGGAAAAATGGTATCCTCAAGAAGCATTTCTAGAGCAAGGTAAAATAGGTTGCCTGGTGGTCAGTGATAACAAGCCCATCTTCCTCATAAAGACACCACAAAAATTTCAACATCAGACAGTGCTACCTAATACAGACAAAATGGGCAAAAAAAGAAATGTGACCTAAATGAATTAACAAGAGAAATCCCCAGAAAAAGAACTAAATGAAATGGAGGTAACCAAACTACCAGATGCAGAGTTTAAAATAATGATTTTTAGGATGCTCAAGGATCTTAGAGGAACAATGGATGGTCATAATGAATACCTAAATAAAGAGATAGCAAGCATAAAAAATAACATTGAAATAAAAAAAGAAACAGTCAGAAATGATAAATACAATATCAGAAATGAAGACTATATTAGAAGGCGGGCTGAATGAAGCAGGCTGGATGAAGCAGAGGATCAAATCAGTGATTTAGAAGACAAGATAAACAGAAAGAAGCACAAAAGCAGAGCAACAAAATGAAAAGAGGTGAAAAAAGACTGAGAAAATTCTAAGAGACCTCTGTGACAACATGAAGAGAAACAACATCTGCATCATAGGGGTTCCTGAAGGAGAAGAGAATGAACAAGAAATAGAGAGCCTGTTTGAAGAAATCATAGGTGAGCATTTCCCTAAATTAATGAAGGAAAAAGTCACACAAGTTTAAGAAGCACAGAAAGTCCCATTAGAGAGGAACCCAAAAGGCCTACACCAAGACACATCATAATTAAAATTCCAAAGTTAAGAGACAAAGAAAGAATACTAAAAGCTGCAAGAGAAAAGCAGTAAATTACCTACAGAGTAGCCCTCATAAAGATTGCATCTGACTTCTCAACAGAAACACTTGAGGCCAGAAGGGATTGCCAAAAATATTTGAAGTGATGCAAAACAAGAACACACAACCAAGAATACTTTATTCAGCAAGGCTATCATTTAAAATTGAAGGAGAAGTAAAAAGCTTCCCAGAAAAAAGAAAAACAAAACAAAACAAAAAAAACCCTCAAGGAATTTATTGCAAGTAAACCATTACAGCAAGAAATGTTAAGGGGCCTGCTATAAACAGTGCAGAGAAAAAAAAAGAAATCGAGAAAAAAGAAGATTGTAGATTTAAAGAATAAAATAGCAATGAATACATACATATCAATAATAACCTTAAATATAAATGGATTAAATGCTGCAATCAAAAGACATAGGGAGCTGCATGGATAAGAAAACAGGACACGTACATATATTGTCTATAAGAGACACACCTCAGAACAAAAGATACACAAAGACTAAAAGTGAAGGGATGAAAAAACGTATTTTATGAAAATAGAAATGAAAAAAAAAAAGCTAGGTATCAATAGTTATATCTGACAAAATAGACTTTAAAACAAAGGCTATAGTAAGGGATAAAGAAGGTCACTATGTAATGATAAAGGGAGCAATCCAACAGGAAGATATAACCATTGTAAATATCTATGCATCTATTATAGGAGCACCTAAATATATAAAGCAGATTTTGATGGACAGATAGGGTGAGATTGACAGCAAAACTTTAATAGTAGGGGATTTTGATATCCCACTAACATCAATGGACAGATCCTCCAGATGGAAAATTAACCGAGAAATAGAGGTCTTAAATGGCACACTAGATCAACTGGATTTAATTGATATCTTCAGAACCTTTCACCCCAAAGCAGCAGAATATACATTCTTTTTAAGTGCTCATGGTACATTCTCTAGGATAGACCACATGTTAGGACAATAAACAAGTCTCAATAAATTTAAGAAAATTGAAATGATATCAAGTATCTTCTCTGATCACAATGGCATGAAATAAAAATCAACCACAATAGAAAAACTGAAAAACATTCAAACATTTGGAGGCTAAAGAGCATGATATTAAATAATGAATGGGTTAACAACAAGATCAAGGAAGAAATAAAAAATTTCTTTGAAACAAATGAAAATGAACATACAACAGCTCAAAAGTTATGCAACATAACAAAAACAGTCCTGAGAGGGAGGTTCTTAGCATTACAGGCATTCCTTAAGAGACAAGAAAAAGCTCAAATAAACAACTTAACCTTGTATCTAAAAGAACTAGAAAAAGAATAACAAATAAAGCCCAGAGGAAGTAGAAGGAAGGAAATAATAAAGATCAGAGTAGAAATAAATGACATAGAGGCTAAAAAAATATACAAAAAATCAGTGAAACCAAGAGCTGGTTCTTTGAAAAGGTAAACAAGATTAATGAACCTTAAACCAGACTCATCAAGAAAAAAGAGAGGACTCAAATAAATAAAATTAGAAATGAACATGGAGAAGTAACAACTGATACTGCAGAAATACAAAAGATTATAAGGAAATACTATGAAGATCTATATGCCAAAAAACTGGACAACCTAGGTGAAATGAATAAATTCCTAGAAACATACCATCTTCTATAACCCAATCTGCAAGAATCACAAAACCTAATCAGACCAATTACAACAAATGAAATTGAAACACTTATCAAAAAACTCCCAGCAAACAAAGGTCCTGGACGGGATGACTTCACAGGCAAACATTGAAGGAAGAGCTAACACCTATTTTTCTTAAGCTATTTCAAAAAATTCAAGAAGAGAGAAGACTTTCAAACTTTTATATGCAGCAAGCATTATCCTCATTCCAAACCCAGGTAAAGACACTACAATGAAAGAAAACTATAGGCCAATATCCCTTATGAATATAGATGCTAAAATTCTCAACAAAATATTAGCAAACCGGATCCAGCAATACATCAAAAAGATCATACATCATGATCAAGTAAGATTCATTCTGGGGAGGCAAGGCTGGTATAACATTTGCAAATCAATAAATGTGATTCATCACATAAACAAAAGGAAGGAGAAAAATCACATGATTATATCAATAGATACAGAAAAAGCATTTGATAAAATCCAGCACCCATTTATGATCAAAACTCTCAGCAAAGTGGGAATACAGGGAACATACCTCAACATAATGAAGGCCATCTATGACAAACCCACAGCCACTGTCATACTCAATGGACATAAATGAAAAGCAATCCTGTTAAGATCAGGAACAAGGCAGGGGTGCCCCTTTTCACCACTCTAATTCAACATAGTCCTGGAAGTCCTAACCACAGGAATGAGACAACAAGAAGAAATAAAAGGCATTCAAATTGGAAAAGAAGAAGTAAAACTATCATTATCTGCTGAAGACATGATACTGTACATAGAATACCCTAAAGTCTCAGTCAAAAAACTACTATACCTGCTAAATGAATTCAGTAAGGTGGCAGGATATAAAATTAATATTTAGAAATCAATGGCATTTTTATACACCAAAAATGAACTGTCTGAAAAAGAAATTAAGGAAACAATTCCCTTCATTGTTGCAACAAAAAGCATTAAGTACTTAGGAGTAAATTTAACCAAGGAGGTAAAGACTTCTATTCAGAAAATTATAAGACATTGAAAAAAGAAATCAAGGAAGATACAAACAAGTGGAAGCATATACTGTGTTCATGGATAGGAAGAATACACATTATTAAAATGTCTATATTACCCAAAGCAATTTATAAATTCAATGCAATTCCTATTAAAATATCAATGGCATACATAAAAAATATAGAAGAAATATTCTAAAAATTTATATGGAAACAAGAAAGAACATGAATAGACTCAGCAATCTTGAAAAGGAAGAATAAAGTGGGAGGTATCACACTTCCTGATATCAAATTATACTACAAGGCCATTGTACTCAAAACAGCCTGGTATTGGCATAAGAACAGGCATATAAATCAATGGAACAGAACAGAGAACCCAGAAATAAACCCACGCTTCTTGGTCAATTGATATTTGACAAAGGAGGTCAGAGCATACAATGGAGTAAAAACAGTCTCTTTAATAAAGGATGTTGGGAAAATTGGACAGGTACATGCAAAAAAGGGAATCTAGATTACCAACTTACACCATTCCCAAAAATAAACTCAAAATGAATAAAATACTTAAATGGAAGTCATGAAACCATAAACCTTTTGGAAGAAAACATACCAGTAAACTGATATCGCTCATAAAAATATTTTTGCCAATTTATCTCCATGGGCAAGTGAAATAAAGGACAAGATAAACAAATGGGATTATATCAAACTAAAAAACTTTTGCACAGCAAAAGACTCCATTAACAAAATAAGAAGACAACCTGCACAATGGGAGAACATATTCACCAATACATCTGACAAGGGGTTAATAACCAAAATTTTTTAAAAACTTCTGAAACTGAGCACCAGGAAGGTAAACAATCCAATTATAAAATGGGCAAAGGACCTGAATAGATGCTTCTCCAAAGAGGACATACAGATAGCCAATAGGTATATGAAAAAATTCAATTTCACTAATTATCAGAGAAATGCAAATTAAAACCACAATGAGATACCACCTCACACCAGTCAGAATGGCGCTCATCAACAAATTAATACACAATAAGTGCTGGTGAGGATGTGGAGGAAAGGAAACCCTCCTGCACTGCTGATGGGAATGCAGACTTGTGCAGCCACTGTGGAATACAGTATGGAGATTCCTCAAAAAATTAAAATGGAACTGCCTTTTGACCCAGCTATCCCACTTTTAGGAATATATCCTAAGAATACCAAATCACTGATTCAAAAGAAGATATGCATTCCCATGCTTATTGCAGCATTGTTTATAATAGCCAAGATCTGGAAACAGCCCAATAGTCTGTCAGTGGATGAGTGGATTAAAAAGCAGTGGTACATATACACAATGGAATATTATGGGGCTATGAGAAAGAAGGAAATCTTACCATTTGTCACGGCATGGATGGACCTGGAGATTATTATGCTAAGTGAAATAAACCAGGCAGAGAAAGAAAAATATCATATGATCTTACTTATATGTGGAATCTAATGAACAAAGTGAACTGAGGAACGGAATAGAGGCAGAGGTGGGGTCACAGGGAGCAGAGGGACAGCTGTCAGAGGGAAGGGGGATGAGGGGATGGGATTAGAGAAGGTGAAGGGATTAGTGACGTTATGTATAGATAACACATAGATACAGTTAACAGGTTGGGAAATCCCAGAGGGAAGTGGGGGAGGAATTTAAGGGAGGGGGTTAAGGGGTGTAATGGGGGACACGGGTGTGTGGGGTAAGGGGATTAAGTGGGACACTTGAATCCATGTTAACACAATAAATTTAAATTAATAAAAATAAAATTAAAAAAAAGAATAGCATTTAGTAAGAATGGCCCAGACCTTGAGATCCTTGTTCTATCTTACTCGGTTGTGCTACACAGAAAATGTAGATTATATGGTCACAAGGACTAAATGTAACTTTCTTAAATTTGTGCTTGACAAATACTAAGTTTAAAACAATGAGCAATTTATATTATCAATATAAGCAGGAGAATGTAAAAAGAAAGGTTTTTAGGGTATTCCTTGAAAATTCTGATGGACGGATTTCTGGAAACACAGGGTACTCAGGATCTGTTAGCCTTGCGGGGTAGATTAGACCTGGGAACTCGAGTGGAGGTTAGACAGCTACAACAAAACCTGGCTTATTCTGAGGGACAAGGAGGAAGAAAATCAAAGAAGTAAGAGAGTTCCTCAATAGGTACCTGAGGTAGACTTGGTTTTGAAAAGCTTTGGGCAAATATTTGATTATTCCTCATAGTAAATTTTTGGAAAGAAAAATGCTGAGTCAAAGAATTTCAGTAAGTTTAGAGCATTACACTTTCTGAAAACTGATTCAAGAAAATTGTGGCCCCTGAAGCATGCTACATCTCAGCTTGCGTGGAAATCGAAGTTGAAAAATGAAAAATTACATAAAGAGGCTGGCATGGAAGTATGCTCTTATGTAGGTCCCAGACCATGATTTTTACGTGAGTACCACCTGTTTCTTGCCCCACCCCAATTTAGTACACAGTAACTAAGAAGACTAAGTAATAAAAATAATTCTCATTAATAATCCTTATTTTTCAAAGTTATCTTAAAAGTACAATGGATCCCATACAACTAATATATCTAGGTTAGAGATGTCACAGTTTGTTGGGTTAAAAAAATGAAATGTTTTAATGCTCTGAAACTTAGTACATAGAACTTTCTTTTCCTATTGGTTAGCAGGTCCCACACATAGCATCTGAGTCTAGTTCCATATATTTTCAGCTATTTGGTCTTAAAGCAATCACATTTAGGTGACTCATTTAAAAAAAGTTAATTGATTTTAGAAAGATAGAAGAAGGAAAAGAGAGAGAGAGAAATACTGACTTGTTGTTCCACTTATTTATGCATTTATTGGTTGATTTTTATATGTGCCTTGATGAGAGATTGAACCCACAACCTTGGTATTTTGGATTATACTCCAGGCCATGGAGCTGTACAGCCAGGCCTCATTCCTGTTTCTTTTTAAACTTCAGATTCTATTGGAGCTCCCCTCTTTTACTATGTACCACCAACCCTGCACTCCTCAACCTTCTCCCTGGCTCTGGACTCCTGGCCCTTGGGGAGGCGCCTGGGAGAGAAGTGTGTGTAGGTTGTCACGGTCCTTCCTCTCCTTCCTCCTGGCACTCACGCTGTGCTGGGCAGCATCCGCTCCAGGGCTTTTTCTCGGTAGCACAGGTCCTTCCCTTGGCTCTGGGGTAGGTGACTAGTTTTTCCTCCTTATGGAGAAAATAGTTTTGTTTTATTTTTTTTAAACAAAATATTGCACTCTCTCAAAAGGTGATCTCAGGTTTTCCTACAATATGGAGCAGGAGTAGGGGGACCACTGACTGTCCAGATAGAGCTGTTAATACTGCCCCTGCTGAACTGGTTCCTGGCAGGAAGCTCTCCGTGGGCATGGCTGGCTGCTATAGCCAACGAGCCTCTGGACTTAGAGTGTGCTCTACTTAGAGACTGGTTCCCAGCTGTGGATTGAGTCTGCAGTTTGTCACTTCTAGCACCTAACATCAGTGGAAGTTGGAACTAATGAGAAAGATTAGAGAACAAACGGATGGTTGCCAGAGCGGGGAGGGTTTGGGGGCTGGGTGAAAAGCTGAAGAGAGTAAGAAGTACAGCTTGGTAGTTACAGAATAGTCACAGAGATGTAAAGTACTGAATAAGGAATATAGTCAGTAATATTGTAATAACTATGTATGTTTCCAGGTGGGTACTGGAAATACCAGGGAGAACACTTTGTAATGTATATGATTGTCTAACCACTGTGTTGTATACCTGAAACTGATACAAAATAATAGAGTGTATACTGTAATTGAAAAAATAAACATAAAAAATGAAAAATGAAAAAGATTAGAAAAATACAGTAAAAACTAGGGAGAGGTACATACACACAATGTGTGCCATCAGTTTTTTGAAATTACTGGAGGTAACTCAGGTTCACAAAATTAGCTCTGTGTTTTCTTTTTTTTTTTTTGTATTTTTCTGAAGCTGGAAACGGGGAGAGACAGTTAGACAGACTCCCGCATGCGCCCGACTGGGATCCACCCAGCACGCCCGCCAGGGGCGACGCTCTGCCCACCAGAGGGCGATGCTCTGCCTCTCCGCGGCGTCGCTCTGCCACGACCAGAGCCACTCTAGCGCCTGGGGCAGAGGCCAAGGAGCCATCCCCAGCGCCCGGACCATCTTTGCTCCAATGGAGCCTTGGCTGTGGGAGGGGAAGAGAGAGACAGAGAGGAAGGAGGGGGATTGGAGAAGCAAATGGGCACTTCTCCTATGTGCCCTGGCCGGGAATCGAACCCGGGTCCCCCACACGCCAGGCCGACGCTCTACCGCTGAGCCAACCGGCCAGGGCCTGCTATATTCTTAAAGGGGAAAAAAAAAACAATTCCTCAGGAGTAGTAAAACTTTTCCTTATACTGATTTAAACTGTTCCCTTGGCCCCAGTGGAAAGAATAATGTCCTCACAATGCCTTGAAGTCACTGTGTCACTCTTTACATCCCATAATGTGAGCCAATGATTTAAACATAAAATGTAATTTGGTGAAAACAGTTCTGTCGGGGAGGGAAGCCAAACACTTGTATCCTGACTAGGTAAGTAGCAATTTGACAAAATACCTTGATGTGAGCATAAATCTTTAATGAAAACAGCTTTATTGAGGTATAATTGACAAATAGGAATTGTATAAATTTAAGGTATACACTGAATTTTTTTTTTTTAAACAGAATGGTCCACCATCCTCCGACTCCACCGTTTTGTTTTTTTTTAAGGTTTTTATTTATTCATTTTTAGAGAGTGGGGGAGAGAGAACTAGAAAGGGGGGAGGAGCAGGAAGCTCAACTCCCATATGTGCCTTGACCAGGCAAGCCCAGGGTTTTTTTCTGTTTTGTTTTGTTTTTGTATTTTTCTGAAGCTGGAAACGGGAAGAGACAGTCAGACAGACTCCCGCATGCGCCCGACCGGGATCCACCCGGCACGTCCACCAGGGACGACGCTCTGCCCACCAGGGGGTGATGCTCTGCCCCTCCGGGGCATCGCCCTGTTGTGACCAGAGCCACTCCAGCGCCTGGGGCAGAGGCCAAGGAGCCATCCCCAGCGCCTGGGCCATCTTTGCTCCAATGGAGCCTCGGCTGCGGGAGGGGAAGAGAGAGACAGCGAGGAAGGAGAGGGGGAGGGGTGGAGAAGCAGATGGGCGCCTCTCATGTGTGCCCTGGCCGGGAATCGAACCCAGGACATCTGCACGCCAGGCCGACACTCTACCACTGAGCCAACCGGCCAGGGCCAAGCCCAGGGTTTTGAACCGGCAACCTCAGAGTTTCAGGTTGACGCTGTATCCACTGCACCATCACAGGTCAGGCCTACACTGAATGTTTTGATATACAGGGTGGGGCAAAAGTGGGTTTACATTTGTGAGTATGCGAAATAGTTTATTCTTATATTATCATTATTTATTTATTATTATGTTATTTTCCACAAGGACTACTGTAAACCTACTTTTGCTCCACCCTGTATATATACATTGTGAAATGATCACCACAACCAAGCTAATTAACATATCCATCACTTCACATCTTTTAAAATTTTTTTCCTTTCATTTTTTATGTGTGTGTGTGGTAGGAGCACTTAAAATCTAACTTCTTAGCAAATTTTAAGTAAACAATACAGTATTATTAACTAAAGTCGCCATGCTTCAGAGCTTAATCATCTTGACTTTGTACCCTTGACCGGACCTCCCCATTTCCACTCCTCCCCCAATTCCTGGCAGCCACCACTCGACTCTCTGCTTCTCTGTTTGACTATTTTAGATCCTACATATAAGTTAGATCGATTATCTGAGCATAAATCTTATATCTAGAGAAAAAAAAAGGACTGCCCAATAATCCTTTATAAATATTGAATCTCTTAGCTAGATTTTGATAGAATTAAGTATGTGACTTCAAGGCTATCCCTTCAGTAATATCTGAAAGCTAAATGCAGACCTGTACACTTAATAGCTATGCAGGGAGTAGATTTAACAGTCTGTGAAAGTTGAGAAGCTAATAGGACACATGCCATATGGAAAGCTCCCCATTTTCCATTTGGAATTGGGTGGAGTCCAGGAAAGGCTTACTCTTGTTGATTAATAGCTTCACTTTCACTCTGACACATAGACAAATGGGCAAAGGCATTCCCATTCTGCAGAGAATGGCCCAGTCTATAGATCGGGAGCTGATCCCTGCAGGCACTGTCTGTAGGTTCAAGATCATATACAAATGTTATTTTTTCATTCATTCATAATATTTATTGAGTACTATCAATACATTTGGCATACCAGTTCTAAAAGTGTGACAAATATTTTTAAGTAGATGGACATTCAGAGCAGAATGGTTAGTCAAGAGACTTTGCAAAATTGCATTTTGATATTCAAGAGGTTTTCACACTTAAAATTTGGAAGCCATTGCTAAAGACCATACTGCTATAATTCTAGCCTGCAAAACTTTAGAGAGCTGTTGCAAAAATATTTACTTTGACCATTAAAAATCATAGTAGGCCCTGGACAGTTGGTTCAGTGGATAGAGTGTCAGCCTGGCTTGTGGATTTTCTGGGTTTGATCCCAGTCAGGGCACACAGGAGAAGCGACCCTCTGCTTCTCTCTCCCTCCCCCTCCTTCCCCCTTTCCCTCTCTTCTTCTCTTTCCCTTTTCCCCTCCTTCTTCCTCTCCTGCAGCAGCCAGCGGCTCTATTGGTTCGAGCATTGGCCCCTGGCACTGAGGATAGCTTTGTTGATTTGAGCATCAGCCCCAGATGAGGGTTGCCAGGTGGATCCCAATTGGGGAGCATGTGAGAGTCTGTCTCTCTATGTTTCCTCCTCTCACTTAAAAAAAATTGTATAAAACTCATCACGTGTCAAGCACTTTCATGATCATATTTCAGGTATTGAAACTTCTCATATCGAATCAGTTGCCTTTATAGAACCTGGTCACTTAGAGCTGAGTACTACCTTCATGTCCCAGCTTCTCTGAGCTCCAGTGAACGTTTGCCTATGTGGACTCTCCTGCTAATATTTTACTTTGTTAACAAGGGCAACTTAAATTTGAAAACGATATGAAAACCCTCTGGGACTTGTTCTACAAACTTCCATATCACTTTTTTTGTTCTATGCCCTTGACTCTTCGGCTTTACTTTATCTCTTTTCCTGGAAGAAAAAGAATTTCTTGGCTGTAGTGTGCCAACAGAAGTCCTCAACCTGGCTGGCCCTCCACAGCAGAGCCAAAGAATCATGCTGGGATACTCCTGGGGCATCCAAGTATTTCAGTCCATATCTCCCAGCATTGGAAACTAGATATAGGGATCCCATTAATATTTTAATGTTTTGTTTAAATAATATTTTAAAATCCTGAATTATTTGTCTAGTGTCTATATACAGGGAGAAAGCATGTCTAGAAGTGCTCCCCCCCCGAAAACATCACTAGCTTTTAGTTCCTCCTCCTCCTTTTCCCCCAACTGCCATTCTTCTTTCCTTCCCCACCTCATTCCTTTTCCAAAGCTGCAGTCCAGGTCCAGTTGTTGCTATTTTGGTAGGTTCCCTGTTCTCCCAAGGACTCCTGGATTACTTCTGAACTGCAAAGTTACTTAAGTGCTGCTATTTTTAGCCTCCTAAAGAGTTCTACAATCCATCCACTTTGCTCATTCCCACAGTCATCTACCTGGCCCAAGCCATCCTTGTCTTTGGCCTAGAGAAGTTCATGAACACCTTGCATGAGAGAACACTCAAGTAGGAGCAAGCTAAGTGTTTGACTCCTAAGCAGAAGAGTGTCAAACATCCCAGGGCAGTAATTTCACTGTCTTTCACAGCATTCCTTGGAGTTCTACTGTTTCTTGCGTGTTATCAAGACAGCAATTTTCAACCAGCATGCTGGAAGAATTTTTAAACCATGCAATACCTGACTATTTAGTCAGGGTCACTGACCTCTTTTCCCTTAGATTGCTAAATAAAAAAAAAAATGACAACAGCCAACACAACAATAGCCATCCAGTGTGATTTAATCAAAATTATACCTATTTTTTAGTCAGATTGGTAAAATATATATATATATATGGGTGTGCTGCAGAATATTATTAGTTTATGAGTGCCATGAGATGGAAAAGGTTTGGAAATTGCTGTACTAAGAAACTAATGATGAAGAAAGAAAGGACAGAAGAGAAAGAATTAAGAGGTTCTAATGACATCTAATGGAGAAGAAAATCCACACTGAAGCTTGGGTGACAACGTCTGGAGGAATAGAGACTTAAATCTCAGTATTTAGGGTACTACTTGAGGCTTGGCTGCTCTTTGCAACTTTACACATGTAGGTCTGGATTTTTTTTTAATATTAACTTGATTATATAAGCTCTACTTAAGAGAAAGTCAGCTGCTGTGTTTAGCACAATGCTTGCACATAGTATGTGCTCAACAACTGTATATTTTTCTTTTTCTTTTCTGGGGTGTCCCTGGTAAAGGGAGAGAATGAATGACAGACATGCTACTATCCATTTGCTTTCCAGGATCATAGAGTTTCAAAATTTAAATTTATTTATGGTTGAGTGTTGGCCTGGCATGTGGAAGTCACGGGTTCTATTCCTGGCCAGGGCACACAGGAGAAGTGCCCATCTGCTTCTCCACCCTTCCCTCTCTTTTTTCTCTCTATCTCTCTCTTCCCCTCCCGCAGCCAAGGCTCCATTGGAGCAAAGTTGGTCTGGGCGCTGAGGATGACTCTATGGCCTCTGCTTCAGGCACTAGAATGACTCCAGCAGCAATGAAGCAATGGCCCAGATGGGCAGAGCATCGCCCCCTGGTGGCCATGCTGGGTGCATCCTGGTTGGGAGCATGCAGGAGTCTGTCTCTCTGCCTCCCCACTTCTAACTTTAGAAAAATACAAAAAAAAATTAATCATGGTAATCTAAGTAGTTATTAAGATAGGAAAGTGCCGCATGGGCAAGTTATTGCATTTATTTATTGATTGTCAGCTGAAAAGCTGTGTTTGTGTGTGTAAGTGATGTATACATATATAACAGGTAATTATAACATATCCCAATGACTGTTACAATAGGAACATGGAAATTTTTTCTTGATCTGTAACCAATCAAATCCCAAATCTCAGTCTCTTGTTTTTACCCACTATTCCATGCTCCTAATAAAAGTACTTAAAATTATTGACAAGAATATCAATGAAGATAAATAGTCATGGCCTGTGCTCTAAGGATATGGTGAATCTTCCATGTATAGGCCCCTGCAGTCACCTGTCACCATTCTAGTTTTTCCTCTCTTACTGATTCGAAGCCAGAGATCCTTGACAACTCAAGTCATTTGAAAATCTTACATTTGGAAGGTGTACTTACTGGTTAGCTATAGACTGCTGTCTCTTAACCCATTTAGAAAGATGAGGGTCATTATCATGCCTGTTTTTCATTTTAGACTGTTGATGTCCCTGTTCTAATCAATCAATCAATGGTCCCATGAGGCCACTGTATATTCTACCTTGTGAGGGAGTTTAGCTAATCAGCCCTTATTAATTAGTCACTAATTTGTACTTTGTACCAACTGTTTTCAATAAGTGGTGGCAGCATTAACTGATGGGGGATAATGAACCCCTCCCTAATTACAAAGAAATATTGCTCCTTACTCTCTGTATATGATCCTTGTAAATGAAGGATCACAGAGGGAAGGCTGGGATAGGCACAGGATGGCAGAGTCTAATTTGTTTTTAACCTGCTTTTAAGGAGTTGTTTAATTAATATGAGATCAGCACACTTGAAGGCTTGAACAGGTGCAAATACACACTTGTAACCAGCTGTGTAATTGACCGCAGTGTAACAAGACAGGGATGAGGATACAGACCTCACTAATCACATGCTTGCTCTCCTACCTGTGGTTTTAAAAAGGACTGTTCTTCCTAGTGCAGGATTCTCTGAATCTATCTGGAAGGCCAGACTGTGTTGAGATTATTATACATGCTAGGTCTTCAGGCACAAATTTGTAAATGGGTTTATCTCTGCTCAATACACACTATAAACATTGCTGTTCCTTTTTCTTGTTGGTTTGCTTTTGTAGCCTTTTAAAAAATCTGAGCACTGTGTGGACATTGTACATAGTGGTGGGTAAATAGGTCTCCAGGTTCAGATCTCAGAGCCAAATAACTTTAGAGTTCTAGGAGCAGATGTCTAGTCTAGGGACTGCCAAACTGCAGCACAAGGTCAATCAGCCTGAGTCCTTCTTCCTCCAGTAAATGAAGTTTTCCTGGAACTCAGCCATGCTCATGTGTATGCACTGAACGTGCTGCTTTCTGCTCCAATGGCAGAGTTGAGTAGTTGTGTCAAAGACCGTATGAGGTACAAAGGTGAAGTTATTTACTATCTGGCCCTTTGTAGAACAAGTTTTCTGACCCTTCAGATTGGGGATTCAACCCATACTATGTTTTTCAGCTTTTATTGTAAAAGTTAAAGAAGTTGTCTTTTAAAAATGTGCTAGCTGTCAGGTGGGGTTGGCAATGCTGAGTTTCTTTTTTTTTTTGTTTCATTTTTTAAAAATTAATTTTAATGGGGTGACATTGATAAATCAAGGTACATATGTTCAGAGAAAACATCTCTAGGTTATTTTGACATTTGATTATGCTGCATTCCCATCACCCAAAGTCCAATTGTCTTCTGTCACCTTCTAACTGGTTTTCTTTGTGCCACTCCCCTCCCCCACTCCCCTCCCTCTCCTCCCTCCCCCCACCCCGTAACCCCCACACTATTGTCCATGTCTCTGAGTCTCATTTTTATGTCCCACCTTTGTATGGAATCATATAGTTCTTAGTTTTTTCTGATTTACTTATTTCGCTCAGTATAATGTTATCAAGGTCCATCCATGTTGTTGTAAATGATCCGATGTCATCATTTCTTATGGCTGAGTAGTATTCCATAGTATATATGTACCAAAGCTTTTTAATCCACTCGTCCTCTGATGGACACTTGGGTTGTTTCCAGATCTTCACTATTGTGAACAATGCTGCCATAAACATGAGGGTGCATTTCTTCTTTTCAAACAGTGCTATGATGTTCTTGGGGTATATTCCTAAAAGTGGGATAGCTGGGTCAAAAGGCAGTTCAATTTTTACTTTCTTGAGGAATCTCCATACTGTTTTCCACAGAGGCTGCACCAGTCTGCATTCCCACCAGCAGTGCAGGAGGGTTCCCTTTTCTCCACATCCTCGCCAGCACTTATTCTGTAATGCTTAGTTTCTTTACCAAAGGTTTTCTCAGAGACTTTAATATGTCGACACACATGATGTTGTAAAGAATCCAAGAAAAAGATAGAGTATGCAGGATTTTTATAATATTGTCACATCTCCGTGAATATCACTAGGAAGAAACTCACTATCTCACAGGGCAGACGGCATTTTAAGACAGTTCTGATTCTACAATGTAAGAAACTCCTTAGTGACTTTCACTTTTTCATTCTTGTTCTGCTGACCAGAGTCACATAAACTAGATCCAAGCTCTCTTCACTAAGAAGATCCTTCAAGTAAAGGCAATTTTGATCTCTCTCCATTCAATTGTTTTTTCTTTTCCTTCTTCAACCTTTCCTCACTTGGTTTGTCCCAAAGAGCATTCATCTACCCATTCTCCTTTGGAATCACAGTAGTTTATCAACATTCCTTTTAAAATAATGGTTCTAAACACTTAGAGAATCTGCAGGAAATTATAGATTCATTCTTAGAAGACATGCTCTGCAAAATAAAATGCTACACATAATTTTATGAGATTCCTAGATTCTTTGAAGCAAATTTATGTCAATTGATGCTTTCTGAAGAACCTCTGTCTGAATATGCTTGCCCAAACTGAATACAGTATTGACTCTAGAACAGCAGGCCTGGAGGGAGATGTATTAATGCAGCAGACTGAAAGACATTTAGCCTCAGAAATTTTCTCTGATGTAGATTTAGTCAGCAACAAGAATCCCCAAATCTTTTTACATATACTACTGTTAGATCATATATCTTATATTCTGTTCTTTTACAAATAAAATTTTAGTCTGAAAGCAGGACTTAACAGTTATTTTTAATATTTTTAAAATGAATTAATGTATTGATTTTTAGAGAGAGATGAAGGGAGAGAGAGAGAAAAAGAGTGAAACACTGATTTGTTGTTCCACTTATTTGTGCATTCACTGCTTGACTCTTATGTGTGTCCTGATTGGGGACTGAACCTGTAACCTTGGCATATCAGGATGAAACGCTAACCAACTGAGCTACCCAGCCAGGGATCACAGTTGTTTTTGTTAAGTTAGGTTTCATTCATTGTTTTATTCTGTCATCATTGTTTTGTATCTTAACTCCATCAGCTAATGTACTTGTTATCTGTTGAGCAGATAAGTTTGTAAACTGTAATTTTATGCTCACTTTATTAAAGATGGCACTGCCTACATGGATGGCTGTTGCTGAGGTGGTAATATTAATTACCTTCCTGTTTGGGAAGAGGCTTGGTTATGCTAATGTGTGCTGGGGGAGGAGAGACTACAGTGCAGAGAGAGGAGAGATGCCATATGGTTGGAGGGGAGGAACCAGCTAAAATGGAGGCATGCAGAGGGGATAAGACTGGTGGGGCCTTTGATTCTAGGAAAACTCAGATGAGTCAGTGACTTTGGGAGCCCTGAATGGAAAGGGAAATGTTTCCTGCTGTGTGTTTTTACTCACTTGCCGAGTGCGAGTCTAGAATAAAGGAAAATAGACCACCAGTTTTTGGCTCCACAGTTTCTTTATTATCTGTTCGAATTAAATGTGAACCTGCAAGGGCCAGGTGGCTGTGATGGTGGCCGTGGCTACTGGCTTTACATTATTCTTCCATGATTTATCATCTGCAGATTGGATATTAATGTAATTTATTTGCCCTAATCACTGATAAAATTGTTGAGTAAGACAAGGCTACATAGGGCTGTACCATGGCTTTGAAGACAGTTGCCAATTTTGCTGTCTTCCTATTAATCAGCTACTTTGATAGTCATATCCAGTTCACATTATTATATTATTAGTCTATTCAGTTCCTCCAAATTGTAATTTCTCCTTATGTGAAATCCACAATTTAAAAAATTTGCTTCTGAATATTTTTTCTTTTCTAACATTAGATTGAGATGTAGGATTAAATTCAGTTTTTGCTCAGTCTCTGTCACTGTACCTAGTTTCAATGTATTATATATTTGTTCATTTGTTTATTAGATATCTCCCCTCCCTCACCACAATGTAAGCTCCACAATAGAGAAACTTCACATTTGTTGTTCACACATCCTGGGTTTCAGAATAATAGCATGGCATATACTAGATGCTCAATAAGTATTGTAATTTATGGAATCAGTTGTAAGCTAATACCATTATTTTATATAGCACTAAGAAAGAAAAGCACTGTCAATTAATTTGATACCTGCTGAGATATTAATTGAAAGATGCATGTGTCAGAATTGTTAAAATATAAAATAATATATTCTTAAATTCAATGAACAAGGGTAATTGTCAAATAGATGGAAGAATCGACGATCATATGATAATTATTTTCAAAGGTTAGCTGACATTTTATCTCAAATCAAATCAAAATAAAATCCCCCCCAATTTTTTTTTTTTTTTTACAGAGACAGAGAGAGAGTCAGAGAGAGGGATAGATAGGGACAGACAGACAGGAACAGAGAGAGATGAGAAGCATCAATTATTAGTTTTTCGTTGCGACACCTTAGTTGTTCATTGATTGCTTTCCCATATGTGCCTTGACCGTGGGCCTTCAGCAGACCAAGTAACCTCTTGCTGGAGCCAGTGACCTTGGACTAAAGCTGGTGAGCCTTGCTCAAACCAGATGAGCCCATGCTCAAGCTGGCAACCTTGGGGTCTCGAACCTGGGTCCTCTGCATCCCAGTCCGACGCTCTATCCACTGCGCCACTGCCTGGTCAGGTCCCCAAATTTATTAATTGCTATGCACAGTATTCTGGCTGGGTACTTCCTTTAAGCCATCCCTGTGCCTTGGGGGACTCCCTCTCCTGCTTCTCCCAAACTATAGAAACTTGGAGCCTGATAACACAATTTAGAACTTACTTATATACTGCCTTTTATTGATCACCATTGTTTCTAGTGAAGTAGCAGTCTTATTTCCACAACTAAATTATAAGCCCCTTGAGCATAGGACCAATTAAAAAAATTATATATTCTTCACAGTGCTTCCTCTTTCCATTACCCAGAAAGGAGAATGTGGCAATTGAAGGGCTTGCAGGATTGAATATTAAGTATGGAGAAGACCTATGAATGTTTGCAGACAGATGGATAAGAGACCAATAGAAATAAACAGATTGAAGGAATGTGTGAGAAATTGGAATGTAATGAGAAGAAAATTTATGACATATGGTTCCAGAAAATGCTGGTGACATTGATTTAGAAGCACAGAGGCAGGGGCAGGCTGATAAGCTGCCAGGAGAAGTTGTATGTTGGCCAAATAAGTTTGTAAATATGATGTATATGTTTGCTCACTTATAGTTTGCATTGGGTGTGGGGGACAAGCTGTAAGCAGGCTGGGTCATTATAGCCTAAGGCTTAGTTTTAAGACTAAGCTTTTCCCCACACCCTTGACTGATTGCATGATGTGGGGTGGTGCACTCTCATGAGGAATCCCATTATGCCTCAGATAAGTGACTTTGTATCAGAGACTTCCTTGTTTGTATATTGGATTAAAGGTTTTGAGTTCTACACTATAAAATGGGGCAGAGGAGCCCATGCTGGAGGACAGCAGAGAAAGGCCACATGGAGGGGAGGAGAAGCAGCCAAGATGGTGGAGTGCTGAAGGAGAAGCCAGTTTGTGCAGAGTTTTTGCAGAGAGAAGGAGATGGGGAGCAGAGGTGAATGAGACTGGTGAGGTAGAAACCTTTGATTCTAGGAAACTTGGATAAGTCAGTGGCTTTGGGAGCCCTGAATGGAAAGGGAAGTGTTTTCTTACTGTATATATTTCTTGCCCACTGAGTGCAAGCAAGGATTAAAGCTAATGGCCCACCAGTTCTTGGTTCTGTTGTTTCATTACTCTCTGTCTGAATCAAGGGCAAACCTGCACGGGCCAGGTGGCTGTGATGGTGGCCGTGGCCACTGGCTATACATTGTACATGAAAAGTAAATGAGCAGGAATAAGAAAGACCCCGTTGTCTCTTTCTTCAGGAAAGTTTAAAAGGCAATAAAGAAAGAATGGCACTAAATGGGAAGAAATGGAGAAAACAAGCCTCTTCTAATCTCATTAGCTTCACTCATTCTTCCCTTTTTTCTATCTTCTCAATACTTAAAAAAATATGCTAGGATATTTTACATAGGTCTTTCATTTTATCACAATCATCCTTTTTAAACATTTTAGGCTCTCGCTGGTGGTACAATGGATAGAGAGTTGGCCTGGCATACATATGTCCTGGATTCAATTCCCCATCAGGGCACACAGGAGAAGCGACCATCTACTTCTCCCCTACTTCTCCCCCTTGTGTCCCTCTTCTTCTCCCACAGCCAGTGGCTTGATTGGTTTGAGTGTGGCCTCAGGCACTGAGGATAGCTCCATTGGAGTGCATCAGCTTCAGGAACTAAAAATATCTTGATACTCCAGCATTGGTCCCAGATGGGGTTGCCAGGTAGATCTTGGTCTGCATGTGGGAGTCTGCCTCACTATCTCTCCTCCTCTCACCTAAAAAAACCTCCCAAAAAACAACCCAACAAAAAACAACATGTTAGACACTTTTCCTAAGGCATTACTTAGCCAAGCTGTCATGCAAACTTTGGCCTGTCTGGCTCCAGGACCCAGAACCCAGAACCCAGCTGACTTTTGACATCACATTACTATTTCACTGAGTGTATTGCTTTGTTCTAATTATGGAAGACTTGTTCTTTTATATGTTCTTGTATTGAATACCTAGATATATTCATCACTTAAAGAGATTTAGCCAAGATTCAGTATGGTTTTAATATGTTTTAATTATACAAGTTATATATGTTCATCATAAAAACAATTGGAAAGTCGCCCCTGGTGGGCATGCCAGGTGTATCCTGGTCGAGCACATGGGGAGTCTGTCTGTCTCCCTGCTTTTAACTTCGGAAAAATACACACACACACACACACACACACACATACACAAAACAAAATTAAAAAATCACAGAAAACAAACAAACAAACAAATAATTGGAAAGTACTGATAAGCAAGGTAAAGAAAATAAAAGATTATCACCATGCTGTGTGCCATGATTTAAAAAGTCACTATAATGAGGCCTGGTTGGTAGCTCAGTTGGTTAGAATGTTGTTCCCAGCATGCTGAGGTTGTGGGATTGATCCCCCATCAGCACATTCAAGAATCAACTAGTGACAGCGTGAATGGGTGGAAAAACAAATTGATGTTTCTCTGTCTCCTTTCCTCTCTCTCTAAAAATCAATAAATGAAAACATTTAAAAAATTACTACGATGAAAAAGCAATTCCTCTTCATTATAAAATATTTTGTATAAGAATATAAGCTTAAGAGTTCACTCAGACACACATATTCAGACATGGGCTAATCGATGGCCTAGAATTTCATCCCCAGACCAAAGTATTCGTTTGAGGCCTTGTTGTGGGGTGTGTGTTTTGTTTTATTTTCATTCCTAATGAGTAATTGGGCTAAAGGATCAGGCTTAATTATAACCAGAGTCCCTTTCTGTGTGTCCATCACTGCAGACCTAATTGTAGGCTGGCAGCCCTGCTGCAGCCTGAGTGGTCATTAGCTTGCTGATAACGGACTGTTCTTGTCAACAAGGACTCATTAACCATTGTGGTTTTTGGTTTTTTTTCCTGCATAATAGTTGTAAGGGTTTGACCTTGTGATTGAATATATGCTAGGCTCATGGTGCTAGGGGAAACTTTACCCTTTCCATGGCTAGACCCACGGATTTTTGGCTCAGATTTTCGGCCATCCAGGAAGACTGGCTCTGCGCTGCAGCACCAGGAATGTGATGTGATTGGGAACCCTGACCTGGGAATGGGCAGGCCAGCCGTCTAGCCTTTGCTCTGTCACTGGCTTTTGGCTAATCCTTTTACTTTCTATTCCTTAATTTTTTTTATCTGACAGTGAGAAGTTTCTACTCAATGATTAGTAGCATAACTTTTTGCCAATAAAAATAATTTTGTATGGTGCTTGTACAATTTGCTTCTTTTTTTCTTTTTGTTGTTTGTAGGCATGATTTTATCTTCTTAGGTTATGCACTAGAGGGCAGTGGTACGTTGATGTTATAAACTATGAATGCTCTTGGTACTGCTCTCAGCTACAATCCAGAGCTTTGGGTTTGTAAAGGACCTTACATCTTTCTACACTCATACCAAATATAGGAAGCTGTTCTGTTTTACCCTGATTGGTAGTCATCTTCCCCCTTTTGACTATTTCTGGTGTTTGGAAACTTGCTATTTCATCAGCTTTTTCTCTTGTTAGTTCTAGTTACTAGAAAGTTATTGCTTTATTAAAAAAACTATCTATTTACATAGAACTTTACCCACTATTCTTACAACACCACAGTAAACTTAATTTTTTTTTCTTGTAAGGACACTCCAAATATTTCATGAAATTGTATTACTGAATGGTTACAAGTATAACATGTTAATACTTGGTAATTGAATACTCTAAATTTATAATTTACTATGTATTAGGCACTGTACCAGGTGTCTTATTTACATTGCTTTTTAAAACCTCATGATAATCTCTGAGGGAGAGTTCATTTTTGTGTATCTTTATTTTATAGAGACTCAGACCAAAATCATTTAGCAATAATCCATGAAGGTGGGATTTGAATCTGTGGTGTCTGATTAAAATCCATGCCATTAGCCACAACACAACATCTCCTCTTATTGATGTACAGACCAAAACCCAAAGGCAGTAAGCAGCTTGCTTCAGATTACATAGCAAAATAGGAAAAGAGTGGAAACTGGATTCTAGATATTTGGAGAATGCGTTCAGTTTTTCTTTGCATAGTATATTCAAGACCACTGTCATTCACTTCCCAAGTCCTCTTCTCTCTATATGAAATTTCCTTCATTGTTATTCTGATAGTTCCCTTGCTATCCTGTCATGTCCTCTGAGCCTAGTCTTAATTCACTTCATTCTTTCTAAATTATAAAACTCAGAATTCAAAACAATGCTCTGTCTAAATAGCACAGAAGACACTGAGACTGTACTTCCTGTCATTTGGACTTAATTTACCACTAACATTGTCTAAGGTTGCATTAATATTTCAGTATAATGTTGGCTTATTTCAAACATAAGGTCAACAATAACCCTTTTTTCCTTTAATTCTTATGAAATGTCAGAACAAGACAAAATGATCTTGTCACATTTTTATTGGTAGAAAAAAAATCCTCCTGATCTAAAAAGGAGTCCTTGTAAGGTGATTATAACCTATAGCAAATGCCCACTGTCTTAAGATATTCAAAGGATATGAATGTGAAAACTCTCCAGCTTTGGGATGATGATTAAATTCATGATATGTAAATGTCCACGTGTTCTTTACCTTTCCTATCAGAAATGCATATGTGTTGCATTTGGTGGACACTTTTTTTCCTGCCCATTATCTTTGGCCATAGTACAACCTTGACATCTCTGTAAAAAGGGCTGCCTGACAGGGGCTGTTGATCAAAAGGCCCTGACTTTCTCTAGCCAAGAGATGGTCATGTGAAGCAATGCTCTCTAACCAAGGATGGGGGATCTCAATTTGAGTGATATAGAATAGAAAATATGAAGGCTGATTCATCCTGATAACATTATTGCTCCCTGAGTAGTCTTCCCATTAGATCCTGCTGACCCAAATTTGTGTCTCTACTCTTTAATATTTCCTTTGATCTGTGAGATACTTCACATACCATTGCAATATTACGTAGGTTTATATGTATAAGTACTATTTTAAAAGTCCAGATCAGTTCCTGAAAATGGCAACCAAATTGGTTTCTGATAACTGCGAACACTGATTTTTGAAATATATTTTTTACTTTTTCTACTGTTAAATGGTATAACAATAATTAAACTAACCAACAGAGTTTATTGATCTAATATCATACTTATGTAGATTTTGTTCTCTGACACAACTTTGGATTGTAGATTTAAAATGTATTTGTCACATCTAATGCAATAGATATGTTCTTTAAAATTAGAGATAAATGAAATTTTATAAATGTCTTTGCTAAGGGCAGTTGCTAGTCAATAAAAATCAATGTCTACATTTGATATTGAATCTTTTATTTTTATTTTTCCTTTTGCTTTAAAATTTTTTAAAATTTTTATTGGATTTATTAGGGTGACATTGGTTAATATAATTATATAGGTTTTACTTGTGTAATTCTATCATACATCATATGTATATTGTATTGTGTGTTCACCACTCTAAGTAAGTTAGATCTCCTTTCATCAACACTTATTCCCTCTTTACCCTCTTCTGCCTCCTCCCGCCCACCTTTACCTTTGGTAGTCACCACACTGTTGTCTGTGCCTATGAGTTCTTTTTTCCTTGCTCAATCCCTTCACCTTTTCTACCCAGCCCCTCCCCTCTGACAGCCATCAGTCTGTTCTCTGTGTCTATGAGTCTGTTTCTACTTTGGTTGTCAGTTTATTTTGTTTATTAGATTCCACATATAAGTGAAATCATATGGTACTTATCTTTCTCTGATTGGCTAATTTCAGTAGTATAATACTCTCCAAGTCCATCCATGCTGTTGCAAAAGATTTCTTTTGTTTTATGGCTGAGTAATATTCCATTGTGTAAATGTACCACAGCTTTCTTTTCCACTCATCTACTAATGAGCACCTGGGCTACTTCCAAAGCTTGAGCATTGTAAATAATGCTGCAGTGAACATAGAGGGCATATGTTCATTCAAATTAGTGTTTCAGGATTTTTTGGATATATTGCCAGAAGTGGAATCACTGAGTCATAAAGCAGTTTAATTAAAAAAATTGTTTACTGATTTAATGAGAAAAGGAAGGGAGAGAGAGAACTTGGAACACTGATCTGCTCCTGTATGTGCCCTGACGAGGGTTCAAACTGGCAACCTCTGCACTTTGGGACGATGCTCCAACCAACTGAACTATCTGGCCAGGGCCCATTTTTAGTTTTTTGAGGTAACTCAATACTGTTTCCCAGTGGTTGCACCAATCTGCATTCCCACCAACAGTGCACTTGAGTTCCCTGTTCTCCACAGCCTCACTAATACTTGTGGTTTGTTGATTTATTGATGATAACCATTCTGACAGGTGTGAGGTGATATCTCATTGTTGTTTCAACTTCCATTTCTCTGATGATTAATGACCTTGAGAATCTTGTCATATGTCTATTGGCCATCTGTATATCCTCTTTGGAGAAGTATTTATTCAAGTTTTTTGCCCATTTTTAAAAGTTGAATTATTTGGTTTTGGTGTTGAGTTCTATATGTTTTTAACATTTTCTCTTTGTCTTTAACCTTTGAGAGAGGGACCAACAGGGACAGACAGACAGGAAGGGAGAGAGATGAGGATCATCAACTCATAGTTGTGGCACTTTAGTTGTTCATTGATTACTTTCTCATATGTGCCTTGACCAGGGGGCTCCAGCTGAGCCAGTGACCCCTTGCTCGAGCCAGTAACTTTGGGATCAAGCCAGTGAACTGGGGTCATGTCTATGATCCCATGCTCAAGCTGGTGACCCTGTGCTCAAGTTGGATGAGCCCATGCTCAAGCCGGTGACCTTGGGGTTTCGAAACTGGGTCCTCAATGTCTCAGGCTGATGCTCTCTAGCCATTGTGCCACTGCTTGATCAGGTAATAGGTATGCTTTTATTGCCATTTTATTCTTTATAACTATGTCTCTCCCTCTGTCTCTCTCTCTCTGTCTCTTTTTCTTTCTCTTCCTAAAGAAGATTCTTTATCATTTCTTGTAATACTGGTTTGGTAATAATAATGAACTCCTTTACCTTTTCCTTGTTTGGGAAGCTTTTTATTTCACCTTCAATTTTGAAAGATAGCCTTGCTGGGTAGAATTCTCTTGGTTGTATGACCTTGATTTTCATCACATTAAATATTTCATGCTAATTCTATCTGGCCTAAAATGTTTCTGTTGGGAAACCAGCTGACAGTCTCATGAGAGCTCTCTTGTAGGTTACTAACTGCTTTTCTCTTGCTGTTTTAAAGATTTTCTTTTTGTCCTTAACCTTCACTATTTTAATTATGATGTGTCTTGGTGTGGGCCTTTTGGAGTTTATCTTATTTGGGACTCTGTACTTCCTGGACCTGTGTGTCTTTTTCCTTCACCAGGTTGGGAAAGTTTTCAGCCATTATTTCTTCACATAGATTCTCAATTCCTGTTCTCTCACCTCTCTTTCTAGTACCCCTCTAATGTGGATGTTATTATACTGAGTTTGCCTCATTTTTTAAAATTTGTTTTTCTTTTTGCTGCTCTAATTGGGAGTTTTCTGCTACCTTGTCTTTCAAATTGCTGATTGATTTTCTGCTTCATCCAATGTACTATTTATTCCTTCTACTGTATTCTTCACTTCAGATATTTTATTCTTCATTTATGACTGGTTCTTTTTTATGATTTCATGATGTTGTAGTTCTCACTAAGTTTCTTGAGCATCCCTACAACCATTTTTTCTGAACTCTATATCTGATAAATTGCTTGCCTCCATTTCATTTAGCTCTTCTTTTCTGGTGATTTCTCCTGTTCTTTCATTTGGGGTATGTTTCTTTATCTCCCCACTGTGGCTGCCTCTTTGAGTCTGTTACTGTGTATTAGATATCTACTATGGCTCCTAGTTTTGGTAGGGTGGTCTTATGTAGTAGGTGTCCTCTGGGACCCAATGGCACAGTCTCCTTGATCACCATGAGACACCTGGTAAAGCCACTTGGAGTTGGGAGGGTGGAGCTGCCAGGAGTCCAGAGAGTGGGGCTAACAGATCTCCTATGAGGGCAAAGTGCCAGTCAGGTTCATGGAAAAATGGTGGGAATGGCTACTGGCTCAAAGCCACACAACTGAGCCACAGACATCCCCTGAGTCCACCCAGACTTCTCCACCCTGGCCCAGGCAGTTGATTTCTCAGCAGGGTGCAAGTTTTACTGGATGGAGCTGCAAGGAGTTCAGAGGCTGGTGCTATTGCATTCTTCCAGGCTGATGCCATAGGGAGGGGAGTGCCCTACCCAAGAAAGATGATGTCTGTGTTGTGGGAATGTGACTCAGTACAGGTATCATGGCAGCTGTCCCTTCAGCTCTTTCTCCAGAGCCACCAACCCTATATGACTCTAGTTTGCTCTGCCCTCCTTCCACCAGAGCCCAAGGTGAAGGGCTATGAATGAGATTTTGTGTGTTGGGCCTTTAGAGGGCATCTGTCTCTCTAGCAGACTCCTTTCTCTTCTTGGCAGACAGAATCCTTGATGATTTTCACAGCCACATCTTATGTGGGTGCCTATTCCTGGCTGTGATGCTCTGGGTTGGGAGGCCTAGCCTGAGGTTCAGACTTCACACTTCTCAGGGGAAACTTCACAGCTGACTTATCCCTCCAGAATATCAGTAACTGCCTGGGGGAGCGGGGCAGCCCTTTTCATGTCTCCACCCTTCCTATCAGTCTTGATGTGGCTTCTGTAAATTATTGGTTATAAGCTTTTCTTCAGCAAGTCTCTAGTTGTTATTCAGGTTGATTATTCTTAAATTTAATTGTAATTCATGTTTGGTCCTGAGAGGAGATGAGTGTAACATCCACCTGCTTCACTGATCTTGAATCTTTCTTGATGTTGGATCTTTTAGAATGCTAATAATTGATCTGTTTTATGTATTTAAAATTTGATGAATTTTATGCTTTTTTTCTAGGAGGAAAGCATTTTATATATTCAATTAAAAACTCATTCATTTTGAATCCTATTAATATGTAATCTTAGTGAAAATATTATATCTTTATTTAGGTAGTGCTTTCTACACCATAGATATAAACTGTAATAGATTTTTCAGGGTTAGGACATTTGAGATGTGAAAATAAACTCAGTAGACAATGAAAGGCCATGAAGGTTTTGAAAGAAGAATGCCCCCTGAGAAAGTTTCACCCTGGGAGCAGCGTGTAGAGTGGACAAAGAGAGCAGTCTAGAGCAATGGTTCTCAAACTGTGGTCCCCTGGGCAGTGCCGCTGGGCCTTGTCAGAAGTGTACCTTCTTGAACTGCACCTCAGATCTACTAAACCAGAAACTCAGAGAGTGGAGCCCAGGAATTCATGTTTCAACAAATAATAGAACTTTTCAGTTCTGTTTCTCTTACTCTGTTGACATCTACCCACCAGGCAACACTTTCATGTGGGAAGATTTATTCACATTTTATTTCTGATTTTCTTTCTGAGTTTCAGATTCACATTCTCAACTTTCTGCAGAAGATACTCACTTCATTGTTCTAAAGGCACTCACAGTTCCACATGATGTTCTTAAACCAAATTATTTATCTCCAAGGACAGTATTTAGAACACTGTTTCCTACATTATAAATATCCTCTTCCATGGTCTAGGGTAGAAATTTCTCCTTGGTTTCAACACAAAGAATAAATGGGCTTTTCTTAAGTAACTGATTTGCTTTGCTCTCATACGTCCTGTGAATCTTTTGGGGTCCTGGTTACAAGGGAGCTTAGAGGTAGATTGCTGGCCCTCTTCTGACTCACTTATAGGCTCATTTTACTTCTCTACCCTTACTTTTTCTGTCCTCATTTTTTTTTCTTTCTTGTTTTTATTTTATCTTATGTTATTTTACCTCACTGTGCAGAATATATGTTTCTAAGCTTCTGTAAATTCTTTTTTCACTGATAAGGGTGTAAATAATTAAAAACTAAACACATGGGTACATTCCATTTTCCATCTGATTCTCCTTCTGCTTTCCTTGCCTCTTTGTTAAGACATCTTTAAACTGCCTTAAAATTTGAAGTTATTTTAAATTCTCTCTATTCATCATCCCTTATATCTAGCTAGTTCTCAGAAGGTCTTCAGTTGTGATTCTACAATATCACTTGCACCCTGGGGGAATAAAAGGAAAATGGTGGTCACCTGTCTACAAAAAAAATTGGGAGCATTTGAAGAGATGTCATGATTTGCATCCTTCAGATCACTGACCGTTTGCTGAAATCAACTGCCTATTCCCTATTTGTTCTATCCTTTACTTTCTTACTTTGATTATTTTACTTGGATTAACTCTTTATTACCACTCACCTGGACAAATAAAATGATGTTTTAGTTAATTTTCTTGTCGTTTAAATCAGTGGTTCTCAGACTTGAGCTTGCATCAGAATCCCCTGAAGGACTTGTTGAACCATGAATTCCTGGGGCTCTGAGTTTCTGGGTTAGTAGGTCTGGGGTGCAGTTCAAGAAGGTACACTTATTCCTGACCTGTGGTGGCGCAGTAGATAAAGCATGGATCTGGAAAGCTGAGGTTGCCAGTTCAAAACCCTGGGCTTGCCCGATCAAGGCACATATGGAATTTGGTGCTTCCTGCTCCTTCACCCTTGTGTCTTCTCTCTCTCTCTCTCTCTTTCTCTCTCCTGTCTCAAATGAATAAATAAAATCTTAAAAAAAATAAATAAACAACAACAAAAAAGAAGGTACACTTCTGACAAGGCCCAGCGGCACTGCCCAGGGGACCACAGTTTGAGAACCATTGCTCTAGACTGCTCTCTTTGTCCACTCTACACGCTGCTCCCAGAGTGAAACTTTCTCAGGGGGCATTCTTCTTTCATAACCTTCATGGCCTTTCATTGTCTACTGAGTTTATTTTCACATCTCAAATATCCTAACCCTGAAAAATCTAAATGCAACTTGTCTCTTTTATTTCCTGATATTTTTTTTAGTCTTATGGTACTCTTCTCTTTCTTCCCTTATCTCTACTTATCAATGATGGATTCATTCTCCAGGGCTCTACGCAAATGACACCCACTTCCTGAAGCTTTGCCTGATAGTCCCAATTGAAATTGAGAACTAACCTTTTATTCTCATATAGCATCTATAGTGCTATGCCTTTAGTTATTAACATAGTTATTGTGTCTCATCTGCTAAATTTAACAAGTTCCAAAACAAGAAGCACAGATCCTTGGACATTATTGCATGCTTTTCACATAGGTCTTATTTAAGATTCATTTTGCTAGCTATTTATATGGAGATTTTGGAGGGTGGGAGAATAGAGTATGAATGCTATTATGAAATACTTGTAGAATTTTTCTTAGATCACATTTTATTTTTTGGTTTGGCAAAAGTCATAACATTGTCCACTTTTATTAGTACAAATGAAATATTCCACAAAACATAAACTAATAAAGAAATAAAGACCCCCAAATTAACTCATGCCACAGAATTTCAACCCAACAGTAATTCAGTAGTTTTTTATCTTATCTTGATTATTGCCAAGATTTATTAATGAAATGTTATGGCCAGTTTATGGACCAAATTATATAGATGACAATCTATCATAGAAGTACTCTCAACCTTTGTCAATTTGTAAATAATAAAATGTTCTGTCTTGACACAGACAAATGAATATATTAAAATTGCATGGCTATAAAACACTTTCCATCAAATACATTTAGAAAACTCTGGGTTGAACTGTTCAATTTTATTAAATTTAAAAACTCCTCAGAGTGCATAATGTGCTAATGTATTTCAGGAATCTTTAAAAGGTAACATACAATTTTCAGTATTTCTTTAAAAAATTCTCTTTATGTTTTATTTACTTTATATTTTATTTTATTTTTTAATTTTTATTTTAAAGTTTTTGGTATTTGTTTGAAGTTAGAAGTGGGTAGGCAGTCAGACAGACTCCCACATGTGCCTGACCGGGATCCACCCGGCATGCCCACCAGGGGCAATGCTCTGCCCATCTGGGGCGTTGCTTCATTGGGGCAGGAGCCATTCTAGCACCTGAGGTGTAGGCCATGGAGCCATCCTCAGTGCCCAGGCCAGCTTTGCTCCAATGGAGCCTTGGCTGCAGGAGGGGAAGAGAGACACAGAGAGAAAGGAGAGGGGGAAGGGTGGAGAAGCAGATGGGCACTTCTCCTGTGTGCCCTGACCTGGAATTGAACCTAGGACTTCCACACACTGGGCCGACGCTCAACCGCTGAGCCAACTGGCCAGGGCACTTCATATTTTATTTTAATTTGCACAGCATCTCACAATGATAACTCCCTTTGCATCACTATTTGGAAACCCAGTCCCAAGACTTTCATATAAATGTTTGGAAAAGAGGAAATTGCCATTCTAATCACCTAAATTAAATGTGAAACTGGTACCACTAAGCGTTTGATTATACATATCTTTACCCAACGATGAAAGTGATGCGCAGAGTGACAACTTTGAGTTCACTTTTAGTAGATTTCTTTTGTGATTTCTCTGATTCCTCCAAGTCATTGGGCAAGAATTTTATTGAGGATGGAGTAGGGAGGTTGATAGACAAAAGATCTAGCTGGTTGCTTCATTTGGTTGCAATTTGCTCTTGCTGCCAGTGCAGGCTTCTGCTCGACCTCATTGCCCAAGCAGGCTCCATGCCCTTGACAGAGCTCCAATAAGATGGCTCCTTTGGTAGGTCTCTCTGGAATGTACTATGTTCAGATGTGTTGATAGCAAGTTAAAGCCAGCTACTAAGATTATTGGTAATTATGAGAGTCACCTCAAGGAGTTGGAAAACTTAAGAATTTCCCTGCCATGCAGTTTATTGGTGAAGTCGAGTATTGTTCCGGACATTGTATTTCTTTGGGGAATGGAGATGGTAGGGAGATGGCTGTGTGGACTGGTATTAATAGAGTAATACATGTCCCTAGCCAACATTTTCTATATTATCCCCTCTACACCTCATCTCATTCCATCTGTTCTCTGTCAATGAGAAGAGAGATGCTTTTGCATACTTTGTAACCCTTTAAAAGGACAGCAGCAGAGTCAAATCTCTTTGATGTCTTCACCTTCAGTCTCCTTGGCAGCATTTTCTGTATCTCAACAAAGTCTTCCTTTTCCAATCTATCAAGACTCTTTCATATGTTGACTTCTAGTTTGGATCTGGGAATTATCTTATTAAACCATTGTCTCTAAAAAGATAAAATAAAGTGTAGTGAAATATTTTTAAAGTATTTGTTGTCTGAATACCCAGGGAATGATATTTCTCTCTAAGAACCTTGACTTATATATTTTTTCTGATTTACTTTTCTATATCCCCTTATTATTATTCTTATGCTTTGCTTGACCCAGAGGTTTCTTTCTGCATCCTGAAGTTAATGCCCAGGTGATTATTGTGACACATCTGTTTCCCTTAATCACTGGGCTAAGAGGCATTTATATACTTTTAACGATTTCTTCTGACTTAGCTATGAAGTCCTCTTTTACTTATTTTCAAACTGCTTTTACCTACTATTGGGCGTACAGGCAGACCTCATTACTGAATATTGTACTTCACTTCATTGTGTTTTTCACAAAATGAAAGCAAGACCCTCCACCAACACAAGGCTGACCCCTCACTTCATTGTGATACTCCCTTCATTGCAGTGGTCTGGAACACAAACCACAATATCTCCGAGGTATCTCTGTACTGTCTGACTGACCAATTTTTAAAGCCTGAGGGGTTAAATGTTGAGAGTGGACACTCGTAACTAGTTTAATAGAACCATTCTTCAGGTTTGCATTGATATCAATGTCCCAGCCACAGTCTGGCTTTTAAAATTGCCCAAGCAGGGATTAAAAAAATATCAGATGCTCATTTTTATATTAGGTTTTTGAAAGATTCAAATAAGCTATTTAATGTCAACATACCTTGGAATCTCATGGACTTTTATCCCAAAATGCTAGGGTTCATTTGTTCACCCTTCATTCTTCGGTTCCTCCTGTGAGGTGCCTAAATTTGCAACCAAACCACCTTCCCCTCACTATTCTAGCAGTGACAAAATGAGAGGTGGGCATCAACACTTAAGATTTTCTTCTTTGAACAGGAAACAAAGAACCTGTCAAAGTGCCCCTGTTGTCGTGATATGCAGATGGAAGGAGGAAACACCTGGGAAAGACAGAGTCACTCCCCTTCCCTTTCAGGAAGGGCCGGCCTCCACAGTGACCAGGAGGACATAGCTCTCACTGCTGTGTAAAGGGGGCTGGAGGCGCCATGATGGGAACCCTCACAGGGACACTGGAAGCTCCTTTCTGTCTTCCACATTGTGCTCTATGATTTCTGTGTAAGGGTAAGAAGTGGATCATCTCTTTGCCTGTAGCCTCCCTAAGAACCAAAGAACAAAAAGAAAACAAAACAAAAAGTAAGAAGTGCTCCAGAGAAGCTACTTTCTATTGTACCTGCAGCTGATGATTTCTGATCACGGTTACTGTTGCATCTTTCCTGGGAAAGCCTCTTGTTGCTGTTTCCTTGCAGATCACCACCTGGTTCTCCTGAAAGAGAAGGGGATATTGCACAGGGCCTTTCCTGAGTAAGATGTGCTCCTCAAAGGGGAAAACACAAGGCCACTGTTATGGAGAAGTTTCTGGGCACTTGATGGAGCAGGTGAGGTTCAAATCAGCCAAAGGGTGAGATGCGCTCTCTGGAAACCAGGGTCATAACCACCCATCTTAGATATTTTGCTCTGCTGATGTTATGTGGTGTGGAAACCCTCTTCTTGTGTCTGAAAACAACACTAAAGGAAACCAGCCTCATTGGGGGAGTGAGGAGGGGGGGACAAGAGGAATGTCCCTGGCCAGGAGGCCGGAGGTGCCCCAGGAAGCTGTTTCCTCTGAATAGTTAAATGGCTGCCTCTCAACTTGCACAATGTCACATTGAATTTGAAACAGGGAACTTTTTATATTTTTCCCCTGATTGTGCTGGCACCTGGCAGATGCCTATTTACCACAGGCATCAATACACATAGTAATCAAAGGAAATCAGAGGCGCAGATTAGCAACAGCTGCAAGTCATTAGTGACAGACATGGGAAAGCACAATTCTGCACCCAACTTTGAAATAACCAAATATGAGTATTTCAGAGCATGAGGGTTACCGCAGGGCACTCAGTAACATGAGAGCAGCCACACAATAGCTGGGCTTGTGTCTCATGAGAGCTCTTTTCTCAAAGGCAGCACCACACATATCCTATTAGAAACCAATCAATCACCCGATATCGGTCCACTGAGTGTCAGCACTTTCCAGGGTATATGTCTCCATCTTTTTATCAAAGGTTGTCTCAACTGAGAAATAACCTCTGGCCAGTGGGAAAACTTATCTCCTGTCGTAATTCTAGTGGAGCAAATTTGTGTGTATTCCTGAGGACTTAATTATATCATTGACATAGTCGTAAAGGGGTACTATAGAGGGGAAAATAAGACATTCCTCTTTTCCTCATTTATCTAATTCCTTTCATATTTCTATTTGAAAATCAGCTCTGATTGATAGCTATTCTTTTGGTAGTTACATATTTCCACTGGCAACACTAACCTTAGCCTACTCCAGAAAATACTACTCAATTTTTAGCTTTCCCTAATCAATTCATTCAGTGCCTCAGCAGAATACAAGTTGGTCATTTAAAAATTTCTAGCTGTTGCCTGATATGTCCCAAAACAAATTTAGCCAGCGATGGTTTCTATTTTAGACCATCTCTGGAAGTGCAGATTTACTGTACAACTGGGTAATGGCTTAGAGATAAACAGACACAGTGAGCTGCTTTCTGATTAGCAGGACTGGGCAAAATTTAGCATTATATATGTATACTGCAATAATTGGACCATTGGACCATAGGATGTAGATTAAATTGGTCTCATGACCACATGTGGCCTCTTCTTCCTTTACTTGATCTTAAGGTTGGAATACTTTCTATCCTCTTTCTTCTTTCCCCTGATCTCCCTCCCCAAAAATATCATTTGAAGTTTTTTTCTAAAAATTCTTATAATAATAAGTAACTTGGATTGAAGATTAAATTAGAAGGGGAGAAAATTTCTGCCTTCTCTCTAGTTCAGAGGCAACCATTAAGTGTCAGCTCTTAATAACAAACAATACACTATTATCTTAGAGGAAAGTTTCCAGGGAGCATAGATTCTATGGGGTATGTGGCACACCGTGGGCATTCAGATGCATATTAAAGTCTTCCGTGTTGCTTCTGAAACTTTTGGAGAGGAATATTTTTTCATACTGGATTAAATACCATGCAGCAGGCTTAAAGAGGTGTGACTTCTGGGGGGACATTTTATAAGAAAGCAAAGACATGGTATTAATTTATAGGTTTATTTACTAATTAATTCAGCACATATTTACTCACTGTCTGTCTGTCTCAGGGAATGGTTTGTTACCATGGATATAGCTGCAAATTTAACAAGTTAAAAGACATCCAGTTGTTGGTGAGGATTTAGGCAGCTTACATTTGAGGTATATATGTTTTTGCATCTTTTTTTCTTCCTCCCTCATTTTCCCTTCTTTCTCTTCCCTTCCTTTCCTTCATTTCTTTCTTCTCCCTTCCTTTTTTGCTTCTCCTTCCATCCCTTCTTTCTTCTTTATCTATGTTTTATGATTTAGCCCTTAGAGGGACTAAGCAATGTTTGTTCCACAAAACTATTTAATATATATATATATTTTTTTGAGAATCTGTATTAGTTAGGGTAAAGTGACTGTAACAAACAAGGCCCAATTTCCAGTGCCTTAATACAAGAAGTTTATTTCTGGCTTATTTGACAGTCTAATGAGGGTAGTCCTAGTTGGTGGGAGGCTTATCTCCATGTAGGGACTCAGGTACTCAGGTTCCTTTTATCTTGTGACCCTGACAGTCCTTGGAATCCTTGGCTTCCAACTGATGGAAAAAGCCTAGATGGTCCCATCTAGATGAGAGGGGGCTTGCAAACTTTTTAGTCCTCACTGAATAGATACTTCAAGGTGACAGTTCTGTACCAAGAAAGTGGGAAAACAGGTATGAGTAGAAATTATGTGTCAGGAACCATGCTAATTTCAGGAGACAACAGATGTCCTTTAGAATAGGTACCCAACTAAACAAGCATGATAGCTAAGTACTAACTAAAGTTGTATGTGACTACAGATGCAGGGACAGATAACTTACTCAGGGGTGGACTCAGAAGAGAGGTTGTTGAAGCAGAGCCATAAAGGGCTTCATCTAGCAGGGAAGAGGAGGGGGGGTGTCAGGCCTGAGCAAAGGTGTAAAGCTGAGAAGTTGCCTACTACGTCCAGACAACGGTGGGTGGCTCCATGTGTCAGGTGCCTGAGAATGTGGGGCTACTGGGGCCAGATCAGAGAGGGCTTGTGGGCTGTGCCTCTTGCACAAAGAACTAGAATAGGGCTGTGAGCATGTGCTGTGTGCTCAAGGCTTCAGCTGCAGGTCTCCTGAGTCCACTCCTTTCTGAACCCCTTGTTTCTTGGGTATTTCATTATACACATGCAAGGAGACAGATTTTTAAAACTTGAGGATTCATATGTAGGCACATCAAAATGTGTAAATTCCCCCATCTGACCTCAAGGTTAATATATCATCACACATTGAAGGTTCTTCCTTTTTTCCCAATACCTGTAGTAGTGAATGTGCTTTATCATAAAGTCAGAGAGAGGAGTATCAGGTACTCATGTGGCTGAGGTGTTACCTGGACTTCACTAACAAAGACTCTGAAGCTCAGAGAAGTCACCTGAGATTGGGCCAAGGTCACACAGCTGGCTGTCACATGAGAAAGAAGAAGCTCCTGGCTTTCTGCATGGTGCCAGGCCAGAGAGAAGATCCAAGTACCACAGCCAGAGTTCATAAGCTCTCAGCTTTGCACATGGGACAGCATGAACCATCCCATGGAGAATCAGCCATTTGGGAACATGTTTAGGGCTCTTAGAGAAAAGATGGTCCCCCGAACCCAACTTTGCCCTCCCCACCTGAGGCTTCAGCTTCTGTGTTTGTTATTGTTTTCTTTCCCCCCCTGCAACTGCAAGTCCAATTATCCTCATTGCTTTGGAAGTCATTTCCATTGATTAGAAGGACTGCTTATGAAATATAAAGACAAATGAAGACTATTAGAAAGAAGCTTTTGACAGGATGAAGAGACAAAAGTTACTATAGCTTGAAATGGATGTGTTGTCCAATCGGCATTTTTTCCCCCGTAAAATACAGAATAGAGAATGCTAGATTGCCTTTTTAGAACTTGGTAAAAATGATAGCAGATGAACATCAGGCACAATCAAAGGGGGATTTTGTTCACACGAAAGTTTCTAAGAAATCTAGTTGAGTCTGGTTCCAGTATTTGCTGAAGTTTGTGGCTGTGTCAACAAAGATGGGTTAAAGTAAGCATATTTTAGATCCTAAACAGAGCAGTCTTATAGTCTGGAATAAAGAGGAGCTTTAAAATGTTTTAAAATGGGTTTACTTTTCTTTCCTTCCAGCTGTGCCTAGTGTGAGGAGAAGATGAACTGGCATGTTCTCTGTTACATAGCAACATACCCACCCCCGGGAGTGAGGCACGTTAGATTTTCAAAACCTGAAGTCCTTTCGATCAGTTGATACTGCAGTTGGGGAAAATAGGTTGGAGAAGCTATGTAACTGTTCAATATGGCACTCTTAACACCTGGAACATGTTAGCCACATTCTTTAAAATAAAGCTGATGGCTGATTGGTAAAACCAATCCAATCAAATGGCTCAATGGATGAAATGCCCTCCCTGGCATTTGCCTTGGTACCTTTAGGCCTGTCTTGGCTGCTGCTATTTCTCTTGTACTCCAGTGGCTGTAACTGAAATAGGGTGGAGAAGGGTATTAATATCCCGGTGAACTTCTTAGTTTTACTTTTGTACTTTCTTGATTTTCCTCATAAATCTTTGCTCTGATCAGCATTATCTTTATATTTTGTATTTGATTAGCCTTGTGAACATTTCCGACCAAGTAACCCAATATTCCTTTGCTGTACATCCACTGTCTCCCTGAGGCAACTTCAATTTTCTAAATCTGGTGAGGATTTTTATCTTTTTCTTTATAAAGTGCTCTGTATATTTTATGCTTAGTGACTATTGCAACATAAAGTTTTTTTTTAATTTTATTAAGAAAATTAAATTTAATGGGGTGACATTGATCAGTAGAGTACACAAGTTTCAGGTAAACATCTCAATAGTGTGTGAACTGTTGATTGTGTTGTGTGCCCATCACCCAAAGTCAGATCATTTTATGTCACCTTATATTTGTCCCTCTTTACTCCCTTTCCCCCACTTCCCCCTACACCCCACCCCCAGGTAACCACTTTACTTTTATTTAGCAACATAAAGTTTTTATAAACTCTGACCTAATACTGAAGTTTTCTTGAGATATTTTAGTTATTTTTTCCCCCATGACCTTTATGACTTAAATTAAGAGCATTTTTTTCTGAAAACAGTTTGCCAAATTCATTTCTGGGCCTATAAAAACAAAGCCTACATTTTGAAAGCAAAGGATTTTTTTTTTTTGTATTTTTCTGAAGCTGGAAAAGGGGAGAGACAGTCAGACTCCCGCATGTGCCCGACCGGGATCCACCCGGCACGCCCACCAGGGGGCGACACTCTGCCCACCAGGGGCGATGCTCTGCCCCTCCGGGGCATCGCTCTGTTGCGACCAGAGCCACTCTAGCACCTGGGGCAGAGGCCAAGGAGCCATCCCCAGCGCCTGGGCCATCTTTGCTCCAATGGAGCCTTGCTGCTGGAGGGGAAGAAAGAGACAGAGAGGAAGGAGAGGGGGAGGGGTGGAGAAGCAGATGGGCGCTTCTCCTGTGTGCCCTGGCCAGGAATCGAACCCGGGACTTCTGCACGCCAGGCCGACGCTCTACCACTGAGCCAACTGGCCAGGGCCGAAAGCAAAGGATTTTTAAATAGTGTTAATACTAGAAAAATCTGTTAAGATTAACATAAAAGTTAACATAATAACATGGTGTTTAAAGTTTTAATATTTCCTGAGTGCCCCTCTATTTCTTCCCTGAATTAGTAAATACTAAAACCATTGTTCCTAAGGCAAATACATGGTTAAGTCCATCATAGCTTCTGCTCCCTACGTTGTCATCATCTAATCAATACTTAACCTTATTTTATGTGTGTTTCTGTTTAAAGACACCTTGTTTAGTATATATTGCTGATTCATTTACAGTGAACTCATGGCCAATACCAATGTAACTCACACCTGAACAAAACTTATTCAACATATGTATGTGAGTCACACCACAGCCTTCTTGTGCTCGGGAACACTAGACAGCACTTCAGCGCTATTCTTGGGGGCTATTATAAAGAGTGAAATCACCAACAAAAGTACAAAAAATGTGAAGATGTTGCACTAACTAAACCAGGAAAAGGACACTTGTTTCTAGTATGAGACCTGAACCCAGAAGGCAGAGTGTGCCTTGTTCCACCCAGCTGGGAACACACATGTTGGGCAATTTAAAATCTTTGCCACTCTGTTCATGTGTGTGAGTGACTGTGGAAGCACCACAGTTATGGCTGTTAGGGTCACAAATACGTACCACCAAGTAGGGGAGTTTGCAAATACAAAATCCTTGAGTAATGAAGACTGACTGTATTATTATGTCTTTTCCCTGTATCAGAAAACTCAAGAAGGAAACTCCAAGCTCAGAAAGATTTGTCATTGGTGTGTGATATTACAAGTAGAACCGAAAGCCAGGTCTTCTGACTTTGGGGTCAGTGTCCTGTCCAACATCCAGGCCACCTTCTCAGAAAGTGGTTCCCCTGAACCTAGAATCAGGCTCATTAGCATATAGATAGTTTCTAGTTTTGAACAAAATGTGTACATTTTGTTCTGTGCTTAAATTTATCAAATTCTATCATGGAAAACTTCCTTGCAAATTACCTATTTTATAACTTGTAATGTTTTTCATTTATGTTAAAGCATCAATAATCATTGAAATATTATCCTACTGTGTCTGTAAAAGGAAAAAAAATTGGGGCTATTCTTCTGGCATATAAATTACACTTGTGGAGGAAGGAGCATCACAACTCACTGCTTTGCTCTCAGAAAAGCCAGGTAGTGCTCCTGATATACAAGGCTCTGTATTAAGAGGACAAAGAGAAGAAGAGGAGGTGGGTCATTGCCTTCAAAAATATTTTGAGGGTTAATCTTTGTAGGTTTGGTGACTTCATCCTTACAGATGCCAACAAATTCCGGGTACTCAGCTCTAAGTAAAAAAAACAAAACTGGTCAGAGACGACTTTACTTTTAGCTCTATAATACCAACATGACTTACAGTACAGCTGTGTATTCTAATGTTGGAAATAAGAGAAGACAATGACTGTTGCTTATATAATATTAGTCTATGACACTCCCAAGACTTTCAAAAGACATCTTCTAATTGTGTTCTGCAGGACATTAGCATTCCATGAGATCTTAAAAAATACTCTGTTAAAGAAAGGTCTCTAAGAGCAAGAGAGTTTAGGAAACATTGGGTTAAATGAGGTTAACCGTGTTTCTTTTTTTTTATTTTTTATTTTTTTTATTTTATGTATTCATTTTAGAGAGGAGAGAGAGAGATTGGGGGGTGGGGAGGAGCTGGAAGCATCAACTCCCATATGTGCCTTGACCAGGCAAGCCCAGGGTTTCGAACCAGCGACCTCAGCATTTCCAGGTTGACGCTTTATCCACTGCACCACCACAGGTCAGGCGGTTAACCATGTTTCTTCACTAAAGTCTTTACTGTAGGCTTCTCAGAGCCACTGATAAGCTTGTGTACATGGTTTCTCTGTCAGAGCATTTAAGTGTGGAACCCTGAGTGATATCTCCTGTCCCGTAGATCATGGCACAGATTCCAAGGAAGGTGAGAGGAGAGAAAGTTCCTTCTGCTGAGGGAGATGGTAGATCAAATGAGATTGATTGTGTTCCCCACCTTATACAACATAGAATTCCAGCAGGGAAAACTGGATCTCTGGCAGCAGTTCTCTCAGTGGAGAGAGTATTTACCTGCTCAAGGCAAAGGGAGCAGAGTGCCCTCAAGCCCACACACTGCAGAGTGGGCAAACCCAGTGAATCTCCTTCTTGAACCCAAGGGTTCTGGGGAGGTGGTAGGAAGGATGCCCTCCATAGCCAGTGGCAGGCTCTTACAAGTATGGGGTTTGCAGTGGGATGAATAGTGGTATCCCTGCCCACAAAGGCTATACTTACCCCTGCCTCTGAATGTGCCCTTATTTGGAAATAGGGCCTTTGCAGATGTAAGTAAGTTAAGGATCTCAGAATGAGGTTATCTCATCTTGGATTATCTGATTGGGCACTAAGTCCAATGATAAGGATTCTTATAAGAGAAAAAGCAGAAGGAGATTTGAGACAAAGATAGAAGATTGTGTGTGTGGAGATGAATGCAGAGATTGGAATTATGTGGCCTCCGGCTATGGAACTCCTGGAGCCCTGAGAGGCTGGAGGAGGCCAGGAAGGACTCTCCCCTGAAAGCCCTCAGCAGAAGTGAAGTCCTGCTGATACCTGAATTTTGGACCTTTAGCCTCCAGAACTGTGAGAGATAAATTCTTATTATTTCAAGCCACCAGGGCTGTGATGACTTGTACGGCAGCTCTAGCAAACTGATACAGGGCTTTTGGTGAGGAAAGATGAGAACTGACAGAGAAGTGGGCAAGGTTTGAAGAGGAGAACTGATAAATTAAGACAGAAAGGGCCTGTTGGCTCAGCATTAGAGCATCAGCCCAGTGTGTGGATGTCTTGGGTTTGATTCCTGGTCAGGGTACACAGAGGGAGTGACCATCTGCTTCTCCACCCCTTCCCCTCTCCTTTCTCTCTCTCTCTCTCTCTCTCTCTTCTCCTCCCACAGCCATGGCTCAGTTGGAGCAAGTTGGCCCTGGGCACTGAGGATGGTTCCATGGCCTCACCTCAGGCACTAAAATAGCCTGGTTGCCAAACAGCAGAGCAATGACCCCACCCAGATGGGCAGAGCATCACCCCATAGGGGGCTTGCTGGATGGATCCTGGTTGGGGTGCATGCGAGAGTTTCTCTCTCTCTGCCTTCCCACTTCTCACTTAAGAAAAAAAAGAAAAGAAAAAAAGTTCAGACAGCAAGGATCATCCCAGGGAGTGCTTTGGAAAGTGGAGATACAACAGTCTTTGAGAACTTTGACATGGTAGCTAAAGGCCACACTAACGTGAATGGCAAGCTCATGGCCATGGGTTGTGGGAGAACTGAAATAAAGGTGCATGCAAATTGTTTGGAGAGCAAGGCTCTCGCAGAAGGCGGGAAGGTGTTCTGCTGCAAAGCGTTAGAATGGAATACCTCTGGGAGAGGAATAAAAGACAGCTTGGTAAGAAAGTAAATACATTTTCCTTGCCTTGGAGAAATCGATGGTGGTGGTGGTCTTGTGAAGGGGTTTCAGGGCGAAGTCAGCCCACAGCTGGCAGAGTCCCTGGCTACTGCTGGGTCCCACATCTTTTGTGTTAGAACTGCTACAGAAAATGCAGAAAAACTAGTGTCCAGTGTGAATGTGGGGGAAGTAGCTGGCAAGAGGATACCCATCACAGACATTGGGGCTGGAGCAGCAGAAGATAGCAGGTATGGAGTAGACTTTCAGGGGAGGCAGAAGCAAATCCTGAGAAAGACTCTAGACCTCTTTCTGTGTGTGGCCCAGAGCTTTGTTGAGCTATTATGGGAGGGTTTATCCCAGAAGAGTGGAGGATTATTCAGACTGGTGGTGTCTGGGTACCTGAGTAAAATCAGATATGCTCAGGATGGGGGTGCCAATTAGGGTTTGGGTGTGCTCGACTGAGGAGACTTAGCTTATTAAAAAATTTACAAAATTAATTGTTTTATGTTCTGAAATCCAATATAACTCTTTGGCAAAGCATCTGCCCTATATTCAGAATGTTCCTAAAAGGCTGTGTATTTGTAAGTGTATGTTTTGGGGGACAAGGTAGATTTTAAGGTTGGGGGAAAGTGGAGGGAAATCATGCCAATTAGAAAATGCCATAAAACCACTGACTGGTGATATACAGATGTGATTTTCATTGGACAAGGAGCAGAGAGAAATGGCACAGGCAGAATGGTTAAGGTGTTGAGGGACCCATTGTGGATGATTGCAGAAGGAACAGAATGTTATACTCTAGAAATATCATACTTAGCACTGGAATGTGAAGTCATTCTGAGAATGGAGAAGTGATTGGCTTGAATATACTTTGTAGAAACAATAAAAGTGGGAATTGATGTGAAATGTGTTTATTCTCACAAATGATTGTACTGTTCTTGTTAGATATATATATAGAAGCTTAAATATTTACGTGACACAGGTGAAATGTCACTTAAGACTAAAACTTTGTTTCACCCAAGGCTGTCAGATTTGTGTGAGTATGAGTTACCAGGATATCAAATATCATTTCTTTAGAGATTATAATGACCTGATGAACAAGGGCTACTTCAGAGAAAAAAATTTGTTTGTGTATTGTAAACTTTACTTTCCTATGATGTCTTCCCATGTGATTAGATGAATGTCTGGTTTCTGACTCCTTCTGAGGCTTCAGAAAAGATTAGATCACTTATTCCCAACTGGTCATTTCTCTCTCTAGAAGGGAGAATCAGTGCTAATTGATACTTTTTATATTTAATTACACTTAATTTCTTCTGTCTGGCTGCCCTGTAACCAAGAAGAGGAAAACACTGTTCTACATGCAAATCTTCTAACATAAACATTTCTTAACCTCATTTGCTTCAGGATTGGTCCAAATATAGAATGCTTAAGAAAAAAACTGTTTAAAGTTGTTTCTTATCTGTGTTCTGGTCTTGTCTCCTGAGTCCCTCTTTCTGAAAACCATCCGTGATTTCTGTAATGGGAATTTTCTCATTCTCTACTTCCTTCACACTCAAATCTTCTGTATTCATTATTATTATACTTATTTCCCAGTCCTTTGTAAACTAACTTCATAACCCTTAAGCCCATCTCTCTGCCTCTGCAATATCGGACCCAAGGCTCTGGGCACAGTGCTCTTCCCAGTGGCTTTGATGGCATCACTCCTCCTTTAAAACTCTGGTGCTTTCCACTTCCATCTGGATAAAGTTCCCCACCCAGTGCCAACTCACCATGCGGATTTTCTCCTGTTCCTCTGTGCCTGTCAAGCTGTTTTACTTTCTCCCCTACAATGGCCTGCATTCCAGCTGGAGCACCATTCCACTCCTTTCTCTCTCTCTCTGACTCCCACCCATCTTTCAGAAGCAGAGCCCAAGCCTCCTGCTCTGGAATGCCTCTCTGACTACTGCAACCAAATGAGGTCCTTCGCTCCTGTAACATCCTGTGAATGTATTGTCAAGTGCCTTGATCTGGCAATCTAGGGAGTCAACCTAGGGAATTTAAGGGATAGAAAGAGGGATTTAGGGGGAATAAAGGATTCCAGTATGAACTTTGCTGTTTAGAGGTAATTCAGAAAAATTTGTTAATCTCCATTGTTTTCTGTTTTCTTATTCTTAAAATGAAGACGAACAGCTCTGTGTCCTCTTTCTAGTTGTTGTGAGGATTAATAAGTGTGACATATGTAAAAGTCCTTGTAATCTATAAAGTTCTAGACAGGTATAAGTTATTATAACTGCTGTTAGATAGCTCTGTTATTGGTTGACTCTATAAAAATCCTCTGTTGTTATTTGACACTTCCCATATCCATATATAATCAATACAACTAACTTCCCTAGCTAAGGTACAAATATATTGACATCATATGTTGTTTTTCTAATTCATTGCTGGATCTCCCCCCCATATTATTATTAGCAGGAAATCTGTTGTCTCTCTTGGACTTCCAAATAACCCCCTTCTCTATGTTTGAAAATCAAGGAGTTTATTACTGAATATATTTCTCATGATTACATCATAAGGTATGTAAAGTTGAAGCATTATGTTGTACACCTGAAACTATAATAACATATATTGTATGTCAATTATATTTTAATAAAAATAAATTAAAAAAAACAAAAGATTTATTCAGTCCAAAAAGGCCAAGACTTCTTTCTAAAAAAGAGAGGCAGAGAGGACTGAACATTCCAGTTAGTCCAGTATTGAGCACGAGTTTTGTCCAGCTTGTTGGACACTTCTGCACTCTGGAATAACCCTTTTGCAGCACAGATGCCTATATAGGATAGGTGGGGGAAGCTGTGGGTCCTCAAGCATGTGAGCATGGCATTCGGCCAGATTGTCTCTGGCAGGCATAGAATGACCTGCTCAAACCTCCCTTCAGAAGACACGCTGTGGGGAGAAGAGCAGATTGATAGCCTCCACTGTCACACCTTTAGATTGATGGAGATGGAGCTGGGGAGGGGCTATTAGACCCAGGCATTTCTGCCTGACCTGGTTGAAACTTCCTCAGAACTTAATTCCATGTGCTTCCTTCTTTCCCTTTGTAATTATCAATCCTGCATCACGGTCTGAAGGCTCTCCTCACCTTCTCTTGTTCCTTTTCCTGTTGTTCTTGAAGAGAATTTCTCCCAATAAATCTCTCGCCTATCTAATCTTATTTCTGTATCTGTTTTTAGAAAGTTCCAAAATGACCTGGAAGGGTTTCCAGCCCCACCTCATATTTACCATACTCTCAGAGTCGTTTTGACTCTACACCCCTTCTCTCCTGGAAGCTTCCCTTTGGCTTCCCTTTCTTGCCAGCAGACCTTGGATAAGGGTCTTTCCTGACAAATACCCTAATTCTGAATCTCAGGGAGTTTGGGTTGAGTTGTTTTTCCCTCCTCAGAAGACTCATAGTTTCTTTCTGCAATTATCTCACTCTATCTGTATGGCTCAGAAAACAAGGGAAAGACATTTCTGTGTCTGCTTATGGTATCTACAGCCTGTTACAACCTTTCCTTCAAGCAAGGAGGTACTTTACAGTTTAAAATCCAAGGAAGAAGCAGTTTCAGTTAGTTTCTTCCTAAAGAAAGAAATCTCCTTCAGGTGACTTGCTGTTTCCACCCCTGGACTTAACAGAGGCTGACATGGTTTTAGGTATCCTGTTAGTGAGCAACCTTTTCATATATTTTTGTCTTATTTCACTATATTGTAAGTTTCTTAACAGCTGCTGCTTGTGTTTCAGGTTGCTTGTCTGTAACATTGAGGGCTAGATAAGACTATTTTAAAGATTCCTTTTAGTTGTGTGATTTCCAAGGAAGATATAAAATTAGAGATAGACTGGTAAATAATTTTTCCCCTTAAATATTGTGTCCATTCTCTTTGATAGTCTACCTTACATTTATTTATACATAGTATTTTCAAGTTTTCTCACATGCATTACATTATTAGATCCTCACACCCACATTGTGAAATGTCCAAATACATATTAGCAGCCTTTACATGTTAGGAACTGGACTGTCATGGAAGTTAAATGACAGGCTCCAAGTTCCTGCAGGAGGTGTTGGGTCTGCTGCCCCTTGTCCTAAGCAAGATGCCACGTGATCTTGTTTACACTCCATGCCCAACAACTACTAGCTCAGCATCCTTCATAAAGCACCTTTTTGTTTCTCTTATTCTCAACCATCCGTACTTAGGGGCAGAGGGTTAGATAAAATATTACAGATTCAAATGCCTATAAGGGCCAGGCAGGATAAATTAGTCAAGCAGGGTCAGAACCCTGTATTCAGGAGGGAGGGGATTGTGGCAAACTGAAGGGCACACATTCTATCTGAAAGAGACAGTCCCAATTCAGCCCTTATTGCATTCAGAAGTGCTGGCCCAGGGTGGCTAAATTTGCAGTTTTTTAAAGGAAGCTGGAAATAAGTATTTTAATGTGAAATGTACATTTTTAAGATACTCGAAATAAATTACAAACACTTTGAGGACAAAACACATACATCTATAGTGATATTTCTTCCTGTAGATCTCCAAGTTAGGGACCTTGGATTTGGAGGTAATCCTGGTAAGTTTCTCCTTCAAATTCCTTTGAAATGATTTGGTGTATTTTGCCACTTTTATTAAAAGTTTGGTATAAATACCACAAATAAAAATAGTAATCAGTTATTGGTTGTCTGCTGTGTTCAACAGAGGATACTAGGTACTTGGTACACATCATTACTAATTCTCTTAGCAAACTTATGAGAAATAACTAGGATTGTTTTTAGTTTATAGCTGAGGGAGCTGAGGCCCAGAGCTGCCCTAACGTGCTAAGGATACACATTCAGTTAGCAGTGCAGCCAGGGGGAGACTCAGGCTCTGTCCTCAGAGTACATTCTTATTTTTATGACAGCACATTGCCAACATCCTCAGAGAAGGGAGAGAAAGGATAAAATAAAAAATGTGGTACTTTTATTTTGAAACTAGTCAGAAATGGGCCTTCGAAATGGATTATTAACTTAAAAGACAAGCATAACCCTCTTTTCCTTTCTGAGTGGAAGTGGAGTGCTTTCTTCTGTGAGCATGGGAGGCAGGGAGGAGAAAGGAGATTGCTCACAGTAGGCTGAGCTCCTCCTTTCTTTCACAAACTCTTGAAATAGGCTCCCAGCCAGCTAGTGTTTGGCTTTTATACTCAGACTTTTTGTCTGCTTTGACCATCATGTCCTAGTAGATGGCCACTAGCTTACTATTGCTATCTTTTACTTCCATTCCCAGAAAGTAAAGTTCCAGGGGGGGGGGGGGAAATGATCTTTTGTTCAGGGTCTGAAGTCAAGTCCAAATATAACAAGATCCCTATAACTTTCTCCACCCCCTAGGGTTTAAAACCAAACTCCCTCTGCCCAGATGGCTGCTACAGAAAGACAGAGAGTTCTCCCACTGCTTCCTCTTTTTGTTGGCTGCCCACTGATTACAGCTAATGACTCCCAGCTGTACTGCCTCTGAAGAGTAGGAGAAGATGAATATTTGAAAAATAATTTAATAACAAGACTTCTCCAGGGATGAGTGGGGCTGATGTCCACCCTGTGAGAGCCCTCCCTCATTCAGAACTTAGCTGGATGGTGTGTATTAGAAAGAGAGGAGAGTTGCTACATGCATTTTGAAGCCCTCTTGGTGTGCCCTTTAAGAATCTAATTGACTTTGTTTCCTAATCCTGGTTGAAAAAAGTTCATCTCTAAATACTAAAAAAAAAAGTTAGATAAGTGCAATATATATTTCTTCAGCTCCAATCTAGAGAATTTGAGGAAATATCTTTTATAGCTATGACTTTATATTCAAATCAGATATATTTTAGGATCGATCTCTTATGAGGGTTTTCCGAACATATTTAGTTCAATGTTTCCAAAATTTTAAATCTTGGCAACCTGAAGTTCTCGATTTACTTCTGAAATATCAGATTCTTTGAAAGGTCGACTTCAAATACTGTGATCCATCAGAGAGAAAAAACAAAGCTGAAAGAATATGAGATTTGAAAACTATTAATAATAGACTTGTAGAGACTGATAGGTATTTTCTTTTCCCCTTTCCTCTTATTCTTTATCATTTTTCTTCTTTACTATAAAAATAACAATCTTAATTGCTGGGTGGATAGATAGGGAAAGAGGGGATGAAAAAATTTTACTACCCTAAAATTTGATAGTTTTTTTTTTCCCTCAAAACCCTTTTCCAGAAGTGTTAGATGGTATTTGGAATCTCTTCTCCTCCATGGACTCTTCCCCCAAACTGCAGATAAAATTTATTTCGTTTGCCCATATTGAACATTTCTTGCGCACTAAGCCCAAGGTAGATGTTGTATACATATACAGCCTACTAGTTTCCTTATGTCCTTTTAGGGTACTGGCTGAAGAAATCACACTCTTGAGTAATTGATTGCTGTGTTGTCTAGTTCTATAGTGATTTCTTTAGGGAGCATCTTGCTTGCCTGGGAGGCAATGTGGCTTAGTGGAAAGAGTGTGACTTCTGTAGTCAGAGCTAAGTTTGAATTTTGACATGTTCTTGGCTTAAACATTTTGAGATTTACTTGCTTCATTTGTAAAGTGGAGCTTGCAAGGTTACGTGAGGAAAGACATCATGTGGGGACACTGGTAGGATGTTTTTGCAGGTCTCCTATGAAGAACTCAGTTGTGGTCTTTATTATTATATTCCCTATACATTATATATTATATTGAATATAATTCTATACATTCTTATATGCTTATATGCATGTATGTATATAAAATCAGACAAAGGACATTTTCACAGTGGGTCAAACGGAAAAAAGATAGGAAATGTGGATTTATATTTTATGGTGCTTATATTTTAAATCTCATTTTCATTTTGTTTTAATCTTCAGAGTAATTATAGACCAGAAATTAAGTCTTGGAAGGGTTAAGTCCCTTCCAAGGATATTACAATGTTTGGAGGATTTCCGAACATCATGGTTATACTATATAAACTTAAAAACTTGCTTTCTGGTGTTTCTATTTTGGTTTTGAAATATTGGATCATGTGAAAGTTTGTCTTCAAACACTTGTTCCATTCAGGATCCTGTTCTATTCAAGAAGACAGTAGAACATGTGTACTGTATCTAGAGAAGCAGAATCAAGGAGGAGGCCTGCTTTTCTGCATGGTTATTGCTGAGTGCTGCATCATTACATTGCTAAGATTTTCAGCTGAATTTGAGGGCTGGCTCTCTTGGGAATGCATTTGTTAAGAGTGAAAGATAACTTACCTTGAGAAACTTGTATAAGAAGCTGACATCAATGGAATCTCTCGCTCTTTTTTTCTAAATATGTGTAAAACGCAGATAAAAATGTCTCATGGTATTATGAATGAATACAATTTTTTAAGCTTACTAAAGGAGCAGATACAGTGCTGACAGTTTACAGAAGTATCATTTTTTTTTCTCTCTCCATAAGACGCACCTGACCAGAAGACGCACCTAAGGTTTTTAGGAGGGAAATAAGAAAAAAAATATTCTGAACCAAATGGTGTATTAAAATATTTAATAAAATATACCACAATAATATTTCAACAATGTAAACTTAACAACAGTATGAACAACCATTAGCACTGTTATTAACAAATGAGAAGAGACTTTAATGTTCAAATACTCTTCTAGTTGTCTGGGAACCCCAGGACTCATCATCACTAGTGTCAGAATTTAAGCTCAGTTGCTCACAATCACTGGTATCACTTTCTTTGCTATTTTCATATATGATACTATCTTCAAGGCCATCTAAGGCATTGCTAATGCCACATTTTTTTGAATGACCATACCACGGTTTCATTCTTCACTGACTGCCATGATGTTTTCACCCATTCACAAAATTGAGTGACAGTGGGTCTCTTCATTCGTCCAGTTGGTGTCAGATCATGATTACCAGCAGCCATCCATTTGTTCCACTCTTCTCGCATAAAGACTTTAAATGGTTTGTTGATGGAAATGTTGAGAGGTTGCAACTGGCTGGTAAAAGCC